>NC_089490.1:73005047-73638381 GCF_036850765.1 Saccopteryx bilineata
TCTTGTTGCATTCCAGAAATTTTGACATGTCATGTTTTTATTGTCATTATCATTGTCTATATATATCTTTTTATCTCTGCTTCTATTTCTTCTTTGACCCCGTCAGTTTTTAGAAGTATGTTGTTTAATTTCCACATTTCTGTGGGTTTTTTAACTTCTTTTTTGTACCTGAATTCTAATTTTAAAGCCTTATGATCAGAAAATATGTTTGGTATAATTTTAATCTTCCTGAATTTGTTGATGTTAGATCTGTGGCCCAACATATGGCCTATCCTTGAAAATGTTCTATGCACACTGGAAGAAAATGTATAATATGATGTTTTGGGATGAAATGTCTTATAAATATCCATTATGTCCATTTAGTCTAGACTGTTGTTTAAGACCAATATTTCTTTATTGGCTTTCTGTTTGAATGATCTATCTACAGCCATCAATGGTGTGTCAAAATCTGCAGGTATAATTGTGTTTTTGTCTGCTTCTATTTTTAGATCAGTTAGTAAATGTCATATATTTTGGTGCTCCTCCCAGTTTGGTGCATATATATTAAGAACTGTTATATCTTCTTGATTCAATGTCCCTTTTATCATTATGAAATGTCCATCCAAATGTCTCTTGTTACCTTTGTTGTCTTGAAGTCAGCATTGTCAGATATGAGTACGGCTATACCTGCTTTTCTTTGGATATTTGCTTGGAGAATCATTTTCCAACCTTTCACTTTGGATCTACTTTTGTCCTTTCATTTTAAATGTGTCCCTTGAAAGCAGCATATGGTTGGGTTTTGCTTTTTGATCCACTCTGCTACTCTGTGTCTCTTTATTGGTAAGTTCATTCCATTTATATTTAGGGTAATTATTGACACTTGAGGATTTCCTATAGCCATTTTATGTTTTGTTTTCTAGTAGCTCTGTGTCTTGTTTGGTTCTTCTCTTTTTTGTCTCTGGCAGTTGGTTTTGTTTGGTAGTATTTCATACTTCTTTTGCCTATTTCTTCTTTTAAGCTGTGTATTTCAGCAGAAGCTTTTTCGTGGATGGTACCATTAGGTTACTAAAAGAACATTTTTCTTTTTTTTTTCTTTTCTTTTTTTTTTTTAACAGAGACAGAGAGAGAGAGTCAGAGAGAGGGATAGACAGACAGGAACAGAGAGAGATGAGAAGCATCAATCATCAGTTTTTCATTGCGACACCTTAGTTGTTAATTGATTGCTTTCTCATATGTGCTTTGACCAGAGGGCTACAGTAGACCAAGTAACCCCTTGCTCGAGCCAGCGACCTTGGGTCCAAACTGGTGAGCTTTGCTCAAACCAGATGAGCCTGCACTCAAACTGGCATCCTCGGGGTCTCGAACCTGGGTCTTCCGCATCCCAGTCCTACACTCCAACCACTGTGCCACCACCCGGTCAAGTGAGAAAAATTTTCATATGTACAAGAGTCCTTTGTCTTATGAGTGCTTCTGCACTGCATCCTCCTGTGTTACTTGCTGATCTTTATCCTCTCCCCTTTTATGTTATTGTTGTCACAGATTATCATTGTTTTTATTGTGATCTTGTTGGAGCTTTTACTTATAGTTTGATTTGTTTTTTTCTTTGTATCTGGTCAAATAACTCCCTTGAGTATTTCTGCAGAGGGCATTTTCTGGTGACAAATTCCTTCAGTTTCTCTATGTCATCTGTAAAATATTTATTTTTTCTTCATATCTGAAGGATAGTTTTGATGGATGTAGTATTCTTGGCTGGAAATTTCTCTCTTTCAGTACTTTAAATTTTGGGTCCACTCTCTTCTGGCTTATAGAGTTTCTGCTGAGAAGTCTGATGATAACCTAATAGGTTTTCCTTTCTATATGATTTTTTTTCCCCTAGCTGCCTTGATGATTCCTTCTTTTTCATTGATTTTTGACAACTTTATTATAATGTGTCTTGGAGTAAGTCTGTTTCGGTTGCAGTAACTCGGCATTCTGTTTGCTTCTTGCATTTGAGGCTGTAACTTTTCCATTGGCTTCAGAAATTCTCAATTATTTGAGTAGGCTCTCCATTCCCTTTTCCCTCTCTCCTTCTGATATACCCATTATTCTTATATTGTTCTTTTTGATGAAGTCAGACAATTCTTGTAGAGCTCTCAGTTCATTTAAATTTGTGAGTCTCTCTCCTCTTCTCTCTGTAGAATCTTTAGTTGCCTGTCTTCAGTGTCACTGATTTTTTTTCTTTATCTGACTTGTTCTTTTAGCTAAACTTGCTACCTCAGTCTTCAATTTATGTGTTGGGTTCTTCATCTCTGTTTTTAAAGTTTCAGTCTCCTTGATGAGGTATTCGTTTTGTTATTAATTTGTTTTCTGAGCTTATTCAGTTGCCTATTGGTGTCTTCTAGCATCTCATCGAACATATTCAGAACTTCAATTTTGAATTCTCCGTCATTTACCTTTAAGGTTTCCATGTGATTGAGATTTTTTTTTTTCTGGAGATTTTTCTTTTTTTCTGAACTACGTCTCTGTCTTGTGTAGCCATGGTATTTGATCTCTTCTTCCTTGAAGGCATTTGAGAGTGGTATTGTTAATAACCTTAAGAAAAAAAATGAATTAAAAATTAAAATTAAAAATGCAATAAAAAACAAAATTTTTAAAAATTATGACAAGAAGAAAAACTACAGGAAACAAGAGTAAAAGCAAACAAAAAAATCAAAAACAGAACACCCACAAAAAAATAATAATAAGAAATATAAATATTAGAGGAAATCACATTCAAAAGAAAAAAATAAGAAGGAAAAAAGGGAGAAAAAAGAAAAATAAACTCTGTGAAGTTGCTGGGCTATCTTCTGCTGAGATGTTGCTTTCTAAATGTACATGGGGCTACAGTTGGACTGGTGGCTTGGGCATGTTATGAGGGTTTTACGGCTGATACGGCTCTGGCCTTATGGCTTCAGCTTTATGGCTTCTGCTTTTCAGTTTTATGGCTCTAGCAATGACAATCTCAGGTTTCCGGGTACTCCTTCCCACATCTTAACAGGCTTGTGGACATGACATCGAGCACCTGAGTTCTTTAAGGGAAAGAGTGGCTCTAAAGAACTTTCTCTGAGGTTTGTTTCTGCCACTTTCAGTACCATGAGGTGAAGGATCTAAGATCTGGGAGGCTGGGGGTTGCATTTTAGCTTTCTCTGTCTCTGCCATGTGTAGGCTATAGGCAGACCATGGGAACACTGGCCATGACCCCATGCTCTGGCCACTCTGGTTTATCTCCCCCTCTTCCCCTCTATCTCACCACTTCTCCTGGCAGAAGGAGACCCAGTCACTCCGAGTCCCCTGCTCTGTACCCCTCAGACAAAATCTTTCCTCCCCATAGTCCAGCAGTGAAAAAAATCTCTAGTCACTCCAGGTTTGTCTCCTCTCCTTTTCAAAGCCCACCACGAATGAGTTTTATCTTCTGCCTCCCTTTTCACCCCATTTCACCTTTCATCTATTCAGTGTGTAGATCTTTCAGGTGTACCTGTGAGCCCAGCTGGGTTTTCTTTTCTGTGTTATAGTTGTTCAGTTGAAATTTTAAGGGGAAAGATCAGGAGTATCTGTCATGCCACCATTACTCTGACATCATCTTTTTACATAACATTTGTTATAGTGATCAATTTTCCCTTGCCCACGTTTTTGTTATGATCGGTTTCTATCAATTTTTACAATGGTGCTATTTATATACATTTACAGGTATATAGAGTTTTGATTTTAAGATTATATGAGGCTGTTTATCTAACTTGGGTTTTCTTTTTGACTCAGTGCTTAAGGAGTGTACTTACTGCAAGCAGCTACAAAAAAAATGTGAGTACCAATAAAGGGGTAAGATTGGGTTATAACAGGAAATTCCTTTGACCAGCAGATGTATGTATGGCATATGTTATTTGGTCCATTGTGTTTTTGAAATGCTACCATTAGCATAAAATGTAATGTGCCTATTGATTGTTGAAGATTCTATGCTTCATTTTCTAAACTTGTGAAGTAAGTGTAAAATTAAATGGCATTTTCTGTTATAGTCCACAACATTGTTTTGTTTTTTTGTTTTTTTGCTTACTTCATACCAATTATACTTGTCTCCTTTTCTCACACATGGCTGAAAAAATAGTCAGAAACTTGTGTTTTTGAAATAATTTCAGGAATTATCAAGAAGCAATTCTTTGGTGTTCAAATGGCTGCAGCAAAATGTTTCACTTTGACTTAGACAAGAAAAAAACTGAGCATTCTAGTTGTTTAAAAGAGGTTAACACCACTAAAAAAGGATTGCTGATTTTTCTTTCCTCATAGCTCTAGACCATAGTACATAGAGGCTCCATACCCATAAATCAAAGTGTATGTGTGTGTGTTTCTCTCTGATGAACTAATTTAACATTCTGTACAAGACCAAGGGATTTGGTGTCTATAGCATTGAGATAACTCTTATAAAAATAAACCCCTAAAGGTTTGATAGAAATTTGCTTCTTATTCACTTAAAAGGGTTTCTGCTAGATGGGCACATTTCTTTATGTAGTGCATCAGGGTCCTGGGCTTCTTTTGTCTTAGGGTTCCACCATCCCCTAGGAGTGTGAGATCTTCTATATAAAATTATAAAAGCAAACAAAGACTATGATGAAGGCCCACTCTATTCTTAACATCCTGGGCCAAGAAATGATATGCAGTACTTCCACTAGTAGACTACTGACAAGAATAGTTATATGATCCTACCAAGAGGCAAGGGTTTTCTGACAAAGATGTCTATGACTGGGCAACCACTTTCCAGTGACAACTCTTGTGATTGGGGAGCACACATTATGGCAAACATTTCCCTTTCAAAATGGTCAACCAAACAGAAATTTTCAAGAACCCATGACATGCACTGGTCTAATTTTTCATTTTGAAGCAGATTCTCTCATATAACTATTCTTGCCAGTGGTCTACTAGTGGAAGTAGTGTATATTATTTCTTGGTCAAGGATGCTAAGAATATAGTGGGCCTTCATCATAGTCTCTGTTTGCTTTTATGGTTGTATATTGACTATAAGTTACTAAAGTTTCCTAAAATTCCCCACTCTTTGGGTCTTTGGATATACTTTAATACAACAAAAAAATGATCTACTGCATGTTATTTAATGTCCCAAAGAGGTAATGAACTTTCCAAATATCACATTCCCTCATAAAATAGCATGTGCATTGAAGCATCAGTCTGATAATGTGACCCTTCTTTTTGTGTATGCATTATTACTTTTGCCAATATCTTGTTATAGTTCTATTTTTATCTTTAAAAATGTCTTGGGTTTAAATACTATTTGCAGAACCTTACATTCTTGAGAAAAATAAAATAAGTTTTAAAAATAAGCCTGCCAGTTTCCTCTGTCACCTGTCTGCTTCTTATTGGATCCATGGGTCCATGATGTGTCAAAGATGGCAAGAAACTTAGACTTGATCTAGCCCCAAACCCCTCATTTTACAGATGAACAATCATGCTAGCTAACATTATTGACTCTCCCTCTTCAAATAATTTTTCTTTCCAAATCTTCAACATTTCTTTTTATCATTGCAGATGCCCAGCCATTACCTGAACTAGCCTCCTTGCAACTCATATACCCTTGATGTTTACTCACAAAGTGGAAGGGCTTCAGTTTTCCAAGCAATTTCCTAAGTAATATGGCAGGCACTGTGTGTCCCGTATCAGTGTTGTTAATAAGAGTAACTTACTGATATTTCTACCTAATTCTTGGCATTGTTCTTTCTTAACAGATATTAGTCAGTCAATATAAAATAAAGCTCACTCATTCTCTCTCTTCGGGAATAAAACTAGGAGAGAAATGCCCTAAATAACACCCTTGCATTTTGATACATTCTTGCCACCAGAACCTTATAGTTAAAATTGTAAAGTTAGTCATCAAAGACTCATCAGTCTGTTTTCTAAATTTTCATTGACCTTCCAGAAGGATGGTCATAGAACCAAATTGCTTTTAAATGTTAAAAATGTCACATTGGGGGTGGGGAGAGACGATTGAGGAGAGGAAGGCAGAGAGAGGGAGGGAAAGAGAAAGAGAGAGAAGAAGAAGAAGAAGAAGAAGAAGAAGAAGAAGAAGAAGAAGAAGAAGAAGAAGAAGAAGAAGAAGAAGAGGAGGAGGAGGAGGAGGAGGAGGAGGAGGAGGAGGAGGAGGAGGAGGAGGAGGAGGAGGAGGAGGAGGGGGAGGAGGAGGAGGAGGAGGAGGAGGAAGAAGAAGAAGAAGAAGAAAAGGAGGAGGAGGAGGAGAAAGAGGAGGAGGAGGAGAAAGAGAAAAGGAAAGGAAAGAAAGAAAGGTTAAAGATACCCACACATGGAAGTTCAGCCAGGTATTTTTATTTTGTTTTGTTTTTTATATTTGGTAAGGCAGGAAGTTGTTGTCAACTTCCATATCCTAAAAATTTAACCCTCTTGTACCAGAGTACATTTTAGTAAATGTTTAGTTAGTCTAAATATATAAATTTTTTTCTCACCACAGTATCTACCTATTCATTGAAATGTAACATATCACTACCTAAATATTAGATACTACCATCTCTAGAAAACTTTCCTGAACCCCTTCATCCCCACATGTGCACACACTTACGAGATGGGTAAAGCTCTCTTCCTTTTTACTTACATAGCAGCTTCTATTTATATCAGTATCAATACTTAGCAAGGTATATTGTTATAGTTTATTTTGTTCTTTTTCAGATCTTGAAGGTAGATACTAAACCATAGCACCTAATGAAATATGGAAGAATAACAATAAATATTGGCTTACTGAATGTATAGAAAATGCTTAACATGATTTAGATTGGTCCAGTCATGCAAATTAACATAGATTCCTAAGCCTCAGACCTAAAAAAAAATAACAAAATAGACAACAGAAAGATTTTTTTAATTGAAAGGAACATTAAAATTATAATTATATCAGTGGAGTCAATGGTGAAACCTTTTAGGCTACTGATGATAACTGAGCTCACAGAATATAAGACTGAATATTTGTTCACTTATTGAACAAATATTTATTGAGTACTTGCTACTTACCAAGGAGGTAAGAGGTAAATAAGAGGAAAAAAATGAACAATTTTGCTAGCAGATAAAAACCAAGGGTGACTTTCAAGTTCTTTATTAATTGGCCTTTAAAAGGTAACTTTTCCATGGTTGTCCCATTGTATTCTCAAGGGGTTATATCCTGAGGAACTCCTTATTCTTGGTATTTTTACTAATATGTTAACATTAATCTGGGCCTTACTAAGTACTTTACATGGATTATCAAGTTCAATCTCATAACAACCCATTTTAAAGACGAAGAGCTGCAGACAGAGAGGCAAAGTCATTTTCCCCAAGACCATACAACAGCAGAACTGATCTACAAGCCCAGGCAGCTGATCACTGCACTGGACTTCCACATGTGCTTTTCAAACAGCCCTCCCTTCAGCTGTCCTCTTTACTCTCCACATCATGTCTTTAACAAAACTTAGCTCGGGGTCAAGATTTCGCCCCATATCTTCCTGCTGGTGTCTTACTTGTTATTCTTTGTGCCCAGATATTCTGTCTTCTGCAGCTTCACCTTCACCTGTCCCAAAGTGTTTCACACAGTGCTGATCTCCTGCTCTATTTCTGAAAAGGGACACAAAAAATAATTTAGGATTCCAGTATAAAGAAGAACAAGACAGTTCTGTGGATCACGCCACAGTGAGGATGGCAGGGTGGGTCCATTTAGCCAACACAAAGCCAATGAGATTGTAATACCCTCCAAGGTCTCTGGGGAATGGAAATCAGCCCTCTTGTTCGAAAGGAACTAAACTCCCAGTGGTGGGACGCATGCTCCACTTGAGTTGGTAGTCTTCCTTTCACTCGCAGACCGTGGACAATGGCAGGCTTCCGATGAAACCTTCTCCAGCCTGCCTCTTCAAAGGGAAACCTGCTACTGTACAGAGAGGCTTTGAGGCTTACAGAGGAGAGAATATAAAGAGAGAAGCTGAGAGGCCTCAAAGGACATCTCTTCCAACAAAACCAAAAGAACAGTGAGTATAAAAGATCCATGATTTCTCTAACAGAACGTAAAAAATACAGGTTTCTAGTTTGTCATATTGTAAACGTTTTCCCCACTGACTCTAAAGCCATTGTGAGATGAACCAAATCTGAATTAAAACAGGCTTCAAAGGAAGCTTAACAGTTGGTCACAAGAGGTAAATTTCCCTGTACTGCAAAAGGGAAGGTTCCCTGGAGGAGACTGAGTGGTAGGGTCTCCTCAGTAGCTTGATCGAGTAAAAAATCATCACTCTTCAGAGGCCAGGGCTGGACGCCATGGCCACCTTCACCAGCTTGCTCAAAGTCACAGTAAAACAAGAATGCAAACCCACAGCTGTTGTCTCTGATGATGAATTTACTGACTTCAGATGGCCGCTTCCATTTTTAATAACTTGACTCCCTAAGCCAGGATGCAAATGACACAGGAAACTCTTCCCACAACTTCTATGCTTCTGAATGAACAGCCACCTTCTCAGAGACTGGAACACCTCAGAACATGTGCACATTTGTAGACAAACAAAAGGAGAATGTTCAGGCTCCCCCCAGGATTTGCTGGTCTCCCAGCACCTATCTGCTCTGGAGCCTTCCAGAAGGATGAGTTACAGCCCCCCAAAGGGAAGAGGAGTGCCCACACTGCTCTCATTAACTGAGACTTTTGACTTCCCATCAGGGAAATTGTATGTATGTATTTAATAAGTCTTTCAATAGTGTTACATGCCAGGCACTATTCTTAATGCCTTATAACTATTAATTCACCTAAGTATAACAACAATCTCATTACACCAACAAAGAAATGGGGACCTAGGCTTAGTAACTTGCCCTTAATCACATGAATGATAGAGAGCAAAGCCAGGACGAAACCCAAGTTCTGGCTCCGGAGTCTAAGCTCTTCACCAGCTTACCCAGCTGGCTGCCCATCAATTCTCTTTTTCCTGTGCAAATAAAATTCACCTCCCTATTTCTTAAGATCTCTCTCTACATCTGATACTCCCAGCCAGGTTCATAAGTTATCAATTCCACAAGCTGGCCTATGATGACTGAAAGAATAGAGGAAAGACAGAAGAAGTGGAGGTCCATTGCAATGATGCGCCCATGAGCAGTTAACTGGGGGGGGGGGGGGGGACTTTGTTGTCCTTTGCTATTTTTCCAGTTTCTATCAGTAAACCAGGGAGCTTCTAATGCCCCTACTGCTTGAGGTGACTGCTTGAGATGCCTGTTATACTCTGTTTGCAAGCACCGGTGGCTCTTTTATGTCCCAATTGATTGCTACTTGGTTTCTCTGCTTCTGAAATGTCTCTGACCACTGTTTCATTATGTAGAGTCAGTCAATGGAAGACAGACAGATGTGTGTGAAGCAGCGAGAAAGCTGGCACCCAGGTCTGTGGTGTCTGCAATAGTTTATTATGTGCTGCCAGCAGAGGAGAAATCTGATCCTGGCAGATGCAGCCTGCTGTGAATCAATATTTTACAGGTAGTATACTTTGAAGAGATGACATCAAGACAGAATCAAAAGAGAGGAGGGAGAGAGAGAGAGAGAAAAGAAGAAAAGCCTCAAGTAAAAGCAGAGAATATATCCTGACATCCTCTGACAGTCCTTCCCATAAGGAGTGAGAGGAACAAGACCCAGTGAAGGTAACTGATACTGACGTGGGGGGTGGGGGAGACTCTCTGACAAAAGCCATTACTCCTCACTTGCCTTCACCACACATACGCTATCACAGAAGGGGAAATGCAGCTGTGATACCCTTTGGACCAAAAGAAGCCTGTTCTTAGGTGCAGGCTAAGAAACACCCAAAGACACAACAGGAAACAGACCTTCTCTTCCTTGGTTGACTGACAGGAAAACTGAGAAAGCACTGAGTGGGGAGATGAATGTGTCCTTCGCATGCCTGACCTGGTCTGTGCATCTCTGATGTCCTTAGGGATCTCTAGAAAGCATTCCAGAGCCTCAATCTTGGGGCTAAAAATATAAGGTGGGTGGCTGGAGTTTGCCAGGGCTTTAAGATCCCAACGGACTGAGCATGGGAAGCACTCTCCCCTCGAGCGCGCCTGCAGGCATAGGTGCTGAAAGACACCCAGACAAGGTTGGGAGGATTGCAGTTCTGCTGAAGATATGGGAGGGTGGCTGCTCTAGGGGTGAGATTAATTAAATAGCTACTAAGTCCCTCCTCTGGATAAGATAGTTGAAAGCCTGAGAGGGTTGTGGAAAGGAATAACCCCCAACCCCTGCCTTCTAGTAGTCTAAGGTCTATTGATGAGTACCGTGCATAAATGATGCCTGTAAGAGTTCAGAAAAGACAGAGGTCTCTGAATCTTAGAATTGTAGCCTTTTAAGATCTGAAAGGATCCTTCACTTAAAAGATAAAGAAAGCTGACTTCAGAGCTGGCAGTAGAGTGCGGAGAGGCTCGAGACATTTGTGCCAGGACAGGAGAGGTGATCTGGATCTGGATCTGGCGAGATGCACTGGAATTCAACGGGGCAAAGAGGTATCTCAGGCAGAAATTATTTGTCAGCATTTCTCAAATTGTGTTCCAAAGAACACAAGCATGCAAAAGAAATGGGACATGAAAGCACTTCTTTGATAAAGTTCTGGAATTTCCAACTTATATGGAGATAAAAATTAACGTAAGGTTAAAAGTGTTTGAGAAAAGTTTAGGAAAGAAAAAAGTGACCCACAGTTAAAACCTATAGCAGTTAAAGTAAACTTTTTAAAAGGCAAATCTGATCATGTCATATCCCTACTTAAAATCCTTCCACGGTTTCCCACTGCCCTTCGAACCAAGCCCTGTATTCTTAAGTCACCTTGTGCCTCTCTGGCTCTGTTTCTGAGCTTGTCCTTCTCTGTGGATTCAGCCACGTGCTTTCCCCCTAGGCCACTGAATGAATCACATTTTTTCTAATGTCTAGGCCTAAGTATGTGTGGTTTCCTGTTCCTGGATAATTCCTAAATATTGTCTAAGGATCAGCTAAATGACAACCCTGACTGAGGTTAAAGCCTTTTACTGTGTGCTCTCTGTGAACCCCACTTTTCCCTCCATGACCTTTCATGCTATTAGGGCTGCACCCTCAGGACCTACCACAGTGTCCAAGTTGCACCTCCCTCAGTAACATAGAGTCAAGATGAGCCTTAAAACATCTCCAAAAGCCAAGACATGGAGGACCTTGACTCCTTGGGGAAGGAGACTGAACATTATTAGTAGGCAAGGAGAAGACATTAGAGATCTGTGTACAGGAGAACAGGCTTGAACTGATTCATAAGACAACTTAGCACTGATATATACAAGGTCGTTAGGAGCATGTAGAAGATGGTAATATGAAGATGCATAAAGAAAATATTCCAAGAATCTGGCTAGAAGTAATGAGGTCTGGCCTAGTGGGTTGCTAAGGAATATGAATGGAAACAAAGAAGCTAGAAGAGAAAGAATTTATAGAAATAAATGCTATAGAAACTCCACAATAGATGGGACATAAGAAAAGAAAAAAAGAAAAAATGACTCCATATTTTGAGCCTACACAATGGAAAGAATGGTGATGTCACTCAAAGAATGGCAGTCAGAAGGAGCTGTGGGTAAGAGAAAGGGGCTAAGAGAGGAAGAGGAAAGAGGTCTCATTTTGGATACTTTCAGGCGCTAGGAAAACATCTAGGTGAATTTGGCCCTCCCTGGAATCGTGCCACCCAAGCCTGAGAATCAGCCTCCCTGGCTCCCTCTCTCACAACCCACATCCTGCCTCATTGTCTCTCAACTTGGTCCTTTCTTCTCCTTCCCACACCTGACTACTGCTTATATGTAAGCTCTATCACCTTTCATCTGAATTCCATATGCACCATGATGGTTAATTTATGTGTCAACTTGACTGAACCACAGGATGCCCAAATGTTTACTTAAACAATATTTTCTGGGTGTGTTTTGATGAGATTAACATTTGAATCAATAAATTGAGTAAAGTAGATTGCTCTCACCAATGTGGGTGGCCTTCATCCAATCAGTTTAAGGTATGAATAGAACAAAAGGGCTGACTCTCCAGAGAATAAGTGGGAACTCTTCCTGCCTGATTGCTCTGAGCTGGGACATTGGTCTTTTCTGGCCTTCAGACTCCAGCTGAACTTTGGCTCTTCCTGGGTCTCAACTCTGCAGGTTTTGGGACTGAAACTTACACTGTTGGCCCATCTGCTTCTCAACCCTTTAGACATTAAACTGAAACTACACACTGGCTCTCCCAAGTGCCCCACTTGTTCACTGCATGTCGTAGCACTTCTCAGCCTCCATAATGACATAATCTAGTTCCTTTCAATATGTGTGTGTTCCTCCCTCCTTCTTTCTGTCTAGATAGGTAGATAGATAATAAATAAATGATATTGATAGATGACTGATAGATAGATAGATAGATAGATGATAGATAGATAGATAGATAGATAGATAATAGACAGACATAAATAAATACACTATTGGTTGTATTTGTCTGGAGAACCCTGACTAACAAATACACTCTCTCTCCCCCTGCTCACCCACCTCCCAGCTTCCCAGTCTCACCATACTAAGCTCAATGGGGGAATTACTCTTCTTAAATTAGTTCACTTTCAAGCACGCTATTCTCTGGTGAACTTGGATTTAGAAGGTAGAAGAATGATAAAGAAATCAGCTGAGAGAAAGTTTGGGCGGTTTTGTTTTGTTTTGGGGTTTGTTTTGTTTTTTAGTTTTCATAATAGCATTAAAAATTGAGTTTTTACTTGCACAAGTAACATATGAATCTGTTGAAAAAGAAATTTTTCAGAAAAAGATGATCAACAGTTAAATATCATGAAAGACTGAAGACAATGAGAACCAGAATGAAGCCACACTTCCACAATGAGCCACAGTGGTGACTTTTGACGGATCCATTTCTGCAGATTGTCATACTAAGCTGAGGTTGAGAAGCAGGAAGGGTGAAAGGTCTAGAGTAGGGCTTCTGAAGATATCTGTGAGGAAGATTCGGGCTGCTCCTCCACTCCCACCCCTAACCCATTACAGACTAATATTCTGCAATATGCATTAAGAACAAATCCCTGTAAAACTGATTACATGTTTGGATGTCATGGCAGTGCTAAATTGCTGTAAAAGTTTTTATATACTTCCTTTCAGTTCTAAACTTATTTCATTATGGACCTGCACCAAACAGCTTACAGAATGGTATGTGTCCAAAGACCACACTTGAATAACAAAAGTCTACATCTTCACTGTCCTGTTCAATATAGAGGTCACTAGCCACATGTGACTACTGAACATGGGAAATGTGGCTTGTGTGGATTGAAGCACACTCCAGATTTCAAAGGCTTAGCATAAAAATAAAAAATGTAAAATATCTCGATAATACTTTTCATACAGATCACATGTTGAGATGATAATATTTTGCATATATTGGGTTAAATAAAACAAAATGTTAAAGTTAATTTCTCCTGTTTCTTATATAGCTACCAGAAAATTTTACATCACAATTTTGGCTCACATTGTATTTTTTATTTTTTATTTTTTGTACACTAATATAGATGGCACAATACATTTAATATTAAGCATTCTTAATCCTTACCTAGTGTGATTCACACTAGGTACTCTGTTATTTTTCCATAGACTCAACCCACAACCACATCCTTGTTTTATTTTTAATTATATAGTTATAGCCCATTTGTTTACTAAAAAATATTTGCTTCAGACAGGGGTCTGAAGGGACAGCTGTCTCAAAATGATAGAAGACTCATCTTTCACAGTTGTAAAAAAAAAAATAACAATGAAAAAGGATAGAAAACAACAGCAGGCGGGAGAAGAAGATGATATGGGTTATTGGAGGATTAGGTGAGTTTCCTGTGAATGTCAACATCTCAGGGTGCTGACATGGCTTACTGAAATGCTAGTGCACAACTGTGCTATCAGATGCGTTTTAGTCTAATTCATCTAACTCAATATTCTTATACAGCTGGCCTCAGTCAGTTCTCATGCTAAAGAAGAAAAGTGGTCCTCTGGAAAAATGAACCATCAGGCTCTGTTTAGCAATAATTTGCATCTTCAAAAATATCATCCCAGTCCAAAAAAACTCTCTTATTGACAGACTGATTGGGGACTCTGTACTAAAGAACATCTTTATCTTGACTGATAGACCTTGGCTTAAATATGGGTTGGGGAGGGAAGACAGAATACAATGTTAATTTATTCAACAGTTGTATGCTCTTTAAGCAAAAAAAAAAAAAGAAAAGAAAAAAGAAACAAACACTCATCCATGACTCTTTTTAAAGATTTTCTAATAATTAAAGGATAATAAAAATTATCATTGCCAATTGAGGATATTCAGGGTTGTATATTTTTATGTCCCGTAATGCCAAGAGTAATAAATTGGTTTCACCCCCTTTATTCCTTTCCCTCATGACAGTCCATTTCTTATTAGCACACACAACAGGTTCTCACTGTGGCAAATTATTTGCTGTCTTGAAAATAACTCCTTTTCCACCTTTCCTGTCACTAGCAGGTGGTCTGACCAGAGATCAGCAGGCAAATTATCTCCATGTCGCCTCCACCTCTCTCCTCTCAGAAGTGCTTTCCCCATGCAGGGAGGTGAATGTGGAGTGCGAGAAGCAAACAACTTTGAGACCTTCCTGCGCCTTTTCTCACTGTCCAGAGCCTCGGGACAATCCTAAAGTTATAAACTTTGGCTTAGCTTTTTCCTTCTTAAGCTTGGCATAAGCCACCGGTAAAAGACAGTCTGTGTAAAAAGTTATTTTGTGACTTTCTCTTTAGACCCATACAATGGATAGACTTAATGCACTTGATTATAATAGAAGGGGCAAGAAAGAGTGATAATCACTCATTGTTATATGGAAAAGCCTAGAAATTATAATAACAGTGGCATCTAAATCTAGGGTGACCACCCACCCCAGTTTATGTCTGCTTTTGTGGTATAATTATTAACAGAGTCTTCATTTTCAAAAATGAGTCTATTCGGACAATAAAGTATATGGCCACCCTACAAAACCTGCAAAATAAGATGAACAAACAAGTGCACAGAGACTCACTCAGACCCATTGCCTCATTTCTATCAATCAAACTCATAGAAGCTGTGTATGCTAACCTAATGCTGCATAACCATAATTATGATTTCCATCTGGAAGTGACCATTGATTAGGAAATGGAGTTGTCTTTATTGGAAAAGTGTAGGGCTAGCCAGAGGTTAATGGGGACAAAAACAGGCTGGCCTAGAATCCGTGATAGATTAATACTAATTTGCATGGTGAAGGTTAAGTGCTGTGTGGGCTGCCAAAGGAAATGCAAGTGCCTCAGAATGATTTGAATAAACAGGAAGGTCAGAACAGGAACGGGCAACCTGTGCTCCACTCCAGCTCATGTTTTCAGTGTGTGAAATGGTCACCTCTCCGGGGACCAAGCTCCTCAGTTCTTGACAGCTCACCTAATGTTGATAGTCTGGGAAGAGTAACAGGAAATAGTGAAACACATGCTTTTATGGTGCAATCGTCCTTGCCATGGCTTATGACTGGGTGGGAGTCTAAATATCTAACACAAAGCATAGACCAGTCAAATGAATGCTTACTGGAAACAGCCAGTGCAACTGTGCTGTTGTGTTACAGCTAAGAATCATTGATGCCAGCAAAGCCCACCAAGGTCTGACCCTACCCTGTTGTTTACCACAACCCCACCCTCACTATGCTCCCCATACACTGACCCACTTTCAACCCCTAACCAAGTCAAACTCATCCCCACCTCTGAGCATTTTCCTGTTCCCGTTGCCTGGTATGGTCTTTCTCCAGGTTCTGGATTGGCTGAGCCTTTCCATTCTGTCGGGTGTCAGTGCAGAAGACAACCCCGTAAAGTAGTCTTCCAGATAACACTACTGACAGAACCATCCTCTTGGGATAGTCTCTGTTAAGCCCCACATTTATTTCCCTCGTTATATGTCACAAGGTGGTTATCTTGTTTGTGTCCTTGGTTTTTGTTTGTCTCCCCTCTAGAACAAGCCCCATGAGCACAGTCGCTTATTCTTGTTGGCCATCATATCATTGTGGCAATATCTGGCACACATTTGTTGAGTGGGGAAATAAATGAATAAATGGTGTCTCTAGAGAAATGGGCACAATGATCCCCAATGCAGGACAGTTGGCTCAATGGTACCTTATCAACTTCATCCTCGTGAAGTCAAAAAGCCCTGAGCAAATAAGAAATAGTATGGCTGAAGGACCTGCTTGTTGGATACCCAGTATAAGTCCAGTGTTGAGAAGTAAAAGTGTCCAACTTCTTCCCAAGATGCTTGGACCATGAATGATAAACTATACACAGTTCAGCAAAACTTTACCATCCCCGGCTCTCTAGGGCTCCATTCACACAAGTAAAACGTTGTGGAGGGGAGAGCTGAGTCACTTACCGGGAAATTCATGAAAAAGATTTATTTTGGAAAGGAGGGGAGGGAAGAGGGATGAACAGGGCAGTGTCCTGAATTGATTACGTTTACTGTCTTTTCTGAACATCGCTGTGGCTCCATCTTTCCTCCACTCCATACTGCATAGACAGACACTGTCTGAATCTGAGGAAGTTACTTAACCCCTTCAAGTTTTAGTTTTCTCATCTGGAAAGTGGTTATAGGGACTTACCTCCTCAGGCACCATGAAGAGTGAGTACTTGGCAGATGAAGAGGGCCTGGAACACTAACTAACAGGGAAGTTTGGTGGCCTCAAAAAGCACAAGTGACAATACAATACGCCTTCAAAAGACAAATGTAATTATCCATCCAATTATAGCAAGACTCCCTCTCAGCGAGATTGCTACAGTATCAAGAAGGGGCCATCCCACATGTCACCTGGAGCTGAAAAAGCATTTTAGTCTTTAAAATTTAAGATTCTCCTACGAAGGAGGAATGACTTAATCATACTTTAATACAAAAGTATTCTATCCTTTCTCAGGATTTTACAGATGAAAATGTTAAAGTTATGATACTAAAAGCGTGTCTGACTAACAGAACTAGGATTAGTGTCAACTGAACAGGCTCAATGACACTTCACCCAGCCTATATCTGCAGGATGGATCATCATAGAGCTCTGAGATATGAAGTAAAGAAAGGCAGAAAGTTCCAACTATCCCGTTTACTTAAAAACTGATTACCATATACCTGCTTTTGAAAGATACCATCTGAAATACTCCCTCAAACTCCACCTTTAATTTTATAATAATAATAATAATAATAATTTCTATGCCACAGTGACAAATACTCCAAGATTTAGAATGACATGCTGATGACAGTTACCACAAACAGCACATGCACTCTACAATGTAGTTTGCTTGGGTACAAAAGGGATTATTTTATTTGATTACAGAATTAGGAACTGAATTATTTCTAATATAAGAAATATTATTAGTAAATGAAAGGATTTTACAACACATTTAAATTTCAGTTCTTAAATTTGAATAATGGGAAGTGGAACATTAATTTTTCTTAAAAATTTTTATATAGTTTTCATTTACTTATGTGTACCGAGAAGCATTCCTGATGTGGGTGTATTTTTAATCTGTGCTTTCAGATGTGTTTGTTCATGAATTAACATACATAATAAATAAAACTTCAAAAATCTCAACCTGGAACTTTGTTTGAGAAATGAGGCCTAGAAACATACCAAAGTCACCGTATGATGGTATTATATATAACCTTGCAAGTGACAGTTTGAAAGATATTCTGGGGTAAACATAAACCATTAACAATTTGGCCAATGTCTGAGTGCTCTTATGTGAGGGTTTTATGAATGAATTCAGCCTTGTACACATAAGCATGACTCCCATGGTGAACATCTCCAAGCTATCTCTGTAAGTACCTGCAACCTTGCCTCTACAGGTTCACAACAGCTTGATCTTAGCCTCAATCGGAATCACCAGCACTTTTTAGGATCTTCTGATATTATGTTCATAACAGCAATCCTTTTGCATTTGAGTCCTCTGTTTTAGGGTTGTCTGTAGGTCAAAGCAACACTTGACTAACCAACCCCTTCTCAGCCCTGCAGCTGATGGCTGGGCCGACAAATGCTACAATCCACAACCCTTGCCTGACTTTGTAGCCAATGCTTTCCCTGAGTCTGGTTGACAATGGATTTTTCTCCTTCTGCTCCTGGAAACCTTTTCATTTGCATTCCTTCTATAAGATACAGAGGACTTGTTGATGAAGACAAGTCTCAAAAGCTGTCCAGCTGTGTTCATTGGGATAAATAAAGAAGAAGAGCAAGCTGAACATAGGACCCTGTGCTCGAGTTAACCTGGGGCCAGACTGGAGCTTGTAATAATGAACACTCATTTTAACCATCTTAATGTTACAACATCATTATATAGCTTTTATAAAATTAGAATAAAGTTACTTTTGTTTCCTGGCTACTGATATTTTATTTAGAATTTTTAAGTTGACTAACCTGATTGTTAAAAATAAGGTTTGATTTTATAATAAATAATAATCTGTTTGACATTTTTAGTTATTTTCTTTTTAAACTATTATTAATATCTATTTATTTATAAAACTAAAATTATATACCCATAAAGTTTAGAAATTACCGAAAAACATAAAATTAAAAAATTATAGCACCTTGAATTACCTTATTGTACTTTGATGCATTTTCTCTCTTCATTCATTTTAAAGTAAATAAATTGGCTTGGGATCAAATTAAAAGTCCCACTGCATTGTAATTCTCAACTGAAAATGAAGCCACAAAGGAAATCTTAGCTCCACTCACAAGGCCCTGCCTCCGGATCACAATAAGGAAGCCACTTCTTTTAATAAATATATTTGAACACAGTCTGTGTGCTGAGCACGCTGCCATGTGTAGGAAACAGAGATAAATGACTCAGAACCTGCAAAGTGAACTGAGGGAGGGAGAGAAGTAAATGGACACCATGTGGTAAGAAGAACCCATGGCGGAGGTCATCCCAGAGGACGGGATCAGGAAAACCTTTCTGGACGGGATGGCAGAGGGCTTGCGTCTCAAAGGACTAGGAGAAGCTTGTTAGGCGATGAGGGATGCACATGCTGCTACAAAACCTTAGCAATAGGCACACCGTCAGAGTCAGGAAACTGCCAGTCATTCTATGCAGCTGGGGCTAAATTTCTTTTATCTGGATCACTCTGTGTCAAAAGTCCAGATATTGGCACCAAGACAATATTGATCCTCTGGGTATGAATCTATGACCTATGGACTTGAATCAATCATTTTAAGGGTGGCCAATGTCCAGTTTGATTGAAGACATTTACTAAATGCCAGATTATAAAGGAAACAATCTTGGTCAGGTTTTTTTGTTCTTTTCTTTTCCTTTAGTTGAAATCTATCAATCCAATCATCTACCGAGGTAACGACTACTTAGCAAACTTACCCACTTTAATAGAAAGTCATTTAGGGGCAAGAGAATAAAGCGTACATATCCTCGAACATGTGTGGGGATACAGCCTCTCATTTTTGTCTGTACAATCCTCATCTCCACCAGCCTTCTGGTCAAAGAGCACGTGAAATGCTACTATTGCTAACCAAAGCAGTAATAGATGACTAGCAGGACATGTAAGACTAAGGATGCCAAACAGGCTTAATTTCACCTGCCAGATCCTGCTGATTGATAGTGACTGCCTGCCAATCAAGGGTCAGCAAACTTTCTCTGTAAAGGGCAAGAAGGTAGATATTTAAGACTTTATATGCCATACAGTCTCTATGGCAATTATTCAACTCTGCTGTTATAGTATGAGAGCAACCGCATATAACACATAAACAAATGGACATGGCTATGTCCCTAAAAAGCTTTATTTACAAAAATAGGTAGTGGGCCAGATTTGGTCCGCTAACTCTTGTCTCCTAACCTAACACACTGAATGGAGAAGGACCTCAGGCTGCAACTCAGATAAGTGGTAAGAGTGAGAACACTAATTTGCCATTTCCATGTTATGTTAATTCCACCTAGGAACTAAAACTTGGAAAATAGCTTAATTCTGATTCTGGCTCTTTCTCTGAAATGCCAGATAACTGCAAAGCAATTGTTTAAACTCTTATACTGGGAAGTTGTCTTGGTTGCAAACAACAGAATCTACTCTGACTAGTATAAAACTAAGTCACAAATCACAGAGTAGAACCAACACAGTAGCTAAAGATTTAGGGGCCCCTTCATAGACATTTCGTGAACTAGATGCCACCACCACTGTGCTGGCCAGTGGACGCCCTGACCCAGACACAACCTAGAGTTGCTTACTTCTGTGTTTGAGTCTTACACCTGTACACCTGAATGACAGCTAGTCACATATCTGCTCCCCAGCTGAAGAAAACAGCTAGGAAATAAAGGTTTGGATTCTGTATTAAGAAAACAATACCCACAATATGGAAAACCATTAAAGTTTAGAAATGGTGCACAAAAGTGCTGGGCAACCTTGGCAGACAGAAGTCCAATGTAGCTCCCATTCCAGATTTCGTCCCCTTTAAAACTAGCGACCTTACTGCCGTGCCCAACTGCTCAGTATGGTGATGTATATATAGGTGCTATAAAGGTTTAACTCATAAAATAAGGAAAAGTATTTTACTTTGACGTAACTGATTATTTTTAAACTTCCCAGGATTCTAATCTAAACTGTGAGAAACTGTTGAAATACTTAATAAATGTATGGCTTTAAAACCTAATTTTATCACTTATTTTTACTTGTAATTAATTATTTTTATCTCATCTCTAAAATTAGCTTCCCCATCTACTAAAGGGTGAAAGAAATCCAGAAAAAAAATAACTGTTTTTAATAACAACCAACATTAAGAACAAGAGTTTTCTCGTCAGACTTTTACTATATACAGAAACACAGCTGATGGCATTTTGGCTCTCCTTATCATTTTAATTCTTCCTTTTCCTTTCATTTCTTTACTTTCCTCTCTTCAAAGCAAAACAGGCCAGAGGCCCTGGCACCATGTGTGTCCTCTTTGCCATCCTGGCAAGTGTTCTTTACACCTTGACAGCTTTATCACCTGCAGTCAGCTTTTTCCGTAAGCCAGGCAGGCATATTAGTAGAAGCTGGCGAGTTGGCTCTTTGCAGGCTTTTATTGCTGTTCTCATCTTTGTCTACAAAGGAGGAAGCTCTTTTATGGTAGTGGGGATAACTGATTCACTAGACTTTCCTCAGGTCTTTCAACAATCTTCTCACCTTATAACTTACTATGATTGTAAGCTTCTCTCACAAGTCAAGCAGTAGGGTAATTTTTTAGACTTAGTGAAAACATCCCTTCTCTCATTTTTAAATGTGGACTCCGCTTAACTATCCCCTGCACTAGGGAATTTCTATTCTTGTCATCAGTCATCACAACGTCAGTGGTTAAAATCCATCATATCGGCCCTGGCTGGATGACTCGTTTGTTAGAGCACTGTCCTAATGCACAGAGGTTGCCAGTTTGATTCCTGGTCAGGGCACATACAGGAACAGATTGATGTTTCTGTCTCTCTCTTCCACTCTCTCTCTCTGCCGTCCCCTCTCTCTAAAATCAATCAATAATTTTTTTTTAAATCTATCATATCAGCCTCTTTCTTCTAGTCTCACCACTATTCATCTAGAGCACATTTCATCTAACTCAGAACTCAGCTGCTGACATTTTTTAAACAAAAATATGTAAAATACACATTTGCTCCTCACAATCAACTTTTATTACCCATGAAGAAATCACTCCATTTATTTAAAGACATACAAAGTTTATTATCATATCTGTCTTGTTCATTACTGTATCCTCTGTAACAAGCTGGGCCTGCACATAAAGGTCCTCATTGAATACTTGTTGAATTGATGAGTAATTCAAATAATAAATCTTAAGTGTCTATTTACTTTGTCCCAGATTGTTCTTTTGAGCCTCAATAGTTTATGGTACAAATGTCCATGATATCCAGTATTAGATAAAATATCTGTCATAACAATAGAAATGGAAATTACCATCAATATTATTCTTAAAGCAGGAAGAACACAAAATTATAAACCAAAAGTCTAATTATTTGGTTTGAGCATTATATTTGATACTATGTCCACTAAATGCACCATATCCATTTCCTTTTCTATAAGTGATTGAAACAAAGGGTGTCAGTAATCATTTGGCTTGTCCCTCTCACCCTACAATCTGTTCATCTAAAGGCAACCAGAACTCTTGGATAATAAATCCCTCTCTTGTCATAGTTTTTAAGCTATTGGATATATAATATGGATTGTTCATTTTATTTTACATATTTTAATACTATATCTCATTTCAATACTGTTATTTATTTTTTTTGCAGAGACAGAGAGTCAGAGAGAGGGATAGATAGGGACAGACAGGAACAGAGATGAGAAGCATCAACCATCAGCTTTCTGTTGAGACACCTTAGTTGTTCATTGATTGCTTTCTCATATGTGCCTTGACCATGGGCCTTCAGCAGACTGAGTAACCCCTTGCTCAAGCCAATGACCTTATGTCCAAGTTGATGAGCTTTGCTCAAACCAGATGAACCCGTGCTCAAGCTGGTGACCTTGGGGTCTCGAACCTGGGTCCTCTGCATCCCAGTCCGACACTCTATCCACTATGCCATTGCCTGGTCGGGTTCAATACTGTTATTCTAACACTATAATATTAAAGTTCATAGATGGGTTTTATAGGGTTAATACACAAAATGTTTATATGTGTGAAGTATACCAACAAAGAATCCATAGCTTTATTCAGCTTCTCAAATAAGTTAATAACAAAAAAACTTCTGGTGTAAGTGTAGTGACATCTAGCAATGCCTGGTTTTCCTATCTGTTTGATGTGACCCGGCTTTAGGTAATTTTAAAGAAACTGGAGGTGGATGGCATCTACCTTTTCTGGAAATTCTCTAGTACCACCATTGACTTAGGATGCTAACTCACACTATTCACCAAATATTTCCCTGGAAGGCCGAGTGCAAGAAATTATGACTCTAAGTCAGTCAGATAAAAAAAATATGACCTTTCTAAAATGAGGTTTAATCTATACATAAGACTTCTCCCCAAAATGTCAGACTCTGCAATGTGGTTCATATACTAACTAAAAGGTGGGATCAGAAAAGTAGAAAATCACATCAAGAAATCACTAGGTAAAGGCACGGTGAAGCCTGCATTTCAGTCCGTGCCAAAAGTACAGAGCAGGGTCGTGACAGGATCAGCTGAAATCAAACGACTTCCCAAGGGCAGGCTAAGGAGGACATGCTAGTGTAAAATTTTTAATAATACAAGACAACTGACTCTCTAAGAAACAAAAACCAATAGACACGTGCTTAGAAATGATAATACTTGTTGAGTAAATACTGATAAGCTCTTCTTACATTACAGGCACACTGAACTCTTTCCTGTTTCCAAATGGTGGGAATGTGTCTCTGTAACCAACATGCGCTGCATGCAGAACTTAACCCCGTAACCGACATGCGCTGCATGCAGAATTTAACCCTGTAACCAACATGCGCTGCATGCAGAACTTAACCCCGTAACCCATGTGTGCTGCATGCAGAACTTAACCCCGTCTTACTCTTTCTATCTTGGATCACTGGGCTCCCTCACTCAAGGTCAGAGAGATGTGTACAATGTGTCTTCCCCATCCCTCAGCAATATACTGCTTCCAAGGAAGGGATTTGCTTTGGCTGGGATCGAAATGTATCTTTTTCATGTACATGTTTCAAAGAAACTTGTATTTTTAAAATATATTGTCTATAAAGAATCCGGAAGCTCAGAATCAGCCTTCTAAATTTTCTTTTGTGATATGAAACATAACAGTAGGGAGGAGATCACCCCTGCTTTTTTCTGCCTGTCAGGATATATGTATACTAACTTGGTTTCTTCAAATAGAGTGTATTTTTAAAAACAAAAGCTCAGAGGAATGTGTATACTAACTTGGTTTCCTCTTCCTAAACACACATAAGAAGCTAAACACAAAATCTAGGGTCTTTTTTAGCAAAGAATCTAGGTGTCACTTTCAGAGGTGGAGAATAATTCTGAAAAGAATACAGTAGAGAACAGGATTTTTGTTTTTTTGTTTTTTTGTTTTTTGGGGGTTTTTTTTGTTTGTTTGTTTGTTTTTTTCATTTTTCTGAAGCTGGAAACAGGGAGAGACAGTCAGACAGACTCCCGCATGCGCCCGACCGGGATCCACCCGGCACGCCCACCAGGGGCACGCTCTGCCCACCAGGGGGCGATGCTCTGCCCATCCTGGGCATCGCCATGTTGCGACCAGAGCCACTCTAGCGCCTGAGGCAGAGGCCACAGAGCCATCCCCAGCGCCCGGGCCATCTTTGCTCCAATGGAGCCTTGGCTGCGGGAGGGGAAGAGAGAGACAGAGAGGAAAGCGCGGCGGAGGGGTGGAGAAGCAAATGGGCGCTTCTCCTATGTGCCCTGGCCGGGAATCGAACCCGGGTCCTCCACACGCTAGGCCGACGCTCTACCGCTGAGCCAACCGGCCAGGGCCTGTTTTTTTGTTTTTTAAATTTGTAAGATAGAAGGCAAGTAGAAATAAAATTTGAGAACACAGAGCTCAAATGGCCTTAACTGGGAAAGTGCAAATTGAAGTAACTAGTATTTGGATAATTAGCCCAAAGTATTTTCTGAGTAAAATGAAGTTTTACACTTTCAATTACCCAGAAAATTGCCTGAAGTTTTCATTTCATGATACTAGTATAGATATGGGCAAAGCCATTTACTGATGGGGTCAGGGTGGGGGGACAAATGAATCAGGAATGAACTGAGAATGGAAAAGTTTCTAACAGTTTTAAACAATCATTCTGCATAACTGAACATTGGGAGTATGACTTTATAAGTGGAATATTTCTATACCACCCATAAAATTCAGGAAAAAATATTAAAGGTATTAAAACATAAAGCTAACCAGGTATCATTTCACTTTGCATAAAACAGAGATTGCATTCCCAGCTGGTCGGAAGTTAAGACCGCAATCTCCATTTACTGTGCCCCTTAAAGCAGTTTTAAAAGTAGCAGCCTTGCCGCTCAATTGTAAAATGCCTGCTAGTTTTTGAAGGAGTGCTTTGGAGGGTGAGAAAATTCAGCTCTAAAATGGCTAAAAGACGTTTTCTGGATCTCACTGTGTCTACAAGATGAAGTATTCAAGCCACTATCATGTGCTTATATTTCCAGGATGTAAACAGACAGCTCCTGACTCCTATTGATGACTGCTTACGATGCGGGCACCTTTTGTGCCGCACAATAGGTAACACATCTGCAAAACCACGCTCAAAAGCAGGCAGGGCAGCTGTAAAATTATACTCTTCCTGCATTAAAACCACCCCCCAGTTGTGAGCCTTGTGAGTTCTCTTAAGAAGTCATCTTACCAGCTCCCTGCTGATGAGCTCCCCCCCCTCTCTATATATATCTCCTCTGAAAATATCCTATTATTAGCAAGAATTCTACCTCTTATGAAGCAACAGAAACCAAACCACTATAGCTTACAGACCCCCTAATTCTCACCTATTAGGCAGCCAGTCTCCCATTGGGTTGGAAAAGGCTAAAATTTGCATTCATATAGAGTTTAACCAGAAACATTGATTTCAGTAGAAGAAGACAACTCACGGTGGTGAGAATCAAAAGTTGCCCACTCCGATTCCATTTGCTTTTCTGATACAAAGCCCTTCAGTTTCCTTAGCCCACTCACGGCCCAGTGGCCCACCAGAATTATAAGGGTCAATCTGGATTGTGCTTCCCGTTATCCAAGAGGACCCAGGCACCTAGCATTTCACCAGAGAAAGAACTTTTAGAGCACAAGGTTTTTTGTTATAAAATCAGGATGCTTGTTTGAAAACAAAGATCCAACAGAAACCTTCTTAGAAACCTCTGCCTGTTTCCTAGGAGGCTGGGTGCCAGGACAGCAGCATTCACGGAATGGTGGCTCGGGAATTGTCTCACATTTTTCGTTTAGAAATCTGTCATGGTTTCCTGGGGTTGCTGTAACAAACTGCCACAAATTGGGTGGCTTAAAACAACAGAAATTCATCTTTCACGGTTCCTGAGGCCAGAAGTCAGAAATCAAGGCTCTGGGAGAGAATTGTTCTTTGCCTCTTCCAGCTTCTGGTGGCTACAAGCATTTCTTGTGTTGTGACCACATCTTTCTAATCCTTGCTTCCATGATCAAAGCACTTCTTCTGTCTCCATTTGCCTCTCTCTTTTAAGGACAGTTGTGGTGGCATTGTAGGATTTAGGTAATTCAGGACAATCTCTTCTACTCAAGGTTTTTAACAATGACATCTGCAAAGATTCTCTTTCCAAATACAGTAAACATTCACAAATTCCAGGCACTGGGGTTTGATAAAAATCTCCATAATCATAATCCTTGAATAACCACAGTTTTGAGAATTGGTGCAATTGCTTATTGACACAGGGCTGTTGGTTTATTTAAACATTTTCCTCTAACCTGTATCAAAAAGTTTGGGCTCTGTTGGGATGTCAGCACTAGAAGACTTGAATGAGTCTGGCTTTGCTTTGTCTTCCCTTCAATCCTGCCACTCACCTTTGTCCTCTGTTCCATCCCCTTCCCTGTGCCCATCACAGGAACATTGCTGCTGTTACTAGGAAGAAAGGGAACCTTAGTAAAATGCTTTATCACTTTGCTTGTCTCCTCACAAAGTGAGTAGGCAGGAAAAGGAAGCAAAATTCATAGAATCCTTATGATGTCATGACTTAGTTTTACTCTCAATCAGCTGCCTTTGGGATCAAAAACTTCTTCTGTGTCTTTTTTTTTTTTGTATTTTTCTGAAGTTGGAAACGGGGAGGCAGTCAGACAGACTCCCGCATGCGCCCGACCGGGATCCACCCAGCATGCCCACCAGGGGGCGATGCTCTGCCCATCTGGGGCGTCGCTCTGCTGCAACCAGAGCCATTCCAGCGCCTGAGGTGGAGGCCATGGAGCCATCCTCAGCACCTGGGCCAACTTTGCTCCAATGGAGCCTTGGCTGCAGGAGGGGAAGAGGGAGACAGAGAGGAAGGAGAGGGGGAGGGGTGGAGAAGCAGATGGGCGCTTCTCCTGTGTGCCCTGGCTGGGAATCGAACCCGGGACTCCTGCATGTCAGGCCAACACTCTACCACTGAGCCAACCAGCCAGGGCAGTCATATTTTTTTTATTTCCTTTCTTCTTTATTCTCATATAAAAAAGACTAAAAAAATGTGACTGTCCTGGTTTTTTGAGCCCATTGCTCTGTCAACTCCTGGCCAGGTGAGGATGGGTAGATAATGTAGTAAGGAGACTATTTAAGGCCACCCCCAAAAATCACTGGCAAGAAATAAACAAAAAAGAATATTGTTCAAATTTGGTGGTCTCCCAAAACCTGTGACCACCCAAAATCTGCACTCAGGATCTAGCCTTGCTTTCCAACACTCCCACTCCAATAAAGAAGAAAGGAAACGCAGTACAGCAGCACTGCATCCTCAGCACATGCCACTGAGGAGTCATGCACCAGGCTGAGGGGAGGGAGAGAGAACATTTACACCACGGGGAATTTCCACCTGCCATCCCGCTCCATGAATGTAGTTTTGAGGTCATTTTGTCCAGAATATACTCTGTATCACTCAGGATAGGTTGTTACGCTGCAGTAATTAATATACAACCCCAAAATCCCAATGGTTTAGAAAACATCAAGGGTTCGTCTTTGTTCAGCTACGTGTGCCTTGTGGGTTAGCTGTGCTTCTGCTCTGCACCATGTTCCTTTGGACCCGGGCTCACTACACATTGCCAGTTGTGGCACATGAAAAAGAGCCAACCAGACCCTTTCTCTTCACTTCCACCTGGAAGTGGCAGGTGGCACTTCTTTTCACATCTTCACTGGCCAGTGCAAGTCATATGATCACTCTGGGGTTCAATAGTTCTCAGATATATAATTCTCTTGCAGAGAAGGGAGAATAGAATATTTACTAAACTTCCAAAGATTCCCTGCAATATTTTCCCAAAATGGCCATCCAACCAAGGCTTAGAGCATTTAACACCCTTCAAAGAAGCTCCTTCTACTCTTAGCTAGTTCTAAGTATTAGAAAATTCTCCCTTAGATTGGTTGCAAGTCTATCTTCTTGAAGCTTTCACCTATTGGTCCTCATTTTGTGCTCTTTTTTTTTTTTCAAAAAATTAGTTTCAGTCTACTTTCCCTATCTAAGTCTGGTTCTACTTTGTTTGACAGCTGTCAGAGGGGATTGGGGTTGGGGGCTGGGTGAAAAGGTGAAGGGATATAAGCAAAGAGAAAGCTCATAGACACAGACAACAGTGTGGGGATCACAAGAGGGGCAGGCAGAAGAGGGCGAGCAGGGGATAAATGAGGATGAGAGGAGACATGACTCAGAGTAGTGAACACCTGCTACTATGATATATACAGATCATGTGTTATAGAACTGTACACACAAAACCTATAGAAATGTATTAACCAATGTCAACCCAACAAATTCAACAATATTTTTAAAAATTAATTTATTTTCTAATTACAGTTGACATATCATGTTATATTAGTTTAAGGTGCACAGCATAGTGATTAGACATTTATAGACCTTATGAAGTGATTTCCCAGGTAAATCTAGTACTCATCTGACACCACACAGAGTTATAACAGTATTATTGACTCTATTCTCTATGCTGTACTTTCTATACCTGTGACTATTGTTATACCTGTCAGTCTATATGTCTCAATCCCTTTCACCTATGTCACCCATCCCCCACACCCTCTCCCATCTGGCAACTATCAAAAGTTCTCTGTATCTATGAGTTGGTTTCTGTTTTGTTTGTTCATTTATTTTGCTTTTCAGATTCCACATATCAGTGAAATCATACGGTATTTGTCTTTCTCCGACTTATTTCACTTTTCATAATACCTTCTAGGTCCATCCATGTTCTTGCAAATGGCAAGATTTCTTTCTTCAAATGGTTGAGTAATATTCCATTATCTATAAGAACCACTGCTTCTTTATCCATTTGTCTCTTGATGGACACCTAGGTTGTTTTCATTTCTTGGCTATTGTAAATAATGCTGCGATGAACATAGAGGTGCATATATCTTTTAAAATTCGTTTTGCATTTCTTTGGATAAGTTCCCAGTAGTGAAATTGCTGGGTCATAATGCTATTCCATTGTTAATTTTTTTTTATATATATTTTTCTGAAGCTGGAAACGGGGAGAGACAGTCAGACAGACTCCCGCATGCGCCCGACCGGGATCCACCCAGCACGCCCACCAGGGGGCAACGCTCTGCCCACCAGGGGGCGATGCTCTGCCCCTCCGGGGCATCGCTCTGCTGCGACCAGAACCACTCCAGCACCTGGGGCAGAGGCCAAGGAGCCATCCCCAGCGCCCGGGCCATCTTTGCTCCGATGGAGCCTTGGCTATGGGAGGGGAAGAGAGAGACAGAGTGGAAGGAGAGGGGGGAGGGGTGGAGAAGCAGATGGGCGCTTCTCCTGTGTACCCTGGCCGGGAATCGAACCCAGGACTTCTGCACGCCAGGCCGATGCTCTACCACTGAGCCAACTGGCCAGGGCCCATTGTTAATTTTTTGAGGAACTTGATACTATTTTCCATAGTGGCTGCACCAATTTACAACCCTGCAGTAGTTCACAAGGGTTCCTTTGTCTCCACATCCTTGCCAACACTTGTTGTTTGTTGATTTATTGATGATAGCCTTCCTGACAGGTATGAGGTGATATCTATTATATTAATAGTTTTCATTTGCATTTTCTTAGTAATTAGTGATGTTTAGCATGAGGACAAATTTAGTTATTTTCCATGGGACAACTCCTCAAAGATCAAAAACACCCAAGCCCTTCAACTATTTCTCATGTAACATGGCATTTGGTCCTTTCTCAATAATTTTCTTTCTCCAACTCTCTATTCCAGTAATAAATTCCCTTAGCATTCTCTCTGTCTCACAGAACCTTCTGGCGTCTAGCAATGTGCTTTTACCATGAAATTCACTTTACTTGGTTCAAAAGCCTATTGCAGGCACAATGCCTGTGGTCTCCCTCCCAACATCTAATGAACAAGATTCAGCAGGAAGATACACAGCCATGGCACCCTAGGTATCCATGTACCACGGCACTGTTTGTGCCTCATTAGTAAACATTTTCTTTAAATTATCTTGGATACTCATTAAATATTATCAGCTACTTAGAACCAAAGGATAATTATGAGTTTAATGAAGCGTGCACCAGCTTGCTCCAGTCGAACATTTGTTTCTCTGCTGGGACCCCATTTTACTTCACACTTATCCTTCAGCAAAGCTACTCTACAAAGTCACTTTGGCAATAAGAAATATTTAATTAGATTAATGAATTTTTATCACCTCTCCTAGGGATTAGGCTTGTTAAATCCTGGCGACCACAGAACAACAGATTTTTTATTACTGAATGTTTGGAGATGCACTGGTTGTGCTGCCGCTGCCGTGGCAGTCCTCTAAGTCAGGCTGCTTTGGGCAGTTCTACCTGGCATCCCCATGGTAGGCCAGGGCTATTTGGCAAAGACACCCTGTACCTTCAGTTAAATCACAGAGATCACAATGCAAATGAAATTATGTGTACCCCAGACAACGCTTTCGGCAGCTGCCTTTCTGTCAGAGACTGCTGATTCATTGTACCATGAAAAATGGCACCCCTCTCTTTTCTGTTTGTGGATATATGGGAGGAAAGGAAAGACCCTACAAGCAGTATGCTAGCTCTTCATGAGGGTCTGAGTCTTCACTGGTATTTTCCTAAGTCATTGGTATGCTGATTAATCATAAGGCAGGAGGGGCAAATTTTTTTTTCAGAACAGCTGTGTCCTAAAGATGTTAAATGATATACATATGTAAAACAATTTAGTATCTTTCTTAACTAATGCTTTGAATGATGGCAACATCTTTCATCTAGAAACTTCAAAGCACTTAAGAAAAAAAAAACACATTGCTCCTATCCCATTCCTATGAGGCAGTTCTTAAGCATCAACATCCCCACTTCAAAAGAAAAAATTGAGGAGCAAAAGCACAGAATTGGCCAAAGTGGTAAAACAAACGTGTATCACAACAAAAGGGCAGCTGCATGATGACAAGACTGGTGTTCTTTCAGGAGTATGTAAATCCAAAAAGAGTCACACAGAATCCTCTCCCTGAGTTAACAAGAATGCCCCAGAAAAGAGAGAAAGGGGTGGGTAGGGATGGGGCCTAAAACGAGGTAGGAGACTTCATACATGTGATAAAGTTTTGATCACAGCAGCGAGGGGAGGACAAAGACCCAGAGATGTTGAAAGTAAGCTTCCTGGCAGTTCAGAGAGAAATTGAAACTAAAATATAAACAAGGAGAGATCCAAAAATTTAGTCAAATTTGTAAACATTTAGGATTTATCACACAAAATATACAGTGACCATATAATGTACAATAACTCTCTCATTTCTTTGCAGTTAGCCTAGAAATCAAAGTTTATAGCCTTTAAATAGGTATTCTCATGTAAACAGTCACCAAGTGTTACAGAAATCTCACATTTTGATGAAGAAACTGGGAGAGAAGTAAAAAAAAACAAACGTTAGCATGGAGAAGGGTTGTCAGTAATTACCAAAATGTGAACCAGGTTTACAGCCTTTTTCTTTCCTAAGATCAGTTTTCTTTCCTAACACTTCAGGTAGAAGAAATTCTGCTATGAATCGACTGCCTAAGGCTCATTCATAACCTAACTTCTCTCTCTGTTCAATTACTTAAAAAACAAAACAAAGAAAACACAAAACCACAGTTCTCTGCTGCCCACGTTCAGCTGACCTGGCTACGGAAGTCACAAAGAAGGCAACATTTAGGGACTACAGTTACCCGTAGACAAAGACATTTATCACCATACTATCAACAGCTCATGTGCTGATAGAGAGAGTTGGACTGGATGACCCGACAAAGGAGGAGTGCCCTTTCACCACTTACCTGGTGATTTAACTAATGAAAATAGTAGCATGAAGAGGAAATCTTTTGGAAAGTGTTATTTAGGGACCCAGAATGAGAACCTACCTACTGCTTTTCTAGGCCAGTTCTGGTCAACAGCGCCTTCTGAGATGATGAAAATGTTCTATTTCCACAGAGTCTAATACCGTAACCAATCACCACATGTGGTATTGAGCATTGCACTGTGTCAGTGTGACTGTGGAACTGAGAGTTCATTTTCATCTAATGTTAATGAATTTAAAAGTCATGTGTGGCTAGTGGCTACCATGTTGGACAGTACAAATCTAGATGCTCAGGTTTATATATAGACCACTTTGTTTTCTAGGAATCGGTAGTTGCTGCACTTGTTCAAGTATCTAACACTTAAGAATAGTTTTGCACATCGGAAACCATCACAACTAACTAGAGAAGGGGTCAAATCTGGAATTCAGCCTACTGAAAAGAAAGCGAGAGGGGGAAACTGTTCACTGTGATAGTGTCATTCGATCAGAGCAACGGTTTAGTGGTAGAGGCTCTGAGGCCAACATCACAGCCTTAAAGGACAGGCTTCAAAGAGGAGAAATAAAGCAGTGCACATACACCTGGAGAAAGAAATACATGGACCTGCCAAAGCATGAGATGCTCACGTAAGAGACTAAACACTAGCTCTTCTTCCTTTTACTCGCAGTTTTGACACAGTTTAGAATAGCTGAGTGGCTGCCTTTTTGCTAATATCACTTAATGTTATTTGAGTGGCCGGTCTGATTCATCAAGGTAGCAAGATCTATGCTAGTTTGGATGGCTCTCCCTCCATTGCAGAAAGCTAGTGACTACATATTGAGAACTTTTGTGCCTTTTATAAACAATTCTGGTGTCAGACTACCTGCCTGCTGGACAGAGAATGAACAAAAAAAATCAGGTACCTTAAAAAGGACCACCACCCTCCTATTCCCTAGTCCTAGTTCTTACATTAGTGTTCTATTTTACTTATGGTTCAGGAGACTATGAACAGTTCGGATAAGATTACTAGGCACTTGCCTTGGTCATAGCCTTTCATTTCTTCTAGATCTTCATGCAGCATGACACTGCAGAGGTGACCCCACCAAGGTAAACTTTCTGCATCTTTTTGTAGTAGGCTTACTACTCATTATAGGATCTACTAGCTCTATATAAGAATAAAACATGTTTTGTGAAAAGTCAAAGCTGTATAAATTATAGAGGAAGTTTAAATTAATGCAGCTTACACACCCCCAACACAGAAAAATCAATTCAACACATGCACAATACTTGACTAACAACCTAATATAACATCCTTCAGCCACCAACCCATGCTATGAATGCAGTTATTGAAACTTTTTGGCACTAACATTTGCAACATCAATACAAATGTTTTGCACTTTAGGCATAATAAAAGGACAAATTTTCCTTGCTAAAAAGGTGTTTCCAGCCCTGGTCAGTTGGCTCAGTGGTAAAGCATTGGCCCAGTGTGTGGAAGTCCCAGGTTCATTTCTGGGTCAGGGCATACTGGAGAAGCGACCCCTCCCCACCTCTATCTCTCTCTCTTGGCTCAAATGGTTCAAGCAAAGTTGGCCTCAGGCACTGAGGATGGCTCCATGGCCTTGGCCTCAGGAGCTAAAAATAGCTCAGTTGTCAAGCAATGGAGCTGAGACCCAGCTGGGCAGAGCATTGCCTGTTAGGGGCTTGCCAGATAGATTCTGGTTGGGGTGCATGCGGAAATCTGTCTCTGCCTCCTTGCTTCTCACTTAATAAAAAAAATATTTAATAAATTAAAAAAATTTTTTTAAACGAAGGTGTTCCTTAAAGTCCAAATAAAACAAAACAAAACAAAACTACTAAATTTCAGGACACCTCTGACCTAAAGTCATAATATGCAGTTAAATACAAATTCCAAAATAGATACTGAATTTAACTTTTAAAACTATTTTTTTCATTTAACTATTCTACTTTTTAAAAAATATGGCATTTTCTTTATCTAGTTTTCTCACTTTCAAAATGGAGTAAGATATGGAATGAAATATAAACTGACTTAAGCTTGAAAGAATTAATCTTATTTCATCTTTACCACAGAGAAGCCACAGCTAGGACTTCATCACGATGTGCCAGATGCTATTCCACTTCACTTACATGGACCTGCTCATTGCCTTGAAGATGTAAGCCAGCTGTCACTGACTTCAGAGGTAGGGACAGTTTATAGTGAGAGAAAAAGCAGTAGCCTAGATACTGTTAGAGAGACTCTATCACTAATTAATAAATATTGAATGAATTTTCCATTTTATTAATTTTCCTTGATTTCATGACAATGACGTTTTGACAAGATCCTGGACCACAACTAAAATCTTAGCCTCATTTAAATTTTGTTTCTGAGAAAATGACACATTGCTAAAGCAATCACATGTCTAGTCATTAAATCTGCTGCAGACTCTGAACTAGACAGACTAGAAATGAAGTAATGCTGTATTTGTAAAGCTGCCCGTCTGCTAGTGGGCACCCCCCCCCCCCAGCAAGGACTAAACTTGATCTCCACAGGGCAGCGGAACCCTGGACTATTCTGGGGCAAAGGTGACTTACCGCATTGCAGGGTCCTGTGTTCATAAAGGAGGAGGGAAAACAGATTATAACAACAAGGCAAATGGAGGAGAACAATACTAACTTCATAGTCATCAGTTAAAAAACATAGGAGAAGTCACAACAGGGAATGACCATGTTAGAACGCTATTAGACTTCAGAAAATTCAGAACTTCACAAAGGATAGCTAGCTGTCTCCAACTTATGGTCCCTCTTGGCTCTTCTCTTGTTTGGACCTTCACAGATGGACCCTGTTCTCTAACCCCAGGGCTATCTGCACATGCATGGTACATTCATAACCCTGTGTGTGTCTTAAATGCCTTGGTAATCCTATTCATCTAACAGAGACACAGAGGAGATTCTGAAATCACAAGTTAGAAGTCTCCACATGTGTGTAAAGATAGTTTTTGGATGTGGTCATTTTGTCACTTGGTTATAAATTCACTAGCAGGTAATAAATCCACTAAGAAAGACTTAGGCAACCAGGTGGGGAGGAAAATGCAGAAATCAACCTCTCTTGCACTCAGAAATCGGCTCCTCTGCTGATGCTAACACGGGTAGATTTGTTGGGGACGAGGTGAACCTTTTCATTTCTTCTACCTTTATCTCCTTCTACATGAAGTAAGAACGGAAATATCTACTTTCCTTAAAAGAAGTCTTTTGCTAACGCCTGAAAAGTGCCTTCTCTGTGCAAAAGGACCGGTGTTATTGGAATGACCATATATACCAGGATCAGACAATCCTGGTCATGGCTGACTGCCCACTACTGCAGAAGCTGATGCAGCCCTCAGGCATTCTATTTGGACCGGAGCACCAGACCTACTCCCACAGCCTCCTTCCTTCTACACAGACCTACTATCACTAAAATAAGGAAGACGCACACGTGATTTAGTGTGCAGGGAGCAAACACTGACAGCCACTGGGAACAGGTCCACCTTTCCCACAGGCCACTCACACCTGGTACAATGTGAAGGCATTAAAAAATAGCAAACTGCAAGTATTTCCACCACAAACTTTTCATTAATGAAGGCGTTACATCTTTTCAAACAATTCATCAAAACTTTCATTTGTTAAACAATAAAGTATCCAAAGGAAAAAGCATCTAAAAGAGGGAAGATTGCACCTACCTCTTTAATATCTGGGGGTGACAGTAAGAAGAGATAAATGTTTAATGTATTTCAATAGAAATTCTTAAGATAGATATAAATTTATGAAATAAATAGATCATAAACTTAACCAATCTATTGTCTTGGCCACCTGAAGACTGATGTAAATCAGTCTGATTTTAGCTAGAGGATTTAATTGTTTATCTTCAAGACTGTAATTTCAGATCAGGATCATGTGAATCATAGCTCAATTCATCCACTCTTTACTAAAGTGCTTCTCTGGTAACAACTAAGATTTATCACATGTTTAGTACATGCCAGGCACCATGCTAGTACTTTACATGCATTAACACATACAATCCTCAGGACAGCCTTGAAGGTAGGCTTCATGATTGTCCCTAGTTTATAGTTGAGAAAGTGAGGATTTGGCCAACGTTGCCTAGCAAATAAGACAAAGTCAGGACTGGAACTCAGTGGATTCACACATGGAATCAAATTTTAGATAACACACAAATGTGTGTACTTTCAGGGTGATGCAAAAGTGGGTTTACAGTTGTGAGTATACAAAATACAGAATTTATTCTAGTATTATTTATTAATTATTATATCATTTTCCTTTACAACTGTAAACCTACTTTTGCCTCAAGCTCTGGGTGTATTCAGATATTCAGTGCTGTGATACTTGAGAAATGTAGATGACCATTTGTAACCCTTTAGAAGGAATGGACAGTCGATCTTTTCAGGTTGACCTTCTTAACAGCTGATGCAAACCTGGTCCATTTGTTTTAATTACCTATATCTGGAATAATGAAAGAATATCCTTGTACAATCCTTAGGTGTATTTTTCTGAATACTATGTAATACTCAGTATGTTAACAAAAGGAGTCTTAATGTGTCACACCAGTCTCTGACAAACTCCATCCTTGAAGTTTGATTTAGTATTACTGGTTTCTGATTTAATACCAAAAATAGCCTGACCTGTGGTGGCTCAGTGGATAAAGTGTCAACCTGGAAACACTGAGGTTGCCGGTTCAAATCTCTGGCTTGCCTGGTCAAGGCACATATGGGAGTTGATGCTTCCTGCTCCTCCCCCTCTTCTCTCTCTCTCCCTCTCTCCCCCCCCTCCTCTCTAAAATTAATAAATAAATAAAATTAAAAAAAAAATACCAAAAATAATTCGAATCCAATACATCTTTTTGGAGAGGAAGATTGAGGAAAAGAGACAGGCTATGAGTGTGCCTCGTGTTCTGATGTTATAGATACAAGTTTAGTCAGACATAGTTTTCACTCCATTTGCTGAAATGTGCCCAATGTCCATGGGCTTATCTCTTTCTCTGTAGCAAGGATGATGTTAATTTCTCCAGAGTCACATGTGAAGTAACCAGGGAAAGAAATACGATCAATCCACCCAGATATTGGATCCGCAAAGGTACCTGGTAATGGAACGGAAATACCGCAGAATCTGCTGTGAGCTAAGGTTTGGACAACATCTCTTCTACTTGGCACTGAAAGGAATTTCTTTTAAAGAGAGGAAAAAGAAGAAGAATAAAGCAGAAATCTAATTTTGAGAAATAAGGATTAAGGGTTCCATTATTCATGTTGTTTTTACTGTATATATTGAGTTAACAACATGTGATTTTACTGGATGAAAATATGGGCCACATGTAAGGACAGTGTGGTGCAGATCAGTCCCCACGGCGACAGTAACAAGTGAGGGTTAGTGTCTCGTCGGCGTGAGACTATAAACAGACCTGGGTTTTGAGCTGGTATAATAAGTGGAGATTGTTTCTGGACTTGCTGGGGAACACAGATAGTTTCTGCCACAAGAAAAGCAGCCCCTGCCGCCCTCGCCCCAGAGGCAGAGAGGCAGCACTGCTATCTTCCTGCTTATCTCGCTGTAATGTGCGAATTGTGGGCCCCAAAGTGCAAACTCCTGGCAGGGGGCAGGGCTGCAAGCCCCTCCAAGTTGGCTCCCTGCCTTCTTTTATTTATTTATTTACGTATTTATTTATTTATTTATTTGTTTGTTCATTTGTTTGTTTATTCTTTCTTTCTACACACTGTTTTGTTAATACTTGAGAGTAAGTGTTTCTCCTCCCAGAGCTCCCCTACAACCCCGGTCTTTTCCCAAGGGTTAAGGGTCAAGGGATGAAAACCCGGTTAACAAGTTAAGTACAGCAAGCCCTGAGAAGCCCTAGTATGGATCAATCCATTGTGATGGGACAAGAAAAAGACAAAACAAGCCATAACTGCAATTGGGAGTGCTGCAGTGAGTCACAGTCTACGTCACCCTCACCAAGCCCAGCACCAGGCAGCTCAAAACAGGTGGAGTTCAAGGGGCAAGTGGTAGCACATTCATCAAAATCTCATAATGATGCTAGCTGGTCTGGAAAATGGGCACTCAACCTCAACACTGTTTGATGCCCTGGATTAAACAGAAAAGGGAAAGGGACATTAATTACACTTTCAAAGCTGCCAGAGGCTATTCGCTATACACATTCCAAAACTAATGACCTTTTAACTGCCTAATATTTACCATTAAAAAGCCTGCATATCACTGTTAGAGTGAAGATCCTATCAAGCAAGAATCATTAATGAATGCTAAACCAGGGGAAATTTCCATGAAGGGCTAAATATTTCAAGTGCCTACCCACAGACTGCTTATTAGTTACAAGGGGGAATGTAGTAATTATATAATGGAGATACCAGAAAACACTTTGACTGAGTGATAAAAATTACACTCCCAAAGGCAGAGAGAGGTCCATCGTTTGCCTTTCAGTGTGCCAATGTCAAGCCTGAATTGAGGCATGAAAAAACATCGGACTAAATGGGGAAAGTTCTATTAAAAGAAAATGGGGGAGAGGCTGTATTATTTAAAATGTTCAATGTCAAAAAAGACAAAGAAAGGCTGTGGAAATGTTCTAAATTAAAGGAAGATGAAGAGACATGACAAGTAATTGCAATACCTAACCCTAGACTGGGTCCTGTGTTGAGGGGGGAAATGCAATAAAGGTCACTATTGTGTAATTAAGAAAATTAAAATATGGATATTGGTTTAGACAAAAAGTATCATAACAATGTTAAATTTCCTGAAGTTGATGGTTGTATTGTGATTATGTAAGAAAATATCCCTGTGCTAAGAATACATTCACAAATATTTAGAGGTAAAGGATCATAGCATACATAAATGACCCTTAAAAGGTTCAGAGCAAAATAGTCTGAGTACATGTACATTTATATATGTTATATTATAGAGTATAAATATATGCACATGTAAAAAGAGAGAGCACAAATAAGACAGCAAATGTAGTAAAGTGTTAACAATAGGTAAATATGGCTAAAGACTTTATGGTATGCACTGGCCGGGTAGACCAGTGGATAAAGCATCAATCTGGTGCGCTAGGGGTCAGGGTTCAACCCTGAGTTTGGTTATGTATGAGAAGCAACCAGTGAGTATACAACTAAATGGAAGTGAAACAATAAGTTGATGATCTTTCTCTCTCTCTCTCTCTCTCTCTCTCTCTCTCTCTCTCTCTCTCTCCCTTCCCATCTCTCTCAAATTAATGGAGAAAAAATGTTTGAAATAATAAAGACTTTATGGTGTTCTTTGTACTGTTCAATTATTGCAAGTTTTATGTGAGTTTGAAATAATTTCCAAATACAAATATTTTTTTAAATATTTAGGCCTTCAAATCGGTACTGCATCTTCCTCAGTTATTTCATTTAAATAGAAGCTCAAAACAGGAAATTACAGAGATTCATTGGCACATTTTAGCCACCTTACTCTGAGTTTATCTGTTTTACCAGATCCAATACATCCTGTACTCAAAATCTCCCCCGATCTCCAATGAATACAGGAGTTATTGATGGCAGTCATACACTGCACTGACAAATTTTCATGCATAAAAGAAAATCAATAAAACAAAACTGCATGCTACCTTAAGCTATATACTCTTCAACACTGGGATTTTAAAGCAATTTTGAATTACGACTTACTCTATCCCAACAAAGAAATCAAGTATTCAATAGATGGTATCCTGAAAGCACTCAGTCTAAGACACACAACACAATCTGAAGAACATACTATTGTAAGTTATGATACCACTGGCCTTTTTACTAACTAACAATGTTTTGAACAAGTCTTTATGAGACAGCTCACAAATATCCAAGTGGTTGGCAACTCAAACTAGACTTTCACTTAGTTATAGGACCTGAATAAAACTCTTGCATTTCTATCTATTTAACCACTTTCTGATCCCATGAGTTGATGAAGAGGTGGTGACTTACCAAAGGTTAAGACCAATTAGGCTAAGAAGAGGGGAGCATTATCCCTGGGAAGCACCCCACCCCTCACCAACATAGTAGCTCTTTTCCAGTTTGGCCTTACTTGTTTGGAATGGTGGGCTTTGGCTAACCTGTTATAAATAACTATTTATTAGCAACATGAATGGTGAAAGGAATAGCATCAAGTAGAAAGAAGATTAGGGGTAGAATACCCAGCTGAATCTCGGGGTGTTTACCAGGGCTCCTCCTCCTGGTGGGGACTGTGCATCAATTATCCACCCACATGGTGAGAAACTGCTGTGCATTTTGCTCAGCTCCTGGCCACCACTTTCTGCTCAGCCTCTTAGCCTCCTACCTATTGTTTTTCAGTAAGGCAATCTCCACTCTTACAGGGGAAGAAATTGAGACAGCAACTTGTCCAAAGTCACAAAAGGAATAAGTAGCAGAGCTAGGATACTAACCAAGCAGTCAACTGTAGGTCTAATCGAGCTTTACACATTGCAAAACACCTTTAAGAATGGCACCGCCACCTGGCCAGTGGTGGCACACTGGATAGAGCATCAACCTGGGATGCTGATGTCCTTGGTTCAAAACCCCAATGTTGGCCCTGGCTGGTGGCTCAGTGATTAGAATGTCAGCTTGGCGTATAGATATCCTGGGTTCGATTCCTGGTCAGAGCACACAGAAGTGACCATCTGCTTCTCCCCTCCTCCCTCTCCTCCTTTCTCTCACTCTTCCACTCTGCAGCCAGTGGCTCGGTTGGTTCAAGTGTGGCCCCAGGCACTGAGGTTAGCTCAGTTGATCCAAGCACATCAGGCTCAGGCACTAAAAATAGCTCAAGTACTAGAGCACTGACCCCAGGCGGCATTGCTGAGTGGATTCTGGTAGGGGCACAAGTGAGAGTCTGCCTCACTATCTTCCTTCCTTTTATCTAAAAACAAACAAACAAATAAACCCCAAGGTTGCCAGTTTGAGTACAGGATCATCCATATCATCTCAATGTTACTGGTTTGAAGCCCAGGGTTGCTGGCTTGAGCAAGGAGTCACTAGCTTTGCTTAAGCTCCCAGTCAAGGCACAAATGAGAAGCAATCAATGAACAACTAAAGTAAAGCAACTAAGAGTTGATGCTACTCATCTTTCTCTTCTCTCTCTCTCTCTCTCTCTCTCAAAAAAAAAAAAAAAAAAAAAGAAAGAAAAGAAAGAAATGGCACTGCCTGGCTGGGTAGCTCAGAGTCAAAGAAGCTTATATGAGTAAAATTCTCATCTTGTAAAGGTGAAATACTTACATTTTGGTGTCCATCAGCTGGTGGTCTTCACAGGAGGGCACTGTCCCTCCCTCTGTCGCTTCCACGTGCTGCAGGCTCCCGCCTGTGGCCGCTGCCTCGTTCCTCCCACCATCCGAAACCTAGGAAGGAAGTGGCATTTGACTCTTTGCACACACCAAATGCTGGATTGGCACTTCACTCTTCTAATTGTCACAGCCTCCCTGTAAAGTTGGTTTTATTATCCCTATTTAACGGTTGAGGAAACAGGGACCCAAACAGTTCAATAGCTTGCTGCTGTCTGCCTCCAGAGCCTATAATCTTTTCACTGAATTATGCTGATTCCACTCTCCATCTGAAAGACAAAAGCTGTAGGTTAGATTTCACTAAGAAAGAAGCACTTGTGAGGTGCTCCAAAATCAGTATCTCAAAAAACAAGAGGCTGGGTCCTTGACTGGCACTAGATTCTCATGGGGAAACCCTCTTCAAAGAGAGCTTTTCTTTTGTCAATTAAAATCTTCTGAAAGATAATGAATCCTGCCAAACCTACAAATAGAGTAGTTTGACCTAAAATTCACTTAAGAAAAAGCTTTATTTCTATTTCAACAAATGACTAAAAACCAAAGATTGATATAAGACGTGCTACATCATACTGGCTAAAAGAATGCAAAATGTAAGGAGTGTGGAGCCTAAATCCCCCCTGGAGACAGTGCAGGAGTCTCCTCTCTCTCAAGTTTCCCGAGTGGCCCCAGGGAAAGGGTGGCCGCTGCTATGAAGTGCAAGCCACAGCTGGCAGGTGTCAGGGTTCCCCTCTCAACAGGCTGAAAGGAGCCTGAACAACTTTAAAGAAATGGAATTGAACTCCACTCATGCCTGGTTATAATGAGTGATGTCTGGGGACATTTCTGGACAAGGAAATTAAAAATCTTCTGTTTCATGGTTTAGCAACAAGAGCATTAACTTTGGGATCAAGGCCTGGCTCAACCTCTTACCAGCTGTGTGACCTTGAACAATTTGCTTAACCTCTCTGTGCTTCCATATCTTCACTGGTGTTACTCTTACTTCAGGATACTATAAGGATGCAAGGGGGAAAGGGCCAGGGAACTGTGCCTGAAAGGTTAAGGTCACTGGCTAAATGTTGGACTGTACCGTTCCTTTTTGTGCTATGTTCTCAGGATATGGACTCTGAGGTCCCCAAAGCAGTAGTTCCGAAACTTTAGTGTGCAAAGAATCACCCAGGACATTTGAAAAGCAAACATCCCCTTGCTCTGATGCAATAGGTCAGAGGTGAGGCAGAGGACCCTGCCACACCATTACCTTCCAGATTCCTCAGATCCCACTCTGAGGAACGCCACCCAAGGCCTTTCAAACGCTGCTCCTGTTGTGGCCAAGACCTCTCTAAATGAAACACATGAACCAATCATTTCTCTTCTCTTTGTGTATTTATCTGCATTGGTCAGGGTGCCCAGCAGTCCCTGCTTGCTTCATTCCAGAGTGTTTCCTGACTTTTGGGCACCTAGGCCAGCAGAATGTACTGCCAGTTCTGTAGCATCCTCCCTGTCTGGACAGATTTATACCACTATCAGCTGCTTCCAAAAACCTAAATCATGCCTTAGACAGTCTGTGTAAAGGGGACCTTCAGGCAGAAAAAGTTAAATGGAAAGTGGAATCACTCTGTGGCAATTAAAGTCCTTTGAAATGACTTTCACTTCTCCTAAGTATTTTAAAGAAATATTATCACCCACCTCAATGCCTGTGAAGTTTTGCTGATATTGCTATTTAGGAAATATGCATATAGATGTTAGTGAAAGCCTAGGGTTCTCTGTACCATTGAATTCCATAAACAAAATCTGTGTTTTATTTTGGCCAAAAATTTTTGTTGTTGTTGTTAATTTGCTTAACAAAAGCAGTTGGTAAATTAACATAGTCACCCTCATTTGCTTACTCTCTCTCCATTCCCTCCTAACTGGTGAGAATAAAATAAGCAGCAGCGAGGCCACGTCCTGCACAGGAAGATGAAGGGGGTGGGGTGGGGGGGGGTGTCAGAGTATATTCCTTCTTAGTACAATGGCAACATGCAGGGTGTTTCTGTGTGTGCAGCCTCAGAACAGTTACAGATGCGGCTTACATTTCCAGATCTTCACCTTGGCTGGGGATTAAGTCAATGCACTGAAGCTGGCAGCACAAACTGAAAAGGATCAAGTAACATCCTGGCTGTGGATACAATTACTACAACCACTCGTCAACTGTTGAGCAATGCACTAACATCTTTGATTGTTCTCAAGTTAACTCCGTTGGGTCTACTGGTCAGCTGATCAGCGGCTACAGGCTGGTTAACACAGGCTCTACGACAAGGAAATGCAGTGGACCAGCCCTTGTAAGATTCACTGAAGTCACAAACGTAGAGTTCATCTCTACATTTATACTTAGCTATAATAACTAAGAATTTATCTTCCCCTCTCTTTCTCCCTCTTCCTCTTCTCACCCTCCTCTTTCTCTTTTCCTCTCTCCTATTCACATATTAGCTACTTTTTTTTCAACAGAAATTCCTCTTGCTCCAAAAAACCGGAATCAACTCCAACCACTTCTCTTTTGTTCAGCCCTAGTGATTTCTTATATCCATTCCTGAAATAACATCCTAAAGCGATCACTTGTTGCTGCAGGACAAAGGCATAGCATGAAAAAGAATATAAAATGAGACCTGTGAGTTCTCTGAAAATTTCAGATGCCTGCTGCACTAAGCCATCTATTTATCTTAGTCAAGCACAGAGCTCCCCCTAATGATCAGACCATGGAGGAAAAATAAAAAGGAAAACCAGAGTGTTCTAGTGTCCAACATTTCCATCGATGGAAATCAAAACAAGCCACCTCTCGGACGCTAATCTTGTTCCCGATCCTCTTGCTCTCATTGGGCCCTCTCACTTGCCACCCACAAAACTTCCCCACCATTGCCGACAGACCCTGTGTTAGAATCCCCCTTGTCGAGATCGCTTATTGGGGTACCTGTGTCGCCTACTAAGATCCATGCCTGTGGCACAGTGAATCTTTCACACTGAGCCTGGCTTAAATGGGGTCTCCTTGTCATAAGCACCATGGGACTTATGGGAAGCACCATGGACCTTTGGGAACTGTTTGAAAAATTATATTTTTGGTCCTAAATTAAAGGATTGCAATTATCCTGAAGGCCAGCTGCTGGCTGACATCAGTGCCAAGAAGACACTCTTCAAAGTGTCCTCTGTGTTTCTTTAAACCATTGCTAAGCCTCTGGCTGAGAAGCAGCCAGAAGGTCTCACAGGGGTTTGTCTGCTCACTGATTGGGCGGGACCCTGGTGACTGCTCTGCTCAGGAGCACCCGAGAGCCAGAGAACACACAGTTCTCTAACAACGAACAACAGCAAAGGAAGGTGAGTGTCATTTACTGAAGCTGACAGAAGCCTCCAAGTCCTTCAGGGTCTCATCCCAGACAGAATAAAGAAAGATGTGGGACCCATCCACCTTCCTCTGCCACTCACCTGCTTTCAGACCTGAGTCCTGCCCCAGCGCCCCATGGATCCCAGACCCCAGTCATCTGTGTTGTCCGCAGTCCTTTTCCCACCCTGGCCCTCAGAGCGTTCAGAACACTCACCTGCTCCGAGACCTGCCACTAGGATACAGCACGACCAATGCATCAATCCAGAGGTAGGAGATCGGAGAGCTGATGGACCTAACCAAGTCAGAGTGGCCAGAAAGGTTTTTTTCAGACCATGTAGTGTTTTCAAAAATTCTGAATTAATTATCAACATTTAATAATCAGGATATTCCAAATATTCATGTTTTTAAAGGGAAGGCAAACCAGCTACCTGGACCTTGATCTGACCTCTCACAGGGGCTGAGCCACAGCTGCCCAAACAGGAGTCCAGGGCCCACCACTCCTGTCCAGCCCTCCCCAGTGAGCCGCTCTCCCGCAAGCTACTGTCCTGGCCCCTGATGCACTGGGTTTGCAACCATGAATTAATCAGATATATAACGCATTAACACATATTAGTTTATTTGGCATCTCTCCCAGGTAACATCTTAACCCAGTTAAAATGCCTGTCTACAGAAGATTCCTAAGAAGTGAATCTAATGAAATCTGATAATGGGAAGGTCAATGGGGGAAAATATTCTAGCTTCTGAAGGCTTTTCAGCACCCTTCTAATTTCTCAGTGACAGCTGGATGCTTGCCATGTTTTCAACATAGGACGCACTTTGTACTATCTGATTGATTTGTTCAAATTAATTCCACTTGAGAACTGAAAATAGAGAACAGAGCAACCTTAAATCTATTTTGGAATAAAGCAGACTATACATAAATAAATGCAAAATTTTTAATTAGGCCTAAAAATGAAGTCAGACCCAGGGCCTAAAAGAAACCAGGATAATTTGCTTATATCTTTTCTGTGTTTTCTTTTCCTTCGGACTGGTTTTTAAAGAAACCTATCCGTATTTATAAGATAACTCAAAGATGTCTTCAGGCAAGTTTTATGTTGCATTTAGCTAAGAAAAAAAAAAAAGAATCTGAGTAGGCCAGGAGTTACCAGAATGTCAAATACTGGGTTCTAGCACAGACAGCCAATATACAATATTCAGAGCAAGTGGAACTCTGAAAATGATTTTGGAGAAAAACTGTAAGGCTACCATTTTAAGTTTTGCTTTTTAAAATAAGAGTTTGGTTGGGTAGGTTTGTTTACTCAGTTGATAGAGATAGAGGTCTAGGTGGGAAATATAGATATTATACTGCATAGGAATTATAAGTCCTACATAATAATGTAAGAGCTCCGAGGACAGAATCTACCGAACTTTTATAGTCTCCCTACAAGTCTCCAGCCCAGAAGCTGACACCCGAGGAGCACAGTTAAATACCTACTGCCTGACTGTGTCCATGAAGCCATGCTTCTCACTCAGGGTATTATACTACAGCTTGTCCTATTTTACCTGAAGGACTTTTCCAATTAGAATGTTGTAATCGAAAGTTAATCAGGCAGAACATTTATAATACTGTCTATAATTTTACCAGGAAAAAAATATTTATCCTAGATATTAGATTTCTTTTTTAATCTCTCTACCTTTTATAGCTTGAGTTTACAGCATTGAGTTCTTCTTATTAAAGACATAATTTAAAAAACATAATCATAAAATACTATAAAATGTTTTTCATAAATAATACTAGAAAGGCATCTTTAATTTTTTTTAAAAAAATACCTTTTTTGAATTCTCAATTTAGGTAAAATTTTCATCAACCCAAATAATAAATTTATCAGATACTATTTCTATAAATTAAAATAAGTGATAATAAAAATTATTTACTAGAAATGTGGTTTGTAAAAAGCATAAATAACTCAACTTGTACACCTTTCAAGATCACTAAAGGACTACTATATAATAAAAATTCATGATTATAAAAGAAAACTTAGAACATTGAAAGATAATAAAATCTTAGGCTTATCTACTTAGACATTATCTGTTCTAGAACCTTCATTTCATAGATGAGAAAGCCAAAGGAGAGAGTGCAGAAATGAATTATCTAAAAAGTTATACCTCTTCTTAGGAGCAAAACCAGGGATAACTTCTGGCCTGGTTTTCTCTCCACCTTTCAAGGCATCACTTCCTAACTTAGTAAGTGAAGATTTAACCATGTTTAATATTCTACATGAAATTAAGGTGCCCAGAAGAGTTCATAAAGCAAATACCCTCCTCCCAATAAGTTCTAGTACTTTTAAGTCTTTCTTATAATAAAAATTCATTGACTGCCATTTAAAAACTTGAGCACTTACATATTTACTCAGCTGGTATTTATTGCCACACTTACCAGCATGCACAGGGCCTTGGATGAGGATCTGAAACAATGACCTAAGGAACGTATCATTTTTCCTTGCCCTCCAGAAGCTTACAATCTCTTAGAGGGAACAAGAAGTAAAAACGTGAAATAGTCAACAGACAATGCTAAGAACCACACCAAATCACTGGCAGAGCAAAGTGTCACAAGATTAGCCAAAGAACAAGACCAGAAGTGGATAGAAGGCAACATGAGACATCCTTTAGGGAAGCTGGTGCTTGAAACTGAAATAGGGTGGGGGGTAGGGGGAGAACGGGCCTTCAAAGGACAGCCCCACTTCAGTAAAATATATTTCACTAATCTGCTTTTCCTTTTAAATTGATTGCTGTAAATAACTTCAGGTTCTTAAAAGAACCAAAAAATCAACTTGGTTCTTTTAACAACCAAAACCTCCCGACTTTGAACCCTAGCAGTGTCTGGCACACATGGCTCTCCTCTCTCGGCTTGCCCAAGAAAGCAGCAGTTTTTTGCCCTATGCTTATTCCACGTTAGTGGGCACAGAACTGGAAGACTAGTAGTGTGTTTCTAGTAATATGTGCATAGTCCTTAGATTCAAAATAGTGCTCCTGGTTATAGAGACTTGTCCAGTTATGCCTGGAGGGGGAGCTGTAGTGGAGGAAAGTGTTGATTTGCAAAAGATCACTCCCCTGGAGAGGTGATTTGGTCTTACTGGTACAGGATCTAGACCCCACACCCTGGAGCCAGGACAATTTTGAGCCCCTCACAGCCCCTAGCAAAGGAAAATAACCCACTACTTAGTGATGCCTGACCATGTGACATGCACTATACATCCACCAACTTACTTAATTCTCAAGAAACACTACAAGGTGGATGTCATCATCTCTGTTTTTCATCTGTAGAAACAAAGGCTCTTAGGGCTGCAATAACATGCTTGTTTCACGCCAGAAGCTAATAAGCCTGGAATGTGAAGTCAGGAAGACCTAAGTACCAAAGCCCATGCTCTGTACAAGTATCACTGCCTCCCTGAGGGTCATTCAAGGTGAAAAGGAAGCTAGAGCAGGTTCTATTCTTTTCTGTTGGACTGCCAGCTCTTCATTAAACCTTAGGGGGCTTAGTGTCAGTGAGTAGCGGAGTAATTCAGAGAGGTTCCTGTTGATTACCCATGATAGTTGGTCCCAGGTTCTCTTAACAAATTGTGAATTCCTGAAGGTGAGAGCAGGCATAGTTCTACTTCCTGTGGGCACTCAGGACAGTGTCTTTCTGTCCATCCACCAGCCTCAATAGTTATTTAAAATAATTACCTTCAGAATTTTGCTTTGTGGTATAATTATTTCATCCATACTATTCTTTCAGCTTTTCTTTTTCTCCTTTTTTGTATTTTTCTGAAGTGAAAAGCAGGGAACCAGAGAGACAGACTCCCGCATACGCTACACCCATCAGGATCCACTGTACTCCCCTTAATATTTCTAACATTCTGCTCATCAAATCTCTGAAGACTAAGACTCCATGTCGGTACAGGTACTGCTGTTTCAGATACAACCTGTAATAAAGCTAATCAGGCACACATTTAACAACATGCATGTGGTAACTGTTATGACACTGCATAGTAATTGGACATTAAGACTAAATGGTTCACATAAATTATAGAAAAAAGAAAAAGTCACATTGTATTTTTCTCGATACCTAATGCCTGTGTGCAGAGCACCCCTCTTCAAATCATCTGGAGAACTTTTTTCAAAAAATTAACAATTCCGGGCTCCCCGCCCAGGGAGCGTCAGATTCAGTGCATTTGGTGTAGGGGAAACTTTGTACCACTCCAACGGCCTCAAGTTCAGATGCCTCACAAGCCAGGCCAGTAAATTTGTGCATAGGGCCATGTCTTTTAACAGAAGTAAATAAAAAGGCGTCTGCATTGAGAGTTTTTTTTAGAATATTTTTAATACTGTGCGCCGTCTGCGCCTCCTCCCCCCCCGCCTCCTCCCCCCCCCGCCTCCACCCCCCCCCCCCCCCCCCCCCCCCCCCCCCCCCCCCCCCCCGCCTCCTCCCCCCCCGCCTCCTCCCCCCCCGCCTCCTCCCCCCCCGCCTCCTCCCCCCCCCCGCCTCCTCCCCCCCCGCCTCCTCCCCCCCCCGCCTCCTCCCCCCCCCGCCTCCTCCCCCCCCCGCCTCCTCCCCCCCCCGCCTCCTCCCCCCCCCGCCTCCTCCCTCCCCCCCCCCCGCCTCCTCCCTCCCCCCCCCTGGAAAGCACACCTGTGCACTGAACTAAGGCCGGCAGCTGGAAATCTCCGTGGACTGTACCACACTCCCCCTATCCTAAGGGTTTACTTTTTGTTGGTACATGAAGCAGAAATGGTACACGAAAGAACGAGCTGCTGCGCATGGCTACGTCCTTCACCAATTAGAGCTCATAAAGCATTGTGAACAATACACATCCACCCATTCCTTCACTCGGTACATTTTTATTGGACACCTAATATGTGTCAAGCCCTTGCCTCAGCACGGGAAATACAAACTGAATAAGACAAGTAGCTCAGAGTTTAAAGGGCTATGTTTCTAAATGATTCGGATGGCCAGGGTGGCATGAAAATATTCCTTTAAACCCAAGCATAAAAACTGATTTCTTACTGTCCAAATGCTGAGGAAATTGATCTCTAGGAGAATTTATTTTGATGTATTCCTCCCCCATCTCCCAATATCAACACAAAGGACAGGCTGACATCTGAAGCGCTTCAACACTCTGAAGCAGACATTACCTCATGCTACATGGCGCTCTTGTTCACGGTGGCTCCAAGAGAAATGGAGCTTCCAGGACATTCCAGCCTGCCAGCATTTTGGTGATGTATTTGAAATGGCCCATTTCTAGGGGTCTCTAATGAGTGACATTTATAAGGTGTCCTTCTCTTCTTGAATTTAAATAGACTGAAGTTTCTTTTATCTTACGCTTCCCGGGCTTGTGCTTAGTGTTTATATGGCCCAAATCTTGAGCAAGTCACTCAATTCCATTTCCGTGCTCACAATTTCGCTACTGAAATGCAAACTCCCCTGGGTAATTCCAGGCAGTTTCTTCACCCAGAGATCATCTCTGGCCACAGAGCAGCTCAGCTGCAACCCAAGTTGTGTGCGCTGCATGCGCTGCATAATACTGTAACATTTTCAGAGTCAGGGAAAATTTATTCAGTGATCAACTGCTTCAGCATCCTGAATCACTCCAGAGACAGTCTGTTAAAGAGGGGACCTTGAGGGAGCTGAAAATGTAAGCAAGAAGTAAAATAATCCGCTTTCCTTTTTTAACCCCTTAAGCCCCAGTAAGGAAATAGTAGTTTTTCATACACATAAGGGAACATATCTAGAAATAAATCACTCAAAATATTAAGAGTGCTTATCTGGGCCCTGGCTGGGTGGTTCAGTGGATAAACCATCAATGTAGTGCACCAGAGGTCATGGTTTGACCCCCCAGTCAGGTCACATAGGAGAAGCAATCAGTGAGTACATAACTAAATGGAACAACAAAGTGAAACAACGAATTGAGGCTTTTCTCCCTCCCTCCCTCTCTCTCTTTCTCTCTCTCTCTCTGTCTTTCTCTCTTTCATCCCCCTAACCTTCTCTCTCTCCCTTCCTTCCTCTCTCTCTTTCACTCTCAAATCAAGGAGGAAAAAAAGAATGCTTATATATAGCAGATGAAGTTAAAAATGATTTTTATTGGTGGTATTTTTTTTGCTTATCTATATTTTCTACAATTCTAATTCTGTAGTAAGAAAAATATTTTTAAGATGCATATTTATATGCTGTTCTTAGAAAAGATCTTTCAAAGGGGAAAAAAGATGTTATTAGCTATCTCAGGAAATAGTCAGAATTTAAAAGAATGGCACATTATTTTTTTTTCAGAACTGATTTTTTTTTAATTTTTTTAATTTATTCATTTTTAGAGAGGAGAGGTAGAGAGAGAGAGAGAGAGAGAGGAGAGACAGAGAGAGAGAAAAGGGGGAGGAGCTGGAAGCATCAACTCCCATATGTGCCTTGACCAGGCAAGCCCAGGTTTCGAACTGGCGACCTCAGCATTTCCAGGTCGACGCTTTATCCACTGTGCCACCACAGATAAGGCCTGGCACATTATTTTTAAAAAAGGTTAAGGATAACTACAATAGAAAGTAAAGGCTGATAGAGTTTTTAATACTTGAAATCAATACAGGCCAGGAGTTACTAATAATTTTCATCTAACACTATGCACTAGAACAAAGCTATACAGTTTAACCTAATTCACTTCAAAATCCAGAACTCAATATGTCCTGAGAATAAGAAAAAACTACAGTGTCATGTACATAAGACTCTTTAAAGTCACTACCTAATCTTCCCTGTGAACTCTAGTAGAAATGGGCATAGCAGCCTTGTTGCTAATTGAATGAAAGCCAAAAGGGCAGATGATAGAATTCTCTACCTCCCCTAGTCAGTCCACTTTTGGAACACAGTTTCATGGTGGAAGGACAGAGCAAGCCACAACTTGAATGGTCGTTGAGCTCAAGATCAAGGTGAGATATAACTCTTAGAAGTACAGACACATCTTCTCTCTGATGTCTTGCAGTCAGGCTGTATCCACAGGCACAACTGATCTGATAGAATTCAGTCCGTTAAAGAAAACAAATTTACTCAGTAAGCCAGCTGGAACATTTGCTTACTTGTTAGGAGGACTTTTAACTATTTTGTCATTTGGTCTCACGTGTACACAGCCAAGAACAAAATGCCTGGGAAAACGGAACTTAGAATGAGCACCAGGGAAAACAGCTACTAGAGACAAGGTGGGCAGACAGCAAGCGGAGAACATTCCGAACAAAGACCACCTATTTGACTGAAATAAAAGGGGTAGATTCCAGATGGTGACACACCCTATAAATGAGTAGCTGTCATCAGACAACCGCTAAGTAATGACATCCATGTCAGGAAACAACCGTTCCCAAAATGTAAATTTATTTAATATAAAGGGTTATGATTTGCTACTTTAAGCAAAAACTGCCTCACTCTAAGAAAACACTAATTGAGCCTAGGTCCCTATTATGAATTATGAAAGGAATTAAATCTAAACCTAATTATAAAAATTTAGATTAATTGTTTTCACTAGAGCAATAAAAGCAGAACCAACTAGTTTTGATTATATAGAATAAAAAGTGCTCTGTTTTATTAACCTGCCAACTGGGTTTTACCAGGTGGATATTTGCCAGTGTTTGATCTTTAATTATCATATGCACATCACCCAGAACGTTAAAAACATTGAAGTCAAAGCCATTTTTTTTCTGTTGTAAGGGTGAGAAATAAAAATAATAGAAAGTGTTGAAAACTTAAAAAAAAAAACAAAGACAGACAAAGTGAGAAAGGGAAAGCCCCATTGTCATAGTATTATTTTACTTTGACAGAATATACACTTTTCTCAGTGCAATTTGCTCCTTAACCATCCGGTGTACTTTCTTTCCTATGATGAACACACTGCACAGTATCTACCGATCTCAACAGCTGCACCAAGGACGACACTCAAAACTCAATGTGCCCTGAAATGGGATGAAATGAAAATTTTAAAGCTAGACACTTACAGTTATGTGGTTTAGGGTTTTTAATCCTTTTTAAAGAATGTCTCACCAACGTTATCAGATCTGACGGTATTTTTGGTTTTTCTAATCATGTCCCAAAGTAAATTAATAAGGAAAGGAAAGAAGAAACAGAAAGAGGGGAGGGAAGTATTGCTTGAGAAAAACGCATACCGAGACCAGGCTCCCTACCATTCTAACTTCTATCAAGTAGGAACATTGAATTATCTGCAAGAATAATCCACATCCTTCTCCTGAACCGAAGAAGACTGTCACTGATGAAAATGGCCTCTCTCTCTCCACACACAAACACACTCACACACAATTGAGATATGTCACCATGAATAATCCCAAAGGTTATGCATTTATTCATTTCTAAATGCTATACAATTTCATTTTAAGGATAATTAAATATGTATTTGCATTAATATGAATATTATGCTCTTGTGTGGTGTGTACAAGCCAGAGAAACTCTGACGAGGTTTGCTGCCAAATGTACTCCAGATTCTATCAGATCAGATCAGATTTATCCCCTGAAAGACACTCTTAATTTTCTAGATCTTCCTTATAAATTTCCTACTTAATCAGGATGTTAATGAGGTACTTTTATTATTTATTTCTTAATTCTTGCCCCAAACAGGCTAATTTGGACACCTCCGTTGCTTACGTTTACTAAGTTGTGACTCTAACTTCCATATAAGCATGTATAAATAAAACATCATCCTGTCAGCTTCAGCAGATATGTATAGATTACAATAGTTCTTCTTCTTTCCATTAGTCCATTTGCAACCACTTTGTCCAGCAGCGACACACAGCCAAGCGAAACTCCTCTAAGCATTGTCCTCAACCCAGGCACACTGCAGCATTTCACCATGAGGGTGGCAGCGTTGGGTGACCTGTGGCATAGCCCTCAGTGAAGTGAAAACCATTTCACTAGCTGTCTTTTCAACTGTGACAGGCCTTAGTCAAAAAACCAGAGAGTGTGACCTGTCAATCACAGGAGTGAGAGGCCCGAGGGCCATATGTCACACGATTCTGCAGCCTTTCTAACTTACAGAGCAAGTAATTCTCAGTCAGCAGACTCCCCTCACCCACTAGCTGCAGAAACAAGAGCTTGTCCATCTACACTTGTAGCTTGTTTGGTCATGGACTTGGGTGACTTAAATTCGAAAATTATTTCCCTTGGGGTACTTGTCATTGGTTGAGATATGTGACTATTGCCAGGTCCCCTATTCCTCAGAAAAGATTGTTGATCTAAATCTGAGAAAGGAGCAGAGTCCACATGTGACACTGGTGGAGTTTTTCCAGTCACCACACTCCAGAGAATATGGCCTTGGAGCAGGGACCACACCTCTTCTTGAATGAAAAATTAGTGTGTTCAGTTGCCAGGCCCCTGCTCAGACTATCACCACCTTTCCTCATCACTGTTCCAGCAGCCAGCTCCTCCACGTCTTCAAGGAGAATTTAAGAGAAAAATACTGAAATGTAAACAGCACTATACGTGTTATTATTGCTTTAACTACTAAAAATAGTAATATCAGACCATTCACTTCTGCAAACGGACCAACAGGATGAAGGTGCTCGGGTTCAGAAAGAACTTGGGACTTGATAGCCAAAGGGATGTCGAGATGAACGCCCCTCACACTCACCACTCTGCACATGCTCACCCCTCCGTCTGACTCTCTACAACCTTCTATCAGAACAATCACCCGGAAGGCTTGTCAGAACACAGATTGCTGGGCGCCACCTAAGGAATTTCCGATTCAGCAGATCTAGAATCAAGCCTGACAGCTGAATTTCCTAGGTCCTGTGTGACATTGGTGTTGCTGGTCTGGAGAGCACTCTTTAAGAATCATAATAAAGAAAGAGCGCCTTGCACCTCATTTGGAATGTTACGAAAAGTGTGGGAGAAAATGTGAGTGGGGGGGGGTGGAGGGATGCCAAATGTTTGTACTAGATAATCACCAGTCCATCATCTATACAGATGATCTAGTTTGAATATCATTTAACTGAGGCTTTAAGTGATTGCATCATTTGTCCGGTGTCCCAGCAATAACAGAAGTAAACCTAAAATTCTGTTCTCCTCTAGTCTAGCTGTGTGCTTTCCAAAGCAAAGCATTGCCAGAAGTTAGGATTTTCACTATTTTTATCTCTTTAAGGAAACGTGGTGCTCAGATAACCCATTCCTAGACACTCGAATTGAAATGAGAGGACTGAAGAGGAAGCATCATAAGATAAAAATCCAATCCAGCAATGCACGCGTTAGGTTGTCAAGGGACGCCAAGTTTACTAACCAGGTTTGGTGACTGTGTTGTTGACCCAGCTGTTGATTTTTAAGCCCTTTATTCAGTGTCCTGACTTCACACTATACAAAAGGTTCTGGAGCAGCGCAGACCCCTGTGTGATTTTTAGCCACATCTGCTTTCAGCACACATCCCAGTTTTACTTGTGCCTGGCAGAGACTAAGCCTGCATTTATTTGCCCTGCGAGCATGGGCCAGCTCCCAGGACAGAATGGAAAATCTCCCTTCACTTTTTAGGAACATCTCCACATGAAAGCCGTCTGGTAAACTGACCAGCTGCCACCCACTGCTGTTTAATCCTCTCAGAATGTTGGCCTAAGAGCATAGAACGCTGCTTCTCTCGTTGGTTGTGAAGATTCTAAAGAGGAAGGAAAGGAAATCATGTAACTCAGAGCTTGTAAATGGAGAGCCAACATGCTCAGCCCTCATTGGGGAGGAGATAATGCACGTGAAATTGTTTTGAATTTGAAAAGAAAATTAGATAGGGCTATTCCCAATATTGTTAATGTGGCTGGGCTCTTGTCGGTGCCTTAGACATCCGAGGCTGTTGATAAGTGCATTTTGAATTGATTGAATTTTAACAACATATCAGTTTAGATATTCCTCTTCATAAGAGCCAACATAATCCAGGGCCTTCCTGTCTTCATCTGAAAGGAAAGAGTAAGAACCCACGGACATTTTATAGAGATGTCATAAATTTATTCAGCAGTCTGAATGAATTCCTTTCTGGTAGCATACATAGATACCATTCAGGTATTATGAAATATTGTCTGTGTTAGTAGTTAGTTCTAGAAAGATTTAAAAATAAGTATTTCTACACATTTCCAATTTAGTCACCACCACTAGGGCAGTAATAAAAAAGATAGAGCTGTCAGACTATTGTTTGGTTAGTATAGATTTGCTACAAGTTGTTTATCTTTGTCTCACTGGGCATTCCCCAGCACAACTACTGAACTTTAATCTTTCTTTTTTAATTTACCTATTGATCTTTGGAAAGACTGGAGGGTAAGAATAGAAGCAGTCATGTGCTGGTAAATGTTGAACATCCAGCTCTCTGGAGACAGGGTACCCAGACTTGTAATGTTTGTCAATTTCTGTGGTGTAAATACTCCACTGTAGGCAATTTAAAGCTGACAGCAATTTAATGACTGACATGCAAAATTCCTGACTAAAACCAGCTCTCCTGAGCTGCTGCAGGCTGGCACCAGCTCACCACTGGACAGGGAAGAAGTCACATGGGGCAAAATTATCCCATATCAACTGACAGGATTTTCCCCACCCTTTGAGAAAAAGAAAAAATATTGGACTGCTGGGGGAAAAAACTATTCTGGGAATCAGGTAACATGAAGTATAATTATTTACCAATAGTCAAATCAATAGATAAGTCAGTAACCTGCAGAACCAACTAAAACTATACAAATTCCGAGTTAACTGTAGACATAATAAGACTTGGCAATCAGTTCTCAAAGACCAAAAGGAAGTCTAGGTTGTCTGCTGTAATATTGTAATACTAGCATGCATTTGTCTAAAGATAGCGGTTTTAGACTTCCGGTCCCATGATTAAACAGATTTCACTAGCACATTGCTTTAAATTACCAACAGTGACCTATGCTACCGAGACTTGAAGGAACAGTGTGGTTGACAAAGCCTTGACCTGGGTGGGATTGGAAAGCCCCAAATATATCTTGCCCTCATTCCTCCACTGGATGACTTAGAAAATCATGTAACTTTTTCAAAGTTTCAGTGTGCCTCATCTATAAAGTAAGTAATCCCCTGAAATCCCTAGCAGCTCTAAAATGCAAGGCTTTTAAGTGGAACTTTTTAAATCACTTCAGTTGTTTTGACTTTAAAACTATGCTCGCTGCAAAGTGCTGGTGGCAATAGAACCCTGCTTGGATTACAACAGGAGTGTCATTCCGGCTTCAGCGTGGGAGCTGCAATCACCGCCTGGCGGGAGTGCTGGTGAGAAATAAAGTTGGAGGAGTTGGAGGTAGTGCAGGAAGAGCACCGGGATCAGCTCCTTGCTTTGTAGTCATTTCAGTAACAGAGTACTGGAATTTACTTTGAACTTCTTCTCCACATTCACCAACTGCAGTTCCTGTTAACAGCCTGAACTGCAAACTACATAAATGCTACCTCTCCCCAGAATCCACAAAACATGTCGTCACGATAGCCTTGCTCTTGAAGGCCCACGTGGGTTCCTTATCAAGCAGACAAGTGTTCTCCTTAGTATGAAGTGCTAATTTTACCAGATGAGCTGGAACAAACCTTTTATTACTTCAACTAGAAATTAAAATGATTAAAGATTCAGTTCTGTGCCTATTGCAAATAACATTATTCTATAATACTTGTGATCCATTCTTTTTTTTTTCTGTTCTACAATTTAATGTCACTTTATTTTTTTTAATAATTTTATTTTTTTAATGGGGTGACATCAATAAATCAGGATACATATATTCAAAGATAACAAGTCCAGGTTATCTTGTCGTTCAATTATGTTGCATACCCACCACCCAAAGTCAGATTATCCTCTGTCACCTTCTATCTAGTTTTCTTTGTGCCCCTCCCCCTCCCCCTTTCCCTCTCCCTGTCCCCCCTCCCCCGGTAACCACCACACTCTTATCAATGTCTCTTAGTTTCACTTTTATGTCCCACCTATGTATGGAACAATGTAGTTCCTGGTTTTTTCTGATTTACTTATTTTGTGATCCATTCTTGAACCTGCTGTGAAGTTTTATAGATGATACTAACTAAAGAATTCTGCGTCTGTGTGTGTGTGTATGTGTGTGTGCATGTGTGTGTGTGTGTGTGTGTGTGTGTGTGTAGAGGGGGAGAGAGGGGTGAGAAAGGAAAGACGGTAGTTATAGGATAGGGAGAGCTGGTATTTGAGTCCATGAGCCTGTGTATATAGAGATATAGTTCACAGAAAAATGAACAACAAGTGATTTTAAAAGAGGTTTTGGTTCAGAATTCTAAATTGCTTTAAACATTCAAATGAACAGCTATAATCTAGAGGTATTACTCATTTGTGAATTAAAAATAATTATTGAAAATTGATGTAATAATATCTTGGCCTCCCTGATTCAACATCAGACAATCAAATCTCAGATTTATACTTCATTCAATAACAATGGAAATAAACACCAGATAGGGCATAATCATCGAGATGAGGCTCACTCTAACAGGCTCTATACAACCACTATGAAAGTATACACGAGCACACGAGTGAGGGGAGTCAGGCGGGAAAGATGTAGCCTCCAAATAAAAGTCAAGATTGCAAACTCAGAAGTCAGTTTTGGGGACTATTTGCCATGTTTGACTTTCCTGAAGCAAAAATAAGAAAACCAATAAATAAATACTAGCTTTGATTCCTTGTGGTTATTAATTTTTTTTTAAGAAAAAAGAATTGTAGTTAAATCAGGCTTACAGCAGGTTGGCTGAGAGCACAGAAGCCTCGCTCAGCCTGCAGATGTCTGTCTGAGCTGCCACATGGCAAGAACTGGCCCTGGGGGTCTCGGGAGCCCAGCACAGGACCCAAAACTTCCAGTTTTGGTGCTGGTTCCAAAACTCCCCATCCCTTTCCAGTTCATTACAAACACCTATTGTTTGCCATATTTATCTGCCATCACTGCTGTTTGTTAGCAAATGGAAAGAGGACTGCCAGGACCGCGTTTCAGCCTGCCCTCGGAACAGTGCAAAGGCGCTCCAGGAATTGCACGACAGATGGTCTTTGAATGATATTCAGAACCTCTGCCCTTGGGCCCGCTTTGGAGGAGCTGTTTTGGATTGTTGCTCGTAAGAGTGGGAGGTTGTTGTGTGATATGTGATTATTCCATAATAATTTTAATTATTTTGCCTGTTTTCAAACAATAGTCTCAGCGTTTTTTAATTTTTGCACTCACTGACTTGTGACATGAGCATTCTTTTCTCTGTGTTAGCAGGGATTAAAATCAAGCCCTGTATCCCTTCCCATTTTTTCAAATAATCCGTGTTTAAATAAATTACCTCAGTCTGGAAAACCAAGTTACGTGGTGTCCTCCTGGTGCATGCACGAACAAGGGAAAATAATTCTTCTTGTGGTGTCTGGTTTGAGATTGTCGCAGTAACAAGTTTCAAGAAAAGCCTGCTCTTAACCTCTCTGGAGCAAGGCTCTGGCTAAGGGAGCTTCATTTCCATGCATGTGGGGATCCCACTGGATCTGCTCAAAGGTACAGTACCAGGCAGTCAGACGGCAACCGATGTGCATGTAAATGAAGCTCCCCACATGGGGTGTGTAGGCTTCCGGAGATGCGGAAAACATGCCATCTCTGTCTCATCCAAATCCAATAGAAACTTCCGAATGTTTTTCTAAAGCAGCAGGAGCCAACGAGAAGCAGATGCTAAACTTTCAAGGCATCTGAATGCATTTTTCTCCACCAGATAGATTTGTTGGCTGAGACACTAGCAGATGAGGTTTGGGATTAGAACCCAGGCTTTTGGTTTCTCCCTCCAGAGGGCCAGTGGATGCCAACCTGCACATCCCAGCAGTTCTAGCAGTGGCCTCCAGCCTCCTGCTAAAGGAGGATACCACTCAGGGACATGCCATGGCCACCAGAGATAAAATCCACAGTGACATTAAACCACAGGAGAATCCAAGAGTGAGTTAATATTCATAAGGTGGCCTTTTTAACACACACAAGAATGTGTGGCTTTACCTTAAGTGTGTTGCTCATGAAATTCTCCCCTACAGCTGAATTCGGTGTCCCCAGGGAGGCTGCGTGGTTCTAGCCGTACAGCTGAGAGCCAAGTCAGACTTAGGATACTGTCCAAGCTGACTAGTCTGGCTCCTTTGTAATAAAAAAGAAATTCTATTTCTCCTTGGTTTCCATCTAAGTGATATAGTTACTTCAACGAACAAGAATCTCTGGTGAGCGGAGTTACTAGAAAAGAGACAAAACAAAACTCTGACCCTGCTTTTTGATGGAGAACTCCTCCATGAAGTCTTAAGTGCTTCCCAACAACTGTGGTTTTAATCCAATAACAGTAGCTCCTCTAACAGAGAGAAACCCAGCCCACACAGCAGTTAATACCCAAATGAAATTCAGATAACTCCCACTGTGTTGATAAAAAGGATTGGGGAAATGTCCTCTGCTCCTTCCCAAGATAGATGTGCCTTTGGTGAAATTCAGCCAACCTCTCCTGCCAGGTAACAACCACATAGTTCTCTCGGGTTATACAGAGCACAAGTTCCCAAATAAAACATAAATTAGTGTTTGTACCTCTAGGGGCCGCAGCTGCTCGTCTTTCAAGGCATGGAGGATCATCTAAGGAGGACTTGCTTGGCTTGCTTGACTAAAATTTTTCAGTTAGGGATATGATTGAAACAATGGATCTGATGGTATCAGCTACCATAAATGATGTAGACCTGTGTTCTCAACTTTTTTAAAATGGTAAAACCCCACTTTAAACATATTTCTATATTACAATATAGGTTAAGTTTCCATACAGGTCAGGCCCTATCCAAGATACTTGATACACATTATCTCTAACCCTTATAACAACCAGGAAGGTATTGATTGTCCTCATTATATAATTCAAACTAGGAAAAAGAGTCTCATGTTGACAAAATCACTTAACAAATGTAACTCATCATAAATAGCTAAGTCAGGATTTGATTCCCTGTTTGTTTAATTCCAGGGCTCATATTCTTTTCATTGATGTATAGGGAATGGGTTCCATTCGCATGTGGCTTATAGCCTTGGGAAAATGAGTGCAAATTTCAGCATATTTTGGATTCCTGAAGGAGGAGAGAATGTATATCCTCAGCATCTGACATGTTGTGAATTCTCAAAAAATACTTATTCATTGGTGTCTTCCTTTATAGATATATAATTGGCAAGTAAGTATTAGTCTTAATCATGAAGGCATTACCTGCTACTTTCTCTAAGTCATTTCACATATTTACCCTGGTTGGACCTGAATTTTGGAAAGTTTCCCTGTTTCAGCCAAAAGGATTCAGCCACCCAAGTTCACATGGACCAATTCCAGGTGAGCACAACTATAACAACCTATTTCTGAAATGAATTCAAGGGGCACAACAACTCAATTCTTCTGACGAAGAACAATGAAAAAAATAAATACAATAAAAATAACCTCTCTTAAGTACAGAGAGTTTCAAATAACTTGGTTAACAAAGGAATTTGTATTGACTATATAAGAAGACAAGGGACAAATAATTCTATATTCAAATCCCCAAATATATCTTGCATTTTATAAATAAATTTTCCTGTGCTTTTATATCTAATTCATATAATTTAGAAAATAATGCTATTTTAATAAAAAAACACACATAAGAAATACAATTATTTGTTTCAAGACAACTACTGGAAGATCATATTCAGGATCAAAAAATAAATAGCCTAAGTCAACAGCAAGATGACTATCATTGAAATACATATATTTTTAAAAGAACAGCTACATTCAAATGTTAGCTATTTTTCCAAAGTTACTGAGAGCTCCTTTTTTAACATTAGCAGTCAAAAGAGCAACATTCTGTCAGGACCCCAAGACCTCTATGGATGGCAAACTTAACGGTTAAAAGATTGCACAAAATGCTTTCATTCTGATCCACAGGTGAATTAGGCCCAAGCTTAAAGGAAAAATAAATGAGAATTAGAAGGCAACTCACGGAGGCATTCCAGTTGGGGAGCAAATACCACCATTAAGTTCCAAATGCAATTTACAAATAAAGCATTTGAAATTTCTAATTGTTTCTACAAAAAAAAAAAAAAAATGAGGCAAATGGAATTACACTGGAACCAGCCATTTAATCATGTACAATTTTGCTGAACAATGTCTCTGTACATCCAGTCCTGAGCTCCTGCTCACATCTATAACCTTGCCAAACTTTGAGTCCAATAAGAAATCTTTTTCTTTTTTGTTTTTTCCCCTGTGGGTATGAATAGAAGAGGCTTGAGTTTCCAAGTTTCATGGTCAAATAGGATCAATTTGATGCAGCTACTAGGGACATATGAAGCAGAAAGGGGGCTCTGGAGATTATCTGTGCCAGTATTTTTCAAATCAACTAGAACCATTTTGAAACTATTCACCACATTGTCCACTCTTCTACCCTCTAGTGGCCTAATACGCTCTCTGTAGGAAATAAGAGAAAAGGAAGTCTTCATTGGATAAGCTGTAAGACAAGTGATGTTAAGCATCTGTAAACCAGACATGAATTATTATTTCCTATCAGGAAACTATGAATACATACTTTTGGGTGACAATTTTTAAATTTTGCAAAAAACAACCCAGTAGACCTCCTAAAGGCTTTTACCTAAGACCAAATACCCATGCCCAATCTGTTTTCAAAGTTCAATACAGACACTGCTCCTAAAGTGAAAAGTACTCAGTTCCATATGGTGAAAAGAGTCATTCATTCATTCATTCATTTCAGGATTTATTAAATTTTAGGTGTGCCAAGCAGTGGAAATTCAGTGCCTGTCTTCAAAAGCAGGCTATCTAGTGAAGAGATAAACCTGAAAACAATTGCCATTCAAAATGAGAACTGGGGTGCATCGAAAATTTCCCTTTGGCTATCTGTGCACTTCGCTACTGAAGCTGCCCAGACTAGGACCTCCTTCAGCAGTTCCTCTCCCGTTAGGCACAGCTGCTGCCACCGCTCCTCTTCTGGGAACCAGAGTCTCCCCTGCAACACTGCCAGAGCTGCTTCTGCGTCCATGGCAGGGCACACCACTCACCCATACCTATATTACCCACACCCCTTTGCCCTCATCCAGAAGCCTCTCTCATCTGCCCTACCATCTGTGGCAGAATAGATTACAACCCACTCTTGTTTGTGCTTTACCATGTTGTGGGTCCTAAGGAAACTGTACAGAATTTAGTGAAGTAGCATTTGTAGTCTTCCCTTACACACGCATGGGACTTAGACCTATCAGATGGAGACCAGTTTGACTTTGACCAGGAGACTAATCCAAGCCTCCTAAAAGGCTCCTTGACACCTTAGAAAATCCTTGAACCAGGGAACCCTGCCAGCTGGGTGGACATCATTAGACCAGCCTGAATATTAAGAGACAGCTGTGCTTGACTTTTTTTTCCCAGGAGGTTTCTTAGCCTCAGTGACATTATATTTATCTGGGGTCTCTCCCACCAGATCACCGATATGTTTTGACATGTGTGACTCCTTTGGCTTTAGGGAGAACAGACCAGTGGAGATGTGTAAGAAGTGCAGCTGAAGCCCAGAGAAAAAAGCAGTTGAGTTGGTAAAGCATCTCTGAGAAGGTAAGTTTTGGAAGCTGAATGCTGCTTTATTAGTCAAACCATCGTTGTGCATGTGACAGGATGGAACGGAAAGAAAGGAAAGGAACAGCCGAGTCAAAGGTTTAGAGGAATTTTAAAAGTACTGTGTGTATGGGGAAATACATGTTTGCTTGCCGAAACACAGTATTTGGTGTTGGGAGAGGAGAAACAAGAAATGAGACTGGAGAGTAATAAGAATTTGATCATAAGGAGTCTTAAATGTCACATATAAGAATTTGTTTTATCCTGGGTTTTTGTTTTTTTCTTTTGTAAACCTTTGAAGAATTAAGCTGGATACTTCTTTGATCATACATATCCCTTGGAAAGATTACTGTGCTAACAGTAAAGAGCATAAATTTGAGGCTGGATAGACAGACTAGAACAGGAAGGGGCAGGAAGATCTACATGGAAGGGACTACCATGCTGAGGCAAGAGGTGTTGAGACATCATGGCAGGCAGAATACTGAGACGGCCCCGAGCTTCTCACTCCCTGGTGCACATACACGCTCTGGGGCCTGTAAATGTAATGGGTTTCACTTTTGTAATATGACAAAGGTGAAGGAATTTTGCAGATGTGATTGAAATTACTAATCAGTGGACTATGAGTTCATTAAAAGGGAGATTATCCTAGATAAACCCAATCTAATCAGTTGAGCCCTTAGATGTCAAAGACTAGAACAGAGATTCTCCTGCTGGTCTTGAAAAAACAAGCTACTCTGTTATGAGAGGTGTGTGAGAGAGTCACATGGTGAGGACCTGCTCTAGGGGCTAGGAGCTAGAACCTATGCTAGGATCCTGACCAACATAAAACATGAGATAGTAAGTAATGCTGTCTTAAACTACTGAATTTGGGGGAATTTTTTGTGTAGTAATATAAAAAAAATACAGCTGGCAGGAGACAGATCAGTAGCATATTCAGAAGGAACTATTGATAGGAAGTAGTTTGAATTGATGGGGTGAAAAGATGACTCTGAATTTACTGGCTGGTAATGGTAGATAAATAGTTTCATTCTGGAGATGTTGAGCTTGCTGTAGGACATGCAGGTGGCCCTGTCTAGAGCACAGTAGGACCTAAGGGCCAAGAGAAAGCCAAGGGTCAAGTCTGAGAAAACAAGTCGAACTCCAGTGTCCAAATGTGAAGGGCCAGACACAAAGTGGGAGTTGAAGTCTGGAGCCGAAGCAGGCAGAGTCACTGTGGGAGCCAATGAACATGGTGGGTAGAAGCAGGAAATTGGGAAAGGGGCCGAGGAAGCTGTCTGCGATGTCATGGGAACTCCACTTGCGCATGTAACTGCTCCGGTGTGTTTGGTTCTGTGTTGTTCTTGTCATTTTTTTTTTAAGAAGTAAATGAAATCCAGCAGGCCCATGGTTAGGATGCAATGATGAGGGAAAATGTAAGGAGAAAGGATAGAAGGAGGCTGTGGCTGAAGCTCTAGGACCCATGTTCAGATGATGGGAGGAGGAGGTTTGCCTTGAGACTGAGGAAAGGCCCTGAGAGGCAGCAGGAGACTCCAGGGAAGCAGGTTTTTTCTGTAAAATCCAGGAAGGAGGAAGTTTCCAGCAGACACGCTCACCAGTCTTGAATGCCAGCACACAAGAGGAGGGCTGAGAATGGCCATGAAATAAGGCAATTATAAGATGAGTGAAATCTAATGTTAGCAAAAGTTACAAGTTGAGTCGCAGTTGACAGCCAATGTTTTACTTTCCTCATCTGTAAAATGGGAGTAAAATACCTGCCTGGCTTTTTTCACAGGGTTAAAAATTCTTGCCTTCCTTCACATTCTACTTCATAAAGGTTTGACCAGAGGGGCAACCCTTTTCACCTCCTTGACCCTAAGGAGACTGGATCTCTGCCTTAGCTATGACCCACACTAGCCAGGAACTGCTTTGTCCAGTTCCCTGTTACTTCAAGCTAATCCCTCTCTGATTAGAGGAGCATGAAGACAGAAATGCCTGCCGACCATCTCCAGTTGCCAAGAAGTACAAGAAATTGGAATGCAGAAGAAGGGAACTCTGCTTCTCTTTAAAAACACAGTGTCACTTTGTGGACTTGGCACTTGCTTTATTGGAAAACGGCTGAGACCAAGAAACAAACAAAAGATAACTTCTGAGCAGCCAACATCTCCACACCACACAAACTGCCCTCATTAATGAACTTCCCCAAAAAAGGTTTCCTGGAGTCCATACTCAGGACCTAGTCTTCCTCTTCAGAAATTCCAGCAAGCCTGGGGATATGGTCTCCAAATGAACAGCCCAGTAAGCGCAGCAAATTAAAAGAAGAGAACCAGAAGAGGCACATTAACAACAGTAACGAGTGGCAGCTGATGGCAGCAAGGATGGAAACAGGGGGAAAATAACTTCGGAAAGAAAACAAAAGAAATAAAAATCACAGCAGCTTAGGATCATTTAGTGCAGAATAAAAACATTCGACATACTACAAGAGACCCTCGAGGGCACTAGGGCGCAGTGTGATAGCCTGAGCCATCATAAAAAGAAGTCATATTCCACTCAGTACAGTCTAAAAAGGCAAAGACATTCATAATTTACCATCACAATAAGAGGAGACTGTGGCTTGATCCATTTGTTCTTTTAAAAGCACTTTGAAGAGCAGCTCTGTGCCAGGCAGCGTGCTGGCGCAAAGATGTACAAGGAGAGTGAGACAGTATCAGCTTTGAGTAACCCTCACTGGTCCTGGAAGCTCAGCTATTCAGAGAGATTCATTGCCTGCAAGATATCCTTTGGAGAGCCCTGAGAAAGAACAGTTATTATCATATCAAGGTTCTTGGAAAACCTGAACAATTCACATTTCTTCAACTGGCAAAATCAGGTCTGTTTTATCTAGACCGGATTGACTACTTTCATTGAAAAAAAAAAAAAAGAAGAAGAAAATTTAAATTAATTCTAGTACAATTGCTATCTACCTACTCTATGGTTGTATATTAAAAACCACCTGCAGGAACTCTGCTGATTTTTAACAATAGCTAGATGAGGGTCCTTTCATGCACTTAGAGTGCATTATATCTGTTTAAGTCATTAATGTAAGCTCCAAAAGTTTTGAAGTTAAAAGAGGTACCCTAGACCCAAGAAAAACACCTGGCTCTCTTTGACAAATATCTTATACCATCTTTTTGGAATCCCACAAAGTGAATTCTAAACCAATATTTACAAACTGTAGGTAGACCAGTTGTGTCAGAATCCCAGATTTCCTGGGCCAAACCACAGATCTACTGGGACAGAATCTTTCAGATTTCCATATTTTTAAAAACTTCTCCAGGTGATGCTGACAGGCAACCTGAATGGCTTATAGCTCTAAAATTTCATAATTCCCCATGTATCTTATGTCAAATAAGTAAAAATAATTTCCCCATAAATACTATAGTCCAAATTCAATGAAAGGAAACCCCCAAATTTTTGACATTAAAATGTAATCTTATAACTGAAGAGAAAAATAATAAACAAAAGAAATTCAATTCATGGTATTTTTCATAATTTTGATTAAAAAATTGAGAAACTAAACTTAAAATTTTTCAAACACGGTTACATTTTTGGCTACATCATCTTTATGTCATCATGCATGAGCCCTCAGGTGTTACTAATAAAGTCACAGGGAACTTGAAACTTTTGTTGTAAAAACACGTATATCAAATAAAGCCTGTCGGTCTTCAGAAATGACGCCAAGTCTCTCTCCCCACTCTCTCACACTGTTTAAGTTTCTGCTTTTGTAAACCCAGATATAATGTGAGGATGAAAGAATAAAGATGCTGAAGCCAGAAATAGTGTCATTAAATAGGTTTAGGGTCCCTGTGGAATGTAATGGGTTAGAGAGAGTGACATTATATATGTAATTAAGATGTCTGGGGTTTATTTCAGCCCACAGGGGACAGATGCAAAATATATAGCTATTAATAACAATGTTAAATAACAATAATTCAAGTTCTTCTTGGATCTTAAAGTGGGGTTTTTTTGGGGGGGGCGGAGCTAAGTAGCTGTTGTTTGAACTACTCCAAGAACAAGCTAAGTAAAGGAAAGGTTATTTGACTTAGGATCCAGTGCTAACTTCCAAGCTGGAATAAGGTGTTTCCATACATGGTTTTGCCTCTCTCAAGAAGAAAAGTCTCCCCTCCTCTCCTTTCTCACCAGGGACAAATGGAAAGACCTGCATGCAGACTTAGAAAACTATGGTGACTGAGGAGTACATACTGGTTTTTGAATCTAGTCTGATAATCTTGTCTCTCCTTCCTCTGCATAAGATCTCCCTAGGCACCTCCCTGGTGTGAGGAACAAATTGGTGAACAGATACCCTCTATACACAGATTGCTGTGTTAGGAGCTGCAGGAGACAGATATTTTAACACTGAAAGAGCAAGGCTTCTGTCCTCAAGGAAATTAAAATACAGCTGGGGAAAAAAATATACAAACATCAGTTAGGGAATTGTGTGCCATAATTCATGATTAAGTAATAAATTAATGTCATAGCTGTTCAGAGAAGGAAAATTAAAATGAGAATAATTGGGAAAGACTTCATGGAATTCATGCACTTGGGCTTTGAAGGATGCCACCAGAACTAGTCTCGAGCGGATACGCGATGGAAAGAATTGGCACCATGCGTGGAATTGCATGTTTGTAAAATGATCTTTATGGCTTCCTTTTCCCCTTTTATTTTTTATTAATTAAAAAAGGAGCATCTTTGCCCATGGTCATGACTTAAAAATGTGTGTAAAATGAGGTTGATAATTTAATAAATTTGGTGTTCTTATTTTCTGGGCAATCTTCAGTTGTTCCTAGATTTCAGGAAGGAACAATTTTGAAATATAATAGTAAAAGAAAAGTCAGAAGTCTGCTGTACTTCAGACAAGCTAGTCACAGAGAGCGCTAACTACGAATAATGATGGATAAAACATTACACTAAAGGCTCAGCAATCTGGACCCATTTAATGCTGGAAAAATTCAGCCACACTCTTTCTATTCTCCCATCTCTAATAACTGCAGAATGTATCATAGTACCCACACTGTGTTTTCTCTGCCTATTCCAATACCTTTAAAAAAAAAAGGGAAGAAAACTTAAAAAGAGTGGGAAATAAAAAAGTAAAGGTCATTCATTCATTTACTCTAAATTTTTTCATTGCATATCTATTGCTGCTTTAGGCACTGGAGACACAGCTATGAACAAAAAAGACAGATTGCTTACAATTTTGAAGTATTTATGTCAATGGAAAAAGAGCTCCATTTCACGATTTTTAAAAAGAATGAGGTAAACTTTGGCTATACCTTAGCTCTAATAGAGAAAGTCAATCTAGACTTTTTTTTTTAATCCCACTGGGAAAATTTACCTCTCTGACACCGAGTCTAGACATGTACCTTTTCTCTTCTCGTTAGGAACTCCTTCTTTAGGAACTCCTCTCCTTGTCTTTCTAGTTAGCCATCTGATTCTCTTCTGCTTTACTTAGCTGGCCTTCCTCAGCTCTTGCTCCATTTTTCTTACCTGAGTGAGAGGTTCTCTTTTCTTTGATTTCCCCATTGTCTCTTTCCCACAAACTCCAGGAGGTCACACATCTACACAATTATGAAACCCAATAGTAGTTATGTGATTCCTTTCTTCAGGGGAAGGGTGTCTGAGGAGCTGAGAACTAAGCCTGCCTCTTTAGACTGGCCCTGCCCTGGGCAGGGGCGATGAGGACATTGCTGACTCATGGTCTAGACGCCCTTCAGGACTGGAAACATGTGTTCTGCTTTCAAGCTTCTTCTTCCTCCTCCTCCTCCTCCTTCTTCTTCTTCTTCTTTTTAAACTTACTTATTGGTTTTAGAGAAAGAGAGAGTCAGAAACACCAGTGTGTTCCTGTATGTGCCCTGACCAGGGATCAAACATACAACTTTCACATTTCAGGGATGGCACTCTGTTGGGCAAATAAGTTTGTAAAATGTGATTTTTATGTCTGCTCACTTTGTTAAAAATGGTGCTGCCCACGTGAGTAGTGCTGCCCAGGTGAAACTGCTAATTACCTTCCTGCTTAGGAAGGGCCATTGTTATGCTAATGTGTGTTGGAGGAGGGGTTTTGCGCCAAAAGGTTTGTAAAGAAGGAGGAAGAAGGAGAAGAATAAAGAAGCCAAGATGGCAGGGCGCAGAAGGAGAAGCCAGTTTGTGCAGAGAGGAGTAAGAAGCCATGTTGGCAGATGGGGAACCAGAGGGGCAAGGGGCTTTTGTGAGCTCCACTGAGACTGGTGGGAGCCTTTGATTCTAGGAAAACCCGGATGTGTCAGTAGCTTTATAAGCACTGAATGAGTGGGTTTTGGAGCACTGTGTGTTTTTATTCGCCTGCCGAGTGCAAGGCTAGAATAAAGGACTGGCCCACCAGTTTTTGGCTCTGCCGTTTCTTTACCATCTGCCTGAATCTAATGGGAACCTGCACGTGCCTGGCTGCAATGGCTACAACAGCCACGGCTACTGGTCTTACATGCTCTAACCAACCAAGCTACCTGGCCAGGGCTCATACTTCTTCTTGTAAAAAGGAAACCTAAAATCCTTTTCTTTTCTTGAATGAATTATTCTAGTTCTGCTCTGGAACCACAGTTCCTGTTTTATTTTCAGTTGTCTTTTTCCATAAGTCCTTTTAGAAATAAAAATGGGAAATGTTATCTGGCCCCTAGGAAGAAATATGTATGTACATTCAAAAAGCAGTTTCATGCAACCTTAATAACCTGAATTCTATTTCCCTTTCTGTACATGATGGATGAAATTACTTTGATTGTGCTGGCTTCCCAATTACTCATTCAGCCAGGAAAGCTAGCCCTTGAAACCTAGTCACCTTGTTTATTTCTTCCCCACCTGCCCTTCATAATCAGTAAATCAAAGAGCAGCCGGAAGGAGCTTCTGTAATCCCCACAGGAAGGATTAAACTTAAAAGTCATACATATTGATTGACCTGAGTTGTCTAAAATCAAACCTAACTAACTATTTCAATACCAATTTTTAAGCTGTAAAAACTGGTTTGGAATTACACTGTTTCAAGTCATATGAAAGGCTTGATAAATATACAATCTGGTTGCCAAAGGGTTTCCACTTAATATATCAGCAAAAGATTTATTCTCATGTGTTCATTTTATTCCTTAATCCAAATTAGTGTGGTATTCAAACTGTGCTCTTAAGAGACAGAGGATATACCACTGACAGAACTGAAGGGGGATCAGGTTTGGAAGCTCCCTATTCTCTCTACCCCTGCTTTGACCAGAGACCTTTCATTTTTTCTCTCTTAGAGTTGGATTTTCAAGTAGAAGTTCATATAAAAGCTACTACCCAAAAAGGAAAAAAAAAAATTTTTTTAACAGATGAACTTACACAAGTAAGATGGTGCACAAATAAAATACAAAATGTTAACCATAGCCATCCTTTTCTCACAAGCACATAGACTGGGGCTAACAATTGGACCTGAAATCAGCATTGGGCTGACCTAGTGGTATTCATTCTCCTTGACTGGGCTTCTCATCACCAAGCACCAGGGTTCCCCACTAACTGCCCCAAGAGCCAACTCAAAAGTCACAAGTACTTATGGCTACTTCAATACAGCTCTGCTAATCTGCTTCTAGTATATAGTTGTTAGTCTAGTGGGAAGATAAACAAGCAAAAAAATTATAGTATGTAAAAATAATATGACCAATATTTTAATGGCAGATGTATAAGGTACAGTGGGATCCTTGAAGAGCTATGCCCTAGCAGAGCCAGGAAAGGTTCGCAGAGACACCTCAGCAGCATTCCAGGTCAAAGCACAAATGTGAAGAATGGGGGCCCTGGCCGGTTGGCTCAGCTCAGCGGTGGAGTGTCGGCCTGGCGTGCGATTCCCGGCCAGGGCACATAGGAGAAGCGCCCATTTGCTTCTCCACACCCCCTCCCACCCCCGCTCCTTCCTCTCTGTCTCTCTCTTCCCTTCCCACAGCCAGGGCTCTATTGGAGCAGGGATGGCCCGGGCGCTGGGGATGGCTCCTTGGCCTCTGCCCCAGGTGCTAGAGTGGCTCTGGTCACAGGAGAGCGACGCCCTGGAGGGGCAGAGCGTCGCCCCCTGGTGGGCAGAGCGTAGCCCCTGGTGGGCGTGCCGGGTGGATCCCGGTTGGGCGCATGCGGGAGTCTGTCTGTCTCTCCCCATTTCCAGCTTCAGAAAAATACAAAAAAAAAAAAGAATGGGAAGGAGGGAATCTGGCTAACAGGCGAGCAAGTGCTACCTTCTGAAAGGTTATGCCACATAAACGACTACATGGTCTATCCTGTAGGAAACAGGTAGTCAATAAGCCATTTACCTAGCATCATTGATCAATGGAGAGTTTTTTTCATTTGCCTGGGATTTTTATTTTCCCTTTTGTCCATTCATGTATTCAACAAATATATTTAGAATACCAACTCTGGGCCAATCACTGTCCTAGCCATAAAGAAACTTTGAAGTCAACTAAATCCTCTGAGGTTTCAGGTCTGCTGCCACTGTCCCCACCCTCACCACCTTTTGAGGTGAGCCACCCCTTGGATATTTGCTCTAACTGCTGGTCATTCCCCGAGCAAATACTCTTCCCCGTGACTGTACCTGTCTTGTGGCATAGGGATTTTCCACCACAAATCAGCAATTGAATTTTTTTTAACTGCAGAAATAGATAACACAAGTAAGAAAAAGAGTTAAAAAGGAGGCTCTTGAAAATACTTAAAATAGCTGCTCAGCATTGAAAATCAGCTTAAGGGATGGCAAATGCAAATGTGAGCTCAGACAGGCCCAGCTCAGTTTTGCAAACCCTTTGGTAATGAAAATAGATCCGCACTTTAATTTTTCAAACCATAAACCTCCCCGAAGCAAGTAAGAAAAGAGAAGAAACAGAAGGGAAATGTTCTACAAAGAAAGTGGATTTTGCATTTGATGTTTTGAGGGAACTCAGGCAGGACAGGACTCCCAGAAACTGTGGAGTAGGTTTGGTCATGGCTGGTACCCCTGGGTCCTGTTCCCCACTGTCAGGTTGGGAGCACTCATTCCAAAGCCTTAGTTGCCCAGCGTTATCTCATCCCCCTCCCATCTCCAGCCATCACATCACACCCTGTATCCGGATACGACGCAGTACCATCACATACACTAACGTATAAATGATTGATAGTTTTAAAATGCCATTTCTTCTATAGGGTATTTGCATTTTAACAGAGTACAGGACCTCATGCCAATGGGAAATGCCAAAGGATGTGAACCTGTAAAAAGTTTGCAGTGGTTTTTGGCTATTCCTCCACCGTCACCTGGCAGAAAACAGCTGCTTGACTAGTTAACAAAGGAGAAATTGAGATTTACAGACCATCGAATTCATACCCTGAGTGCTTTCGTGGTGGAAAAATAAAATGAGGGCAGCACACATGGCTGGAGCCTGTAGACTCCCCCAGCTTTCCCTCAGACTGCTTCACAGCGAGTTTAGAGGTGCTGCACCCCCTTAAGGAACTCTGTCCCTGCATCCCAAAGGGAGGGTTTCCACCACACCTCCCATGACACAGCATCTCAGCAACTGCTCTGCCAGTCACTGAACACCAACATCTTGAAATCAGTCCTGGCAGAAAGGTGAGAACAAGGGTGATAACTGCTCCTCTGCTCTATCTGCTATTCCTGTATTCTTTAGGTTCTCTTTACATCTTATTAGCTAATCCCTCATTGCTTCAATCCCCTACTAAAATTGATAATTCTTTATTAAGCTTTTCCTGTACAAATTAAATAAATTAAATAAAGTTAAATGCTTTTCCTTTTGTCTTGACCCTAAGTTACCAAATTCTACTTCCCTTCACCATTGCCCTTCCTGTTCCAGCAGTACATGGCTTCTGCCCGATGATTCAGACAAAGCCAGAATACCTAGGTTTAAGGCCCTTGTACAACTTTCTGACATAGGAAGTCACCAAAAAGCACTGCCTTGAGGCACTGTTTCTGTATATGTTAACTTCCTCATGGTTTATAAATGAAATGGGTTCAAATATCCTGAATTTCTGGGGCAGTGGGGGGATGTAAACCTCCTGGGTCAGTTCCAGGTCTTTCTGATGTTGCAGAAAACCTTGGAAAATAGTCCATGGGGTAGGAAAATGAAATAAGACAAAAAGCCTGAGTTTATCTGCCTAAAACATCCTGAAGAACTGAGGAAATGAAGAAGACAAAACAACCGAGTGTCCTGAGTATTGGAGAAAATCATGATAAAGAAAGAGGATTTAGAAATTTAGAAATTTTAGAAATTTTCAAGATCTTAATAAGTAATACTATAAAGCAAATACTAAATCTCTCTTTAATTCTTCAACTGATGCAAGCAAAAACTGAAATTACTTTTTCTTATGGTTGGTGGTTGTTTCTTAAAATACGAGGCAAGTCACTGGGCTCCTGTCATATTCAAAGTCTAGCCAAGGTTGTTCTGATACTTCAAAACACTTATTCTTTCAACTACCCTACAAAAGTGTCCTCAAATTTTACTTCTGAATCTAGGAGATTAAGTTTATAAATGGTGATTACGGTATACTGAACCCTCTTAAACTGAGCCCAATATATATAATCCCTCCAAAGAAAGAGCCTGCCTTCCAACCAAAGCATCTGTGCGCACCAGTCAAGAATTGATAATCACTATTCTTATGTTGACCTGGAAACCTCTCTATAGAGTTTTGATGGGGTTCCTTCAACATGACAAATGTTTTCTCAACTAATTGGTAAAGATTATCATTATATAACAAAGATCACCTTATATATAAACAATAGTGAATCCTTCCCACTAGCCAGACCTTCCCAATGACCCAGGTTTATATCATTATTTTTTATGTATTTATTTACTTTAGGAAGAGAGAAGAAGGGAAAAAGGAAAAGAGAGAGAAACATTGATTTGTTGTTTCCCCTATTTATGCATTCATTGGTTGAATTTTATTATGTGTCCTGACCAGAGATCGAACCAGCAACCTTCATGTATTGGGACAACCCTCTCCCATTGACCCAGGTTTATTTGAAACTAATTCAATGAGCATTAGTGAATAAATCCAACTATACCAAGAACAACAATAAGATTTTTCCCACTTTCTTTGTTTCTAAAGGCAGATGGGGAGTGAACCACACAATCCCTGGCGCCTTTTGCTTTTTGTACACTTACTTCCTGTCCTGGTACCTAAGCAGGTGTTCTATCCATGACCTCCAAAAGGGTGGCATGACCTGACCCTCTCTTTCTCTACTTCCAAAAGCCCTCTAAACAATCTCAGCTTTAAGCAACATTAAAATTCTTTCAACCTGATTCTCCCAAGACTAGGTTCTCTAGTCCATATCACATCTTTCTGGATCATCCATAATCTGTAGTTGTTGCTTTTTTAACTACCTCTGTTGTACCATATTTGGACTAGCCCAAAAAGTAGATTATCCCTCCCACCACACTTCTTGTTCTGTTTCTTACAATTTCATTATCCATAAACTTTCCACCCTTAGCAGGGAACCAGGCAATGGTCAACTCCCTGCAATGTTTATCATTTTAAACCAAAAGCTCTCATTGTATGCCATCATTATGATTCATCCACTTCCCTAAAGCTCCTTCACTGAAATAAGTATATAGATTATCCTGAATTTGTTGCTATCAAATTGCTTCTGCCTTCCTCCACATCAGAGGAAACCATGATAGCAGGTAAGTATGGAATGCAGGAGAAGCCTTGAGAACAAGTCAATTTATTTTCCAGCCCTAACTCAGAGACCCTTGTGGCAACCCCTGCTGATTGGCTAATGCAACATCCACACCCAATTTCTTGCTCCTTCTGTCCTTCAGTTCTTTCCACTACAGAAAATGAAATGATTAAATCTGTACCTTCCTAGCCTCCTCTACAAGTGGGGACAGCCATATAGCACAGATCTGTTCAAAAAGATGAAGCAGAAGTCTGTGGAGGTGAAGTTAGCCCTGAGAAAGTTTTTGGTTTCCAGAGAGGCAAATATAGTTGTTCTTCCTCCATCCCTCCCTTCCGTACTCCCCCCCCTACTTCCTGCTTTGGGAGTGAGTGTATATCTGATTCTAGAGCAGCCATTTTGTGACTACCAGATAACAAGTTTATTGGAAAGCTGGCCTTGGCATTGTCAAGCTGCTGAGCCAACTCTAGCAGCTGCCTGCCTCCTTGGTCCTTTGGTATATGAGCCACTATAAACTGGGTTTTCTCTCACATGCAGGCAAAAGCATTCCTACTTAATTAACATGCCGGGGCCACCAAATGTCTTCCCAGAGCAACCTTTAGAAGTTTCTTCATCCCTTTCCCACTTGGAAAAAGAGCCTTTATTTAATAGTCTTTATTCTTCTAAAGAGTAAACTATATTTTTTCCATTTCAGTATAGTACTAGAAAGAAAGAAATTTTTAGATTTTGTATACTTACAAATTAATATTATCACTACCTAACATTATGTTATATAGTTACTATAATTATATTTATTCTTAATAAATATGCTAAAATTATCAAGACATTAATTTTAGTATATGTCATAAATATATTTTATTCAATAAAATCAATATTATATTTTATTTTACTTATATTTTATTAACACTATTTTATTATGGTATCATATAAAATATATTGTCTGTTTGTTGTTTTTCTTCCTCACTAGGGTAAAGATAGAACCTAGAACAGTGCCTGGCACCAAATAGTCATGCAATACATATTTGTTGAATAAATAAATGAGGCCCTGGCCGGTTGGCTCAGTGGTAGAATGTTGGCCTGGCGTGCAGAAGTCCCGGGTTTGATTCCCGGCCAGGGCACACAGGAGAAGCGCCCATCTGCTTCTCCATCCCTCCCCCTCTCCTTCCTCTCTGTCTCTCTCTTCCCCTCCTGCAGCCGAGGCTCCACTGGAGCAAAGATGGCCCGGGCGCTGGGGATGGCTCCTTGGCCTTTGCCCCAAGCACTAGAGTGGCTCTGGTCGCAACAGAGTGACCCCTCGGAGGGGCAGAGCATCGCCCCCTGGTGGGCAGAGAATCGCCCCCTGGTGGGCGTCCTGGGTGGATCTCGGTCGGGCGCATATAGGAGTCTGTCTGACTGTCTCTCTCCGTTTCCAGCTTTAGAAAAATACAAAAAAAATAAATAAATAAATAAATAAATTTTACCCTTTAAAAAATGCTTATTTAAAATTAGTCTGTTTTTAAGCAAAAAAAAAAAAATTCACTGAGTGTGTTATTAAAGGGTCACATTAAATAAGGGGGTCATTTTGACATCCTACAGAGGTAGCCTTTCAAATGCTGGTAATTGGTTTTAAAAATAAATTACATTATTTTGTTATTTAAATTCCCCATAGTCAATTAGACTCCTGTTTTTAAAATGGGTGTCTGGAAAAATAAGTAACTTTAGTAGACTCCTGTCTTGACCATAGTCCTTCTTAAACACCATGTCTGGGGCAGAGGGTGAAACACAAGGAGTTCCCTTTGGCCTGAGAGATCAGGAGCAAGATGCTGATCCCCACTTTTGCCAATTAGCTTCCAAACCCCACTCAGAGCTCCTTTTATGACCAGCATAATCTCAAAATGTGTACTTCTATGCTGCCTAAGTTGAATAAACAATCTTTATGAGAAAAATTTCAAATCTTCTCTGCTGAAAAATAACAACAAAAAAAGAGTATCTGGTATCGTGCTCCCTTTCACATCGAATAATTAACGTTGAAAAAGAACCCATATTTGCCCTGAGGGTCCTCCCATCTCTGGAAAATGAGCGGGTCTTTTGACATGTATACTGGCCCACCCCAGGGGTCACGCACAGAGGGGGGAGCACGGCTCCATCCCTGGAGAAGAATCCTTCACAGCCAATGCTGGGTCAGTGACTGGGCTCTGCCTGCTAGAGCAGGATTTACTCAGCTATCACTCTTATCCCAGGGCACTACTGACCACTTTCCAGAAGCCTGAAGGCTTTGCTCAGTGCACACAGGAAAAGCAGAGTACAGCATGACAAGCTCTGAGCTGCTTACCTGTCACCTGAAAGACAAGCCCCATTGGAGTTTCACTGCAGAACTCTGCTCAGCGGACATATAAGCCAGGCTCCAGCCAACTGACCCCCAAGACAAAGAGATGCTCCTCAAAGCTAATTAGTTAAAGGCCTTGAATTTGTAATCTACTGCTACAGAAAAAAATTGCCACAAACTTAGCAGCTCAAAATACCACACATTTATTATCTCATGGTTTTGGTGGGTCAAAAATTCAGACACAGTTTAGCTGGGTCCTCTACTTCTGTGACTCTCAGAAAACTGTAATCAAGGATGTCAGCCAGGGCTGGAGTCCTATCTGAAGGCTTCGGTGGGAAAGTTCTGCTTTCAAGCTCATATGGTTGTTGGCAAGGAAGGTTTTAGTACCTTCTGGGCTATTGAACTAAGGGCTTCAGTTCCTCGCTGGCTGTCAGCCAGAATCCACCTTCAATTCCTTCTCTTGTGGGCCTTTCCATAGGGAGAATCAAACATGGCTGCCTGCTTCATCAAAGACAACAAGGGAGAGATCCTTGAGCCAGATACCTCTTTTTCAGGCTTCAATTTTCATCTTCTTTTTATCCCATATTCAGTTTCCCTAACACTCAAGTGTCTCTCAAATATGTCTCTTCTCCACTCCAAGTGCTAAGATTCAAGCACTCATCTCTCTACAGAACTGCTTCAATAGGTCTCTAAAGGTTTCTCTGGACCAGTGGTTGCTAGCAAAGGCTCCACAACCAACTCTCCAGGGGGTTAGATAAGCCCTGATTTCTAAAATCCACTGATTTTCATAATGTAAATACTCCTACCCTGACTTGTTTCAAGCTGCTGAAGTGACATCATTGATGACAGTATTGGGAAGAGATACTCAGAAATATCCAATTATATAGTGTTTCCACCATACAGACACAGTAGATGTAAATAACCTTAAGAATGTAGATGATAGTAAGATAATTAGGAAGTGATAAGCTTTAAGTTTTATTGTCTCTCTAAAAATGAATAAATAAAATTAAACTGGCAAGTAAGAGAAACTCAGAGACTCAAGAATGTACAGTTAACACTAAAATTTAAGTAACACTAGAATCAATACTGGTTTGGGAGAGAATAAAAACAAACCTGATTTTATCTAAGTGCCAAGGCATAAAGGGAACAGCTAGTTAAGGTGTGCTAGAGTTGAAATGCATCAAAATGTATTCAGTTAAAATGATATCTGGTTAACTGTCCCTTCTTAAGCTATCATTAAATTAACTAGAATACACACACACACACACACACACACACACACACACAAAGACAGGAGGAGAGGGAAAGAAAGAGAAAACTTATCATCCAAAGCTAAGAAATTAAGTTATGAGTAGCTTATTGCCAGGATCTGTGTGGCATATAGAAGCCCAGAGATATCTAGAGTACTATTCCCCAAACCTGTTCCTCCAAAATCTTTTCTTCATTCATTCTGAGATAGCAAATTTCAGTAAACAAGGCAGGAATTGGAATTAAAATGGAGGTGGAGATTCTGCTGGTCCTGCAAAGCAAGCTGGGAAGTTTATTCTATAAATGTAAATTAGGTGAGTTAGGCCAGAGATAAAAAGATTTCTAAATGAGGTGACATAAAAGATTTTAGATTTTTTTTTTTTTGGTGTCTCTCTCTCTTCAGTTTATCAAGGAACACAGAACTAAAGATTAAAAATGTTTCCACTCCAGGACATTAGAGCTATCCAAGATAAAACTTGAAGAAACTGGGAATTAGGCTGAGAAAGGAACGTCTCTGTCTTCCCAAAAGCTATGACCTTAAAAAAGATGTAAGCAGTGCACATGTGAATAACAAAATCCATGTGCCTGTCTGTTAATGAACTCTGAGTCTGGATTAATCTCCTCATCAAAACATGAGTAAGAAGAAAAAAAACAAGTGGTTGGTCAAAATTAGACCCACCCTACAAATTAGAAATATTCCAATGGAAGACTAGAACAATTCAATCAGAAGTAATAAATACAAAAATAATTTTTAAAAATTCTGAACTGAAAAAAACCTGAAGGACAAATTAAAAGGGATCAAAATATAGTCTTCAAAATAAATAGGAAGACAACATATCCTGGCAATGTTTAAGTACAGGGAATAATGAAAATGAATCCCTTAAAAGGGTAGAGACAGATTGTCTTTAATATGACACCATTTATACAAATACGGAAGACACAAACACACTCAAAACAATATTGTATAAGTCCTAGCCAGGTAGGGTAGTTCAGTTGGTTAATGTCATCCTAATATTCCAAAGTTGTGGGTTTAATTCCCCATCAAAGCACATACAAGAATCAATCAATGAATGCATAAATAAAAGGAGCAGCAAATTGATGTCTCTCTCTCTCTCCCCCTTCCTCTCCCTCTTAAATCAATGAATTTAAAAAATACTATATATTACTCATGGATATAAAGTATATGTATATACAATTATAAAAAATGGCCTGAAAATTACATTTCAAATTCTTAATCATGGCTATGCTTGAGTGGCTGTGGAAGGGGCCAGTGAGTGAAATGAGAAGTGGGTGTTGGAAGGAAGGAAGAAAAGGAGGGAGGGAGAGTAGGAAAAAGAGGGAGGAAAGAAAAGATTGAAGCAAGGGAGACAGAATATAATTGTTCATTCTGGATATTGAGAATATTTAATGTTTGTTTTATTTTTGTGCTTTTGGGTACCTTTGAAATTTTTCTAAATAAAAAAAGGAGAGGCAGGCATAGACAAGCAGCCAAGTTGGGAAGGGAAAACTCTTACAATAAAAAAATAAAATAAAATCAATCTGAGTTCAGATGTCTCCTCCATATACTAAATTCAAAAAGATAATTTTGACAAAACACAAACAAAAAAATTTTAAAATTATATACCCAGCCAAGTTGTCATTCAAGTGTTAAGGGAACAGAAAAATATCCTCAGGCATACAGGGGCCCAAAGCACATACCAAACTTTCCCCTTTCTTGAAAAAAATAACTGAATACCTACTCTAGCCAAATAAGTGATAAATCAACAGAGGTGGGAGCTGTGATATACAAAGTTTACCATAAATATTATAAACAGTCAAAGGCAAAACTAATAGGCTGTACATGGATACAAAATCAACTACATTTATCTAGAAATTTTTTTTAAAGAGAAGATGTAAAGAGTAAAAGCATAATAGTTTAATAACAGTGATCTGGATACCCAAAGTCAGTAAGAAGAACCAAGTGGTGGAAGGGGTTGAGGAGCAGCAGAGAATAAAGATTAGAGTAAAATAATGCTACAGAATCCGTTTTACATGGTAGAGGAGCGAGGCAAAAGAGAGCTTTAAGTTCTTTGATCCTGAATGAAACATAAACTGAGGAATGTTTTTGAGACCCAAAGAGGTATACAATGTGAAATTTCAAGCAGAATGTGAGCCATACAAATCATAGAAGGAGACAATATATGCCTCATATAGCAAAATCCTGACAACAAAGTGGTAGTAATAACAACTTAAAGGCTGAAAGCACAAAGCGGGATGATACAAGCAGGGACTAACATTTTAGCGTTCGGGAAAATAAAAATTTAAATAATAAGGTATCATTTTTAATGATCATATTGGTCCAATTTTAGGGTTGTTAATATCCAACATGGGCACGTGTGGAGGAAATGCGTACTCGGCACTCAACAGTTGGGACAGCCTCAATGGAGGCTAAACTGTCAGTGTATATCAAATTTTGAACTGAGCACATATACCACAGAAATGCTCTATAGTGACAATAATATACGTGCCAAACAGTGACAATGATATGCTGTTTTTCATGACAGCATTGTTTATGAGAGCAAAAAATAACATGGAAATAAACAAAATGCCCATCAGTAGCATGATTATAAATAAATCATGCTATAGTCATTTAATCAATTATTACAGACCAATTAAAAGAATGAAATGGACATAGATAATATGACATAGAAAAATCTAGGACATTATCAATAAGTAGGGGGACAATGTACAGAACAGTGTGTATAATCTGTACCAGTTTGTTTAAGACCTAACTCTGTATATGTATATGTAAATGTACAGAAAACTGCTTGAAAGAGTACATAGGACATGAATATATAGAAAAATGTCTGAAAGAACACATTGGATATGAATATATTAAAAAATGTCTAGAAGATTATATATTACACTTATAATAGATATCTCTGGGAAGTAGTTTTTCCCTTTTTATTTCATATACTCTGTGCAGTTTTCCGTTTTATACAGCAAATGTATCTCTCATGTAATTGTTTTTGTTGTTTTGTTTTCTTACTAGGTCTTACTCAACTGTCAACTCTGTAAACTTCCCCTAATTTCCTTTGCCTTTTTCTCAATGATTCAAATGCATACTATGCTCATGTCCACATTCTCATGTTTACTGGCACTTAGTAGATAATTGTACACATATGCCTTCTCCTATATAGCTGGTGAGCTCCGTCTTACTCATCTCTGAATTCCCCATACCCAGCACAAAGGCACATAATGGGTTCTCATTGTTTCATCAAATGAGTTAATTAATCAATCACTCAATCAAACAACACAGAAAATATTATTAAGCTTTCCAAATTCTGAGGCTAGGTTATCTATGTCACATCCAATTCCATAGCCTGTAGTTTATCAAGATAAGCTCAGGAGCTCTTCTTGAAAAAGCAGTATAGTGGTTAAGAGCAAAGGTTCAAATTTAAGCTTCACCATTAACCCCCTGGTGACCCTGGTCAGGTCACTCGCCTCTCTTTCATTTAGCTTCCTCTTCTGTGAGACAGGGCTAATAACAGTCTATACTTCACGTAGCCATTGTAAGCATAAATGAGTAATACGTGTGTTGGCTGTTACTGTAACCGTTATTAATAAAAGAAATTTCTAAATAACAGCAGGGAAGAGAATAATTTTTTAACAAAACCTTCAAGACATTGTTATTAAAGATGCCCCCAACCCTCCCACCTGCCCCACTTGCACCCTTTCTTTTGCCCCCACTCTCCCCACCCTCACTTGAGCCACTTAAGCCCCAGCCATATGCTCAACCCCTCCCAAACCTGGAGTTCATTGTATTCCAAATCACAGGGAAACTCAATAAGCCCTGGTCATCTCTGTGTGGAAATAAACAAACAGACACCTCGTTTAAAGTGGAGTCGGGAGGCTAGAAAAGAGAACTCTCACCCACCTGTCACTGAATGCACACTACTTACCCTAACTGGCACGCAGGCACCTTTCATCCCCAACAGGAAGTGATAGGACTTGACTTACATCACCTGAGGGAAGAAAAGATCCCTCCTCGCCCCAGAACAGCTCAGCCAGGGGAGACCGCCCCAGAACAGCTCAGCCAGGGGAGACCGCCATAGCTCAGCCAATGAAAAGTCACTACACTTCAACTCTGTTTCTTCCAACGGTGTCTCGTTTACAACAGCCCTTCCCAAACCCATGAAAAAGGGTTTCTCTTCCTTTTTTTCAATGGACTTGCATCTGGTTTGTCCTTTCACAAAATATCCGCAATTGGAATTCTTTGTTCTTTCTAAAACAAACAAACAAACAAAAAAAAAACCCTCATTTTGCTGGACAAATATCTTGCTATTTGTTTAAGGTCAGCATCTGCGATCTTGAAATTTTTTAGTCTTGGGGGCAAAGTATAGGCTCATCTCTATTATAAAGGATCCTTTTTCCAGAGAAGGAACAAGTGTGTAAAAGGAACACTTGGTCAATCACTAATTGCCCAAACAAACACACTTGCCCTACACTAATTAAAATTTTCTTGAAAGCCAATCTTAGAGAATGGGGAGGGAGGATTCAGAGAAGTGAAAGATATGGGGTCATTTTTCACAAATGACTATAATAGGGACAGAGAATTATTGTGGAAGCATCATGGCATGCCCACCCCCTGAATAGCTTCGTGTTCTGTCTGTGCCGTACCGCTCCTCCTGTTCTCTGCAGCCTGATAAAATTAATGAAATCTAATCGTGGTTCTATGGTAAAAACTTACTTTCCATCTTGGAGTCTCATAAAGATTCAAAAGCTAAATAGCAATTCCTTGAATTTCTTCAGGAGCTGAGGTAGGACAGCATCTTCAAAGGCCGGGACAGAGAGAGCAGGGTGGGTGGGGACAAGGCGAAGGGTGGGTGGAGGAGGCTGGGCCCTGCTCCTGGGCAGAGCGGAGAGCGGACTCCCCACTGCCCCCCCACCCTGGGCACCATGGAAGCCTGCCTGCCCTGAGGGACCGTACGCTGTCTGGTTAGAAGAGTCTCCCTTAGTCAGAAAAACTTAGCAATATTTGGGCAGGGGTCAGGGGGCTACTCCTTCAAACTGTGGGAAGCCCCATTTCTGCACTCGTGTGTCAGGCCAGACAGACAGCTATGATTGAAATTTGGTTTCCTGATGCCCCTGCACATCTTCAGGCTGAGAAAATTATTTTAAAAGCCTATTTCTTCGTTTTTCAGAGATGCTCCCCACAGATCTGAACCGATGGGGGTCTCCACCCAACTTGCCACAAGCCACATTTCAAAGGGGACATAACATATCCTTTCCTTTAATCAGTTTCTGGTAAGATTTTGATCACAGGACCAGGGCAAAATCCAAAGCCATAGTTCAGGTGCCGCCAAATGCTTTTCTGGGAGACAGGAAGGAACCAGTCAGCCTCAAGGATTGCTGTCAGAGGCCTTCAGTCAAGGTCATGATTTTTGCTGACATAATATGAACAACTGGACCCATATAATAATGATCTTATTTTATACAATTTAGGCAGACTGTGTCGATAAAAGAAATATGACTGAGCAGCAGAAGAGGAAGGAGATGCACAGACCCAGGGACACTGAGTGAGCACGTCTCAGCCCCACAAGGAGCTGACGAACCATGTGAGTGTGTGTGACCATGAAAACTTGGAATTAGCTGCCACACAGAGTAAGTGCCCTAAAACCAAGATACCTTTTAAAATGCTTTTATTCTGGATATTTATTCATAGGTCAAGCCTCATTTTTCATTCCACTAATGCATTCATATGGCACCTGTTTTCCTCTCCCTGTGGTGTTTTACATATCCAAATGAACAAATACTGATTCACTTCAGGTGCCCTAGCTGTCTCGTAACTCGCAGCTTCTGACACTCCCTGCCCCTCCCTCGGGGGCTCTGAATCCTGCTCTTCTGGTCTTTCTCAATCCCCAATCCAGGCTCTCATGCTCCCCACCATCACCCTCACCTACATGTTTTGTTTTGCCTCCAAAGATGCCAGGCTAGAAGTCATCTTTCTTTTATTTAAAATCCAAGCATAAGAAAAGCTTTACCAATTCAGTCTTTCAGCCCCAGTTCTTAGGGGAAAGGTAGTAAAAAGTATTAGTTAATCCCAAGGGTGGTTTTTCTCTCAAGATTCGTGTGTGTGTGTGTGTGTGTGTGTGTGTGTGTGTGTGACAGAGAGAGAGACAGAGAGAGATAGAGACCAAGAGAGAGATAGAGAGAGGGACAGATAGAAACAGATAGGAAGAGAGAGAGATGAGAAGCATCAATTCTTCACTGTGGCTCCTTAGTCTCCTTAGTTGTTCATTGATTGCTTTCTCGTATGTGCCTTGGCTGGGGTAGGGGGCAGTTACAGCAGAGCTAGTGACCCCTTGCTCAAGCCAGAGACCTTGGGCTCAAACCAGAGACCTTTGGGCTTCAAGCCAGCAAACCTTAGGTTCAAGCCAGTGACCATGGGGTTACATCTATGATCCCATGCTCAAGTCAGTGACAGGGTGAGCCCACACTCAAGCCGGTGACCTCTGGGTTTCGAACCTGGGTCCTCTGCGTCCCAGTCAGATGCTCTATCCACTGCGCCACTTCCTGGCTCTCTCAAGATTCTTTAAACAACCCTTTGCCAAACTTGACTAGTTTAAAAAAAAATCACCCCTTGTATTTAGCATAACCATTGAATCACCAGGTAAACAAGGTTGTAGGGTAATTTGAGAACAATCTTCCCTTTTAAAAACCTGCAGTTTAGAAAACTGCCATGATTCCACCGACAGTGCTTCCCACTACCCTGGAAAAGCAACCAATGGTTTATCTCTAGGTTACCGATAGTAATTATTTTTATAAATTTTTGATTGATGTATAAATACATAAATGTACACAAATTTTAAGTGTATACCTAATGAGTTTTAACTAGCACCCAGATCAAGATATATGATGTTACTAGTATCACAGAAGCTTCCTGCATCCCTCCTTCTAATCATTCCCTCAGTCAAATGTAACTACGATTCTTATTTCTATCACCACAGATGAGCTTTGCCTGGTTTTGAAATTTATATAAATGGAATCATACCATACACACTTTTATATCTAGCTTTTTTTGCTCAAATATTATGTTCATGGCATGATTCTATGATGTGGTGGGTATCATTAATTCATTCTTTTTCACTGCTCTATGATTTTCCACTATATGAATATACCACCATTTACTTACCCACTCTATTATTGATAGATATCTGGGTTATCTATATTTCAGCAATTATGAATAATGCTGCTATAAACATTCTTTTATATGTCCTTTGGCATACATATTTATAAGTTCCTGATGTGTTTATACCTAGAAGTAAAATTGCTGCAGCAAAAAAATTTTTACTTAATTTCCATTACGGTCAGAAAACATACTCTGTACAATTTTGATTTTTGAAATTTGTTGAAACATGCTTTATGGTGAAGCATGTACTCTATTTTGGTAAATGTTGTACATTCACTTGAAAAAAAAGTATATATCTATAGTCATTCAATACAGTGTTCTTTATATGTAGTTAGATAAATGTTATCGGTCATGCTATTCACATTTTCCATATGCTTACTAATTTTTGTTGCCTGGAAATTAATAACAAAAAAAAATAGAAAATCATCAAATGTTTGAAAATTAAGCAATAAACTACTAATTAGCCTATGGATCAAAGAAATGTTCACAATGAAACTTAGGTAAAACAATGCTTATCAAAATATTTATAACTTTAATGTTTATGTAGAAAGGAATAAAGCTTAAATTTAGAATTATTTTATCTCCTTTTTGAATTGACTTTTTAACATTGTGAAATGTCTCTTATTATTCATAACGATGTTTTTCAACTGGGGACGTTTGGCAATGTCTGAAAAAAATTTTGATTGCTACAAGATGGGGTGGAGGGTGCTACTCATCTAGTGAGTAGAGGCCAGGGGTGCTGATAAGCGTCTACAATGCACAGGCCAGCCTCCACAACAAAGAATTATCCAGTCCCAAATGCCAGCTGTGCTTAACAGAGAACCTTTAATTCATGGTAATACTTCTTGCCTGTAAATCTACTTTATTTGAAATTAATACCCATATGGAATCATTTTTCTTCTTCTTGAAGAACTCCTTTTATTATTTCTTTTAGTGTTCACATGCTAGAGGTTAATTCCCTCAGCTTCTATTTGTCTCAAATTTTCATTTTTATTTTAAAGAATGTTTTCCTTGATATAAAATTCTAGATTCACAATTATTTTCTTTTGACACTAAACAGATGCCATTTTATCTAGTTTCCATTAGTTCTCTTAAAAGTAAGATATTGATCATATTGCTGTTCCTGTGAACAGCACTATGTTCCTTTCTTTTCTGGCTCCCTTTAAAATTCTGTTTGTCTTTGTTTTTCATTAGTTTATTTTGGTGTGCCTCAGTATAGTTTTCTCTGCATTTGTTCATAGAACCTCTGCATGTGTGGTTTGATGTCCCATGGATTTATGAAATTGTCAGCCAATATATCTTCAAATATTATTTCTGACCCATTGTCTCGCTTTGTGTTTTCTGGGACTCCAATTACATATATTTAGAGCTTTTCACCATTTTCCACATATATCTTTTATTGCATATTTTCCATCTTTTTTTTCTCCCTCTGTGCATCTGTCTGTATATTCTCTACTGACCTATTTTCCAGTTCAACCATCTTATTTTACTGAACTCTAATCTATTATTAAACCCATCATTTGAATTATTAAATTCATTTGCTATAATTTATTATATAGATTCTTGGTTTTACTTCATTTTTATAGGTTCTTGTTCTCTAGTGATATTTTCCAGTTTCTTTTATTTTGTTAAACACTGAAAACCCCAATATCTGGAGCATCTGTGGTTCTGTTTATTTTACCATTTTTCCTTATTATGGGGAGTGGTGTTGTTTGTTTGGTTGGTTTTTTATTTGGGTTATTTTTTTCCTCTCTTCTTTTTTCTTTTTGGTGTTGTTGTTGTTATTTGGTTACTTGGTTCTGTTTCCTATTATGCCTGGTAATCTCTTATTTTAATGTGTGAGAAATCCTATCTGTGTATAATTCCACAGAGAAGATTTAATTTTTTTTTTCTGGAAGACAAAGGGAAAACTGCAAGATCATCCTGATCCAGGTAAGGCAGGTCTATGTCTGGTTTTCCCTTGTTCTGAGGCTTGATTCTTTAGGAGTCTCAATTGAAAGCCTCCTCTATTTACCAGAGACCTCTTCCTGAACTCCATTTCTGTCTCCAAAGCACTGTGATCCTATTCTCTTTGCTCTTTAGCTTCTTGCAGCTTTCTGCTTAGTTTACCAGCATCTCATCCTCATCCAAAGCATGTACTCTTTAGGATGTGACAAATGACTCAAGAAAAAATTGCAGGCAGAATACTGGGCTCAATAGTCTATAGCACCCTTTCCTCTAGGATCTTGCTCCTCAGGTACTGGCGGCCTTGAGAGTCTTAAACTCTAATATTTGACTCCCCGCCCAATGAGTACACTTACTACATGCTTTCTGTCCAGACTCTATGCCCTGCCCTACAATAGACAAATGCCTACTATATAATACTATATAATAGTAGGGCTCTGTTCAATGCGTTTTTTTTCTTTTTGGAATTTTGATTGTCAATTTCCGGCTGCCTTGATTTCCAATAGTTGCTTTAAACATCTGTTTTTTTAGTTACTCTTAGCAAGAAGGTCAGTCTGATACTAGCTACTTAATCTTAATCGAAAGCAGGAGTGGTAATTACTTTTTAATAGGTTACAAGCAATACGAAGTTAAGAACTAATTGCATTCATTAAATTATTTGGTTAATTGGACTAATAACCACCTTGAATTTATACACTATTTTTCCCAAGAATTTGAAAGCACTTCTACACATTAACACGAACCACTGCTAGTTCCCTCCAGCTCTAATTTGTGAATCTAAAATTGAAGTAAAAAATAAATAAAATATCAAATTCCCAGGTACATGATATCCAGAGAAAATAGATAAAAATGAGTACTAAAAATGTTGATTGCCAACATCATTGACATAGTTTGAAATCCAAAGAAATAAGACTCCACATAAATACAGCATGATTCACATTAAGCAGGTCACTCCTCACAAGCACTGGTGCTCTGACAGCAAAGTATATAGAATGTACTAAATGCTGGTTTGGACACTTCATCAAGTCAAGTAAATAGATTGGTATCAAGGCTACTCAAATTATGTTTTTAACAACATAATTACAGTGAAATAATTTCCTATAAGATTTATAGAACAACATATTCTGCAGTTTATTTTAGAGTTGGGCTTCTCTTGTAAGTGCAACCATGATAATATTACAAACCAAATTTGCTTCTCCTTTCAGGTTGCATGTAGCGGTAGCCTTTGAAGTGATATTTGTTCTATGAAATTGAAGTTATTTCCATGCCTCCTCTCCAGAATTGGCATTAATCCTGGATTTCTTACAAATTCTTTCCAGAGAAGCATATTCAGCTTATAAAAGAAATCTAAAGATTTAAAAAGAAAAACTGAGTGGGGGAGAAGAGTTACTCAAGAAGCAAGTAAGAGCCTGTAGACCTGAACTTTAAATCAGAGTAAATAGTTACAAATAAAACAAAAAGCACCCAATAGACCCCCAATAAATATATGATGATACTGATTTCTTACATCCATAGTGAGCTTTTAGTGGGGCTTTGATAGTAATTGGGTACCTCATCTTAATACCTTGACACAAAGGAATTTGAAATACTCTATCATGACAATTCTCCAAGATTCCAAGTAACAAGCACCACAAGCCATCTGAGAGCAGGCTGACCTCTCAAGGTCAGTCTGCTCAAAGCCCTATGCATTGAGAATTAATAATAAATAGAGGCTGGTATGTTTATAGCCAATTTCTGTCCAGAATTAAAAGTATCTCATAGAGGCTGGCTGGACTTCTTACCTTTTCTTGAAAGATTAGGAAGAAACAGACATGGTTATGTCCTTTTTACAAGTCAGCAAGCACACAGAAGTCAAATATTTCAACAAAGGTCACATAAGATGCCCACTTCAGCTAAGTAAAGTGCCATAATGTCCCCACTATCAATCTAATGAGTTATTGATTCATATTGAGTTTCTGCTGTTGTTACTCCCAATAGTTTACTTCATAGATCAAACCCTAACTACTAGACTTTCTATTACAGTGGTACCATTCTTTTATTTTTTTGTGGCAGAGACAGAGTCAGAGAGAGGGACAGATAGGGACAGAGAGACAGGAACGGAGAGAGATGAGAAACATCAATTCTTTGTTGCAGCTCCTTAGCTGTTCATTGATTGATTTCTCATATGTGCCTTGACCGGGGAGCTAAAGCAGACCAAATGACCCCCTTGCTTGAGCCAGCGACCTTGGGTTCAAGTTGGTGAGCTTTGCTCAAACCAGATGAGCCCTTGCTCAAGCTGGCAACCTCAGGGTCTCAAACCTGAGTCCTCTACATCCCAGTTCGACACTCTATCCACTGTGCCACTGCCTGGTCAGGCACAGTGGTACCATTCTTAAGTTTGTAAATTGACCACTCTAGTATAATTCTTCTAAAGCACAACTCACCTGTTGTATTCCATTTAGCAATAAGCAATAAAGCAAAATTACATATATAAGTGAGGAATAAGGGGAGACTTAGACACTCATTTTCTTCTTTCATTCAAAAATACAGTTCCCACCTTTTTTAATGTTTCTTGGACGTTATTATCACCTGCAGAATGAAGGCAAAAGAGAGGAAAGATAAATAAGGTATTTAGTGTAACAGTAAGATTAGAAAAAGAGTAGTTTAGACCCTAAACAACTTCATCAAGCTTAAAAAACATCCAAAGGAGAAGTTTTAGAAATGATATAAATATCATTTGAGTTCATGCAATGAAGAAATCAAATATTTATTATTTCTTCACTCCCATGTTACAATTGCCCACTCCCCACAGTGAGAGGATCCATGGAAGGTGTAAACCAATCCTCACTTCTTAGATAAAGACAGACAAGTCTCTTCTAAATTCAGTAACACTTTCTGCCTTTGGTTTACAGTATGCAAAGTGCTGTCTTTCCTTTACAACCTTGAGTGCAGCTCGCCAGCCTTGGGGTAAAAGGTCAGTAGCAACCAAACTGCCAGAAGGAGTTGGCGCAAATGTTTCCCAATATCCACTCAACACCTGGCAAGCGCCTAGTGGTCAGAGAGTTAAGTCTGCACAGTAGGACTAAATGTGAAAAATGGGTAAGGTGAACACCTCCGCTATTGGAATGTTGCTTGCTTTATTTTGTTTTGCTGATGAGAGCAGACTGACAGCTCTTTCTAGTTCTACAGCCTTTTCCTGTGTGAGAGTTGGCAGAAACCACAGCACCAACAGCCCTCTCAGGAATACAGGGTGCAGCAGGGCAAGCATCTCTGAGACTAGCCCGCCCAGGCTACCGCCCGAGGCTGCCTGGCCCCTCAGCAATGTTTCTGACCCCCACAGATAGCTCCCTGCTGAAATTTAGACTTCTAAGTACCTCTAACTCTTTTTGTGTCCAGCTTGTTCTTTCTTCCAAAAGGACTTTGCTCTAGATTAAACTGCTCACCTCCCTCTGCCATTTCTTAGGCTGCATTCAGAATCAGAAAATTCAAGAAATATATTCACAGATGTTCCGTTGTTTATTTGTTGACTCTGTGTAATTTGTTTGCCCTAATTTGTTTTTGTCTACCTTGAGACATCCCTTTTTAATTTCCCTTTCTCTGTTTACCCCTCTTTGTGGAGCAGCGGTCTGTTAAGCTGTGAGATGCACACACGAAATTAAAAAAAAAATGCACTGCAGATTGTTTTAAGCATGGGCTGGCCCTTTGGGCCTGAAGGCCTTGCTTGAAGCCTGCACCTGCTCCTCCTCCTGAGACACAGGGCTCCTGATCTTTATCCCTTGCCTTTAAGCTGCCTGATTCCTATTATCCAAAGTCAAACAGCGTTCTCTACATTCACGCCTCCAGCACTTGGCATGAAATTAATAAGCCTGGCTGATATATTTCCCTGGAAGCCTGCCACTCTTTAACAGTGGTGTTAGATTAAAAATTTTGGCATGGTTAATGAACAGGGGAAAGCTGAAGCCAAAAGTTTCATGCAGCCATGCAAAGATTTGGGGGGTTATGAAAAGAATACCAACTTTCCTCATATTTTCTAAATGCCATCCTAATTACAGGGTTAGATAACAAACACAACTAGACAGTCAGCAATAGAAGAAAGAGTGTATTCTCAAGCTCCACTCATATTTAGTTTTTATTATTATCCTTTCAGGCACAAGGCTTCTGTTAAACTGGGATATCTAAAATTGTAATAATAGCTATTTGTGCTCTAAACAGGCCTCCCTCATCCCTGGTGACTATTTTTCTCACTAAAGGAGCACTGTGGGTGGATTTTAGCCACAAACTGACTCTCCTGGAGTAAAAATCAATCTAGTGAAAGGAAAGTATTTGAAGTTTATTGAAGACCAATATTTCATTGTTGGAATCCCAGTACTCATTACTTATGTCTACAGCCACACTTTGTAAGTGGTAAAAAACACCTCCTCTCCCCCACAAGAGAAATACGTGTCACTTAGACCCACCCCTTTGCTTCCGACCTTCTCCTCAAAACAGCACCCAGCTATTGCAAATTAGCCTGACCCCAAAGAAGCAAAGTCCACTGGGTGCTCATGACCTGTCCCATTGAATTAGAGTTCCACAAAAGGTTTGACAAGGGTTTGACAAATCGCCAGCAAAGTCCTGTATCCCACACAGAGCCATCACCCTACAGAAAAAAACCACAAACTTGGAGATATGACTGTGCTCTTGCCCCAGTTATCTATCTTCTCTTCTGAGATAATAATACCCACTTGACCAGAAGCCTGGAACATAAAAGGACCAGAATTTGGGGGGAGGCAGAAAATAAGAGAAAAAGAAAAGTTATCTCTGCTCAATAGAAGCACAAGTATGATTTCTACCTGTTCTGTCCACCAAAGAATGGCTAGGAGTCACAGTGACCAGCATAGATGCCTGCTACTCCCCTTCAGGAAACTTTGGCTCTGAGTCCCAAGGCCCAGAAAGGTGGGACCTCAAGGACTATAGAGCTTCCAACTCTTTGGTTTAATTTGAAATTTAGACAAAAAACTCGGGGAAAGATACTCAGTTGATCAAACACGAGATTTGTTTTTTATGTGCTCCAAACTGTCAGGTAAAATCAGACTAAACCTGCCTATGATCCATGGATAATATACATAAATCCAAAAGACTATTAAATTTTAGGTTTTGCGTTAGTTTCCCTGATCAATAGAATAGTTATAGAAAAAGCATGTCAAATTCACTAGGATCACTCAAAAGTTTATTTACAACTGAAAAAAAAAATCTCCTAGAGGTAGACACCTAGGGATCATGTCACCTCCTCTTATGTTGGCCAATGTGACAACCATTCTGGTACAGATACCCTATCTAATCAATGACTTGAAGGAGAAACTCAAATGTAAATACCTCTTCCTAAGCTGAAAACAGGAAATATGACTAACACTCTTCTCTTAGGTTACTAGGAGGCAAAATGCTTTTACAGCATATGAGGGAGACAAGAGCTGACCCTTGGTAGAGTCAAATCAATTTCATAGCAACCCATTACAACAGGCGTCTACTGTATTCATTATTGCAGGATACTTCAAAGCTTTTTTTTTTTTTCAATATAAAGGAAGCATAAAAAGATCAAAGCTCCTGGACCACACATAATGCAGTTGAAAGTTGTCCCAACATGTTCTCTGCCTGCAAGACAAATAAGTTAAATATATTTGCAAATGTCAACTTTGTCCCTTTTAATGCCTCTTAAATCAAGTCAGTGAGTCTGTTTTGGAAACAGAATTAGAATGACTCACATATACTTGCTCGGCTCATTACTTGAGCTTAGACAACAAAGCAACTCAATTTTAAGCACTCTGGGGTTGCCCATCCTTAGGACATTGTTACACTCTGACCATTTATATTTATAGCCTCATTCCTTTGTTCAAGGACAAGATGCTGCTATCGCACACTTACATCATTATTTTAAAACCTGAATAAAAGTAAACCCATTTTTTAAAATGTGTTTAGCTCTTCTGATCCTAGGAGTAAAATGCTATAGTGGCACTAAGAGTTTTTTCTCTCAAACCAAACTGGCTCTGAATCTTGTACTAAATTCTGCCTGAAGTAGGATGTACCTTTGCTACAGATGGTCTGTCCCGTTTTAAAGACTGGTCCCACTGTCCCATCATAACCATTTTATCTTTGACTCTCTGAACTCACATCGCCCCTTGCTGATACCTCTCTTAGGAAACATCCACCATCTCCCTTACAAATAGAGCTGGGATTTTAATCTGTGTAAATTCCGTCACTAGAAGGTAAGTACTTCAAGAGCAGATCTCCTGTCCCTACTCTTGGGCTTCCCACAGGCTTACTTTTCCTGAGGAGGAGATGTGTTCCCCTGCCAGTTTACATAACAAAAACCTAAAGCTTATTTGCACTGGATAAATGAATGATTAAATGTTCACAGTCATCCCTATACCTAAGACCAAAAAAAAACCCTCTTTTTGTGATTCTTCATGTTCTGAATAGCACAGACTCCTGGTGTAACTGCCTGGGCTGAACGGGAGATATCAAGTGGGTAGTAGATCTCAATGATTTAAACAGGAACACAAGGATTATTTCTGAGTTGAAAAATGCTTAGAGACTCAAAGTGCCATCCTTGTATTTTCCCCATCTCCTCCCACCCAGTTGGCCCAATTTATAAATATTCTGTAGCATCTTCCCAGGTGTCACAGGTATCCCATTTCTGGTAATTAAAGCCTTCTACTAAATAACCAGCATATACCAACCAGGAGAATCAGCACAACCTTGAGTTTGGTGGAAGGTCAGACAACATCCATAGTAGGATCCCAGGCTGGGGGACAAACAAATTGGTATAGTTTAAGTTTCCTGTTATTTTTGTTTTGTTTTGTTTTGTTTTGTTTTATAGAGACAGAGAGAGAGAGTCAGAGAGAAGGATAGACAAGGACAGACAGACAGGAACGGAGAGAGATGAGAAGCATCAATCATCAGTTTTTCATTGCGACACCTTAGTTGTTGTTCATTGATTGCGTTCTCATATGTGCCTTGACCGTGGGCCTTCAGCGTACCGAGTAACCCCTTGCTGGAGCCAGCGACCTTGGGTCTAAGCTGGTGAGCTTTGCTCAAACCAGATGAGCCCGCGCTCAAGCTGGCAACCTCAGGGTCTCAAACCTGAGTCCTCCACATCCCAGTCCGATGCTCTATCCACTGTGCCACCCCACCTGGTCAGGCTCAGTTTCTTGTTTTTGCTGCTGTAATTGCCACAAATACTAGCGGCTTAAGACAACATAAATTTATTATCTTAAAGTTCTAGATTTCAGAAGTTTAAAATGGGTCTTACTACGCTAAACCCAGATGTCAGTCAGCAGGTGTACTGTTCTTCTGGAAACTCTACAGTATTGCAGGAATCAAAGGAGGACAAACACTCCCAGACAACTTGATGAAGGAAGTAGGATTTATTAAAGCTGGCAGAGGACGTGGGGCTTGTAGCTCCAAAACACAGGCTCCCTGTAGTTGACTTTCTTACAGGTTATATACCTTCACAGTATCTAAGCAATGAGCATGTGATATCTTTAAGATTTCCCAGGACGCAAGGAGAGGGGAGGGAAAGTTTCGGAGGGGTGAACAAGGGGAAAGAGTTTCCAGATCACTGGCCATAGTTACATACAGATGTTGCTGTTCTTGTTTTGTATTGTAACTATGGGATACAGATAATTTATCACTGGCTGACTCAGTTACCCCCGGTGGCTCCTTTCCCTTGTATTCTTTTCATTTCTTCCTTCTAAGCCAAGAGGGGGCCTGACCCTCCTTCTACAACAGGAGATTCTATTTCCTTCAATTTCCCAGCTAGAGGTCACCTTCATTCCTTGGCTGAAGGCCCCATTTCTGCACCTTCAAAATTAACATTAGGCAACTCCTTCTCACACTGTCTTCTCTCTCATTCTCTCTCTTCTGCCTCCCTCTTACACTTATGAGGGCTTTTATGATTATGTTGAGCCCACCTGATTAATCCAACATAACCTTCCCATCTCAAGGTCAATAATTAGCTACCTTAATTTTATCTGTAATTTTAATTCCCTTTGCCATGTAACCAACAACTCATAGGTTCCAGGGACTGGGATGTAGACAGTTTTGTGGGCCCTCATTCTGACTAACATGGGCTGGCAGAGCAGAGAAAGCAAAGTTCCCAAGTCCAGGGGAACTGTCCCAGGATAGAATATAGAAAGCCCTCAGGCTAGAGAGCATTGCCTTCAGAGAGCCTTCAGCCAAAAGGCCAATGCTGCTGTCCTTCCTGGGGAGCCCACAAGAGCCCCCTGCCTTCAAGGTGGCTCATCTCTCCTTTCAGGAAAGAATGTGAAGTGATAAACTAATCAATACCAAGGGACTTACTGTGTCTGCTGATGACATAGGAGCTCCTTGAAGATGATCTATCAATGGTAAAAGTTAGGACATCATTTAGGAAGTTATATGGATGATTTCTCATAATGCACCATGCACTCATGCCTCTAACAACCTTTTCAATTAGCTGACCTTATACCAAAGCAATAACAGTGAGTGAGAATGGGAGTTAGACAACCACAAGACCCAACACACACACACAAACTTTCTGTAATTGTTCTTAGACATTCAAAGGTTCTTTTTCTCAAATGGAAAGTTAAATAGGAAAATAGCAACTTTTCCATTACAATTTGCTGCTGCCACCTCCTTAGGGGTAGTTTAGTGTGGATCAGTTAATGTCCTGTGACAAGTCATGGTGAGATTTTTTTTATGGGGTAGTGTTTACTCTCACCATGTGTTTTCTAGTATTGACTGAGAGTGTTAATTGGTGTTTCAAGAATCAAGAGGGGAAGATCAAGGGCATCTAGGGAGAACACATCATCTAATGTCCCCTTACCCTCAATTAGTAGGTTAACACATGTCCAAATGCTCATAATTTGTGCTGATCTACTGCTTAGCCAGCAAATAGGTCCCACTTAGAATGCGCTGTATGTCTGCCTTACAGTTTTCCTGTCTTCTAGTTTGCTTAGAAAAAAAAATAAGAAAGTTTCTTTTTTTTAATATGGTAGCTGCAAAATAAAAGTGAGTGTGACCAGACTGAGCTTCATAAGTAGTTGAAAGCCGGGTGGCACCTAGACGTCCCGCCTCCACCCCCTCTTCCCAGGAAGACCCCACACCCTAGCGTCCCACCTGAGCTCTCATTTCCCCATTCCTCCTCCCACATTCCTACCTGCCTTCCTGGGCACAGACAGTGAGCCTTCCCCAAGACTACTAAGCCCTTTCCCCTTCCCCTTACAAACCACAGCAGTCTCGCTTCGCCAGACAGCTTCCAAAAATACTTTTTCATTCAACCTCACTACAAATAAAAACATTCGACCTCCAAACTACATGGAAAGATGGGATCTCAAGATGAAGGTTCTATCAGTGATGCCTCCCAATATAATAAGGCTGCTGACATGGGCAGTATAAATAAATAGGTGCCACAGTTCAGAATGTTTGGAACAATGTGGCTAGAGGACAATTTGGACACAATTATCAGAAGTCCTTCAAATGTTCATGTACTTTGACTCAGTCATTCCTTTTAAGAATTTATAAAAAAATAAAGAGAAATATAGCCAAAGAATTATGAGCAATGTTTTTTCATCACGAAGCTATTTTAAAATTGAAAAAAAAAACACATATATTGGAAATAATGTGCTATGGTCTAAGTGTCTGTGTCTCCACAAAGTTCATATGTTGAAATCCTAACCCCTAAAAGTGATAATATTAATGGGGGGAGGCCTTTTGGAGGTGATTAGGTCATGAGGGGAGAGCCCTCATGAAAGCGATTAGTGCTCTCTTTAAAAAGGCTCCAAAGAACTCCCTAGCCTCCTCCCATCATGCGAGGACACAGTGAGACGTCTGCAACCTGTAAGAAGGTCCTCACCGAACCATGCTGGCACCCTGCTCTCAGATTTCAGCCTCCAGAATGGTGAGCAATAAATTTCTACTACTTTTAAGCCACCGATTCTATGGTGTTTTGTTACAGCAGCCCAAGCAGACCAAGACATAATGAATCCCAACTATAGAATGGTAGTAAATGATGCAGTCATTAAAAATCTAGCCTGACCAGGCAGTGGAGCAATGGATAGAGCGTTGGACTGGGATGCAGAGGACCCAGGTTCGAGACCCCGAGTTCACCAGATTGAGTGCAGGCTCATCTGGTTTGAGCAAAAAGTCCACCAGCTTGAACCCAACGTTGCTGGCTCCAGCAAGGGGTTACTCAGTCTGCTGAAGGCCCATGGTCAAGGCACATATGAGAAAGCAATCAATGAACAACTAAGGTGTTGCAACGTGCAATGAAAAACTAATGATTGATGCTTCTCATCTCTCTCCGTTCCTGTCTATCTGTCCCTGTCTATCCCTCTCTCTCTCTCTGAAAAAAAAAAATCACATTCTAGCCTGACCAGGCAGTGACACAGTGGATAAAGTGCCAGCCTGGGATGCAGAAGACGGAGGTTTGAAACCTCAAGGTTGCCAGCTTGAGCACAGTTTCACAAGCTTGAGCACAGGGTCACCAGCTTGAGCATAGGAACATAGACATGACCCTGTGGTCACCGGCTTTAGTCCAAAGGTTGCTGGCTTGAGCCCAAGATCACTGGCTAGAGCAAAGGGTCACTGGCTCAGTTGGAGACCCCCCCCCATCAAGGTACATATGAGAAAACAATCAATGAACTAAGGTGTTACAACAAAGAATTGATGCTTCTCATCTCTCTCCCTATCTGTCCCTATCTGTCCCTCTCTCTCTGTCTTTCTTGCTAAAAAAATTAAATAAAGGAGATGACGTCAGAGTAATGGCGGGGTAGGAAGCGATACCGATAAATCTCCCCCAAAACTCAACAAGATCTTCAACCAGAAACAGAAAAACCTATACTTGGAGCTTCCAGATGCTTCGCAATACACCCAAAGGTATGATTGAGTGAAAAATTGGCTAAATATATAACCAAACCCCGAAGGAAATAGGGAGTAAGAAATGCTCCGCCTTCCTCACTAACCTAAACAGGGCGGCTTTCTCTGCTAACTGTGAATATAGAAACTGAGGCGGGCAAAGGGGGTGAATAGATCCAGGCCGCAGCACAAACGGCCGAACCAGGCTGTGGCACGGAGATCCAAGCCGAGGAAAATCTGATCCTGTGGCAACCCGGGCAATACAAGCTAACACTCGCGCCAAACCCAAACAAAGAAAGACAAGCAGAGCGGCCATTTTACCCGGTCTCCTGGTCGGTGCGCAGTTAGTGGGCGAGAATTTCTTCCTAGGCCCCGAGAGTGGGTGCCCGTGTTGCCCCACGGAGAGGCAGGGTCAGAGGCCTTTCTGTGGGCCGAGGGCAGAGTCTCTGGGCAGCCCCAGCACCCTGGGAAAGCCACGCACGGGAGGGAGTGAGAACTAATTCCAACGGTGGAGATTTTCCGTGCTGGAGGGTGTTTCACTCAGAGGGAACCGCGGCCGGCCTCATATCCTGGTTTGCGCGCGCAGATAAGGAGTGAGCAATAACTCCGAGTGCCTCGGCAGTGCGCGCCCGTGTTATCGCACAGAGGGGCAGAGTCAGGGGCCTTTGTCTGGGCAAAAGCGGAATCTCGAGCCGCCCCAGCGCCTTGCAAAAGCCACGCACGGGGACGGAGCAAGACTCAATTCCAACGCTGCAACTTTTCCCTGCGGTTGGGGGTTTCACTCAGAGCGTGAGACTGCTGGCCGGATATCCTGGTCGCAGACAGTGAGCGAGAGTTTCCTCCAAGCGCCCCGAAAGTGGGCGCCCGCCTGTGTTACCGGACAGAATGGCAGAGCCAGAGGTCTTTGAGTGGGCAGAAAGCCCGCCTGATTATGCTAGCAGCTCTAACTGACTGAGCCTTACCCAGAGCCCTGTGCTGAGTGGAAATAGAGTGGGGAGTTGCCAGCTCTTTGAGCCTCTTACTATCCAGGCAGAGGCAGCAGCAACCCCATAGCTGGATTATCAGGCTACTAATTGAGGAAGGAAAGACTAGGAGAAAGGCTCCAGGAACACGGACTCTCTCACTGTTGGAGCCTATAAATGCTAATGAGCCTCGACTCCCAATGAGACTAAAGCACAATACATGACATTGCCATAGAGACTTATCAACTGCAAACCTCTACCTGAGCGTGCCAAAGGGGCAGAACCCGGGGTACAGAGTCACCGACCAGGAAGAGGGAGAGAAAAGAAAAAGCAAGAAGATAACCTCTCAAAATCAAGAATAATCTGCAGACTTTATAACCTATCCCATTTTATTATATTTGTTCGTTTGTTTCTCTTATCTTCATTCTTGATACTTTGTTTTCCTCCTCCAATTTGGCCGATTAACTCTCTACCAGTCTTACTCTCTCCTCTCCTTGAACTACACTACCCATAAGTGTTACATCTCCCATTATCTTTTCTCTTCTCTTCCTTTCTCTCTATGAGGGTTGCACTCCAAAACACTTAACTCTCTCTCTCTCTCTCCTTTGTTTTTTCTTCTTTTAGTGGTTCCCTCTTTTTTTCTCTCTCTCTCTTTCTTTTCTCCCTCTATATTAGTTTCTTCCTTTCTCCTTTACATCTCCTCTCATTCAAACCTCAATAACAAACAAATTATCTTATCTGGGACTCAAACCTATGTTTGTGGCATTTTGGGGGGTTTTTACTTCACCTTTTTAACTCACTAGCAATGCTCCCATCCCTGGCTCTCCATATTATCTAGTTCTTGTTCCACTAAATACAATAGTAAGTTTTTAATTTGTCCCCCCATTTTTCCGTTTTCCTCTTATTCCTCTCATCATAACTCTTAGACAACCAACACCTAAAAGCAAATCATTTTATTCTTGACCCAAATTTTTTCCTTATTTGTTTTTTGTGGGTCCATATGCTCTTTTTTTTTCTTTTCTTTTTTTTTTTTCCTTTTTTTTTTTTTCTCTTTTTTGCCCCTTTATTACTTTTCCCCAATTCAGGCCCTCCATCACAGGCATTGTTTGTTATAACTCACAGTCCACCACAAGATTTTCTCAAGAAAGAGGGGAGAGGAGAGGAGAGGAAAAAAGGAGGGGGGGAATAATTTCCTTTTTTAAAAAAATTTTATTTTATTTTATTTTTCTTTATTCCATTATTAATTTTTTTTAAAAAAAACAACTCTTTTATTTTTTATTTTTTTTATTTTTTTTAACTTTTTATTCTTTATTAAATCTCATTAATACTATCAACAAAACCACCCTCAGATGCCATTAAGAAAGAGAAAATCGAATATCATGGATACAAAAGAAAGAGAGGTAACACAGCTAGATGAGGAAAAATCTATGGAGAAAAAATTTAATATATTAGAAACCTTGGAGCTAAATGACAGAGAATTCAAGATAGAAATCCTAAAAATCCTCCGAGATATACAAGAAAACACAGAAAGGCAATATAGGGAGCTCAGAAAACAACTCCATGAACACAAAGAATATATGTCCAAGGAAATTGAAACTATAAAAACAAATCAAACAGAGATGAAAAACTCAATTCACGAGCTGAAAAACGAAGTAACAAGCTTAGCTAATAGAACAGGTCAGATAGAAGAGAGGATTAGTGAAATAGAAGACAAGCAACTTGAGGCACAACAGAGAGAAGAAGAAAGAGACTCAAAAATTAAAAAAAATGAGATAGCCCTACAAGAATTATCTGACTCCATCAAAAAGAATAACATAAGAATAATAGGTATATCAGAGGGAGAAGAGAGAGAAAATGGAATGGAGAACATACTCAAACAAATAATAGATGAGAACTTCCCAAGCCTGTGGAAAGAACTAAAGCCTCAAGTTCAAGAAGCAAACAGAACTCCAAGTTTTCTTAACCCCAACAAACCTACTCCAAGGCATATCATAATGAAATTGACACAAACCAACAGCAAAGAAAAAATTCTCAAGGCAGCCAGGGAAAAGAAGAATACAACATATAAAGGAAGGCCCATTAGATTATCATCAGATTTCTCAGCAGAAACTCTACAAGCTAGAAGAGAGTGGACCCCAATATTTAAAGTCCTGAAAGAGAGGAACTTTCAGCCACGAATACTATACCCATCAAAGCTATCCTTCAAATACGAAGGAGAAATAAAAACATTCACAGATACAGAAAAGATGAGGGAATTTATCATCAGAAAACCCCCACTCCAGGAATTACTAAAGGGGGTTCTCCAATCAGATACAAAGAACAAAAAAAAAACAGAGCCACAAGTAAAAGCTCCAAGAAGAACACAATAAAACCAAATTTAAACTGTGACAACAACAAAAAGAAAGAGGGGGAAAAGATGGAGATTAACAGTAGCAAAGGACGATGGAGTGCAAAAGTACTCACAAAATAGTTCGCTACAATGAACAGGGTAGGGACCCTTTTCATTACTCAAAGGTAACCACCATTGAAAAAACCACCACAGAAGCACATGAGATAAAAAAGATAGCAACAGAGGAAAGATGTATGGAATACAACCAAATAAAAGCAAAAGATAGAAAAACAAAAGAGAAGGATCAAACAAGACACAAAACTAACAGAAAGCAAGATATAAAATGGCAATAGGGAACTCACAAGTATCAATAATTACACTAAATGTAAACGGATTAAACTCACCAATAAAAAGGCACAGAGTAGCAGAATGGATTAAATAAGAAAATCCAACTGTATGCTGCCTACAGGAAACTCATCTAAGTAACAAGGATAAAAACAAATTCAAAGTGAAAGGCTGGAAAACAATACTCCAAGCAAATAACATCCAAAAAAAAGCAGGTGTAGTAATACTCATATCGGATAATGCTGACTACAAGACAGGAAAAGTACTCAGAGACAAAAATGGCCATTTCATAATGGCTAAGGGGACACTGAATCAAGAAGACATAACAATTCTTAATATATATGCACCAAACCAAGGAGCACCAAAATATATAAGACAGCTACTTATTGATCTTAAAACAAAAACTGACAAAAATACAATCATACTTGGAGACCTCAATACACCGCTGACGGCTCTAGATCGGTCATCCAAACAGAGAATCAACAAAGACATAGTGGCCTTAAAGAAAACACTAGAGCACCTGGATATGATAGACATCTACAGGACATTTCATCCCAAAGTGACTGAGTATACATTTTTCTCCAGTGTACATGGATCATTCTCAAGAATTGACCATATGTTGGGCCACAAAAACAACATCAGCAAATTCAGAAAAATTGAAGTTGTACCAAGCATATTTTCTGATCATAAAGCCTTGAAACTAGAATTCAACTGCAAAAAAGAGGGAAAAAATACCACAAAAATGTGGAAACTAAACAACATACTTTTAAAAAATGAATGGGTCAAAGAAGAAATAAGTGCAGAGATCAAAAGATATATACAGACTAATGAAAATGACAATACGACATATCAGAATCTATGGGATGCAGCAAAAGCAGTGATAAGAGGGAAGTTCATATCGCTTCAGGCATATATGAACAAACAAGAGAGAGCCCAAGTGAACCACTTAACTTCTCACCTTAAGGAACTAGAAAAAGAAGAACAAAGACAACCCAAAACCAGCCGAAGAAAGGAGATAATAAAAATCAGAGCAGAAATAAATGAATTAGAGAACAGAAAAACTATAGAAAAAATTAATAGAACAAGGAGCTGGTTCTTTGAAAAGATCAACAAAATTGACAAACCCTTGGCAAGACTTACCAAGGAAAAAAGAGAAAGAACTCATATAAACAAAATCCAAAATGAAAGAGGAAAAATCACCACAGACACCGTAGATATACAAAGAATTATTGTAGAATACTATGAAAAACTTTATGCCACTAAATTCAACAACCTAGAAGAAATGGATAAATTCCTAGAACAATACAACCTTCCTAGACTGAGTCAAGAAGAAGCAGAAAGCCTAAACAGACCTATCAGTAGAGAAGAAATAGAAAAAACCATTAAAAACCTCCCCAAAAATAAAAGTCCAGGCCCTGACGGCTATACCAGCGAATTTTATCAAACATTCAAAGAAGACTTGGTTCCTATTCTACTCAAAGTCTTCCAAAAAATTGAAGAAGAAGCAATACTTCCAAACACATTTTATGAGGCAAACATAACCCTCATACCAAAACCAGGCAAGGATGGCACAAAAAAAGAAAACTACAGACCAATATCTCTAATGAATACAGACGCTAAAATACTAAACAAAATTCTAGCAAATCGAATACAACAACATATTAAAAAAATAATACATCATGATCAAGTGGGATTCATCCCAGAATCTCAAGGATGGTTCAACATACGTAAAACGGTTAATGTAATACACCATATCAACAAAACAAAGAACAAGAACCACATGATATTATCAATAGATGCAGAAAAGGCTTTTGATAAAATACAACACAATTTTATGTTTAAGACTCTCAACAAAATGGGTATAGAAGGAAAATATCTCAACATGATAAAGGCCATATATGATAAACCATCAGCTAACATCATACTAAATGGCACAAAACTGAAGGCTTTCCCCCTTAAATCAGGAACAAGACAGGGTTGTCCACTCTCTCCACTCTTATTTAATGTGGTACTAGAGGTTCTCGCCACAGCAATCAGACAAGACAAAGAAATAAAAGGCATCCATATCAGAAAAGAAGAAGTAAAGGTATCACTTTTTGCAGATGATATGATCCTATACATCAAAAACCCCAAAGAATCCACAAAAAGACTACTAGAAACAATAAGCCAATACAGTAAGGTCGCAGGATACAAAATTAACATACAGAAGTCAATAGCCTTTCTATATGCCAACAATGAAACAACTGAGAAGGAACTCAAAAGAATAATCCCCTTCACGATTGCAACAAAAAAAATAAAATACTTAGGAATAAACATAACAAAGAATGTAAAGGACTTATATAATGAAAACTATAAACCATTGTTAAGGGAAATCGAAAAAGATATAATGAGATGGAAGAATATACCTTGTTCTTGGCTAGGAAGAATAAATATAATCAAGATGGCTATATTACCCAAAGCAATATACAAATTTAATGCAATTCCCATCAAACTTCCAATGACATTTTTTAAAGAAATAGAGCAAAAAATCATCAGATTTATATGGAACTATAAAAAACCCCGAATAGCCAAAGCAATCCTAAAGAAAAAGAATGAAGCTGGGGGCATTACAATACCTGACTTCAAACTCTATTATAGGGCCACGACAATCAAAACAGCATGGTATTGGCAGAAAAATAGACACTCAGACAAATGGAACAGAATAGAAAGTCCAGAAATAAAACCACATATATATAGTCAAATAATTTTTGATAAAGGGGCCAACAACACACAATGGAGAAAAGAAAGCCTCTTCAATAAATGGTGCTGGGAAAACTGGAAAGCCACATGCAAAAGAATGAAACTGGACTACAGTCTCTCCTCCTGTACAAAAATTAACTCAAAATGGATCAAAGATCTAAACATAAGACCTGAAACAATTAAGTACATAGAAGAAGACATAGGTACTCAACTCAGGGACCTGGGTTTTAAAGAGCATTTTATGAATTTGACTCCAATGGCAAGAGAAGTGAAGGCAAAAATTAATGAATGGGACTACATCAGACTAAGAAGTTTTTGCTCAGCAAGAGAAACTGATAACAAAATAAACAGAAAGCCAACTAAATGGGAAATGATATTTTCAAACAACAGCTCAGATAAGGGCCTAATATCCAAAATATACAAAGAACTCATAAAACTCAACAACAAACAAACAAACAATCCAATAAAAAAATGGGAAGAGGATATGAACAGACACTTCTCCCAGGAAGAAATACAAATGGCCAACAGATATATGAAAAGATGCTCATCTTCTTTAGCTATTAGAGAAATGCAAATCAAAACTGCAATGAGATACCACCTCACACCTGTTCGTTTAGCTGTTATTAGCAAGTCAGGTAATAGCAAATGTTGGAGAGGCTGTGGAGAAAAAGGAACCCTCATCCACTGTTGGTGGGAATGTAAAGTAGTACAACCATTATGGAAGAAAGTATGGTGGTTCCTCAAAAAACTGCAAATAGAACTACCTTATGACCCAGCAATCCCTCTACTGGGTATATATCCCCAAAACTCAGAAACATTGATACGTAAAGACACATGCAGCCCCATGTTTATTGCAGCATTGTTCACAGTGGCCAGGACATGGAAACAACCAAAAAGCCCATCAATAGATGACTGGATAAAGAAGATGTGGCACATATACACTATGGAATACTACTCAGCCATAAGAAATGATGACATTGGAACATTTACAGCAAAATGGTGGGATCTTGATAACATGATACGAAGCGAAATAAGTAAATCAGAAAAAAACAGGAACTGTATTATTCCATACGTAGGTGGGACATAATAGTGAAACTAAGAGACATTGATAAGAGTGTGGTGGTAACGGGGGGGAAGGGGGGAATGGGAGAGGGATAGGGGATGGGGAGGGGCACAAAGAAAACAAGATAGAAGGTGACAGAGGACAATCTGACTTTGGGTGGTGGGTATGCAACATAATTGAACGACAAGATAACCTGGACTTGTTATCTTTGAATATATGTATCCTGATTTATTGATGTCACCCCATTAAAAAAATAAAATTATATTAAAAAAATTAAATAAAAATAAAAAATAAATAAAAATTAAAAAATTCACATTGTAGACAAATATTAAATGAGACAGGAAAATGGTGAAAACACAACGTTAAGTAAAACAACAGTATACACTCCTATCCCAAAATTTTATATATTAAATAATTAGCTAGGATTTAGTCCTAATATTTTTTTAGCACTTCTACTCTTCCTGATGTGGTATTAATTACCTCAAGGAGGAGATAACACAACATAAAGTAGGAAACACTTCTTGGTTTTAAATGCCTCGGTCCTGAATAGACAAAATAATTGGAAAGATGCAATGTGAAGAAGAGCAAAGCCTCCCTGACATTTCCTACCCCAAGATTAGATAAAGATCCCCTTGCCTAAGTAATGAAAGAGTTGAAGGAGGTGTAAAGACGTAAAGAGCATATACGTGTGCACATGTGAGTGTGCACACGCATACTGGGGGAGGGCCTGACGTATGATGATAGGTTGGAAAAACTGAGAGCAGCAAGGAGGTCGTTCCTAAAGAGAGCCCCAGGGCCTGACCTGTGGTGGCGCAGTGGATAAAGTGTCAACCTGGAAACACTGAGGTTGCCGGTTCAAAACCCTGGGCTTGCCTGGTCAAGGCACATATGGGAGTTGATGCTTCTAGCTCCTCCCCCCTTCTCTCTCTCTCTCTCTTTCTCTCTCCCCTCTCTATAATGAATAAATAAAAAAATCTAAAAAAAAAAAAAGAGAGCCCCAGGAAATAGCAAAGATGCAAAGCTCCCAATGCCTGCAATGGCCGTGCCTGTGTCTAGGCTGATAAGCCCTTCAACACACGCCCCAAGCTTCCAGCAAAGCAGAATGAATTAGTGTGTTCAGGAGTGGAACATAAATGTCAGGCCCTCTGATGGCCTTGTGAAATCTCCTATACTCCAGGGTGACATCAAAACAACAAAACAGTCCCTAGGTGGTCATGAAAGGAAGGAACGAAGGGGCAGAGAGACAGAAGCCACTCCGGCCCTTTTATTTCTTCATCAAAGACTAGAAACAGAGTTCCCTCCTTTTTAACATTCCATTGTCAGAGATGCCGCAGAGAGTCATGTTTTGAACATCTGACCTATCTCCATTGTTGGGATTCAGCTGGTTTGCACCAGTTTGGCAGAACCGATACTTAATTTTTTGTTGAGTTCAGCGAATCAGTTGTTAATATGGCACTTGTAATCAGGGTTCTCTCTAAGGTGGGTTCCTGGGCAGCCACCCAATGTGGAAATAACAAATTCACATTCCTTACTCTTTTTTAACATTCATCTGTGCAACAGAGTATTCTAAGTGCCCGTAGTAATGTTCATTCTGTCCATAGGTGAAAAAAATTGCAACTGAGGAAGCCAATCAAGAAGCAATATGGAAATGTCTTAAATAACAGTTTTGTTTTTTGTCAGATATTATTTAATATGTTTTTCATTAATACTTTAAAACTCTTTCTTACAACAAAATCTAGTTTTGGATACATCTTTTATTGTTCTTATTTAAGTATTAAATTCATGAAATAGTAAACCACCTTTTGGTATATCATTTTTTTATACTTAAAATGGTCATTAGGGCAGAGAACCAGTTGTTAAATTATTTAAATCCCACCACTGCCTATGTCCAATAAGTTCTCAGTTCACATAGGCAGCTAAACCCATCAATCTGACTGCCCTCCTCAGAAGCCATTCTCTGACACCGTGACTGGACTACCAAGCACAGGCAAAGGCCCTCCCTCCCTACAGGCTCTCTCCTCATTTTTCCCTCTCCCATGATGTCAGCAGAGTCATCCTCCTGGAACACGTCTCCTGCCAGCCCTGTCAGAAACCTCCAGCAGGTCCTCAGCCCAGAACTCAGGCATCGCCGGCCGGCCCCTAGGCCACAAAGTACCTGACCTGTCCAATGAATCCATTATCGCCCTCCATTCTCAACAGCATCCCCATTTCAGACTCTCTTTCTTCTTGCCTCAAACATCTTTACAGCCCAAACTAAACACACCTTTTTTTTTTTTTTTCAATTTTAGCTAGAAAATTAACTTTAACAGGATGACAATGATCAATAAAAGTACATAGGTTTCAGGTAAACATTCTATATAGCATTTGAACTGTTATATTGTATACCCATCATTCAAAGTCAAATCATTTTCCATCACCTTGTATTTGTCACTCCTTACCCTTCCCCATGCCCCTTACCACAACCTCCTCCCCCAAATCCTTCCCCCCTGGTAACCACTTCACTTTTATCTATGTCCATGAGTCTCAGTTTAATATCCCACCTATGTGTGAAATCATACAGTTCGTAGCTTTTTATGATTTACTTATTTCACTCAGTATAATGTTCTCAAGATCCATCCATGTTGTCATAAATGTCACTATGTCATTGTTTCTTATGGCTGAGTAGTAAGTATTCCATTGTATATATGTACCACATCTTCTTTAGCCAGTCTGCTATGGAGGGACACTTTGGTTGTTTCCATGTCTTTGCCACTGTGAATAATGTTGTGATAAACATGGGGGTGCATGTGTCTTTACATAACATTGTTTTTGAGTTTTGGGGGTAGATACCCAGGAGAGTGATTGCTGGGTAATATGGTAATTCTATTCTTAATTTTCTTTTTTGAGTTATTTTATTGTTAATTTTTAAAATTTATTGTGTTAAAATAAATTCAAGTGTCCCACTCAATATAACACACTCACCTCCAAACCACATGTCATACAGTAGACCCCTGTTGCCCCCCCTTCCCCGATCCCCTTCCTCCTTCCTTCTGGGATTTGCTGTCCTGTTATCTGTATCTATGTGTTATGTATATATAATTTTACTAATCCCTTCACCTTCTCTGATCCTATTCCCTCATCCCCCTTCCCTCTGACAGCTGTCCCTCTGCTCTCTGTGACCCTGCCTCTGCCTCTATTCCGTTCCTCAGTTCACCTAGTTCATTAGATTTCACATATAAGTGAGATAATATGATATTTGTCTTTCTCTGCCTGGCTTATTTCACTTAGCATAATAATCTCCAGGTCCATCCATGCCATCACAAAAGGTAAGATTGCCTTCTTTTTCACAACCGTGTAGTATTCCATTGTGTACATGTACCACTGCTTTTTAATCCACTCATCTACTGATGGATATTTGTGCTGTTTCCAGATCAGAGCTAATGTAAACAATGCTGCAATAAACACTGGAGTGAATATCTTCTTTTGAATTAGTGTTTTGGTATTCTTAGGATATATTCCTAAAAGTGGGAAAGCTAGGTCAAAAGGCAGTTCCATTTTTAATTTTTTAAGGAAACTTCCATACTGTTTTCCACAGTGACTGCACAAGTCTGTGTTCCCACCAGCAGTGCAGGAGGGTTCCCTTTTCTCTGCTCCTTTGCTAGCACTTGTTGTGTGTTGATTTGTTAATAAAGCCATTCTGAAAGATGTGAGGTGGTATCTCATTGTGGTTTTAATTTGCATTTCTCTAATAATTAGTGACATTGAACAGTTTTTCATATGTCTATTTTTCACATGTATGTCCTCTTTGGAGAAGTGTCTGTTCAGTTCCTTTGCCCATTTTTTAAAACTTTTTATTAATTTTAATTTATTGTGTTAACATGAATTCAAGTATCCCACTCAATATAATTCCCTCACCCCCTCATCTTTGTCCCCCATTGCCCACCCCTCCCCCCTTCTACTTTGCCCATTTTTAATTGGCTTGTGTACCTTCCTGTTGTTGAGTTTTAAAAGTACTTTATAAATTTTGGTTATTAACCCCTTATCAGACATATTGGTGAATATGTTATCCCATTGTGTGGGTTGTCTTTTTATTTTGTTAATGGTATCTTTTGTTGTGCAAAAGCAGTTTAGTTTATATAGTCCCATTACTTTATTTCTCCTTTATTTCACTTACCCATGGAGACATATTGGCAAATATATTACTACAAGAGATATCAAAGAGTTTACTGTCAATGTTTTCTTCCAAGATTTTTATGGTTTCATGACTTACATTTAAGTCTTTTATCCATTTTGAGTTTCTTTTGCAAATGTTATAAGTTGGTGGTCTAGTTTTATTTTTTGGCCTGTACCAGTTCAATTTTCCCAACATCATTTAATAAAGAGACTGTCTTTACTCCATTGTATACTACTACCTCCTTTGCCATATATCAATTGATCATAAAGGTGTGGGTTTATTTCTGGGTTCTCTGGTCTGTTCCATTGATCTGTATGCCTGTTCTTATGCCAGTACCAAGATGTTTTGATTACAGTGGCCTTGTAGTATAACTTAATATCAGGAAGTGTGATACCTCCCACTTTGTTCTTTATTTTCAAGATTGCTGAGTCTGTTCTAGTTCTGTTTTGGTTCCATGTAAACTTTTGGAATATTTGTTCTAGATCTGTGAAGTATGCCATTGATATTTTAATAGCAATGGCATTGAATCTATAGATTGCTTTGGGTACTATAGACATTTTAATAATGTTAATTCTTTTTATCCATGAACATGATATATGCTTCCACTTGTTTGTATCATCTTTGATTTCTTTCTTCAATGCCTTATAATTTTGCAAGTATAAGACTTTAACCGGTTTGGTTAAATTTATTCCTGGTTAACTTTTTTTTTTTTTTGTAGAAATAGTGAAGGGGATTATCTCCCTAATTTCTCTTTCTGACAGTTTATTGTTGGTGTATAAAAATGCCAGTGATTTCTGAATATTAATTTTATATCCTGCCACCTTGCCAAATTTGTTTACCAGGTCTAGTAGTTTTGTGACTGAGATTTTAGGGTTTTGATGTACAGTAGCATGTCATCAGGAAATAATGACAGTTTTACGTCTTCTTTTCTAATTTGGATGCCTTTTATTTCTCCATTTTGTCTGATTGCTGTGGCTAGGACTTCCAGAACTATGTTGAAAAAGAGTGGTGAAAGGAGACACCCCTGTCTTATTCCTGATCTTAAGGGGATTGCTTTTCATTTTTGCCCATTGAGTATGATGTTGGCTGTCAATTTGTCATAGATAGCCATTATTATGTTGAGGTATGTTCCCTGTATTCCAACTTTGCTGAGAGTTTTGATCATAAATAGGTGCTGGATATTACCAAATGCTTTTTCTGCATCCATTGATACAATCATGTGATTTTTACCCTTCATTTTGTTTATGTAATGAATCACATTTATTGATTTCCAAATATTGTATCAGCCTTTCCGTTCCAGAATAATTCTCACTTGATCATGATATATGATCTTTTTAATGTATTTGGTTGGCTAAAATTTTATTGAGAACTTTAGCATCTACATTCATCAGGGATATTGGCCTATAGTTTTCTTTCTTTGTAGTTTCTTTAACTGGTTTTGGAATGAGGCTAATCCTTGCCTCATAAGAATTCTCTTGAATTCTTTGGAATAGCTTGTGAAGGATAGGTCTTAGTTCTTCTTTGAATATTCAGTAAAATTTGCCTGTGAAACCATCTGCTCCAGGATTTTGTTTGCTGGGAGTTTTTTTGATAATTGTTTCCATTTCATTTGTTGTAATCAGTCTCTTTAGGTTTTCTGATCCTTCCAAATTGAGTTTTGGAAGATTTTTTATGTCTCTAGGAATTATCTATTTTTCCTAGGTTGTTAAATTTTTTGGCATATAGATCTTTGTAGTACTTTCTTTCAATCCTTTGTATTCCTGCATTGTCAGTTGTTACTTCTCCACTTTCATTACTAATTTTATGTGAGTCCTCTCTCTTTTTTTCTTGATAAGTCTGGTTTAAAGTTCTTCAATTTTGTTTACCTTCTCAAAGGACCAGCTCTGGGTTATATTGATATTTTATATTTTTTTAGCCACTATGTCATTTATTTTTGCCATAATCTTTATTATTTTCTTTCTTCAGCTTCCTCTAGTCTTTATTCATTGTTCCTTTTCTAGTTCTTTTAGGTTGTTTATTTGAGCTTCTCTTGCTTCTTAAGGTATGCCTGTAATGCTATGAACTTTATTCTCAGGACTACTTTTGCTGTGTCCCCTAGATTTGGGTTTGTATATTCATTTTCTTTTGTTTCCAGAAAATTTTTTATTTCTTCCTTGATCTCAGTGTTAACCCATTTGTTATTTAATAATATGCTTTTTAGCTTCCAAGTGTCTGAATATTTTTTAGTTTTTCTATTGTAGTTGATTTCTAGTTTCATGCCATTGTGATCAGAGAAGATGCTTGATATGATTTAAGTTTCTTAAATTTATTGATACTTGGTTTGTATCCTAACAAGTGTTTTATCTTAGAAAATGTATCATGAGCACTTAAAAAAAATGTATATCCTGCTGCTTTAGGGTGAAAGGTTCTGAAGATATCAATTAAATTTAGTTGATCTAGCGTGTCATTGCAGGCTGCAGTATCTTTGTTGATTTTCTGTCTGGAAGATCTATCCATTGGTGTTAGTGGGGTATTAAAATCCCCTACTAATAAAGTATTGCTGTTAATCTCACACTTTATATCCATCAAAGTCTGCATTATATATGATATATAGGTGCTTCTATATAAGGTGTATAAATATTGACAATGGTTATATCCTCCTGTTGGATTGCTCCCTTTATCATTACATAGTGATCTTCTTTATACTCTACTATAGCCTTTCTTTAAAAGGCTATTTTGTCAAATGTAAGTATTGCTACCTCAGCTTTTTTTTTTTTCATTTCCATTTGAATGAAATATTTTTTCTATCATTTTACTTTCAGTCTATGTGTATCTTTTGTTTTGAGGTAGGTCTCTTGTAGACAGCATACATATGAGTCTTATTTTTTTATCCATGCATGTAACCTATGTCTTTTGATCAGAGCATTTAATCCATTTACATTTAAGGTTATTATTGATATGTACTTATTTATTGCCATTTTACTCTTTAAACCTACAATCTTCTTTCTCTCAATTTCTCTTTTTCTTTGCTCTTTTTATTTCTTTAACATTTCTTGCAGTACTGGGTTAGTTGCAGTGAATTCCTTGAGTCCTTTTTGCCCTGGAAGTTTTATTTCTCCTTCATTTTTAAACAATACTTTGCTAAATAGTACTCTTGAGTGTAGGTTCTTGTTTTGCATCAGTTTGAATATTTCTTGCCAATCCCTTCTGGCCTCAAGTGTTTCTGTTGCAAAGTCAGATGTCATCCTTATGGGGGCTCCTCTGTAGGTAATTAATTACTTTTCTCTTGAAGCTTTTAGTGTTCTTTTTTTGTATCTTAATGTTGGCATTTTACTTATGATGTGTCTTGGTACAGGCCTCCTTGGGTTCATCTTAATGAAACTCTCTATGCTTCTTGAACTTATGTGACTTTTCCCTTCATCAATTTAGGGAAATTTTCTGCTGATTTTTTCAAACAAGTTCTTTATCCTTTGTTCATTCTCTTCTTCTTCAGGAACACCTATGATGTGGAAGTTATTTCTCTTCCACATCATAGGTGTTGTCACAGAGTTCTCTTAGAGTTTCCTCAGTCTTTTTGAGCCTTTTTTCTTTTTGCTGCTCTGCTTCTGTGTTTACATTTATCTTGTCCTAATTTGATCCTCTGCTTCATCCAGCCTGCTGTTGATTTCTTCTAGTGCAGTCTTCATTTCTGATACTGTATTTGTCATTTCTGATTGGTTCATTTTTATGAATTTAATGTTCATTTTGATGCTTGCTAACTCTTTAAGTTCTCATTGTTATCATCCATTGTTGATCTAGGATTTTTGAGCATCCTCAAAATCATTATTTTAAATTCTGTGTCTGCTTTTTGCAGATGACATGATCCTATACATCAAAAACCCCAGAGACTCCACAAAAAGATTACTAGAAACAATAAAACAATACAGTAAGGTCGCAGGATACAAAATTAATATACAAAAGTCCATAGCCTTTCTATATGCCAACAATGAAACATTAGAAAATGAACTCAAAAAAATAGTCCCCTTCACGATTGCAACAAAAAAGATAAAGTACCTAGGAATAAACATAACAAAGAATGTAAAGGACCTATATAATGAAAATTACAAAGCATTGTTAAAGGAAATCGAAAAAGATACAATGAGATGGAAAAATATTCCTTGTTCTTGGATAGGAAGAATAAATATAATCAAAATGGCCATATTACCCAAAACCATATACAAATTTAATGCAATTCCCATCAAAATTCCAATGACATTTTTTAAAGAAATGGAACAAAAAATCATCAGATTTATATGGAACTATAAAAAACCCTGAATAGCCAAAGCAATCCTAAGGAAAAAGAATGAAGCTGGGGGCATTACAATACCTGACTTCAAACTATATTATAGAGTCACAACAATCAAAACAGCATGGTATTGGCAGAAAAAATAGACACTCAGGCCAATGGAACAGAATAGAAAGTCCAGAAATAAAACCACATATATATGGTCAAATAATTTTCGATAAAGGGGCCAACAACACACAATGGAGAAAAGAAAGCCTCTTCAACAAATAGTGCTGGGAAAACTGGAAAGCCACATGTAAAAGAATGAAACTTGACTACAGTTTGTTCCCTTGTACTAAAATTAATTCAAAATAGATCAAAGACCTAAATATAAGACCTGAAACAATAAAGTACATAGAAGAAGACATAGGTACTAAACTCATGGACCTTGGTTTTAAAGAGCATTTTATGAATTTGACTCCAAAGGCAAGAGAAGTGAAGGTAAAAATTAATGAATGGGACTATATCAGACTAAGAAGTTTTTGCTCAGCAAGAGAAACTGACAACAAAATAAACAAACAGCCAACTAAATGGGAAATGATATTTTCAAACAACAGCTCAGATAAGGGCCTAATATCCAAAATATACAAAGAACTCATAAAACTTAACAACAAACAAACAATCCAATAAAAAAAATGGGAAGAGGACATGAACAGACACTTCTCCCAGGAAGAAATACAAATTGGGCAACAGATATATGAAAAGACGCTCATCACAGACACTTCTCCCAGGAAGAAATACAAATGGCCAACAGATATATGAAAAGATGCTCATCTTCTTTAGTTATTAGAGAAATGCAAATCAAAACGGCAATGAGATACCACCTCACACCTGTTCAATTAGCTATTATTAACAAAACAGGTAATAGCAAATGTTGGAGAGGCTGTGGAGAAAAAGGAACCCCCATACACTGTTGGTGGGAATGTAAAGTAGTACAACCAATATGGAAGAAAGTATGGTGGTTCCTCAAAAAACTGAAAATAGAATTACCTTATGACCCAGCAATCCCTCTACCGGGTATATACCCCCAAAACTCAGAATCATTGATACGTAAAGACACATGCAGCCCCATGTTCATTGCAGCATTGTTCACAGTGGCCAGGACATGGAAACAACCAAAAAGCCCGTCAATAGATGACTGGATAAAGAAGATGTGGCACATATACACTATGGAATACTACTCAGCCATAAGAAATGATGACATCAGATCATTTACAGCAAAATGGTGGGATCTTGATAACATTATATGAAGTGAAATAAGTAAATCAGAAAAAAACAGGAACTGTATTATTCCATACGTAGGTGGGACATAAAAGTGAAACTAAGAGACATTGGTAAGAGTGTGGTGGTTACGAGGGGAGGGGAGAGAGGGAGAGGGAAAGGGAGAGGGGGAGGGGCACAAAGAAAACTAGATAGAAGGTAACAGAGGACAATCTGATTTTGGGTGATGGGTATGCAACATAATGACAAGATAACCTGGACTTGTTATCTTTGAATATATGTATCCTGATTTATTGATGTTGCCCCATTAAAAATAAAATTATTCAAAAAAATAAAATAAAATAAAAAATAGATAAATAAAAAAAATTTTTAAAAAGATGCTCATCTTCATTAGTAATTAGAGAAATGCAAATCAAAACTACAATGAGATACCACTTCACACCTGTTAGATAAGCTTATCAACAAGACAGGTAATAGCAAATGTTGGAGAGGCTGTGGAGAAAAAAGAACCCTCATACACTGTTGGTGGGAATGTAAAGTAGTACAACCATTATGAAAGAAAGTGTGGTGGTTCCTCAAAAAACTGAAAATAGAACTACCTTATGACTCAGCAATCCCTCTACTAGGTGTTTACCTCCAAAACTCAGAAACATTAATACGTAAAGACACATGTAGCCCCATGTTCGTTGCAGCATTGTTCACAGTGGCCAAACATGGAAACAACCAAAAAGCCCTTCAATAGATGAATGGATAAAGAAGATGTGGCACATATACACTATGGAATACTACTCAGCCATAAGAAATGATGACATTGGCCTGACCAGGCAGTGGCACAGTGGATAGAGCATCAGACTGGGTGCGGAAGGACCCAGGTTCAAGATTCCAAGGTCACCAGCTTAAGCATGGGCTCATCTGGTTTGAGCAAAAGCTCACCAGCTTGGACCCAAGGTCGCTGGCTCGAGAAAGGGGTTACGTGGTCTGCTGAAGGCCCACGGTCAAGGCACATATGAGAAAGCAATCAATGAACAACTAAGGTGTTGCAACAAAAACTGATGATTGATGCTTCTCATCTCTCTCCGTTCCTGTCTGTCTGTCCCTGCCTATCCCTCTCTCTGACTGTCTCTTTGTCTCTGTAAAAAAAAAAAAAAAAAAAAAAATGATGACATTGGATCATTTACAACAAAATAGTTGGATCTTGATAACATTATACAAAGTGAAATAAGTAAATCAGAAAAAAACAAGAACTGCATGATTCCATACATAGGTAGGACATAAAAACGAAACTAAGAGACATGGACAAGAGTGTGGTGGTTTGGTGGGGGGGGAGGGGAAGAGGGAGGGGGAGGGGCACAAAGATAACTAGATAGAAGGTGATGGAGGACAATCTGACTTTGGGTGAGGGGTATGCAACATAATTGAATGACAAGATAACCTGGACATGTTTTCTTTGAACATATATACCCTGATTTATTGATGTCACCCCACTAAAATGAATAAAAATTTATAAAAAAGAAAAAAATAAACTCTATGTCTGGTAGTTTCATAACTTGCATTTTATTTAGTACTATTTGGGGGGAGATTTCTTTTGTTAATTCATTTGGCTCATATTTCTTTGCTGGCTCATTTTGTCTGTATATTGGGTAACTCTGCTCTGACTTTAAAATTTATTGTGGTGTCTTTATGAGGAAGATGGGATCAAGTGGTACAGACCTCCAGGTCACTTGTGTTTCTTGCTCTAGGAATATTTCTTGAGGGTAACCTCATGTTGTATGTGCATATTAAATGCAGTTGGTGCTTTCATGAGTGCTGTTACCCCTTCAGGCTGGCTGGCTATAAGGGTCAACCTTGATCATGTGTTTAGACACTGTGCAGTATCTGTCCTGTTTGGTATATTATTCTCCACAGTGTCTGGTGCTTACTGGACTCCACCTTTGGGCGTGCTGCTTGTGTAGTTAGCTGAATCTAGTATTGGCATTGTCTGCCACCCACTACTGGTTGTGTTGGTTTTGGGTCTTTTTGGGTGGGTGTCAGCCATTGTTTGTCACCTTCCATGGGCTCCCTTTCTGGAGCTACTGCTCTGTTCACTGTTTGTGTCTACATTTTTGTGCCTCGGTAGTGTGGGAGGGACCAATTTCTCTATAAGGATCATCTTTCTTTTGCTCAGAGATGACAGAAGCTTCATAAAAGCCCCAAACTCTCTAAGATTTACTTCTACTTTCAACTCCTCATGCAGCTGTATGGTCTTCCCACAGAGTCTTCTGTAGAAAGACTGTAGTGTGTGCTCAGACTGGCCTCACCCAACCAAACACTCCACAGGTTGCAAGCTTGGTGGGTTAGGGAAGCTGAAGTTGGGAATACAACATTAGTGGGATCTCCTACTTCAGGGGTCTTCTGATCAGGAGCTCAGTATGGAGAATGTGAACCCTACTCCAAAGCCTAATCCCTCAAACACTACTGGATACTCCAATTCTATTTCCCCTCAGTGAAGTAAGCAGTGAACTCAGATTGGGTGTGGCTGACAGTCCCCTCTGCAGAAGTCTTTTCAGCTGGTGAGCACCTGGTCTCAAGGAGGAAGACTGAGAGAGTCCTCTGGTGGGGCTGACTATGCTCTGATGCTGCCCTGAGGGGACTGCTCTGTCAAAGAATGATGGCAACTGTAGTACCGGCAGATGACTCAGCACAGTGGTTCTATCTAGTGGCTGTCCCCCATATTGTCTCTCCCTGTGCCAACAACTTCACCCCTCCTCATGCAATCCTAGTCCTCTCCACCCTCCCTTTACCAGAGGCCCAGGTAAGTGGTATGAACAAGATTTTCTGAAAGGGCTCTTTAAGATGGAGCCTTTTTTTCTGAGAGCTTCCACCTCTTTCGCAGACAGAAACCTTGGCTCTTTTCACTACCAAAGCTGTGTGGGCATCTCTTCTAGGCTCTGGGACTGTAGGCTGGGCACCTAACTGGGACTTAGGACCCTCCCCTCTCAAGGTAAACCACCCCAAAGTGAGAGTCTCTCTGGACCCTCCGCTGCCACTTGCTTCTGGGAGCAGGGCAGCCCTTTCCACATCTCCACACTTCATACCAGTCTCAGTATGGCTTCTTCTGTGATCCTCTTCATTTAGTCCAAAGTTGGTTTTTCAAGATGATTGTTCTAAAATTAAGTTGTAATCCAGTTTGGTCTTGCGAGGTGGCAGATGGAACATCTGTCTACTCTTCTACATCTTAGAATCCCTATTCTTAATGTTTTGAGGAACCACAATACTTTCTTCCATAATGGTTGTATTAATTTGCATTTCCACCAGCTGTGAATGAGGGTTCCTTTTTCTTCACAGCCTCTCCAACACTTGTTATTACCTTTTTGTTGATAATAGCCAATCTAACAGGTTTGAGGTGGTATTTTATTGTCTTTTTTATTATTCTGTGCAAATGATTTTATTGGCCTTTTCAAAGAACGAGTATTTGTTGTATTAATGTTTTCTATAGTTTGTTCTTAATTTCATTTAAGTCTGCTCTAATTTTTACTATTTCATTTCTTTTGCTGACTTTGGGTTGCCATTGTTCTTCTTTTTCTAGTTTCTTAAGGTGTGATGTTAGGTTATTTACTTGGAATCTCTCTTGTTTTTTTATATAAGCCTGTAATGACATAAACTTCCATCTTATTATTGCTTTCACTGCATCCCAGAAATTTTGATATGTCATGTTGTCATTTCATTTGTCTGTATATATCTTTTGATCTCTGCTTTTATTTCTTCTTTGACCCAGTCATTTTTTAGAAGTATGTTTTCTTAATTTCCACCTTCTTGTGGGTTTCTTTTCTTCTTTTATATAGTTGAATTTTTATTTCAAAGCCTTATGATCAGAAAATATGCTTGGTATAATTTCAGTCTCCCTGAATTTGTTGAAGTTAGTTTTATGACCCAACATATGGTCTAACCTTGAGAATGTTCCATGCCCTCTAGAGAACAATGTATAATCTGACATTTTGCAATGAAATGTCCTATAAATGTCTATTATGTCCATTTGGTCCAGAACATCATTTTAAGGCCAATATTTCTTTATTGATTTTCTTTTTTGGATTATCTAGCTATAGCCATCAAAGGTGTGCTGAAATCCCCAAATGTGATTGTGTTTTTGTCTGCTTCTATTTTTAGATCAGTTAGTAAATGTCTTATATATTTTGGTGCTCCCTGGTTTAATGCATATATATTAAGAAGTGTTATGTCTTCTTGATACAATATTCCCTTTATCATTATGAAATGTCTCTGGTTATCTTTATTGTGTTGAAGTAAGCATTGTCAGATATGAGTATGGCTATACCTGCTTTTCTTTGGACAGGATTTGCTTGGAGAACCATTTTTCAACCTCTCACTTTAAATGTACTTTCTCCTTGCAGCTTAGATGTGTCTCATGAAGGCTGCATATGGTTGGGGTTTTGCTTTTTGATCCAATCTGCTACTCTGTGCCTCTTTTTTGGTGAGTTCATTTCATTTACATTTAGGGTCATTATTGATACTTGAGGATTTCCTATAGCCATTTTATGTATTGTTTTCTGGTAGCTCTATGTCTTATTTGTTTCTTCTCTTTTTGTTTCTGTCCATTGTTTTTGTTTGGTAGTATTCCATACTTTTCTCCCATTTCTTCTTTTTTAAGCTGTGTATATCAGTAGTGGCTTTTTTGTGGGTGGTAACCACTCTTCAAATCCCAACTCAAGTCCCATTTTCTCTAGCAATACTTTCCCATCCTTTCCATTTCCATAGTTCTGTCCTTTCTTTGATTCCTATGACACTTATTATGTGAACCATCCCCTCAAGCTATTAACCACTTATAGCCTCATACCATTTCATACCTGAAGCCTATGGTGTCTCTATGGCTCAAATTTCCCAACCAGGCCAACCTCCTTTGGGGTAAGGCCAGGTTTTCTCCACAAGCTTCCCAATGAAGAGAAAGAGTGCAGTAAGTGTTCTTTAATGCATTTGTTGAGCATCACTTTCTTTTCTAGTCCTTCCTTACCAGCTTCATGCAGGGCAGATGGGAAAATGGGCAGTTAGGACCTAGGAAAGGATTCCCAACAGAGGGAGGAGTGCTCACTCTAAAGCATAAAGCTTAGGCCTCCTTAATGAAGGAATTTTATTCTTGAATCTACACTGGTGAAACTTAATGCCTAGATAATGTTAGTACTGCTGATGTGCACTTTAGATATGGGACAGGAAGAAAGGGCAAGATTTATAAGAAAGAAAATGAGACAAGGACTCTATTGAAGCAGTTTAAGCACAATTTACTAAGTGATGGTGCAAAGCAGAGGTCACTGGATAGGTCTGTGTTTGCACAGGCATTCATGCACACACATTCGTGATCAACAGAGCTAAAAACTGGCTTATTAAGTTTTTCAAGAAAGTGTTTAAATAGTGTATGCATCGGAAATATAGATAAGGGATATAAACAGGAAATTGTCTCTCCCTCTCTCACACACACATACACATACACACAACTTCAATAAACTATTAACTTGGGGAAATTTTCACCTCATTAGTAATCAATCAAAAGTCTCTTTCCTTCCTGACTGCTTCTTTATGGCCTAAGGGTATTGTAAATGAGAATTTCAACAAACAAATTCAGCTCAAGTTTGCTTTGTGTCTACTGTGTGTCAGACGCTGGGAAGCAATGGAAACAAATAGGTTACAATCTACAAATTCAACCGAGGGGCGACACAATTACGTGGATAGACTTACTATGGAAGGTGACTGTGGAAGAGGAAGCAGAATAAGTTATTCTAATTGCCTACACCAAACAGTGAGAGCCAGCATTCAGACAGTGGCCGTGGAGGTGATGTTTGTTTTAAACCCAAGACAGTCTCTTCTTCCTAGAAATCTATTTTCTTTTTTTTCTAATTACAATTCTCTATAACTACCAAAATTACAAGTACTGCAGAAGGGATGTTTTTATGAAAGGCTAAAAAATATTTACAAAAACTGTATCTGTCTTTTCCTTTTTACCAATATGTTAAATTCTAAAATGTGGAGGTTGGGTACAAATGTGCTCACATTCAGGAGTGAAAACAAGCCATTCGTATCTGCTGCCTGAGTTAAGTGAACCAGATATCAGTAGACAAAATTTCCCCAGATGAGAAGTCAATTCTCTCCAAAGAATTATTTTCTCTTTAATAAATCATAAAGCATGATTGTAAGTAACTTTGCATATATATAATACTATGTGACTGACTGATATATAATAACGGCAATGCTGGTCATCTAATCAGCAAATGGTGCTATTCAATAGGAGTCTGATCTCAGAGCTTCAACTACAAAGATGTTCTATTTTAAATCTATTCTATTTTACTTGGATTTTCTTTCTTTCTCTCTCCCCTTTAAATAAAATAAATGCTAGGAGTTATTTCATGAGAAGTGCTAGATCTTCGCATAAGAAAACAAGGAGCGAAAGTTCAGCTCCCAAGAGCACCTGCTCACCTTAAATGCTTTTCTCGGTTGCTGGAGAACACGAATGGAATCAAAAGGCCAGACTGATGTCTTGGAGATGAGCTCCCAGCTCTAGTGACTTTCAAAGCAGCAATGTCACCTCCGAAAGTAGAATCTGGTTCTGAAAGAGCACTGTGTTCTGTTAGAGATGTGTACATCCATGTGTTGTCTGTACGTGAGACCAGGTCTGTAGTTTCTGCCTTGAAAGGATATTAGGTTAAATAGAATAATGCAACACATTGAGTCAGGTCAGCTGGGAAATCGTCTGGAGAGCGGCTCAGGCCGCAGTTTACGTGACTGAAGAGAAACTGGAGCTCTCTGCCATTCTCTTCACGAGATCAGCACATGACTGGGCAGTTCCAGGAAAGCCACAATCAGTTCATCTAATTTCTTGGCATCAGGAAGATATAACTCTGGTGTTCATAGATAGCTACACTCCAGGACCCTGAATTGACCAGGAGCTTGGCATAGTTTGCTACTTTTCATCAGTTTAAGCCATGGAAGTTCCATTATACCCCTCCAAATTGCTTGTTTATAGTCATGTTTCTAAAGGCATTTAATCCAACTCCATGATTATTCTATTTAATCTCAACAGTTGTTTAAACCCTTACCAGGTGCCAGGCACTGTCCTAGGCATGGCAGCAATGAAGGTCAAGAGGACATGAATCAGGACCTGGCTCAGTGGTAGATCATCAGTGCAGGCATGTGGAAGTCCCAGGTTTGATTCCAGTCAGGGCACACAGGAGAAGTGACCATCTTCTTCTCCACCCCTCCCCTTCTCTCTCTCTCTCTCTCTCTCTCTCTCTCTCTCTCTCTCTCTCTCTCTTTCTCACCCACAGCCATGGCTCAATTTGAGCCAGTTGGCCCCAGGAGCTGAGGATGGTTTCATGGCCTTGCCTCAGGTGCTGAAATAGCTCAGTTGCTGAGAAACGGAGCAGCGGCCCCAGAAGGGCAGAGTATCGCCCTGTAGGGGGCTTGCCAGGTGGATCACAGTCTTGGTGCATGTGGGAGTCTGTCTCTCTGCCTCCCCACCTTTAATTTTTTTTAAAAAAAGAGGACATGAGTCCTACTTTAATGCAGTTCACTATAAAGAGATGACAGTTTTTCTATTGGGGGCCACCTTCCAGGCTACACCTTTGTTTATAATTCTTTTGTCAGAAGGGGAAGAAAAAAATCTAAATCTCCCGCAAGTCATCTTTCTGGGTGACTAATAAAAACACTTGATAATTGAGAGCACTGAATAAATATTTCTTTTCAGAATCCTTTCACCTCTAACAAAGGTAACTCTCAAGGCATTTCCAAGTGATGAGGGAGAGATACTTATTATGGAAAGGATAAAATCACCCAGGAAAATGTTATTAGAAATATGTTAAAAGACCTTCTGATGAGGCTCATTGGCCCCAGGTACCTGTTTGCCAGACTGCAGAGTTAGCAGCAGCCATTCAGTCTGGTGCAGTGGAGCTTCCAGGGCCCACTGTGAGGTCTCAGCAGCAAGCCAGCCAGAGTAAGTTCAAGTATTGTGCCTTTTTGAGTTTTCAAGAATCACACTATCGGCCCTAGCTGGTTGGCTCAGTAGTAGAGCATTGGCCTAGCCTGTGGATGTCCCAGGTTTGATTTCCAGTCAAGGCACACAGGAGAAGCAACCATCTGCTTCTCTACCCTTCTTCTTCTCCCTTCTCTCTATCTCTCTCTTCCTCTCCCATAGCCATGGCTCAGTTGGAACAAAGTTGGCCCCCGGTGCTGAGGATGGCTCCATGGCCTCGGCTCAGGCACTAAAATAGCTCAGTTGTCAAGCAACAGAGTAATGGCCCCAGATGGGCAGAGCATTGGCCCAGAGAGGGTTTGCTGGGTGGATCTTGGTCAGGACGCATGCAGAAGTCTGTCTCTCTGCCTCCCTGCTTCTCACTTAAGAAAACTTAAAAAGAATCACACTATAAAAAATTCCTTTCCTTCCTTTCTTTAGATCCTCACTCAGTGAAATAAAATCATGAGAAAAATTATTCTTTCAGCCAAGAAGACAGAGAAAAAGACCACACACAAAGGTCATAAATGTTCAATAAGCGTGATCCCTGCATATCCCAGAACATGTGTGTCTCTGCTGCTGGCACTGGCTGTACCAACCTGCCATTGCTTGTGTTCGTGCACTATCTCTACCTTCTAGCATGTGAGCTCCCCCAAGGTAAAAATTGTGCCAAAATCACCTTTGTAACTGCCCCAGGATAAGGCCAGATGAAATGGTGGGTGGGGGGTTTACCCGACCTCAGTACTGGGCCAGGAACTTCAAAGGCCCATGGGACTTCCCCCAGGAAGTACCTCAAGAAGGGGTGTGATTCTACAGTCCCTAAACAACAGGCAACTAGGGGAGTATAACATGGAAGGGCTGGGCCACCCCCAAGACAACCTCATCACCAAGACCGGATACATAATTTGCAGAGTGTAATACGAAATGAAAATACAGAATCCCTTGTTCAAAAATTAAGACTTTCAAGACAGTGACAGTAGAAATCAAATGTGGGACCTGAGTGTAAGGCCTTGTGTGACTACACAGTTCACATGGCCATGAAGACAGACTTGCTCGTCATCTTCTGTTTCAGCCACTGATGCCGTCTGCTTACACCACTGCTCCTGCCTGATCGATTCTGGTTCCATCATCTTTGGCTAAAGAGAAGAAATGAGGTTAATACTCATGATACTCTAGTCACCTAAGCAGACTTGTAGTACTGGAAAGGGCTGCACCCAGGTTTCAGGAGGATAAAACTTTGGCAGGGACAAAATAATCAGTACTGTTTGCTACTAGAGGCCAAGCAGCATGCAAAACATTAGCTCGTTTAATCCCCAGAACAGCTCTAAAGCGTAGTCACTATTCACATCTCTTGTACAGAAAAGGAACCTGAGGCTTTAAAAAGTAGTTTTTTATAGGTCACACAGGAAGTTGTGGCAAAATACACATGAAAGTCCTTCCAGAAAGAAGTCCATAGTCTATATTTATGACCCTTTAGTCCCCAGTCTGCACAGAAGGGCTCCAAGTCAGATGTCAGAGGGAGGTGAGAACGAACCTGCAGAGCTGTTTCCGCATCCCACAGAACTCTCCCCCTTGCTACTTGATAAAACACTAACCATAACTAAAACCCCAATACGGATATCACCTCCTCCAGGAAGCCTTCAACTCTACTCCCTTTACACTTTATCTTTATCCCTATTGGGGCATTAATCCCTCAACTGAAATTTGTTTGCATGTTTGTTCTGCTCAACAATGAGTCCTTTGAAAGTAAAAATTGTATCTTCTGCGTAACTGATAGTAGGTGCACAATAAACATAAACTGAGTTTAATCCAGTGGCATAGAAAGAATGGAACGGTATATCCTAGATCTATCTTCTTATCTACAGATTCCAGAAAGCTTGGAGGTAAAAAGGGACCCAGGCAACAGAAATGTGAAAAAAAAATTATGGTTCAGTGGCTGTGATCCTCTCACTCATTGAAAAGTGGGAAAGGGTTTCTTGGCTTGGGAATGTGAATGTTTCTCCCTCTCTGTGCGTGCTTTTCCTCTCTGAGCTGCAAAGCCCTCTAGGAAGGAATAGGACAGACTCAGTGACCTTTTCAAAATCTTTTAGTCTTTTGAGTATAAATATTAATTTTAATCCTTAAAAACAATTATTTCAGGGTGTTTTGCCTAATGGCCACTTTTAAAAAGAAAACCCTTCATAAAGCAGTCCAGGAAGACCTGGGTCAGTATGGCTCCCTGCTCTGCCATCTCTGAGTCCTTTTCTGTTGCTAATTGACTCTCAGAATCTGTGCTGTCCTGAGCCTTCTTCAGCTGGGACTGATTTGCTCTCAGTAGCACATTGGTACATTTTCATTTAAGCTTTAATTAAATCTTGTCTCTTCAGGTGTCAGTGACCCATTTGGCAGCTAAAAGGTAAAATGTAAAGATTAATTTCCTAAGGTCCAAGAGCACAGAATCCTGACAATGTGCTCAGGGTATCTGTGTGAACCCAATATCAAGGAAGTGTGTCTGAACTGGACTATTCTGATTGAACAGAATAGAAACAAACAAACAAACAGAAAGGCTATCTTTGACCAATGAGAGAATGTTTTTTAAAATCAAGATAAGCCAACTCACAGTGTATAGATGTTTTGTTGTAGAATTGCACACTTACTAACTCATTAAGTCTGTTTGTCTTACATAAATATTTATACTTTATGGTGCAATGATTTCTGGAAATATATAAGGCTAATGTGGAAATTATCACATAGCAAAAGGTATTAAATGAACCAGATTGAATTAAAGTATCCCAGAACTAGAACTACTCTAAAAGATCTGTAGCCATTTAGTCCAGTTCTCTACTACTGAGTTAGTTTCCTATTGCAACTGTTAAGAAACCACTGTAAACGGGATGGCTTAGAACAACGCAAATATATATATATAGTGTCACAGGTCTATAGGACAGAAGTCTGGCACAGATCTCTGGGTTAAAATCAAGGGGTCTTCAAGGCTTCTTTCCTTTCTGGAGGCTCAGGGAGAGAATCCATTTCTTGCATTCCTTAGCTATGGTCCCTTCCTCCATCCTCCAAGCCAGCAATGTTGTATCTCTCTGATCACCTTTCTGCAGTCACAGCTCTCGCTGACCACAGCCTCTCCACTCTTAGGAACTTGTATGATTAGATTTGACCCCCCTGCCTAATCTCCCAATCTCAAGGTCTAATACCGTGGGCTCATGAGAGTTCAGGGTATTGTTTTGTTTTGTTTTTAAATCTATTCTAGGTAAATCCTGACTTATAGGAGCTAAGTTAGGCCAAGATACCTAACCTCTCTCATTTTTTTTCTCCTGCTACCCACAGACACCCTGTAACCTCCACACCTCTTCCTGTAAGACCATACACTGATCTCCATGCATCTAAGGACACATGAGCTTCCCTCATCTTAGCTTGACTCTAATGACTTTTCAGTAGAAAGATTCCCTCGACTCCACCCCTGCCCATCTGCAAACCCACACACACCCCTCGTGTTCTCCCCTCAAGGCCAATTACAGCCCCTTATGCCGACCACAGGTACACACACCCTCATTCAAGGTTGTGGGCCACTTTAAGCAGCTGTGGGGCAAGCAAGTGTGTTAGGCTTGCTCACTTGTACTCTGCCTGATTGGCACATGAGCACGGGACAGCACCACGTGTGCATAGTCTACGTAAGGCTGCAGGTGCTTGCCCTCAGGGAGGCAGATTGTAGATTGCAGATTGCTTGCCGCATTAGGAAGGGCCTTTTTTTGCTATTTTTTGCCGGAGAAGAGGTTTTTCCCCCAGCCTACTTGCTCATCAGCCCTGAGAAAAGCAGGTCTTCTCTGCCTGCTTGCTTGTCTGTGATTCTGAGACTCTAATACACAGAATGGCTGACCATTTCTAACTTCACAATTTCTCTACCATCTGCCAGAATCCAATATGAACCTGCTTGGCCATGGCCACAAGCCTTACAGCAACAACTAAGTCATATGCAGTTCTGAGGCTAGAAGAGATGAAATTATATTTTTTTCTGAACACCTCATTTTTTATACATAAGCATTTTAGGATAATTTGCTTTCCAAAAGTAAGAAAGAATATTTAGAATGTCAACGTAGTTATTTTCATTGGCCTTTCATGGCAGTAAAATATACAAAACTTACCCAAAACATTGGATTAATAGATGTGTATACTAAGAAAGGGCTTTAACACTATATATTATTATGTCAGAATGTATTCTGCCCCAGTTTTATCAACAGAGGTCAATAGAAACACACAGAGCCCTCTATTGCTCTATTGAACCATGAATCCTTTAAAAAGAATATTAGATAAATTAATAAAGTAATGAAAGTATAGCAGCCAACATTATAAACAAAATCGTGACAGAAGAAAGTTATCACTGAGCTGTAAAAAGAAATTTTTAAACATTGTTTTCTCTATTTGGATTCCAAGATGGTGACGAAGAGGTTAGACATTCCAACTGCCACCTCCCAGGACCAAATTGGATTACAACTTAAGAACAATGATCTTGAAAAATCAACCTTGGACTAAACGAAGAGGAGTCTATAACCAAGAATCACAGAAGAAGCCACACCGAGACTGGTAGGAAGGGCGGAGATGCGGAAAGGGTTGCCCCACTCCCAAGAGCGAGGGGTGGCTGAGGCTCTGAAGGGACGCTCAGTGTGAGGAGGGTTGCTCTGCAAGGTGTGGGTGCTTGGCCCCAGGCCCAGAGCCCCAGCCTAGAGCCCTAGATCCTAGAAGAGGTGCCCACACAGCATTTGGTGGTGAAAAAAGCCAAGGTTTCTGTCTGCGAAAAAGAAGTGAGAGCACTCGGAGACACTGGCTCCATCTTAAAGGGCCCATGCAGAAAATCTCATTCACAGCCACTTACCTGAGGCTCTGACAGGAGAAGGCTAAGAGGACTAGAGTTGTGTAAGGAGACCGTGAAGTTGTTGGCACAGGAAGAGACACTGTGGGGGACCCCTGTGCTCAATCATTCTCTAGTACTGTAGTTGCCATCTTTTTTGGGCAGAGCAGCAGTCCCCTCAGTGCAGCATCAGAGCACAGTCAGCCCCAGGGGAGGACTCTCTCCATCTTCCTCCCTGAGACCAGGGGCTCACCAGCTAAAAGTACTTCTGCAAAGAGGGCTATCAGCCACACCCAATCTGAGCCAGCTGCTTACCTCACTGGGGAAAAACAGAATTGGAGTATCCAGCAGCATCTGAAGCATTAGGCTCTGAAGTAGGGGCCACATTCCCCATACTGAGCTCCGGACCAGGAGACCCCTGAAGTAGGAGATCCCACTAACATTGTATTCCCAACTTCAGCTTCCTTAACCCACCAAACTTGCAACTTTTAGAGTGGTTGGTGGGGTGAGGCCAGTCTGAGCACATACTACAGTCTTTCTACGAAAGACTCTGTGGGAAGACCAGGCAGCTACATGAGGAGGTGGAGCAGCTGAAAAGTGGAGGCAAATCTTAGAGAGCTTGGAGCTTTTACGGAGCTGCTGTCATCTCTAAGCAAAAGAAAGCTAATCCTTATACACAAGTTGGCCTCTCCCACATTACCCAGGCACAAAAATGCAGACACAGTGAACAGAGCACTAGCTTCAGATACGGAGCCCATGGTAGGTGACAAACAACAGCTGATGCCAACCCAAGAAGACCTAGAATCAACACAACCAGTAGTGGGTGACAGACAACACCAACACTAGACGCAGCTAGCTACACAAGCAGCATGCCCAAAGGAGGAGTCCAGCAGGCACCAGACACAGCAGAGAATAAATATACCCAACAGGACAGACACTGCACAGTGTCTAATACACATGATCAAGGTTGACCTGTAAAACCAGCCAGCCTGAAGGGATAACAGCACCCACAAAAAGACCAACTGTATTTACTACTCAGACACAACAGGAGGGTAATACCTCCCTCAAGAAATATTCCTAGAGCAAGAAACACAGCTGGCCTGGATGTCAGTATCACTGATCCCATCTTCCTCATAAAGTCACCACAACACAACAAATATCAAAGTCAGAACAGGGTTACCCAATACACAGACAAAATGGGCTGACAAAGAAATATAAACCAAATCAATCAACAAGAATAATCCCCCCAAAATAGTACTAAATAAAATGGAAGGAACAAAACAATCAGACACAGAGTTTAAAATAATGATTTTCTTAGATGCTCAAGGATTTTAGAGCAACATTTAATGATCATAATGAGAATGTAAGCAGAGATAAGTAAGCATCAAAAAGAACTTGAAACCATAAAATGAACCAGTCAGAAATGACAAATACAATATCAGAAATGAAGATTACATTAGAAGAAATCAACAGCAGGCTGGATGAAGTAGAGGACTGGATCAGCAATTTAGAGGACAAGACAAATTTAAGCACAGAAGCAGACCAGCAAAGAGAAAAAAATACTCAAAACAATTGAGGAAACTCTAAGAGACTCTGTGACAACATAAAGAGACACAACATTCACATCATAGGAGTTCCTAAAGGAGAAGAGAACGAACAAGGGATAAAGAACCTGTTTGAATAAATCATAGCTGAAAATTTCCCTAAATTGATAAAGGAAAGAGTCACACAAGTTCAAGAAGCACAAAGAGCCCCATTAAAAAGGAACCCAAAAAGATCTATACCAAGACACATTACAATTGAAATGCCAATGTTAAGAGATAAGAATACTAAAAGCTGCAAGAAAACAGCAATTAACTGCCTATAGAGGAGCCTTAAAAAGATGACATCTGACTTCTCAACAGAAACACTTGAAGCCAGAAGGGATTGGCAAGAAATATTCAAACTAATGCAAAACAAGAACCTACAATCAAGACTACTTTATTCAGCAAGGCTATCATTTAAAATTGAAGGAGAAATAAAAAGCTTCCCAAACAAAAAAGACTCAAGGAATTCATTACAATTAAATGAGTATTGTAAGAAATGTTAAAAAGTTTGCTATAAAAAGAGCAATGGAAAAAAGAAACCAAGAGTAAGTGGATTGTGGTTTTAAGGAATAAAATGGCAATAAATAGAGATGACGTCCGAGTGATGGCGCGGTAGGAAGTGATACCGAAAATCTCCCCATAAACTCAACAAGTTCTTCAACCAGAAACAGAAAAACCTATCCTTGGAGTCTTCAGATGCTTCACAACACACCCAAAGGTAGGGTCGAGCGAAAGATTGGCTAGATATATGGTCAAACCCCAGGGGAAATAAGGAGTAAGAAATGCTCCGCCTTCCTCTCTAATCCAAACAGGATGGCTTTCACTGAGAACTGAGAATATAGAAACTAAGGCAGGCATAGGGAGTGAATAGATCCAGGCCGCGGTACAAACAGCCAAACCAGGCTGTGGCACGGAGATCCAAGCCGCGGAAAAACCTGGGCAATTCAAGCTAACACGCGCGCCAAACCCAGACAAAGAAAGACAAGTGGGGCAGCCATTTTCCGCATCTCCTGGTCGGCGCGCGCATGGATAGTGGGCAAGAGATTCCTAGAACACTTCAGGGGTGGGCGCAGCCCGTGCTAACCCACAGAGAAGCAGAGTCAGAGGCCTCTGTGTGGGCAAAAAGCGGCATCTCCTAGGAGCCCCAGCGCCCTGAGGGGACCAGGCACGGGGAGGGAGCTGGAGCCAACTCCAATGGCAGAACTTTTCTGTGCAGAAGGAGGGCTTTCTCGGAGTGAGAGGCATCCCACCTGAGCCTGATATCCTGGTCAGCTCGCACGGAGAGTGGGCAGGAGATTCCTTCGAACTCCTCAGGGGTGGGCGCCCATGTTTTCCCACAGAGGAGCAGAGTCAGAGGCCTGTGAGCAGGCCAGGAGCGGAATCTCAGGCCGCCCTTGCCCCCTGGGAAAGCCACACGGGGACAGAGTGAAAGCCAATCCCAACACTGGAACTTTTCCGTGTGGGCAGAGGGCTTTCTCGGAACTGGCCTGATATCCAGGTCGGCGCACATGGAAAGTGGGCAAGAGATTACACCGAACTCCTCAGGGGTGAGCGCCCGTGTTTTTCCACAGAGGAACAGAGTCAGAGGCCTGTGAGCAGGTCAGGAGAGGAATCTCTGAGCCGCCCCAGCACCCTGAGGGGGCCGCGCACAGGGATAGAGCGAGAGCCAATTCCAACGCTCGATCTTTTCCGTGCGGATAGGGATTTCACTCGAAGTGCGACACGGCTGCTCTGACATCCTGGTGGGTGCGTATGGAGAGTGGGCAAGAGATTCCTCTGAATGCCTCAGGAGTGGGCAACCGTGTTATCTCACAGAGGGGCAGAGCCAGAGGTCTTTGAGTGGGCGGAAGCCCCGCCTGATTATGCTAGCAGCTCTGACTGACTGAGCCTTACTCAGAGCCCTATGCTGAGTGGGAATAGAGTGGGGAGTTGCCAGCTCTTTGAGCCTCTTACTATCCAGGCAGAGGCAGCAGCAACCCCATAGCTGGATTATCAGGCTTCTAATTGTGGAAGGAAAGACTAGGAGAGAGGCTCCAGGAACACTCTCACAGTGAGAGACCCTCTCACTGTTGGAGCCTATAAACACTAATGAGCCTCGGCTGCCAACGAGACTGAAGCCCAATACATGACATCGCCATAGAGAATTATCAACTGCAAACCTCTTCCAGAGCGTGCCACAGGGGCAGAACCCGGGGCACAAAGTCACCGACCAGGAAGAGAGACAAAAAAGAAAAAGCAAGATGATAACCTCTCAAAATCAAGAATAATCTGCAGACTTTATAACCTATCCCATTTTATTATATTTGTTCGTCTGTGTCTCTTTTCTTCATTCTTGATTTTTTGTTTTTGTTTTTTTCTATTCCAATTTGGTCATTTAATTCTCTCTCAGTCTTACTCTCGCCTCTCTTTGAACTACACTACCCATAAGTGTTACATCTCCCATTATCTTTTCTTTCCTCCTCCTTTCTCTCTATGAGGGTTGCAATCCAAAACCCCTAACTCTTTCTCTCTCTCTCCTCCTTTTTCTTTTTTCTTCTTTTAGTGGTTCCATTTTTTTTCTCTCTCTCTCTCTCTCTTTTCTCCCTCTATATTAGTCTCTTCCTTTCTCCTTTATGTCTTCTCTCATTCAAACCTCAATAACAAACAAATTATCTTATCTGGGACTCAAACTTAAGTTTGTGGCATTTTGGAGGGTTTTACTTCACCTTTTTAACACATTAGCAGTGCTCCCATCCCTGGCTCTCCATTTTATCTAGTTCTTGTTCCACTAAATACAATAGTAATTTTTTAATTTTCCACCCCTTTTTCCTGTTTCCCTCTAATTCCTCTCATTATAAATCTGATTCAGCCAACACCTAAATGCAAATCATTTTATTCTTGACCCAAATTTTTTCCTTATTTGCTTTTTGTGGGTCTATACTGCCCCCCCTTTTTTATATATATATTTTTTCTTTTATTTATTTTTTTTTTCTTTTTCCTTTACCCCTTTATTACTTCTCCCAATTCAGGCCCTCCACTACAGGTATTGTTTCTTCTATTTAGTACAATATAATTCATAGTTCATCACAAGATTTTCTCAAAAAAGAGGGGAGAGGAGAGGAGAGGGAAAAAAGGAGGGGAAGGAATAATTCCCTTTTTTCTCAAATTTTTATCTTATTTTATTTTTCTTTATTTAATGATTAATTTTTTTAAAAAACACAATTTTTTTTTATTTTTTTAACTTTTTATTCCTTATAAAATCTCATTAATACTATCAACAAAACCACCCTCAGATGCCATTAAAGAAGAGAAAATCAAATATCATGGATACAAAAGAAAGAGAGGTAACACAGAGAGATGAGGAAAAATCTATGGAGAAAAAATTTAAGATATTGGAAACCTTGGAGTTAAATGACAGAGAATTTAAAATAGAAATCCTAAAAATACTCAGAGATATACAAGAAAACACAGAAAGGCAATTTAGGGAGGTCAGAAAACAACTCAATGAACACAAAGAGTATATCTCCAAGGAAATTTAAACTATAAAAACAAATCAAACAGAGATGAAAAACTCAATTCACGAGCTGAAAAACGAGGTAACAAGCTTAGCTAATAGAACAGGCCAGATAGAAGAGAGGATTAGTGAAATAGAAGACAAGCAACTTGAGGCACAAAAAAGAGAAGAAGAAAGAGATTCAAAAATTAAAAAAAATTAGATAGCCCTACAGGAATTATCTGACTCCATCAAAAAGAATAACATAAGAATAATAGGTATATCAGAGGGAGAAGAGAAAGAAAATGAATTGGAGAACATACTCAAACAAATAATAGATGAGAACTTCCCAAGCCTCTGGAAAGAACTAAAACCTCAAATTCTAGAAGCAAACAGAACTCCAAGTTTTCTTAACCCCAACAAACCTACTTCAAGGCACATCATAATAAAATTGGCACAAACCAACTGCAAAGAAAAAATTCTCAAGGCAGCCAGGGAAAAGAAGAATACAACATATAAAGGAAGGCCCATTAGATTATCATCAGATTTCTCAACAGAAACTCTACAAGCTAGAAGAGAGTGGACCCCAATATTTAAAGTCTTGAAAGAGAGGAACTTTCAGCCATGAATACTATACCCATCAAAGCTATCCTTCAAATATGAAGGAGAAATAAAAACATTCACAGATACAGAAAAGATGAGAGAATTTATCACCAGAAAGCCCCCACTCCAGGAAATACTAAAGGGGGTTCTCCAATCAGATACAAAGAATAAAAAAAAACAACAAAGCCACAAGTAAAAGCTCCAAGAAGAACATAATAAAACCAACTTTAAACTCTGACAACAACAAAAAGAAAGAGGGGGGGAGAGGATGGAGATTAACAGTAGCAAAGGGTGATGGAGTGCAAAAGTACTCACAAAATAGTGCACTACAATGAACAGGGTAGGAACCCTTTTCATTACTTAATGGTAACCACCATTGAAAAAACCACCACAGAAGCACATGATTTAAAAAAGATAGCAACAGAGGAAAGATGTATGGAACACAACCAAATAAAAACAAAAGATAGAAAAACGAAAGAGAAGAATCAAACAAGGCACAAAACTAACAAAAAGCAATCTATAAAATGGCAATAAGGAACTCACAAGTGTCAATAATTACACTAAATGTAAACGGATTAAACTCACCAATAAAAAGGCACAGAGTAGCCGAATGGATCAAAAAAGAAAATCCAACTGTATGCTGCCTACAAGAAACTCATCTAAGTAACAAGGATAAAAACAAATTCAAAGTGAAAGGCTGGAAAACAATACGCCAAGCAAATAACATCCAAAAAAAAGCAGGCGTAGCAATACTCATATCTGATGATGCTAACTACAAGACAGCAAAAGTACTCAGAGACAAAAATGGGCATTTCATAATGGCTAAGGGGACACTGAATCAAGAAGACATAACAATTCTTAATATATATGCACCAAACCAAGGAGCACCAAAATATATAAGACAGCTACTTATTGACCTTAAAACAAAAACTGACAAAAATACAGTCATATTTGGAGACCTCAATACACTGCTGACGGCTCTAGATCGGTCATCCAAACAAAGAATCAACAAAGTTATCGCGGCCTTAAACAAAACACTAGAGCACCTGGATATGATAGACATCTACAGAACATTTCATCCCAAAGTAACTGAGTATACATTTTTCTCCAATGTACATGGATCATTCTCAAGAATTGACCATATGTTGGGCCAAAAAAACAACATCAGCAAATTCAGAAAAATCAAAGTTGTTCCAAGCATATTTTCTGATCATAAAGCCTTGAAACTAGAATTCAACTGCAAAAAAGAGGGAAAAAATACCACAAAAATGTGGAAACTAAACAACATACTTTTAAAGAATGAATGGGTCAAGGAAGAAATAAGTGCAGAGATCAAAAGATATATACAGACAAATGAAAATGACAATACGACATATCAGAATCTATGGGATGCAGCAAAAGCAGTGATAAGAGGGAAGTTCATATCACTTCAGGCATATATGAACAAACAAGAGAGAGCCCAAGTGAACCACTTAACTTCACACCTTAAGGAATTAGAAAATGAAGAACAAAGACAACCCAAAACCAGCCGAAGAAAGGAAATAATAAAAATCAGAGCAGAAATAAATGAAATAGAGAACAGAAAAACTATAGAAAAAATTAATAGAACAAGGAGCTGGTTCTTTGAAAAGATCAACAAAATTGACAAACCCTTGGCAAGACTTACCAAGGAAAAAAGAGAAAGAACTCATATAAACAAAATCTAAAATGAAAGAGGAGAAATCACCACGGACATCGTAGATATACAAAGAATTATTGTAGAATACTATGAAAAACTTTATGCCACTAAATTCAACAACCTAAAAGAAATGGATAAATTCCTAGAACAATACAACCTTCCTAGACTGAGTCAAGAAGAAGCAGAAAGCCTAAACAGACCTATTAGTAGAGAAGAAATAGAAAAAACCATTAAAAACCTCCCCAAAAATAAAAGTCCAGGCCCTGACGGCTATACCAGCGAATTTTATCAAACCTTCAAAGAAGACTTGGTTCCTATTCTACAGAAAGTTTTCCAAAAAATTGAAGAAGAAGCAATACTTCCAAACACATTTTATGAGGCAAACATAACCCTTATACCAAAACCAGGCAAGGATGGCACAAAAAAAGAAAACTACAGACCAATATCTCTAATGAATACAGACGCTAAAATACTAAACAAAATTCTAGCAAATCGAATACAACAACATATTAAAAAAAATAATACATCATGATCAAGTGGGATTCATCCCAGAATCTCAAGGATGGTTCAACATACGTAAAACGGTTAATGTAATACACCATATCAACAAAACAAAGAACAAGAACCACATGATATTATCAATAGATGCAGAAAAGGCTTTTGATAAAATATAACACAATTTTATGTTTAAGACTCTCAACAAAATGGGTATAGAAGGAAAATATCTCAACATGATAAAGGCCATATATGATAAACCATCAGCTAACATCATACTAAATGGCACAAAACTGAAGGCTTTCCCCCTTAAATCAGGAACAAGACAGGGTTGTCCACTCTCTCCACTCTTATTTAATGTGGTACTAGAGGTTCTCGCCACAGCAATCAGACAAGACAAAGAAATAAAAGGCATCCATATCGGAAAAGAAGAAGTAAAGGTATCACTTTTTGCAGATGATATGATCCTATACATCAAAAACCCCAAAGAATCAACAAAAAGACTACTAGAAACAATAAGCCAATACAGTAAGGTCGCAGGATACAAAATTAACATACAGAAGTCAATAGCCTTTCTATATGCCAACAATGAAACATTTGAGAATGAACTCAAAAGAATAATCCCCTTCACGATTGCAACAAAAAAAAAATAAAATATCTAGGAATAAACATAACAAAGAATGTAAAGGACTTATATAATGAAAACTATAAACCATTGTTAAGGGAAATCGAAAAAGATATTATGAGATGGAAGAATATTCCTTGTTCTTGGTTAGGTAGAATAAATATAATCAAGATGGCCATATTACCCAAAGCAATATACAAATTTAATGCAATTCCCATCAAAATCCCAATGACATTTTTTAAAGAAATGGAGCAAAAAATAATTAGATTTATATGGAACTATAAAAAGCCCCGAATAGCCAAAGCAATCCTAAGGAAAAAGAATGAAGCTGGGGGTATTACAATACCTGACTTCAAACTCTATTATAGGGCCACGACAATCAAAACAGCATGGTATTGGCAGAAAAATAGACACTCAGACCAATGGAACAGAATAGAAAGCCCAGAAATAAAACCACATGTATATAGTCAAATAATTTTTGATAAAGGGGCCAACAACACACAATGGAGAAAAGAAAGCCTCTTCAACAAATGGTGCTGGGAAAACTGGAAAGCCACATGCAAAAGAATGAAGCTAGACTACAGTTTGTCCCCCTGTACTAAAATTAACTCAAAATGGATCAAAGATCTAAACATAAGACCTGAAACAATAAAGTACATAGAAGAAGACATAGGTACTCAACTCATGGACCTGGGCTTTAAAGAGCATTTTATGAATTTGACTCCACAGGCAAGAGAAGTGAAAGCAAAAATTAATGAATGGGACTACATCAGACTAAGAAGTTTTTGCTCAGCAAGAGAAACTGATAACAAAATAAACAGAAAGCCAACTAAATGGGAAATGATATTTTCAAACAACAGCTCAGATAAGGGCCTAATATCCAAAATATACAAAGAACTCATAAAACTCAACAACAAACAAACAAACAATCCAATAAAAAAATGGGAAGAGGATATGAACAGACACTTCTCCCAGGAAGAAATACAAATGGCCAACAGATATATGAAAAGATGCTCATCTTCTTTAGCTATTAGAGAAATGCAAATCAAAACTGCAATGAGATACCACCTCACACCTGTTCGATTAGCTATTATTAACAAGACAGGTAATAGCAAATGTTGGAGAGGCTGTGGAGAAAAAGGAACCCTCATACACTGTTGGTGGGAATGTAAAGCAGTACAACCATTATGGAAGAAAGTATGGTGGTTCCTCAAAAAACTGAAAATAGAACTACCTTATGACCCAGCAATCCCTCTACTGGGTATATACCCCAAAAACTCAGAAACATTGACTCGTAAAGACACCTGCAGCCCCATGTTCATTGCAGCATTGTTCACAGTGGCCAGGACATGGAAATAACCAAAAAGCCCGTCAATAGATGACTGGTTAAAGAAGATGTGGCACATATACACTATGGAATACTACTCAGCCATAAGAAATGATGACATCGGATCATTTATAGCAAAATGGTGGGATCTTGTCAACATTATACGGAGTGAAATAAGTAAATCAGAAAAAACCAGGAACTGCATTATTCCATACGTAGATGGGACATAAAAGTGAGACCAAGAGACATTGATAAGAGTGTGGTGGTTACGGGGGGAGGGGGGAGAGGGAGAGGGAAGGGTGAGGGGGAGGGGCACAAAGAGAACTAGATAGAGGGTGACAGAGGACAATCTGACTTTGGGTGATGGGTATGCAGCATAATTGAACGACAAGATAACCTGGACATGTTATCTTTGAATATATGTATCTTGATTTACTGATGTCACCCCATTAAAAATAAATAAATTAAATTTAAAAAATGGCAATAAATAAGTACATATCAATAATAACCTTATGTGTAAATAAATTAAATGCTCTCATCAAAAGACATAGGGTAGCTGCATGGATAAGAAAACAGGACCCATACATATGCTGTCTACAAGAAACCCACCTCAGAACAAAAGATCCACAGAGATTGAAAGTGGAGGGATGACAAAAGTAATCCATGCAAATAATGAAAAAAAAGAAAGAAAAAAGCTGGCATAGCAATACTTATATCTGACAAAAAAGCCTTTAAAATAAAGGCTATAGGCCCTGGCCAGTTGGCTCAGTGGTAGAGCATCGGCTGGTGTGCGGGAGTCCCGGGTTCGATTCCCGGCCAGGGCACACAGGAGAAGCGCCCATCTGCTTCTCCACCCCCCCTCCTTCCTCTCTGTCTCTCTCTTCCCCTCCCGCAGCCGAGGCTCCATTGGAGCAAAAAGATGGCCCCGGGCGCTTGGGATGACTCCTTGGCCTCTGTCCCAGGCGCTAGAGTGGCTCTGGTCATGACAAAGGAACGCCCCAGATGGGCAGAGCATCGCCCCCTGGTGGGCATGCCAGGTGGATCCCGGTTGGGCACATCCGGGAGTCTGTCTGACTGCCTCCCCGTTTCCAGCTTCAGAAAAATAAAAATAATTTTAAAAAAATAAATAATAAAAATAAAGGCTATAGTAAGGGATAAAGATAGTCACTTCATAATTATAATGGGAGCAATCCAACATAAGGATATAACCATTGTCAATATTTATGCACCTAATATAGGAGCACCTATATATATAAAGCTGATTTTGATGGACATTAAGGTCAAGATCAACAATACTTTGATAATAGGGTATTTTAATATCCCACTAATATCAATATCACTGGATATATCCTCCAGACAACAAGGAAACAGCAGCCTTAAATGACACACAAGATCAACTGGATTTAACTGATCTCTTCAGACATTTCAACCCAAAGTAGCAGGATATACATTCTTTTCAAGTGCTCACGGTACATTCTCTAGGATAGACCACACGTTAGGACACAAAACAAGTCTCAATAAACTTAAGAAGATTGAAATCATATGAAGCATCTTCTCTGATCACAATGGCATGAAACTAGAAATCAACTACATAGAAAAACTGAAAAACATTCAAACACTTGGAGGCTAAATAGCATGTTATTAAATAACAAATGGATTAAAACTGAGATCAAGGAAGAAATAAAAAATTTCCTTGAAACAAATGAAAATGAACATACAACAACCCCAAATCTAGGAGACACGGCAAAGCAAACCTGAGAGGGAAGTTCATAGCATTACAGGTATACCTTAAGAAGCAAGAAAAGCTCAAATGAACAACCTAACTCTGCACCTAAAATAACTTGAATGGTAACAACAAAAAGTCCAAAGGAAGCAGAAGGAAAGAAATAATAAAGATTAGAGCAAAAATAAATGACAGAGGCTAAAAAATAATACAAAAGCTGAAAAAATAACCAAGAGCTGGATCTTTGAAAAGGTAAACAAGATTGATGAATCTTTAACAAGACTCATTAAAAAAGAGTGGACTCAAAAAATAAAATTAGAAATCAAAATGGAAAAGTAACAACTGACATCACAGAAATACAAAGGATTTTAAGAAAATACTGTGAAGATCTATATGACAAAAAATTTAACAACCTAGGAAAAATGGATAAATTCCTAGAAACATAAAATCTTCCAAAACCCAATCTGGAGGACTCAGAAAACCTAAACAGACAGATTACAACAAATGAAATTGAAACAGTTATTTAAAAACTCCCAGCAAACAGAACTCCTGGAATGGATGGCTTCACAGGTGAATTTTACCAAATATTCAAAGAAGAACTAACACCTATTCTTCTCAAGCTATTCCAAAAAATTCAAGTGGACAGAAGACTTCCAAGCTCATTTTATGAAGCAAGCATTATCGTCATTCCAAAACCAGGTAAGGAAACTACAAATAAAAAAACTATAGGCCAATATTCCTGATGAACGTAGATGATAAAGTTCTCAACAAAATATTAGCCAACCAAATACAGCAATATATTAAAAAGATCATACATCATGATCAAGCAGGCTTTATTCCGGGGAAGCAAGGCTGGTACAATATTCCCAAATCAATAAATGTGACTCATCACATAAACAAAATGGACAAAAATTACATGATTATATCAATAGATGCAGAAAACGCATTTGATAAAATCCAGCACACACTTATGATCAAAATTCTTAGCCAAGTGGGAATGCAGGAAACATACCCCAACATAATAATGGCTATCTATGACAAACCAACAGCCAACATTATACTCAAAGGGCAAAAATGAAAAGCAATTCCCTAAAGATTAGGAACAAGGCAGGGTGTCCCCTTTTATCACTCTTACTTAAGATAATTCTGGAAGTCCTAGCCACAGCAATCAGACAAGATGAAGAAATAAAAGTCATCCAAATTAGAAAAGAAGTAAAACTGTCATTATTTCCTGATGACATGCTACTGTACATCAAAAACCCTAAAATCTCAGTCACAAAACTACTAGACCTGGTAAACAAATTTGGCAAAGTGGCAGGATATAAAATTAATATTCAGAAATCACTGGCATTTTTATACACTAACAATAAACTGTCAGAAGAAGATATTAAGAAAACAATCCCCTTCACTATTGCAAAAAAGAAAAAATAAAGTATCTAGGAATAAATGTAATCAAGGAGGTAAAAGACTTGTACTAGAAAAATTATAAGACACCAAAAAAACAAATCAAGAAAGATACAAACAAGTGGAAGCATACACCATGCTCCTGGATAGGAAGAATTAACATCGTTAAAATGTCTATACTACTCAAAGCAATCTGTAGATTCAATGCCATATCTACTAAAATACCAATGGCATATGTCAGAGATCGAGAGAAAATATTCCAAAAATTTACATGGAACCATAAAGAACCCAGATAGCCTCAGCAATCTTGAAAATGAAGAACAAAGTGGGAGATATCACACCTCCTGATATTGTTATACTACAAGGTCAGTGTAATCAAAACAGCTTGTTAGTGGCATAAGGACAGGCATACAGATCAATAGAATAGAACAGAGAACCCAGAAATAAACACACACCTTCATAGCCTATTGATATTTGACAAAGAAGGAATAGTATACAATGGAGTAAAGACAGTCTCTTTAATAAATGGTGTTGGGGAAACTAGACTGGTACATGCAAAAAAAAAAAAAATGAAACTAGACCACCAGCTCAACATTCACAAAACAAACTCAAAATGGATAAAAGACTTAAGCGTAAGTCATGAAACAATAAAAATCTTGGAAGAAAACAGACAATAAACTTTCTGATATCTCTTGTAGCAATAATTTTGTTGTTATGTCTCTACGGGCAAGTGAAATAAAAGACAAAATAAACAAATGGGACTTTATCAAACTATAAAGCTTTTCCACAGCAAAAGACACCATTAACAAAATAAAAAGACAGCCCACACAATGAGAGAAGATATTTGCCAATACGTCTGATAAGGGGTTAATAACCAAAATTTATAAAGAACTTCTAAAACTCAACCCCAGGAAGGTCCACAATTCAATTAAAAATGGGTAAAGGAACTGAATAGACACTTCTCCAAAGAGGACATACAGATGGACAATAGGCATATGAAAAAATGTTCAATGTCACTAATTATCAGAGAAATGCAAATTAATACCACAATGAGATACCACCTCACACCTGTCAGAATGGCGCTCATTAACAAATCAACACACAAGTGCTGATGAGGGTGTGGAGAAACAGGAACCCTTCCTGCACTGCTGGTGGAAATGCAGACTCATGCAGCCACTGTGGAAAACAGTATGGTGCTTCCTTTAAAAATTAAAAATGGAACTGGCTTTTGACCCAGCTATCCCATTTTTAGGATTATATGCCAAAAATCCCAAAACATGAATTCAAAAGAAGATATGCCCCCCATATTTACTGCAGTATTGTTTACAACAGCCAATATCTGGAAACAGCCCAAGTGTTCATTGGTGGACAAGTGGATAAAAAAGCTGTGGTACATATACACAATGGAATATTATGTGGCCATGAAAAATAAGGCAATCTTACCTTTTGTGATGGAATGGGTGGAGCTGGAGATAATTATGCTAAGTGAAATAAGCCAGGCAGAGAAAGACAAATATCATATGATCTCACTTACATGTGGAATCTAATGAACAAAGTGAACTGAGGAACGGAATAGAGGCAGAGGCAGGGTCACAGGGAGCAGAGGGACAGCTGTCAGAGGGAAATGCGATGAGGGGACAGGATCAGAGAAGGTGAAGGGATTAGTGAAATTATATATACATAGCAAATACATATAGATGACAGGACGGCCAATCCCAGAGGGAAGGGGAGGAGGGTATCAGGGGGAGGGGAGCAAAGGAGGTATAAGGTGGAACATGTAGTTGGGGGGTGAGGGTGTTATATTGAGTGGGACACTAGAATCCATGTTAACACAATAATTTTTTTTCTTTTTTTTTTTTGTATTTTTCTGAAGCTGGAAACGGGGAGAGACAGACAGAATCCCGCATGCACCCGACCGGGATCCACCCGGCACGCCCACCAGGGGCGACGCTCTGCCCACCAGGGGGCGATGCTCTGCCCCTGCGGGGCGTTGCTCTGCCACGACCAGAGCCATTCTAGCGCCTGGGGCAGAGGCCAAGGAGCCATCCCCAGCACCCGGGCCATCTTTGCTCCAATGGAGCCTTGGCTGCAGGAGGGGAAGAGAGAGACAGAGAGGAAGGGGGTGGGGGTGGAGAAGCAAATGGGCGCTTCTCCTATGTGCCCTGGCCGGGAATCGAACCTGGGTCCCCCACACGCCAGGCCGACGCTCTACCGCTGAGCCAACCGGCCAGGGCCTTTTTTTAATTTTAAATACATTGTTTTTTCTCTTTAACAAAGCTGATTTGGCTTAGAAATTTTTATTTCCTGCTCATTGTTCCCTACCTCCTAACAAAATAGTGTTAAAAAGTTCACTATGCAACATTCCTATTTCTATATATATTTAAATGATTAATATGAAATGTATATTTAAATTATTAACTTTTTTAACACCAAAAATTATGAAATTGTTAATGCCTTTTCTGAGTTGTATGGGATGCCCCTAGAGGAATTTTGTCTCTTTTTTTAAAAAGTACTGCTCTCTGCTTCCTTTCAAGGAGGTGGGGATGTACAGAACTGTCTCCATCAACTGGATGGCTTCTGAGTTTTTCTACTTTTGGAAAGTCCCACCTCCCGCTAAGGGGCCTGCCTCCGGTGACTTAGATGGACCTGGGGGGTGTGAACTTCCTCAGAGACCTCTCAGGCAGAAGCTCAGGGTCCTGGGTCAGAGCGAGCTCCAGCCCAGGTACAGGAATGGGAAGAAGTTTGGCAACCAAAGCCTGGGACCTAGATGAGCTGTGAGAAGAATTTGAATAAGCTGCCCTTGCCAATGACTGGAGCCTACGTACTCCTGCATGTATCTCTGCAGGAGATAAACAGGTCAAAAAACAGACCAGTCAGTAGTTTATTAGTGATAAGAATAATGCACTCAATAATTCAAAAACACTTGCCAGTATTATTCTTTCTCTCAAGGTGTAATGGAAATAAATAAAAAGTGGAAAAGAAGGGAGCAGAGAGCATGAATAGAAAAGACATGTGTTTTGAACATCTACCATGGACCAAGTGTTTTTTTATACTTAATCCTCCTAATTTTTCTAAGTCATTGTTCCCAACAACAGGGAAGGTAGCTGAGGTTGAGTATGTGTATGCAACTTGTACATGGCTCAGGACTTACAAGCATCAGAGCTGGGTGTGTCTTTTTCTACAGTCCCTCAGTGATTTCAGCTCCCAAGTCCACTCCCTGCAAGAGGTTGCTTTGGACGGTCACTTAACGCATGCTAGTGCCCTTGCCTGCACACCTCATTTTTTATGAAGTCTTCTCCTAACACACTAAGCAATTCTCTTGATACAAGGAAGTAGGTGTCACCTCTTCTATCACCCTGGACCCTGGGGTATCAACACAGTCTACCAGCATAAAAACATTTCAAACAGCTGAGATCTGAATCACTACCTACTCAATACTTCACAACCCCCCAAATTTTTCTGAGTTCCCCCATCTCACCCATCCCCAGTGGAGTCCAGCCAACCCCCAGCCCCCAGAGGTTTCTTCAGGCTCAGATCAGGCCCTAGGGCACTATCTGAGGGGTTTAAAGGCTTCCCTCGGTGGTTCAGAGTAGTCTGAATTGTTAGGTTATAAGCTGAGTTGGTTTCCCACTGTCCATGGGCAGCTGACAGCTGTCAGGGAGGCAGGCCTCCCTCTTTCCGCCAGCCAGTCCTGAGGCTCATTCACTGAGATGGGGACAGAGCCCAGACTGACAGACTCTTTTGGCTGTTTCCATGAAGCCCTAGCACACTGGGCTTGGCTGCCAATGGCCTCGAAAGCCCGCAGAACATGCAGACTTCTCAAATATCATTGGATCAAGTTGCCATGAACTGGACATAGGCCTGATAAGAGACTCTCTTGCAGATTGCATTGTCTTTCAGTCAAACAGGCTTTTCTTTCATACCACTAACATCTTTTGAGCACTTCCTGTGTGCAGAGATGGCGGATACAGCCTCTGGGATGTGTTCTGCCTAAAGCTGCCCTGATAAACAAGGTGACAAGGAGCTTTGTCATTCATTTATTAATTTATTCATCACTCACTTACTCATTTGTTCAATGAGTAGATGTTGAACACCTACTCTGTGAAAAGTACTGTGTTAGACAGTGAGATATTCTGCTCTCAAAAAGGTTATACTTTAATAGAGGGGATAAGTCACAGACATAGCTTGCTCAAAGATGAGGTAAGATATAATCTGTGCAATGAGGAAAGTACAGATAGCATGGCCTCTTTCTCAGGAATAGAAAGACATCATTGGTATTTGGAATATAGGGGAGGTTGTCTGGGGTTTGTGCTTCCCCCAAAACAGATCCTGAGACAAAAATTTGAGTGCAAGTGGTTTATCTGGGAGGGTGAAAGTCTCAGTGAGCATAAGGAGTAGAAGTTGAGGCAGCAGACAGAGGAAAAACCAACACAGAATACTTTAATGATCAGTTACCACCATAAATACCTGGGGCTCACCCCCAGGGAGAGTCTCGGGGAAAGGCTGAACATCTCTCAAAATCATCAAAATAAGGAGTGAGGAAGCTGAAGTGTGTTTCTCCCACAACTCCCACCTCTCAGGATTAAGGTTCACTCCTGGTACATTAACTTCTAATGTCCAGAAATCCAAACCCCAGCCTGAGGCCAGAGAATACTCTCCAGAGCAGGGGCAAGAAGTTGCAGAGTTCACAGGACCTGCCTGTGAGTCCCTTGGATGGGCTAAGGCAGTGGTCCCCTACCTTTTTTGGGCCACAGACTGGTTTAATATCAGAAAATATTTTCACGGACCGGCCTTTAGGGTGGGATGGATAAATGCACAAAATAAAATTATGCAACCAGCATAAAAACTGTGGTACTTTTTAATATAATTGTCGAATTTACGAGACAAGCATCAAGAGTGAGTCTTAGACGGATGTAACAGAGGGAATCTGGTCATTTTTTAAAAATAAAACATCATTCAGACTTAAATATAAATAAAATGGAAATAATGTAAGTTATTTATTCTTTCTCTGCAGACCAGTACCAACCGCGACCCGGGGGTTGGGGACCACTGGGTAAGGGAATATATGTGAGCACCCAGCAAATGCTACAACAGTCTTCATGGAGAATTAGATTTCAATCGGGTTTCCCTTCATCATTTTGGGGTACTATAATAAAAATACTATAATCTGGCTTATAAGAAAACTTTTATTTTTCACAATTCTGGAGGCTGCCAAGTCCAAGATCAACATGCAGGCAGACTCAGTGTCTAGTGAAAGCTTACTGCCTGGCTCATAGAAGGCTGTCTTTTGCTGCAACCTCACATGGGAAAGACTATGCAGCTCTGTTGGGTTCCTTTTGTAAGGGCACTAATCCCATTCAGGAAGTCTCCACCCTTATGATTTATTCACCTCCCAAGAGCCCCACCTCTTGTAACATCATGTTCGCCATTAGGTTTCAAGATATGAAATGTGGGAGGACACAAATATACACTGTCCATAGCAAGGTCCTAAAGAAAAATAGGATTTGGCCTGTGGAGGCAGGAGGATTTCAGGTGAAGGGACAGCTCAAACAAATGCACAGAGGCGAATAACCACAGGCAGTGAAAAGAGAATAGTGAACAGCAAAGCTGGACCCCCAGAATCCACACTGTGGGGCTAGAAAAAATGCAGGACACATATGAAAGTGCCAGGTTATAAATCACATGCTATAGGATCAATATATAGTATGGAAATTTTGAAATAATTTTTAAAATACAGATGACATTTTTAAAAATGCATAAAGAAATTTATCCTATCTCAATGACAAACTAAGAGGCATGCTCAAACCTAATCTACTTTGTCTTTGTGGCTAAAATTGTGTCTCTGAGTGGGCCAACAATATTGGTTGTGAAACGCTTCTGTTGGTGAACTACGGTTGATCTTCATGATCCACAAAAGATGCTTCAAATATGTTGGTGGCGTAGCTCTCAGCATTGGTAAATAAATACTCCCAGGGCAATGCAAAAAAGGTGAACAACTCACTTTATCTTCTATATTTTAGGAATTTTCTTTTCTGGGTATATCACCTCTTTACTGATGTCTTGCCTCTACTCTTAAAGTGCTCTGAGACTAGACTCTCACCCTACAGCTCAAGCACCCACAGAGACAATCTTTTCTCTGCAGAAGAGAACTCCCACATCAAGAATGACTGGTCCTGGGAGGCCATGGGACTCAGACACACTGATGCCTACTGTCTAGGAACTTCCTTCAAAACATTGCTCTGCTCATTTGCACAAGGGCCACTTAACTATGTCTTGCCTGAATAGTCAGGTTTTTTATTCTTCCCTTGAAGATCTCTGTTGTGGGTGTTGATAGTCCTATTTTCTGCTGCCTTGCTTAATATATAGTGTTTCCTTTATTCCTCCTACCTCAATGCCCCACTCATATTTCAGGCTGGGACCTACTCCTAATTTAGAGCTCTCTTTCCCCCTTTTGCCAACTTCTATTATGAATCTACCTTTGCCACCCAGCTTAGTGTATCCCAAGGTTCTCTTTACCAAGCCACAGTTGCAGAGCTCCAAGGAAAAGCAACCTGGTCTCATCTCTCCAGGCAGAGGCGAACAAAAGCTCCATCTCCACACATGCTGCAGATGGCTTTTCCAGTCTACCTGAATCATTACCAGCTAGAAGCAGCAGTCATTGAGACTTGGATGTGAGCTGCAAAGTATAGAATCGTGACAACAATTCCAGTGCCATGCAGACTTTTCCTGGATGTGGACTTTTCCTGGACTCCTGCTCCTTGGGACAGCTCCTAACAGACTGAACTGGGGTTGGGTTGCATTTATCAGGGACTTGGCATGGTGTTGGGGCCAACTTGGACTTGGTGAACTTGTTAAGGACACAAATCTTTTATGGATTCTTGCTGTATTGGCCAAGAGTTTGCTTAAAGGCTTTAATCGCTGTAAAAAAAAAATAGAAGACTGAATAAAGAAGATGTGGCACATATACACCATGGTATACTATTCAGCCATAAGAAATGATGACATCGGATCATTTGCAACAAAATGGTGGGATCTTGGTAACATTATACGGAGTGAAATAAGTAAATCAGAAAAAAACAAGAACTGCAGGATTCCACACATTGGTGGGACATAAAAACGAGACTAAGAGACATGGACAAGAGTGTGGTGGTTACGGGGGGCAGGGGGAGGGAAGGAGGGAGAGGGGGAGGGGGAGGGGCACAAAGAAAACTAGATAGAAGGTGACGGAGGACAATCTGACTTTGGGTGATGGGTATGCAATATAATTGAATGACAAGATAACCTGGACATGTTTTCTTTGAATATATGTACCCTGATTTATTGATGTCACCCCATTAAAATTAATAAAAATTTATTTATTTAAAAAAAATTGCTCTGGGCCCTGGCCGGTTGGCTCAGTGGTAGAGTGTCGGCCTGGCATGCAGGAGTCCCGGGTTTGATTCCTGGCCAGGGCACACAGGATAAGCGCCCATCTGCTTCTCCACCCCTCCCCCTCTCCTTCCTCTCTGTCTCTCTCTTCCCCTCCCACAGCCAAGACTCCATTGGAGGAAAGATGGCCCGGGCACTGAGGATGGCTTTGTGGCTTCTGCCTCAGGTGCTAGAATGGCTCTGGTTGAGACAGAGCAACGCCCCGGATGGGCAGAGCATTGCCCCCTGGTGGGCGTGCCAGGTGGATCCTGGTCGGGTGCATGCGGGAGTCTGTCTGCCTCCCCATTTCCAACTTCAGAAAAATACAAAAAAAAATACAAAAAAACAAAAACAAAAAAAACATTGCTCTGCCATGTGTCCCAGGGCACAGAAACCGAGTGAAGGCTCTTCAGTGGTGGAGCTGGAGAAGGACTTAGAATTTCAGTCTTATGAATTTAGGCTTTAGGTTCATAGCAGAATTCAGGAAGTTCCTCTCCTCATCAGGGTCAGGGAATCACACATTCTATGACAACTCAAGGAAAACCAAGCTTTAAAAAAAATTATTACTAAATGACTTCAATACAAAAAGGAGAATCTATGTTCCTTAGTTTATAAAACTATCAGGTCCTCACTCATTTGAGGAATCCAATGAATAATGTGAACAGAGCAACGGAACAGAGGCAGAGGCGGGATCAAAGGGACCAGAGGGAAAGCGGTCAGAGGGAAAGTGGAAGAGAAGATGGGATCAGAGAAGGGAAAGAGATTAATGAAATTTTATATACATAACACAGCATTATAGAGAACAGGACAGCAAATCCTGGAGGGAAGGGGGGAAGGCATTGGGGGGAGGGGGCATGGGGGGCCGAGGGGAATAAGGGAGTGGGGGGAGATATATTCAGAGGGACACTTGAATCTATGTAAACACAAATTAAAATCATAAATAAAAAAACTATTAGGTCCCCAAAAAAGGATGCAAAGGTGAATTTTCCTAAATTGAATCTTAATTTTAATTCAACACAGGGTTTTCCCTTTCAAGGCATCTTTACCATGCAAAATAACAAACCGCTCTACCACTGAGCCAGAAGTGTGAATTTTCGCTTTCTGCACATCCAGACCACTGCTGCCACCACTTCTGTATCTGTGTGGCGGTCTTTGGATTTTCTTAGAGTGGAGCACATTGAACTGAAAATGTTATTTATCAGGAAAGTTGAGAAGGTGATGGATATGTTTATTACCTTGATTGTAATGCTGGCATCACAGGTGTATGCATATGTTCTAACTCATCAAATTGTATACATTATGTATGTGCAGTTTTTATATATCAATTATACCCCAACAAAGCTGTAATAAAATAACGTAAAATGTTGTTTATCCAGTTCAACTCAGCACCCTTGATGAAGGCCCACTGGGAGGAGGGACACCCTGGGCTAAGAGTCAGAGAGGCAGAGGTGAATGTGGCACAGTTCCTGTGGGCTTCAAGGAGTTGGCATCATTATTTTGTTTTCACTGGATGTCATAGTGGGCATTCTGTCCTGAATGTAGAAAACAAGAAATTATTTAATGTAGTGCTGAAAGGGTTACCGTGATAGTAATTTCACAAACTAATAAAAATAAATATGCCCCTTAATAAATCTCTTTAGATTATTTGCAAAGGATCTAAAACCTAAAGAATGGGTTCATACAGCTAGTGCTCTACTTACGACCATGATTGGTTCCGACAGACCAGTCGTAACATGATTTGGTTATAAGTTGAGTAGGCTATATGTACAGTACTGTGAAATGATGTTATAAAAATCTTTAAGTCAGCCTGACCTGTGGTGGCGCAGTGGATAAAGCGTTGACCTGGAATGTTGAGGTCGCCGGTTCAAAACCCTGGGATTACCTGGTCAAGGCACATATAGGAGTTGATGCTTCCTGTTCCTCCCCTCTTCTCTCTCTTTCTCTCTCTCTCTCTCCCCCCTCCTTCTCTCCTCTCTAAAATGAATAAATAAAGTCTTTTTAAAAAAATCTTTAAGTCATATTTTATCATAATTTTCTTTCATTATTGTTATATATCATAATTTTCTTTGTTCATTTTATGCCATTTGTATCATCTCTACACCATTTTGTTTCTTATTTTTACATTCGTCAGGTTTAAGTAAAATACTGCATTACCAGTACAACTGGTTTAATATTTGCAAAGACAATTTCCTTTTGGTAGACATCTTGGGAGGGGTTTGATGAAAAATATCCAAGACACAAAACACAAATTGCTGTACCGAGTCTGGGATAACAGTTGAAATGGTGCACGTGGAGATGGTAGTGCTGCCGGAAGCTGGTCCACACTGTCACACACCCAGCTGGGCAACGCTTGCACTACCAGACGCAGAGCAGTCATGGCTAGCGATTGTGGTCGTAAAGTCGAATGATCTTAAGTTGCATATGTCGTAAGTTGATCAATATTTGTACTTATTTTCTTTAAAACTGGAAAGCAGCATATTAGAAGAACAATAATCTTTATATGTTTATTGTCTCTTTCAACAAACATTCATAATTTTATATATTTGCAAAGAATTTCTGCTGCATCCTGGAATTTTCTCCATGAGTTCAAGTTTATTGTTTTCAACCACTCCATTCTTTTCTAATTGCCTCAAATTTTGATCAAATCAAATTAAAGTCCTTGACTTTCCAAAGAGAAGCCATTAGAAAAGAAAGTAGGAAAACCCAGTGGGGAGGTTTTTCTAAAACCCCCATCAACAGTATGAGGCTCAGGCTGGCTTTCAGCCTCAGCATAGCAGGTTCCCTGGTCGGCACCACTGATTCTCCCTTTGCAACACCAGCCCAACTCCCAGTTCCAGTTCCGAGCTGAGGCAAAAGAGCCGTAAGAAGGTTCCTTTGTGTATGTTCCATTCTATTGCCTTGTACAGCTCACCTCACTTAATTCTCCCAACACCTCCCGGAGCGTGGTGGTGACGGTGAGGTGTTCGCCAGCAGCGCACAGCCAGGCAGTAATGGAGTCAGAACCAAACCCAGTCTGTCCCGCTCTTAAGCCCATACCCTTCCGCTGTACCCCCTGGCCAGTGCTAGACCCTTACGGTGCTCTTGTGGTAGGCGTCCAGTGCCTCTGAACCTGAGGGCTGGAGGCCTGCCACCTACTGACTGGCTGCTCACCGGGAATGCAGAAAACGTTCACCCCATAACGCCACCTGCTGGGATCTGCTCCCCTGCCGGGACTTCCAGCTACTTTGCCTTGGATCCTCGTGACAGCATGGCTGGGCTGCCGGGCTATTTCTCTGCTCCTGGGAATCTGCTGTGCTGGCCAGACCAGCCCTCCCTCAGCCCCTGAAGGCTGATCAGAGCCATTCTGGACTTCACCCCGATTCCTTTACCTGCCCATCTGCCTGCGAACACCTGATCCCCGGCAGTGTGAACCCCAAGAAAGGACAGGAAGCATCCTAACACCAAAGTCAGGGAACACACTCAGAGTGGCACTATGTCTGAGAGGCCTGACAAAAGCTGACTTCCAAAAGAAATAAACAGGCTTCTTTCTGCCTGGAACTTTCTAGATGTCTAGCCTCAGATCCCAAAAAAGTATTCTACTTTCTCCAAACTTTGCTTAGAATTTCATTTGCCACAGACAACCAGAGCCAGACTAACAGTCACAAGCACTGGAGAACAAAAGCAATTTTCTTGAGTAGCTGGTAGCCTTTCCCAAATTAAAGTCCTTGACTTTCCAAAGTCAAGGCACCAGCTCCCCCACCTCCCCAGCCCCCACCCCCACCCTCCACTGGCCTGCCTGGGTTGTGGGACGCACCTGCACCTCAGGCCCGGAAACCAGCGGACTCTCCGCAAAAGCCGCATGCCACGGGGGCCCAGAGCTTCTATTCAAGGCTGGCCCATGCCACGTCGGACAGCACGCTGGACTCTGACGGTTTTAAGCCCCGGCGGAACATTTTCTCTTTAATGCCCAGGTAAGAGGGGCCAAAACAGAAAGCGCTTTATAAACATCAGGAATCACACATTTTCTAGTGTGTCCAAGTAAACAAAGCCCATGAGTCACCCAAAAAGCGGTTCAAAAATGATCTTCTCAGAGTTAAGGAAACAATACAGAAGATGACAGGGTCCCCAATGTACACATAAGCTCTGTAGATACAAAGTTTCCTCAGCCCAAATATGTTTAATTTTTTTCTGACTACCAAAGTCATATGTGTTTATAAGGTAGAAAATAAGGAATGTAGAGAAAAGCACAAAGGTAAAAATGTAAATCAATCATCATCCAGTAACTCAGAGATAATCACTATTGACATTTTAGAGAATGTATGCCAGCCTCTTTTTTTGGTGTATATACATTTCTGTCTTGTTTTTGTTCTTACAAAAATAAAAGCATTTTGGCCTGACCTGTGGTGGCGCAGTGGGATAAAGCATCAACCTGGAACACTGAGGTTGCCCGTTGGAAACCTTGGGCTTACCTGGTCAAGGCACATATGGGAGTTGATGCTTCCTGCTCCTCCCCCTTCTCTCTCTCTCTCTCTCTGTCTCTCCCCCTCTCTCTAAAAATCAATAAATAAAGTATTTAAAAAAAATAAAAGCATTTTGTATATGTTATTTGTATCTTGTTTATTTTATTTAATGATATATCATAAACTATTTCCCATGACATTAATTTTCCTTCCACAACATAATTTCAAGGATTGTTTAATATTTACTGTTGGATAAATAAGTTATTTCAATTGGAAATAACATCAGTAGTAAAAGTTCTTGTACAAAAATCTCTTTGTGAATCTTTACTTATTAATTCCTTAAGATAAATTCCTAGAGGCAAAGTCTGAGTATAAATGATTTTAAGCTTTCGTTTTATCCTAACAAATTCCCATCAAAATTGCTTACATTTATAGAATGTGCCCTGATCCTTGCATTTTACCACTGGTAGGCTTGTCTGTTATTTTGCCAGCATATTAGTTGAAATTTGTAGTTTCCTATCTTAATTGGCATTTCTTCACTTATTGTAGTTAAAATTTTATCATACGTTTTTTAGACATTTACCTAAATCTTTTTAACTTTGACCATTTTTAAAATTATGATGTTTATCTTTTTCTTATTAATTTGAATGAGTTTTTTTATGCATTAAAATATCCATCTTTGGTCTACCATATATATTACAAATATTTCCCATAGGCTATCATATGCATTTTAATATAATTTAGGGTATTTTTGCATTAGTTACAATTCAATGCCCTTTTGAAAGTGCTCCAAGAGAGAGTTGTAAGAAAAGTTCTGCATAAAGATGCTAATAACCTTGTTGCCCCATCACCTGAGTTCAGGAGCTCCAGGCACATAGGAGCTATTTAAACAACACCCCCTGGTATGCACAGCAGTGTGCAGTGGCCCCAGATTCCAAATATATACATTGTCCATAAAAACAGGAAAGAAAAGAGAAGGAAAGGAAAGGAAAGGAAAGGAAAGGAGAGAGAAAGGGAGAAAGGGAGGAGGGGAGGAAAGGAGGAAAAGAAGAAAAGAAGAAAAGCTTAAACTAGCTTAGATTGAGCACCTAGTTGATCAAGTTGGTTTCTCACAAGTGATATAGGACAGAGTACAGCAAACTCTCTGTAAAGGGCCAGAGAGTAAGTATTTTAAGCTTTGCAGGCTGTAGTAACTCAACTCTGCCACTGCTGCATGAAAGAGCCATAAACAATACACAAGTATTATGGGTTTGTCCAAATAAAAGTTAATTGATAAAAACACTACCATCTGAATTTCACGTCGTTTTCATGCATCACACAATATTATTCTGCTTTTGATTTTTGTCAGCCTTTTAGTTTGCCAACCCCAAATGCAAGATAAATGTCCAGCTCATGCAGATCTACTAGAGAAACCCAAGAAAAAGGGCATGTTTGATTTTTGAACTTCCAAGTAGGATCTTTAAAAGCTATCACATGGTTGTACCCTATTAACTTTTGCTTCACTCCTAGCAATGTTCCTATGGTCAGCCTGCACCCCAAAGTTAAGCTATATGGAGCAGGGCCACAGTCAACCTACAATAAGTGTGAAACCTGACAGAGAAATAAATCTGGATTGATAGAAGCCATGAAGATCTGGGGATCGCTTTGGTACTGCACATACCTTTTAGCTTCTGTTAACTGATACATACCTGAACAGATTATTTTGGATTTGGATTTGCTTGGCTCCTAAAAGCATTTGAGTTTAAAAGTCTTATTTTAAATCACTTAGGTTTTAGTTTCTTCATCTATAAATTTGCATTACTGTATACCCCTACAAAGTTATGAGAATTAAAATGAGATAAGATATATGAAAAATGCTTTATAAATTTTAAAGCAATATAGAGAGGGTTTTATTATCAAATAGTCATACAATGAGACAGATTGTATGAATTCTACTATAGTACTGAATTCTACTATACAAGTAGAAACTACTATGATTAGGGGAGACTCAGATGAATAAGATCATAGAAGTTTTCACGAGAAAGTAGCATTTGAACTAGCTATTAAAAGATTGGCAGGATTCTTGTACAGATATGCACAAAGACAGGTAAGGCCAGCCTTATCTTGGCACACTGTTGAATTCCCTTTGTCCTGGCCCTTGTTGGAGGTCTTAAGTCTGGTATCTGTTCATTAAATTTTGAGGACAAAAGAAAGAAGTGTGATTATAGGTAAATAGTGAATGATAGAAGAGGACTCTGAAATGTTCATTCTGAAATCTGATTCTATATTTCAAATTATTTTATTTCAACTCAGAGTGAAGGCATCCCAGAGGGCTTAGCTACATAATTGCTCTTTTAACAGTCCTGGCCACCTTTAGCACATTTAATTATCCCATAATTACTGATGATTATGGCCCAATGTGGAAATTATATGTGGATTATCGATCTTATTGATGAATATGAAGGAAAAGCAGTCACTGTTTTCTGTCAGAAGGCCTCCTCTGCCTTGTCATGAAGACAGACAGCTCTCTCCAGACAGTGAAGAGAGCTGAGGACAGGTTTGGAGGCCCAAAGTTCCACAGGTGTGAGCTGAGAGACCTCATGAAGGGTAAAGGCACAAATGCATACACATTTCCAGAAATATTTCACATACGGTTTATCTTACCCAGATTCACAAATGACAAATACTCCCTGAGACACCCAACTGTTCAGATAGAAAAAGTCTTGCAAAACTTATATTTAGTGAAAGTAAAGAATACTTCTGCATAAATTTAAATTCTGTTCCTTTCAGAGCCTCCTCAGGACTCCCCTTTGTACTATAAAAATATGTATGAGCTCAATACACTGAACCACCCATAACTAGACACAAAGTCGGTGTGGACTTTACCCTTCCATCTTCAGTCAGACTTCGAGTCTCTCCTAAATCATTGCTCTGCAATTAATGGGAAAGGCACTTAATGGGAACTCATGGCAATTAATGGGAAAATGACACAAATAACACTGACATGTCATGATAAGCTGATACATCATGAGTCCTATGGTCACCAAATTAATGCCAGGAAGAAAAGGAAAAGACCTGCTTATAGCATCTACTGCCCACAACAGTTGACTCTTTGTTCCTGTAAGAACACAAACTTTCTCCAACTCTAAAATCGTATTATGTGTTTTATGGAGTAATTTGAGGAAGATGGATTTGCATAAGACCAGTACTACATAAATGAGAGAGCTGTCTGTTTACCCTCAATATTAAATTTTAGACCCCACCTAGTCCAAGAGACACCAAGAACATCCCAGCTGCTCGAGAAGACCACCACTTACCTCTTTTATGACTCTTTTAAGCAAGTATAAAATAAAGCTCCCAGCCCCTGATCCTGACTGAAGGACCATTATGTTCATATAAAGCCTATTCCTTCCTATAGCTTATAACTGAGTTAAGGAACAAGAAGAGTGATGAGTCACTGAGACACAGTGCAGACTTGAGGGACAGAACAAAGTAACTTTGGGGCTGTACAGGCTGTACAGGCTGTACAGGCTTCTACAGCTCTTATTCAATAAATAACCAGACCAAGAGAAATCTCAATGGTCTGGAATGGCCCTGGGGATGCCTGATCCAAGAGTGGATGGGATATTTTGGAAAAATCGGCAGACAACATTCCCAACATACCCAACGGACTTAGAGTCTCAGAGGAGGAATGTGCCTGATGAGCTCAGGGACAGTGACACCTGCCACATCTGAGTTGTGCCCAAAGATGAGTCATGCCAGGCAATATTAAAAAGGGGGTAAATTGTGAGGGGTGTGGAATGCCTGGCCATGGATGGGGTTCAGAAGCCAACCTAGGTGCCAGCAGCTAGCATGGTTTTCTACTTAGGTCTGTAACAGGGATAACAGTTAAGACCCCAGCCTCAATTTCTCAGCATTTAAAGTAGAGATAACAGTACCTACCTTATACTGTTGTTTGAAGGATGAAATGAATATACAGGGAGTCCTGGAGTTACGACATAGATTCGTTCCTACTAGAGTGATATAACTCAAATTTTGGTGTAAGTCAAAACACACCCTAGCCTAACACAAATAGAACACTTGCACTTTTGCGCTTTTAACAGTCGAAATGGCGCAGGTAAGCACACTGGGGGTGCCAACTCCCTCACTCATGCCGCGTTACTGCGTACTCTTCGCCGTGTGCAACCAAACTAGTTCGCCCACGTAGTCTGTAAGGACTATGCTAATTGCATCAGCCGAAACACTCACGTCTCAATTTTTTTAAGTTTTGTGGGAGTGAGCGGCATAAACTCGAAACAATGTATGTCGAGACTATGGTAACCCAAAGACCCCCTTTATACATAATATAAAATTATATTTATTTTGGTAATATTCCATCATTCTTGTTTAGGAGTGTTACGCCACTTGGACATATCTAAACAGACCTATTTAATTCATTCTCTGGATGTTATAGACTAAAAATAAGTATGATTCTCTTTGCCCATGACAGCTTGAGACCTGTTTCCTAACTGTACCCCCAGCAGTAAAACAGGAGTTTGGCAGAATAAAAGGTCCTGAAACTGAGCTCCTGTGAGCACCTCCCCTAGTGCGAAGTTTTGTTTCTTCCACAGCTTTCCCCTGGCATCCGGGACCTGAGAATCTTGCCCATTAGAGCACCAGAAACAATGATTAAGATGGACATCCTCTGAAACAAATCAGAAACTTTTTTTAAAGGGGGAAAAAGGCTGAACTTCCACAGTATAAATATTACTAGATGGCCTCAGGCTCAGATGCCATTCACAAACTCCTCAAGCTGCGCTCTCGCAATTTATGACATTTAACAGAGCCCCTGGAGAGAGCTTCAGTCCTGCCAAGCTCCAGAGCCAAATATTAGCCTCCTTGTGTTAATGAGGCCGAGTCAGGGAAGAGGAAGACAGGAGATCATTTCAGTGATTTCGCTTGTTAACTTTCAGCCTTCTCTCTCCAGCTCCTCTCCTCCCTCCCATGCTTGAGAGAGAAAGCTGGAAGCTTACTGGACAAGACTTCAGTGTGCCCCCCTCACCAGACACCAGTACTGGCACCATAAGGTGGCTCATCACCCCAAGTGTCATGGGCTGCTCACCTCCAAGACCCCAGCGCATAGCTGGGAAGAGAGAACAGGAGGATACGTGGGGAGGAGGCTGGCGTGGTGGAGGCCAGCCGGGACACTGGTCTCATCCAGGCCTGCCTCCACTAACCTCTCTCACTCCAACCCTTAAATCAGGGGTCCCCAAACTACGGCCCGCGGGCCACATGCGGCCCCCTGAGGTCATGTATCCGGCCCCCGCCACACTTCTGGAAGGAGCACCTCTTTCATTGGTGGTCAGCATCCATATCCTGTGCTCCTGGAGTATTGTATGTAGCAGTGTCGCTCACATACAGTACTACTTCCAGTGACGCAGGATGCACGCCTCACGGCTCCGGAAGCGCGTCATATCACTTGTTACGGCTAGCAGTGACAAATATGGAACTGGACATTGACCATCTCATTAGCCAAAAGCAGGCCCATAGTTTCCATTGAAATACTGGTCAGTTTGTTGATTTAAATTTACTTGTTCTTTATTTTAAATATTGTATTTGTCCCCGTTTTGTTTTTTTTACTTTAAAATAAGATATATGCAGTGTGCATAGGGATTTGTTCATAGTTTTTTTTTTTATAGTCTGGCCCTCCAACAGTCTTGAGGGAAAGTGAACTGGCCCCCTGTGTAAAAAGTTTGGGGACCCCTGCCTTAAATGAATGTGGCTCCACTGAAAACAATGTTTAGGCCTCCAGTAAGGGAGGGGCTCTCCTGTTATACCATCTAGTCCTGCCAGGTCGGGGAGACTGCTCACCTGAATCAGCCACATGCTCCCTCCCTAGGCCTCATCAGCCCTGACCTTCTCTTGGCCGGAGCAGTTAGGCTCTATATGTAGGCTGTGTGGCCAGATTCAGGAAAAATAATTTTTAATATAAGTATCCCCATACCATGTTTGAGACATACTTATATTAAAAAACTTTTTGTTGTTGTTAATTTGAAATTTGAATTCGATTGTGTATCCTGTACTTTATCCGGTAATCTTATCAAGGCCTCGATCTCCACATCTATAGTGGAATATTAAACTAGATCAGTGACTTTTCAAAGGTTTTCTATAAAAATATATATATATTACTTAGGCCTGCCCAGGTGGTGGTGCAGTGGATAGAGTGTCAATCTGGGACACTGAAGATCCAGGTTCAAAACCCCGAGGTCGCCGGCTTGAGCACAGCTCATCTGGATTGACAGCAGGGTCTCCGGCGTGAGCATGAGATCACACACATGACCCCATGGTCACTGGCTTGAGCACAAGGTCACTGGCTTGAGCAAAGGGTCACTGGCTTGGCTGGAGCTCCCCAGTCAAGGCACACATGAGAAAGCAATCAATGAACAACTAAGGAGACTAAGGAGCTGCAACGAAGAATTGATGTTTCTCACCTCTCTCCCTTCCTGTCTGTCTGCCCCTATCTGTCCCTCTCTCTGCCTCTCTCTGTCTCTGTCACAAAATAAAAAAAAAGAAAGAAAGAAAAGAAATATTACCCAGAGGCACAAATATATGAAATGGATAAGAGCAGAGCTGCCCTGGTTGAGGCAGAGGTGGTGGCCAGAGATCTCCTCCCACCTTCTACTAAGCCCAGGTCTTCCCTGAGTTGTTTGAAGGCCAAGGGAGCATGATCTCTGCGATCTCTTCTAACCCTCTGTCTCCACCAGCCCAGGCCTCCAGTGGCCTTCACAACTGAATGGTAGGTTTAGGTTCAGGGCTCCTTTAAATCCAAACCCCTTTTAAATTCAAACTCCCCTCACCCAACTTCCCACTAGGTCTCAAAACAGAGCATTCTCATTGATAGATCAGCCCATCTCTGGGACCGTGCCAACCTGTGGGAGGGGAGGGGACTGGCTTGCTTGAAGCCCCAGACCGGGACCTTTGAACCAGCCCAGGTCCTCTTTTTACAACTGATGCTGATAATAGACAGTTGAGCCAGAATGTAAACAATTTGGAGAAGCTATGGCATCACTCCAATCCACATATGAAGAAATAATACCTTGTACCTATAGAGGCAGTGACATCAGCCGCTTTTTCTAAGACCCCTGACCAACCTACATAAACCCTGCTCCATCCCACCCCAGGGCCAACATGGCTTCGTCTTTCTCGGCCAGCCTACACTCTGGCGTTTTAAATAAATTTTCCTTTTGGAACAAACCAGCCTTGTGTTTTCGGTTCGGCTCTCCCCAGCGCCCACCCATAGGCCCAGGAAGGGCTTAGCCTGTCAGCTATCTCATACGGGATAAGGCAGCCCAGCTGGAGTTCTCTCCAGGTTTGATCTAGGCAGGGGTTTATACCCACCTGCCAGTGGCCAAAGAGACTGAAAATAGACTTTTCCCACTCCCCAGTAGACCACACCCCCAGTTTCAACCTTTCGCTGAAGAGCCTACAAAACTTCAGACCACTCACATCTGTTTGCTCTGCCACAGGTACAGTCATGGGAGATAAGGGCTCATCTGCAGATACAGTCAGGCTATGACTCCAACCTCCAAACCCGTAAGACATGGCTAGATACCTTTTCTTAGACTCATGCCTAGAGATGAGGCACCTCAGAGACCGTCGTACTGTGGATGGCTGTGTGTGGCGATGGGAAACCGTGGGCTCAGAGACCACTGCTGTCACTACTTAGCTGTGTGACCTTGGGGCTTAGTTTCTTTGCATAACAGTTTATTGATAATAGGGTTATTGTTATAACAATTAGATAGAATAAATGTATGTAAAAGAGCTTCATGAGTGAAAGAAGCCAGACCTCTCCCCTCAAAAAAACAATGCTATATGGTTCCATTTAATTCTAAAAATTCAAGCTAATCAATAGTAACAAAGTACATCAGTGGTTGCCTGGGGACAGAGTGGCAGAGAGGGACTAACTGGGGCACAAGGAGATGTTTGGGGGCGCTGGCTACATTTGCTCTCATAATTGTGGTGATGGTGTCAGGAATGTATATATATATATATTCAATATATATATATCAAGACATATCAATTTATAGTTTTTAAATAGATGTAGTTTGCTGAATGTCATTTATATCTTTATAAAGCTATTTTGAAATTAATATGCTTTAAATATTTAAAAAGTAATACACAAACTTTATTATTACCATTGTTGTGCTTATTTTTATCCCAGCTTTGAGGATTCTTCCTGTGTTTGAGGATTGTCTTTTTCTTCCTAGAGTTAAGTGCATTTCTTCACAAAAGAAATTTCAAATTTGTGTGACCCTGTGATGCCCAAATGGAATGTTACCACCACAGAGATGCAAAGGAACCTAACGTCATCCAGGCAAGCCTCCTATCAAATGCACGCTTTACTCCTCTCCTGCCCTGCATCAAAGTCCTGTTGGTTGTCTCTCTTGCCCAACCCACATCGCTCCTCATTCCTCTACCTTTGCTATGCTCAGCTGGCCCCTGTTTTGCCTGGACCACTGCAAATGCCTCTTGATGAACACAACACCCTCTCATCTTACTTATCTCCAATCCATTATCTATACTTCAGCTAGCATGAGCTATTTAAATGCACATACAATCATATCACTACACTGCTTAAAACCTGAAGGTAGTTCCCCATTGTCCTTAGAAAAAGACCCAAAATCTCTACCATGGCCTACTAGACCCATGTGACCTGTCCAGTACAGCCTGTACCACTCTTGTTTTCTCTGCCCAAGGCACAAAATATCACATGTGGGCATTAACCCAATAAGGAATGTACCTACCTATATAGTTTAAGTTAAAAAAATTTGGCTCTCAAAAGAAATTTCAGTCGTTGTACTGTTGATATTTGGCTCTGTTGACTAATGAGTTAGCCGACCACTGCCCCAGACAATTTGGAGTTAGTTAGTTAGTTAGTTAGTTAGTCAGTTAGTTTTTAGAGAGAGAGAGAGACAGGGACAGACAGAAAAGGAGAGAGATGAGATGCATAAATTTTTCATTGCGGCACCTTAGTTGTTCATTGACCGCTTTCTCATATGTGCCTTGACCAGGGGCTACAGCAGAGTGACTAATCCCTTGCTCAAGCCAGCAACCTTGGGCTCAAGCCAGAAACCTTGGGCTTCAAGCCAGTCACCTTTGGACTCAATCCAGTGACCATGAGGTCATATATATGATCTCACACTCAAACCAGTGACCGCTCGCTCAAGCTGGTGAGCCCATGCTCAAGCTGGATAAGCCCATCAAGCCAGCAACCTTAGGGTTTCGAACCTGGGTTCTCCACCTCCCAGTCCAACACTCTATCTACCACATCAATGCCTGGTCAGGCTAGTCAAATGTATTTCATCTGTTGGATTAGCAAAGACTAAGAACACAGACCCTGTTTCGTGTGGATAAAGGTATGAAGAAGCAAGTTCTCTCAATCACTGTCAGAGAGAACATAAGTTCACACAACCTTTTGGTGAGTTATCATACATGTACATTTTAAATGCACATACCATTTGTTATGGACTAAATGTTTGTTTTCCCTCAAGGTCGTATGTTGAAATCCTAACCTCAAATGTTATAGTATTAGGAGGTAGGACCTTTGGGCGATGCATAAGTCATGAAGGTGAAGCGTTTGTGAATGGAATTTGTGTTCTTATAAAAGAAGCTTCGAAGAGCTCCAACCCTCTTCCATCACATGAGGGTACAATAAGAAATCTGCAGCCTGGAAGAGGGCCCTAACCTGATCGTGCTGGCACCCTGACCTCAGACTTGCAGTCTCCAGAACTGTGAGCAATACATTTCTGCAATTGATAAGCCACCAATTCTATGGACTTTTATTCTAGCAGTCCAATAGTAGATAAAGTTTTATGACATAACTATTGGTAAAGCATGGGGGGGGGGGCTATAAAACATAAACTAAATTGGAGGTTAGGTGATTTTCCTCTTTTACAGTATAAATGTGTAGATAATTCATTGAAATAATACTTGGGAAGGTCCTTCTGAAGAATGGATGCTAAATAAACTTTACTACATTCTAACCATAAATAAATTAATTAATTAATTAATTAATTGTGTATTGTTTTAATTTTTACACCATGTTACTTTGAGAATCAGGTAAGTTACTGAGGCTCTTTAAAAGAAACAGATTATCTCATTCAATTCTTTAATTATATTATTGAAGAAACTGGAGCCTAGAGAATAACACAATGAATAATTTTTGTCTTCCACATTTACTGTTTTGTCTGTTCTCCAACTTTCTCTTTGGGTAACTACCTTCTCTCTCTGGCAACTTTCAGACACAGAGATGGGCGCTTGCTTCTGGCTGCCAATCAGAATGCACATCCCCAGGTCAGGGCTCAGTCCAGGACTGACTCTATAACACAAACAATTAGAATTGTTTCAAAACTTGATCTGTATACAGAGTAAAAGGACTTCATATGTTTTACTGTAGATTGTTATTTATGAGGAATAATTAAGTTTAAAACCATCTAAGCATATCTTTTGCTATAAAGTGAAAAATTCCACCTGAAAATGAACCCAAAAAGACTGAAGGTTTGAGAAAGGAAACAATGTTCTAATGACAGCATAGGGCCACTAGATCCCATTGTCCGAGTGGCCTGGTCCAACCTCTGGAATTCTTGTTTTGCTAAACAATTTGAATTTTTGGCTGAAAACAGCAATCACAAATGATCACCAACATCATAGAGCTAAAAGAGGCAGAGCTAGGGTTAACTCCCCATTGTATCAGCTCTGCTCCCATTCATCTGGCTGTTCCACCATGCTAACCGCCATCACAAGCCCTGAAGGTTCCTGGGGTTCAAATGCCACCTCTTTGGTGCAAATGCACACTTGTATAAACTTCCAGAAAGCAACTTTACAATATGTATCATGAGCCTTCAAAACATCTGGACTTTTCTATGACAAGGTACTAGGTGGCCTTTTTCTTTTCTTTTAATTTTTTTAAGTGAGAAGTGGGGAGGCAGAGTGACAGACTATCGCATGCACCCCAACTGGGATCCACCTGGCAAGCCCCCTACCAAGAGATGCTCTGCCCATCTGGGGCGGTTGCTCCATTGCTTGGCAACCAAGCTATTTTAGCATCTGAGGAAAGGCCATGGAGACATCCTCAGTGCCCAGGCCCAATTTTTTCCAACTGAGCCATGGCTGCAGAAGGAGAAGAGAGAGATAGAGGAAAAGAAGGGAGAAGGGGAGGGGTGGAGAAGTAGATGATTGCTTCTCCTGTGTGCCCTGACCAGGAATCAAACCCAGGATGTCCATATACCCAGCTGACGCTCTACCACTGAGCCAAATGGCCAGTGCCAAGTGGTCTTTTTGATAATTATCTTTTTCATTGTAAATTAATAGATTCTCTTTCTGATTTTAACGTTATACTCTATTAATCACTATCTTCATTTAGAAAATACATCCTAAATTATGAACCAAGGTTTATGGAGAAAAATGGTCATATAAAATAGAAAAAGTGAGGCAGCCAAAGTACAATGATGGTGAAGCAAGTAAAAAGTAGCCATAGATTGAAATGTTAAACAATAACTTTGAAAAGCTGTTGCATGTTTATGGTTTTTAATGATAGGAAAAATACTTACAATTAAGTGAAGAGGTAGGATTTATTTTACCTATTCCATTTTATTACATCTAATATATCTTTAAAATGTTCCACTAAGACCAACTCTAATTTGGGAAGGAAACTGACACAAGATAGCCAAGAGTTAGGTTTATGAGAAAGAACTACAGTGGCAGATCATTATTATTTAGTTGAAATAATATCAGTACATACAATATACATCACTGAGCACATTTCCAGTCATATCAAATATCCCTCACATCCTAGCTACTAGAGTCCCCGTGAATTGCTTATACAAAATCTTCGAACAAGTAGCCGCAGAATGATGCCCTTGAGGCAAACAGCTGAACAAGATGACAAGAATGTATGTTGGAATTACATGAAGCTGCCCTACAGGCAATTTTGGTTCTTCCAGACTGGTTGCCAAAGTAAGGCACACTAGAGCCTTCATGCACCTAACTGAGGATATTTGCTCTTTAAAATGAATATTCAGTGTGCCTCCTGGGACTCACTCATAAGGAAAGGGGAATATTTTTGTCCTGCCTCCTGTCTTCTGCATGGGTGACTAACAAACAACTCATCACCTTGCCATGTTTCTCTGCCAGGAATGACATGTTTCACTAGGTATTCTTACCTTTCATTCTGTTCTTGATAAGTGGATTAAAGATTATATTAATAGGGTGAAGATTTAGGAAGCATTGTTTACTTGGCTTATTGTAGAAAATACCTCAGAACTATACTTAGAAACAGCTTGGTGTTGTGGGAAAAGCTGTGAGTAGTGGAAGCCAGGATACAAGTCCTAACTGAGCCTCTTTTGAGATAGACAGCCTGCCCAAACCCAATTTCCTCATGAAATAATGCTCAAATACCACTTTGCTAGGCAGTGATGAAATTAAGCCTTGTGCAGTGCCCAGTACACTGTAGAAGGGTAACAAATTGTTAATGAACGGCTTCGAGATGCTTAGCAGAGAGCCTACCCGTGTCCATCAGTGCTTCCTCCATTTTAAAGCACATATAGCAGCATCTTGGGATTTTGATAAAATGTAGATTCTAATTCAGTAAGTCTGGGACCGGGGCTTGAGAGTTTCAATCAACTCCTGGGTGATACCAAGACTGCTGGTACACAGTCTTCGAGTAGCAAGGCTGTACATCACTGGTTCTGAAACCTGAGTAAACCTCGCCAAGGAACTTTAAAAAATACTGACGACTGGATCTTACCCCCTGACATTCTCATTTTATTAGCCAGGGGGTATGGCCTGAGCAGTGGGATTTTTAAAAGCTCCCTAGGTGATTCTGAGGTGCACCCATTTGAAAACCACTATTTTATATAGTATGTGCTTAATAAATAGGACCCATTAGAATTATAAATTTGATGAGGACCCAGATGATTGTGACCATGCTCGAGTAACACATTACATACTATAATACTGTTCCACAATAAAGAATATATATGCTGTAATAAGGAGCAGAGAGAACCATGTCGTTTAGCAGTTAGGTCTTAACAATTTGGCAAAAAAGCAGAAGGAAATGAATTAGCCGGAGTCTATGCAGATTTAGAGTTGCTAAACTTTAAATTTAATACTTCAAATGAATGATATGCAATGCTTTTAAAAGAGGTCGTTTTTCTTTCAGGGTGTCCCTTCAGATGTACCCAGTGCATGGCACACATCTCAAGGTTCCCATCCTATCTTGTTAACTAAAATATTTGGGTTTCTTTTAACTGTGTGTTCTCATTTCCAACAGAGAGTGGGAGTACAAGACACACACTACAATAGGGAAAATGTTGAGGCAGCGTTTTCAAACATAATCATCTAAATGTGAAGGGACATGCAGTTCAGAGGAAACAGAGTAAGAGGATCCAGCAAGGAGAGAAGAGAGCAGAAGATGCAATGTGATGTGACGCGGACAGGCCAGATCAAAGGCTCCAGCGGGAGAGAAACATTTCATTTGGGAATCAAGTGAATTGTTATAAAGTTGAGAGGAGGAGGACTGTGGAGATAATAGAACTGGCTTTCAGCCATCACATCTAAGGACTTTACCCAGAGGAACTATTCAAGTGCTCGTTCAGAACACACTGTCTGCAAGCTTAAATGAAAGTGTCCAGGATTCCGGTGGCATCTGCTTATCTTTAAATGTCACCACCTGAACTTCGGGACCTCTGACTTTCTAGAGGGTTGGCACCCATATTCCAACAATCTTCCTCAAAAAGAACCAATCCCCTCTCCCTGAGATGTTTATGTATTCTACCAGGTCACTGAGGTGAGGACTTAATTTGCATTTAGCACTCCTTTTGGACTAAATTATTATAAATGCCACTAATTTTTGAGTTTAAAAAATTTCCTTTACCATATTTTCAGATTATTAAATGTCTTTTCATACTCCTTAAAGCCAAATAATTTGATTATATCTTAATTGCTTAACTTTTTTCTACCATTTTACTGTTTGCAGAACAAATCTACCACTTCAAAGAAAATCATTTTAAACAATTATTTGCAAAGCAGAACAATAATCACCTATTGAGTAGTCTGAAGAAAGAGTATTAACAGGCTTTCTCTCCAGTCTTGTCACTCTCTGAGTTTGCCAAGGTTGGCAAGACATTTATTCTTTGCCACTTTGTTTTTTTCCATTTATGTTTTGAAAATATAAGATATTTTGACAAAATGGTACAAAATTTCTCATAAGAACGCGACATTAAAATTTATCAAGACAAAAGTTGGAATAGAATTAATATGAACTAACTGTACAACTTAGAAGGAATTTGAATATATCTGGAACAATAGAATCATGTTTACACTGACCAGATTCTGAGTCTTCATAAACAAAGTCCAAGCAATATCATGAAGTTAATAATAACTTAATTTAGTTACTTTTGTTATTTTTAGCGAGAGAGAGAGACAGAGACAGAGAGAGGGACAGATAGGGTCAGACAGACAGGAAGGGAGAGAGATAAGAAGTATTAAGTTTTCATTGTGGCACCTTACTTGTTTATTGATTGCTTCCTTGTATGTGCCTTGATGGGTGGGAGTGAGAGGCTACAGCTTAGCCAGTGACCCCTTGTTCAAGCCAGCGACCTCTGGTCTCAAGCCAGCAACGATGAGGTCATGTCTATGATTCCACACTCAAGCCAGATGAGCCCGCACTCAAGCCGGCAACCTCGAGGTTTCGAACCTGGGTCCTCTGGGTCCTCTGTGTCCTAGGATGACCTTCTATCCACTGTGCCACCTCCTGGTCAGGCCATTAATAACTGAATTTAAAATGTTTAACTAAGTATCTTCATACCGGCTATCAGGATTATAAAAGAAAAAAATGAAAAAGACTGAACTGGGCCCTGGCCGGTTGGCTCAGTGGTAGAGCGTCGGCCTAGCGTGCGGAGGACCCGGGTTCGATTCCCGGCCAGGGCACACAGGAGAAGCGCCCATTTGCTTCTCCACTCCTCCGCCACGCTTTCCCTCTCTGTCTCTCTCTTCCCCTCCCGCAGCCAAGGCTCCATTGGAGCAAAGATGGCCCGGGCACTGGGGATGGCTCTGTGGCCGCTGCTTCAGGCGCTAGAGTAGCTCTGGTCGCAACATGGCGACGCCCCGGAGGGGCAGAGCATCGCCCCCTGGTGGGCAGAGCGTCGCCTCATGGTGGGCGTGCCGGTGGATCCCGGTCGGGCGCATGCGGGAGTCTGTCTGACTGTCTCTCCCTGTTTCCAGCTTCAGAAAAATGGAAAAAAAAAAAAAAAAAGAAAAAGACTGAACTGAAGATTCTGTCATATCTGGGCAAAAGAGACATCTCAATAAAGTACTAGACAGAGCAGTTAGAAAGGTCTACCATCAGGGAAGAATGCACTGGATTCACTCAGGAAGGTGAATGATAGACCTCGTTGCAGGTGCTAGAAGGAAACAAAACCTGCCAGGTGCAACATGGTCTTTAAAGAGTAGTCACAGGGCCCTGGCTGATTGGCTCAGTGGTAGAGCGTCGGCCTGGCGTGCAGGAGTCCCGGGTTCGATTCTCGGCCAGGGCACACAGGAGAAGCACCCATCTGCTTCTCCACCCCTCCCCCTCTCCTTCCTCTCTGTCTCTCTCTTCCCCTCCCGCAGCCGGGGCTCCATTGGAGCAAAGTTGGCCCGGGTGCTGAGGATGGCTCTGTGGCCTCTGCCTCAGGCACTAGAGTGGCTCTGGATGCAACAGAGCGATGCCCCAGAGGGGTAGAGCATCGCCCCCTGGTGGGCATGCTGGGTGGATCCCGGTCAGGCGCATGCGGGAGTCTGTCTGACTGCCTCCCTGTTTCCAGCTTCGGAAAAATGCAAAAAAAAAAAAAAAGAGTAGTCACAGAAGATAAAGCCTGATACATAGTAGGTACTCAGTAAATCCTGGATGGATGGGTGGGTGGGTGGATGGATGGATAGATGGATGGATGGATGAATGGATGGATGAGTGGATGGACGGATGGGCAGATGGACAGATGGATGGATGGATGAGTGGATGGGTAGGTGGGTGGATGGTTGCATAAATGGCCATTCAGAGTCAGATTCCAAAAGCAATAGCTTGTTACCCATAAAGGCATCAAATCAGGGGACATGAGGAAAAGATGAGAAATTCAGCAGCCCTGAGAGGAAGATAGAATCAGAAATTATCTATCAGCAGGTGGAAGGTATTCAGGGACAGAGAACAGGAGGAATATAATTAGAGAAAAAAACCCATCCTTGAGAAACCACAATAAATAGAAGACTGTTGTAACAAGAATTTATAACAGAAAAAATAACATAAAAACTAAAATCTCCAATGAGAAAACAGTGAGTACTAGACAGAAGCTCAATTATCAGACTTCAGGCACAGAGTCAGATGGCTCAGGACTGGCACATAAGTTCAGTTATCAGAACTGGGGCATGAGGTCAAGGAAGTGCTAGCACCAAAGGCCACTTGATGCTAAACTCTGAAATTCCTTAAATCTCCTACTTAGAAATGGAACTAGTCCTTGTGCCCAGGGCAGAGCTGAGACTCCAGTGTGTTCAGGAAGAACCAGCCCTGGGGAGAGGAGACAACCAAAGCTGGAAATCAGAAAACCTGGTGAGCAAACCGAACCCTAATGACTCTAATAAAAAGAAGGGAGATGTGGGTTCCAGAAAAGCACAAACATCAAACCCCATGGGCCCTCCCAACAGTATTCTGAAAACACCTTCACCCCACAGAAAAACAGTCCCATGGTAAAGGGAGCTTTAATCCTCATGCAGCCCCACTTCAATGTGTCCCAATGACGCTTAGTAACCTCGTGTTACCAATAACCTAGTGACACAGATGCCACCAACCATCAACGTTTCTTGGCATCCTTTCCATGCAAAAAGCCCTGTCCCAGGCTTCCATCACGAAAGGGAATGCCTGTGATTTAGAATAAACGGCTGACAAGAATGTTAAGATTAAGCAAGGATTATGTGAAAATATGCAAGTATTTTCTTTTCCGAAATCAAAACATAGGCCATTCACTGGAGTAGTAGGGATTTCTACCATCCATTGAAAGGGACGGGAAGTGGTTCATCAGACTCACAGGAATAGTGCTTGCTGAAAGAAATCAAAGAGCCAGAGTGTGCACAAGACACTTCCCTTTCCAGCTCAGGTCTAGGCCTCTTATGTCTTCATCCAAGTTGGCCTCAGCAGCTGGGCCTCTCTCCGACCAGAAAAACAAAGCAAAAGAGCCAAAGTCACTGACTCGGCGCCCAGGGTGTGAGCTGCTGGCTCGTAAGGGAAGAAGCCCCCCTCTCACCCCATCAGCCTGCCAGTTCTAAACAGCCTCCCCCACATCAGCATTCTGAAGAGGCCCTCTGATGCGCTTGCACTGAGGCTGAGCAGTTGTTTTGGTTTTAGTCCACTCGGTATTTTTAGCCCCCGGCATTGCCTCCAGCCACTTGCACTTGCTTAAGAGGATCATTTGCTACTGATGTTTGCTAGAAGCATCAGCAAGATGTGATGGTGCTGCCTTTGCTTAGCAAATAACCCCAGTTTCAAAGAACAGAGACAGCTGCCTTATACACCCAAAGCCTCTATGGAGAATCCCAGAAGGAAGACTAGGCTTTCCAGAACCAGGGTCTGGGGTGCCACATCCCACAACTTTGTGAAGCCCCATGCAGCAGCATCCTTTCCCCAGCACTCCCCCCAAGGCCTGACTCCCTGCGCTGAAAAAACAAGGCAAAACAAAAATCTGAATTCTGAACATTAATAACAGAGCGGCCTCTTCCCTTTCTTTAAAGAATAGGAGAGCTCTTCCTACAGTAATGAAAGGTTCCCGAATCTTCACACCACAGCACCTGGTGCAGGCAACAATGTCAAGGACAGCTTGTCCCAACAAGCCTCTCCTCCTCCCCTGCCGCTTGCATTATTTCAAAGAAGAATTTATCTGGACCACTCACATCTCTTTTTTTTTTTTTTTTTTTTTTTTTTATTTTATAATTTTATTTTTTTAATGGGGTGACATCAATAAATCAGGATACATATATTCAAAGATAACAAGTCCAGGTTATCTTGTCGTTCAATTATGTTGCATACCCACCACCCAAAGTCAGATTGTCCTCTGTCACCTTCTATCTTGTTTCCTTTGTGCCCCTCCCACCCCCTATCCCTCTCCCATTCCCCCCTCCCCCCCGTAACCACCACACTCTTATCAATGTCTCTTAGTTTCACTATTATGTCCCACCTACGTATGGAATAATACAGTTCCTGTTTTTTTCTGATTTACTTATTTCGCTTCGTATCATGTTATCAAGATCCCACCATTTTGCTGTAAATGTTCCGATGTCATCATTTCTTATGGCTGAGTAGTATTCCATAGTGTATATGTGCCACATCTTCTTTATCCAGTCATCTATTGATGGGCTTTTTGGTTGTTTCCATGTCCTGGCCACTGTGAACAATGCGGCAATAAACATGGGGCTGCATGTGTCTTTACGTATCAATGTTTCTGAGTTTTGGGGATATATACCCAGTAGAGGGATTGCTGGGTCATAAGGTAGTTCTATTTGCAGTTTTTTGAGGAACCACCATACTTTCTTCCATAATGGTTGTACTACTTTACATTCCCACCAACAGTGGATGAGGGTTCCTTTTTCTCCACAGCCTCTCCAACATTTGCTATTACCTGACTTGCTAATAACAGCTAATCGAACAGGTGTGAGGTGGTATCTCATTGCCGTTTTGATTTGCATTTCTCTAATAGCTAAAGAAGATGAGCATCTTTTCATATATCTGTTGGCCATTTGTATTTCTTCCTGGGAGAAGTGTCTATTCATATCCTCTTCCCATTTTTTTATTGGATTGTTTGTTTGTTTGTTGTTGAGTTTTATGAGTTCTTTGTATATTTTGGATATTAGGCCCTTATCTGAGCTGTTGTTTGAAAATATTTCCCATTTAGTTGGCTTTCTGTTTATTTTGTTATCAGTTTCCCTTGCTGAGCAAAAACTTCTTAGTCTGATGTAGTCCCATTCATTAATTTTTGCCTTCACTTCTCTTGCCATTGGAGTCAAATTCATAAAATGCTCTTTAAAACCCAGGTCCATGAGTTGAGTACCTATGTCTTCTTCTATGTACTTAATTGTTTCAGGTCTTATGTTTAGATCTTTGATCCATTTTGAGTTAATTTTTGTACAGGGGGAGAGACTGTAGTCCAGTTTCATTCTTTTGCATGTGGCTTTCCAGTTTTCCCAGCACCATTTATTGAAGAGGCTTTCTTTTCTCCATTGTGTGTTGTTGGCCCCTTTATCAAAAATTATTTGACTATATATATGTGGTTTTATTTCTGGACTTTCTATTCTGTTCCATTGGTCTGAGTGTCTATTTTTCTGCCAATACCATGCTGTTTTGATTGTCGTGGCCCTATAATAGAGTTTGAAGTCAGGTATTGTTATGCCCCCAGCTTCATTCTTTTTCTTTAGGATTGCTTTGGCTATTCGGGGTTTTTTATAGTTCCATATAAATCTGATGATTTTTTGCTCTATTTCTTTAAAAAATGTCATTGGAATTTTGATGGGAATTGCATTAAATTTGTATATTGCTTTGGGTAATATAGCCATCTTGATTATATTTATTCTTCCTAGCCAAGAACAAGGTATATTCTTCCATCTCATTATATCTTTTTCAATTTCCCTTAACAATGGTTTATAGTTTTCATTATATAAGTCCTTTACATTCTTTGTTATGTTTATTCCTAAGTATTTTATTTTTTTTTGTTGCAATCGTGAAGGGGATTATTCTTTTGAGTTCCTTCTCAGTTGTTTCATTGTTGGCATATAGAAAGGCTATTGACTTCTGTATGTTAATTTTGTATCCTGCGACCTTACTGTATTGGCTTATTGTTTCTAGTAGTCTTTTTGTGGATTCTTTGGGGTTTTCGATGTATAGGATCATATCATCTGCAAAAAGTGATACCTTTACTTCTTCTTTTCCGATATGGATGCCTTTTATTTCTTTGTCTTGTCTGATTGCTCTGGCTAGAACCTCTAGTACCACATTAAATAAGAGTGGAGAGAGTGGACAACCCTGTCTTGTTCCTGATTTAAGGGGGAAAGCCTTCAGTTTAGTGCCATTTAATATGATGTTAGCTGATGGTTTATCATATATGGCCTTTATCATGTTGAGATATTTTCCTTCTATACCCATTTTGTTGAGAGTCTTAAACATAAAATTGTGTTGTATTTTATCGAAAGCCTTTTCTGCGTCTATTGATAAGATCATGTGGTTCTTGTTCTTTGTTTTGTTGATATGGTGTATTACATTAACCGTTTTACGTATGTTGAACCATCCTTGAGATTCTGGGATGAATCCTACTTGATCATGATGTATTATTTTTTTAATATGTTGTTGTATTCGATTTGCTAGTATTTTGTTTAGTATTTTAGCATCTGTATTCATTAGAGATATTGGTCTGTAGTTTTCTTTTTTTGTGCCATCCTTGCCTGGTTTTGGTATGAGGGTTATGTTGGCCTCATAAAATGTGTTTGGAAGTATTGCTTCTTCTTCAATTTTTTGGAAGACTTTGAGTAGAATAGGAACCAAGTCTTCTTTGAATGTTTGATAAAATTCGCTGGTATAGCCGTCAGGGCCTGGACTTTTATTTTTGGGGAGGTTTTTAATGGTTTTTTCTATTTCTTCTCTACTGATAGGTCTGTTTAGGCTTTCTGCTTCTTCTTGACTCAGTCTAGGAAGGTTGTATTTTTCTAGGAATTTATCCATTTCTTCTAGGTTGTTGAATTTAGTGGCATAAAGTTTTTCATAGTATTCTACAATAATTCTTTGTATATCTACGGTGTCCGTGGTGATTTCTCCTCTTTCATTTTGGATTTTGTTTATATGAGTTCTTTCTCTTTTTTCCTTGGTAAGTCTTGCCAAGGGTTTGTCAATTTTGTTGATCTTTTCAAAGAACCAGCTCCTTGTTCTATTAATTTTTTCTATAGTTTTTCTGTTCTCTAATTCATTTATTTCTGCTCTGATTTTTATTATCTCCTTTCTTCGGCTGGTTTTGGGTTGTCTTTGTTCTTCTTTTTCTAGTTCCTTAAGGTGGGAAGTTAAGTGGTTCACTTGGGCTCTCTCTTGTTTGTTCATATATGCCTGAAGCGATATGAACTTCCCTCTTATCACTGCTTTTGCTGCATCCCATAGATTCTGATATGTCGTATTGTCATTTTCATTAGTGTGTATATATCTTTTGATCTCTGCACTTATTTCTTCTTTGACCCATTCATTTTTTAAAAGTATGTTGTTTAGTTTCCACATTTTTGTGGGATTTTTTTCCTCTTTTTTGCAGTTGAATTCTAGTTTCAAGGCTTTATGATCAGAAAATATGCTTGGTACAACTTCAATTTTTCTGAATTTGCTGATATTGTTTTTGTGGCCCAACATATGGTCAATTCTTGAGAATGATCCATGTACACTGGAGAAAAATGTATACTCAGTCACTTTGGGATGAAATGTCCTGTAGATGTCTATCATATCCAGGTGCTCTAGTGTTTTGTTTAAGGCCACTATGTCTTTGTTGATTCTCTGTTTGGATGACCGATCTAGAGCCGTCAGCGGTGTATTGAGGTCTCCAAGTATGATTGTATTTTTGTCAGTTTTTGTTTTAAGATCAATAAGTAGCTGTCTTATATATTTTGGTGCTCCTTGGTTTGGTGCATATATATTAAGAATTGTTATGTCTTCTTGATTCAGTGTCCCCTTAGCCATTATGAAATGGCCATTTTTGTCTCCAAGTACTTTTCCTGTCTTGTAGTCAGCATTATCCGATATGAGTATTGCTACACCTGCTTTTTTTTGGATGTTATTTGCTTGGAGTATTGTTTTCCAGCCTTTCACTTTGAATTTGTTTTTATCCTTGTTACTTAGATGAGTTTCCTGTAGGCAGCATACAGTTGGATTTTCTTTTTTAATCCATTCTGCTACTCTGTGCCTTTTTATTGGTGAGTTTAATCCATTTACATTTAGTGTAATTATTGATACTTGTGAGTTCCCTATTGCCATTTTATATCTTGCTTTCTGTTAGTTTTGTGTCTTGTTTGATCCTTCTCTTTCGTTTTTCTATCTTTTGTTTTTATTTGGTTGTATTCCATACATCTTTCCTCTGTTGCTATCTTTTTTATCTCATGTGCTTCTGTGGTGGTTTTTTCAATGGTGGTTACCTTTGAGTAATGAAAAGGGTCCCTACCCTGTTCATTGTAGCGAACTATTTTGTGAGTACTTTTGCACTCCATCATCCTTTGCTACTGTTAATCTCCGTCTTCTCCCCCTCTTTCTTTTTGTTGTTGTCACAGTTTAAATTTGGTTTTATTGTGTTCTTCTTGGAGCTTTTACTTGTGGCTCTGTTTTTTTTTGTTCTTTGTATCTGATTGGAGAACCCCCTTTAGTAATTCCTGGAGTGGGGGTTTTCTGATGATAAATTCCCTCATCTTTTCTGTATCTGTGAATGTTTTTATTTCTCCTTCGTATTTGAAGGATAGCTTTGATGGGTATAGTATTCGTGGCTGAAAGTTCCTCTCTTTCAGGACTTTAAATCTTGGGGTCCACTCTCTTCTAGCTTGTAGAGTTTCTGCTGAGAAATCTGATGATAATCTAATGGGCCTTCCTTTATATGTTGTATTCTTCTTTTCCCTGGCTGCCTTGAGAATTTTTTCTTTGCTGTTGGTTTGTGTCAATTTCATTATGATATGCCTTGGAGTAGGTTTGTTGGGGTTAAGAAAACTTGGAGTTCTGTTTGCTTCTTGAACTTGAGGCTTTAGTTCTTTCCACAGGCTTGGGAAGTTCTCATCAATTATTTGTTTAAGTATGTTCTCCATTCCATTTTCTCTCTCTTCTCCCTCTGATATACCTATTATTCTTATGTTATTCTTTTTGATGGAGTCAGATAATTCTTGTAGGGCTATCTCATTTTTTTTAATTTTTGAGTCTCTTTCTTCTTCTCTCTGTTGTGCCTCAAGTTGCTTGTCTTCTATTTCACTAATCCTCTCTTCTATCTGACCTGTTCTATTAGCTAAGCTTGTTACTTCATTTTTCAGCTCGTGAATTGAGTTTTTCATCTCTGTTTGATTTGTTTTTATAGTTTCAATTTCCTTGGACATATATTCTTTGTGTTCATGGAGTTGTTTTCTGAGCTCCCTATATTGCCTTTCTGTGTTTTCTTGTATATCTCGGAGGATTTTTAGGATTTCTATCTTGAATTCTCTGTCATTTAGCTCCAAGGTTTCCAATATATTAAATTTTTTCTCCATAGATTTTTCCTCATCTAGCTGTGTTACCTCTCTTTCTTTTGTATCCATGATATTCGATTTTCTCTTCCTTAATGGCATCTGAGGGTGGTTTTGTTGATAGTATTAATGAGATTTAATAAAGAATAAAAAGTTAAAAAAAATAAAAAAATAACAAATCGAAAAGAGTTTTTTTTTTAAAAAATTAATAATGAAATAAAGAAAAATAAAATAAAATAAAAATTTTTTAAAAAAGGAAATTATTCCCCCCCTCTTTTTTTCCTCTCCTCTCCTCTCCCCTCTTTCTTGAGAAAATCTTGTGGTGGACTGCACTCACATCTCTTTCCATGAAAAGAACATATGCCAGGGCCCAAAGGATCAAGACAGAGCAACTTTATTCCATTCACCTCCGCCTTCTGAGTCTGTGCAGTCCTTTTCCCAACTTGAACCACGAATATCATCCTCTTTTTCTGCTCTTCCTCCTTCCTCCCCTAATACCCTTCCTGAACTCCCAAAAGGGAAAAGCAGATTTGAGGAAGTGGGGAGCAGGACAAAGAAGCTAAAAGGATGGGTGAGGTTGGAGGAGAAGAAAGTCCAATTAACTTTTTTGCCATTATTAAAGCTAGCTATGTGGACAGGCCCTTCTATTGTCATCCTGGCAAGGTTGAAGATCTCTCTTCTGTACGGTGTTGATTTCTCTACTGGGAATTGGAAACAATGACACCTATCTTGCAGGGCTGCTGAATGATATGTTAAATGATATGCTGCCTGCACAGAGCCCAGCATGCAGTAGGCATGCAATAAATGGTAGCAGTTATCATTGTTGACTCCCCTGACAGGTCGTGCACAACAGCATCCTGTCCACTGCTGTTACCGTCTCTATAACTGGCTACTACACAGTGTCACACACAGCTCAACTTCACCAATCAGGGCAGACGTAGCATTACCCCAATGGAGCTGCCTGTATCTGTGACCCTGGAGAACCGGCCAACTATTTGAATCAAGGCTAGGCGAGCCCCAGAAGACGTGCTAAGCTTTACAGTCAGACAAGATTGGCCTTTAAGCTGCCATAGAAATGAAACAGAAGTTCTTTCTAGAGTTCAAAACAACCAAGTACCTCTCCTTTCCATCTCATAATACTGCCCAGTATTTGTAATTATAGGCTGGCTTCACAGCAAGGCTGTAATTTTAAGGACAGCATCAGGATTTCTGATCCACCTAAAACCATGTAAATACCCAAGAAAATCCTTGACCCTTTGGAATTCACAGGCCAGTTTTCTAAACCAAAATTATTTGCATAGGCTTTGGATAAGAATCTGGAATCATGTTTCTTTATCTACACTGGACCACTTTAAAAGAAGAAGAAAATACAATATTAGCTTTCCAGGGACTGGTTTTCAGCAATACAAGACCAAGGAAAATAATTATCTGGAAAATGAGTATTACAAATCAACAGTTCCTACACATACACACACAAGACATGACACTGCATTTCATAGAGCTTGGGAGTGTACACTTGAAATAACTATTATGGTACCAAAATCATCCATTGAACTTGAGTAGTATTTATTTGGGTCCTGACTGTGATCTCCCAGGTTAGGACAGAAGGGATGTGATAAGTGGAGATATACTGTCTACCTGAATGGTGGCTGGGGTTGGTTGAGGGTCATAAATATACAGAGGTTTTAACCTTCCATCATAGTCTATAAACAGTTCTAACCATGGAAGTAATGGTGGTCTTGGCCCACCTAGCTCACATGGAATGGAGACATGGGCCTCTACATAGCTACAGTGCAGGTCGTTGGTCTCTTGGGTATAATCTCCTCCTTAGTCAGCCAGGCCTGAGTGCCCCTAGGATTAACAAAATTTTATTGGGAGTCTAAAAGCATATTCTTAGAAGTAGAAGTAACCTCACACTATTCAGAATGGTTACTGCTTTGAACTGAGAAAATGGAAGTCTTACCATGTAGGAAAAATAAAAATAATAGCCTTAAATGGCAAATAGTCTTTAGGTTGATTTTTTTCAAGTATTTTTCATCATCATTGATCATCTGAAGTCTTCAAACATCATTTTGATCTTCAAGTGAATTTTGGGCTATCATAGCATCTGTTCAAAGTCTCAAGGAGGTTCAAAATTAACAAATTTTCTATGTATTTCCTCAAAGAATGAATCTCTGAGACGATTTTATAGATGATGATTAAAAAAAAGAAAAAAAAGGAATTCCAATTCACTGGTAGAAAGGGAAAGTTGAGTGTGGAATATTTTAGAAAATATCCAAATTCAACTTGCCAAACTGTACCAAATAAAACCTGAGACATTTTCCTCCCACACACCTGCCTGTGGAAGCGCGTTGGCTCACGGTCTTCCATCATCCTGCCAGAGATGTTGGCAAGGGCCACTGAGGGAAAAGTGACACCTTTAACAGTACCCATTACACTAACTAAAGGCTTCACTGCTTTACTCCATCTTAAAATTTTTTCTCATTTTTCTCCTTTTCACTAAATCCTTTTTAGATATGCCGCATCAGCAATATCCGAGATCCTGTTACAGATGCCGCTTCCCAGACTAAATAAGAACCACTCTAAACTACCAAATGAGAATCTGCATCTCAGGACTTCTATGTGATTTCCTCACCTGTAAAAGTTTGAGAGGCCTGCGCTGTGTTACCTTCTCCCTATTCTTTGATAAATATACTGCTCACAAAAATTAGGGGCTATTTCAAAATGAATATGAAGCAATAAGAAAAAGAAGCATTTAATTTTTTTTTTATTAAACAAGAACATAAGAAAAGCAAACAAGTCAAAGAAAGTCATTCGATTATGCAAATGAGATGCAAAACCAACTTTTATTTCCTTGGTAGACATGCACTATAGGACAGGCTGAAAGTACTGGAGTACCTGCACGTTCCCTGATCCCCTAATTTTTTTTTTTTTTCTTTTCATTTTTTCATTTTTCTGAAGCTGGAAACGGGGAGAGACAGTCAGACAGACTCCCGCATGCGCCCGACCGGGATCCACCCGGCACGCCCACCAGGGGCGACGCTCTGCCCACCAGGGGGCGATGCTCTGCCCATCCTGGGCGTCGCCATATTGCAACCAGAGCCACTCTAGCGCCTGAGGCAGAGGCCACAGAGCCATCCCCAGCGCCCGGGCCATCTCTGCTCCAATGGAGCCTTGGCTGCGGGAGGGGAAGAGAGAGACAGAGAGGAAAGCGCGGCGGAGGGGTGGAGAAGCAAATGGGCGCTTCTCCTGTGTGCCCTGGCCGGGAATCGAACCCGGGTCCTCCGCACGCTAGGCCGACGCTCTACTGCTGAGCCAACCGGCCAGGGCGATCCCCTAATTTTTGTGAGCAGTGTATTTACTATATAACCATTGGTCATTAGGTCCGAGAGAGCAACCAGGATGGTGTGGAGGAAGGCCTGATCTGAGGCCAACCGACCACAGATGCTGGATGATAAAACAGCCACGGGTCGCCAGGCAGCGAGCACCCTTCCATCCACATAGCTCAACATATAGCAGCTAGAGAAGAAGTGCTAGGAGAGGCCCGCACGGTCCCAGCATCTATCCCACATAAGACACATGGAGAATCAGTGGGGATCATTTAACTAAATTATTGGCTGTAGCATAGTCAGCACATAATGTATGGGCAATGCCTGGGAAAAGACACATATAAAAACCTGTAACAACTAAAATTAGGGGAGTAACTGAAGTATTCAGAGCATATTGATATGAAACTTAATGTCATTAAAATATGTTTAGGAAGAATATTGAGGTCATGGTAACAGCTCATAATGCCTCCTAACCGAGCGATCTCTGGCACACGGCAAGCTTACTTAAGCTTTCTTTGGCTCTGTTTCTTCATCTATATGTGGTAATAATACCACCATAAAATATGTATTTTAAGATGCATAGTTTCTCACATTTTAACATCTCTGGGGAAAAATCAAATCATAATTTGCAGGGACTTACAATTACTTGGTAGTTTTGTGTTTTTTTTTCTTTATTTTTTAGTGTACATAAAATGATGATGCATCTTAGAACCCCTAGCATCTCAGACTTGACAATGAGAACATAGAACCTACTGCATTAGATGGTTGTGAGGATTGAAAGAGTTCAGATAGGTAAAATTTTAAACTGCCTCACAAGAGGCAAGCACTCAAAAAACATGTTATTATAACTGTTATCAAATGGGAGCATCATCTGCACAAGGTGCTGAACTTGACAGGAGTGGTCCACCACCTGCTGGAGAGAAGTGAGCAAGGGCAACAGACAATCGCAACGAAAGCAAAGGTACTCCTCTCTTCACATTGTTGCCTGGGTTTCATGGCACCTTCCCTTCTCCTCCTCAAGAGCAGGGCTCCTCAACTCTAGCTGCACAGAGAAACCCCCTGCAGGGCTTTATAAAATGTCAATGCCTGGGACACCGCCCTACCCGCAAACACACATACACACACACACACACACACACACACACACACACACACACAGCTCTAGCTAGTCTAGGATAAGGCCCTGGCATTGGGATTTTTAAAAGCTCTTTAGGCGATTCTGATGTGCACCCCAGGTGGCAAACCACTGCATTAAATTACAAACTCTTTGAGACTAAAGGCCCTTTTGGAATAAAACCAATAGAGCAACACAGTTACAGTCCTGGAGTCAGCCAAGCCTGGGTGTAATTTCCTGTTTCCCCCCCTCACTAACTAAGTGATAATATGCTCAACTTCTCACAGCCTCAACTTCTTTGTCAGCAAATTAGGAATAACACTTATTTCAGAGGGTTGTTTACAGGATTCATAAAATGTCATGGAATGAGCTGGGCATGCACATTTAATAAATCATTATTAGTGCCATTTGATGGCCCTTTGAGCATCTACCCAGTGGCTCCACAGTGGAGGTGCTTAACAGATATTTGTTGATTGGACCTGGAGGCTATAGAAAGCCCCTCCCATGAGAGAGAAGGGCACAGGATGGCGATCAAAGTATGCCATGTTAGGGCCAATCTCACAGTTGAGCCTGGCCGGTCTGTGCCTCACACAGTGAGAACACAGGAATAAGCACCCTCCGTTCATCAACAGGGCAGCAATCCTCGAGGTGACCAACGAAGGGAAGACGTCTGCCTTAGAGACATCCCAGCTGTGTTCAGTCGCCTCTGTAGGGAAACTGGCAACGGAACAGCATCTGATACTTAGTTAGAGGCACAACCTGAAGAATCTTTCAGAGCAAGGGAAGTTGAAACAAAAATATGCATATATAAATGCTCCACTAAATACAGGGCTGTGACGTTCCTCTTCTCAAAGATAAACCTTGACCTCGAAAGGAGAGAAGGCCCATCCCCCATGCCTGGGCCAGGGAGCCGCCAGCCAGGACTTGCCACGCTCCAGCAATAAGCTGTGCTAACAAGGATACTTGGGAAATGCGCACAGAAAGCTGCACAGGGAAATGCAACCCATGCCCCATTCTTCCCATCAGCATCAAATTTTTATTTCTTGACTAAGTAGAAGCTCTGTGGAGGAGAAACAAAGCTAGAATGGAAATCATTTGCTGCCCTCTTGTGGGTGACTTGGTATCCTTCCCAGCCAGTTTCCAAGACAAGACACATGCAAAAGGGGGCGGAGGGAGCATTCACGGTGTCCAAATGCCCAGCTCACACCAGCAAAACACCTGGAAAATTTACACCTCTGCTCGCTCCCAACCATCCCATGTGTGTCCAGAAATCCATCTAGCTCTGGCAGGGGCTTGGTGTACTCAAGGGAAGCCTGGGTATGTCCTCACCTTTCGAAGAAAAAATGAAGGAGGAGAAACAACAAACAAAAAGTCTATCTCGTCACAGTGCTTATAATTTTCCAATGGCAAAAATCTGGATGTGGACTATTGGCCTATCCCCGGGCCAGCTAAGGGTGGTGGAGGGTGGGAAGAGCTAAGAAGATGAGATATTTAGGATCCTTAGAGTTAAGTCTTCTCTAGAGTGGCTGAGGTCAAGAGCTTCGCCTATCCATGAAATGCCAACCAAATCAAACCGTGTAAACAAGCGAGGCTTAGAGGCCGGGAGGGGAGGTGAATCCACACTGAGTGGCCTGGGCAGGAAGCAGATGCTATGTCCCCCACCAACCAACAGTCTAAGTCTCATTCCCAACCCGGCCAAATAAGACCTTAGCCCTCCAAGAGCTAAAAGGGTTGTGTTTGTTTTTAGAAATGTTAAAAGATATCCTCCCTAGTTTGGAATATATCCAAAATGAGTGTTGAAGTCACAGTTACTCCAGAGACTACCCTCTGTTAATGAAAAAGCTAAGCTTTCCCTATTAGCTGCCACATTTGCAACTTAACTAGTGTCAGATAAATGAATCAGGATGGATTTTTTTAAGTTTTACATTTTTAATATGTACACCAATTTTCAGAAATCTTACAGAATTGCAACATAATAACCTAAGAGGGGAGCCTTAATAAAACAATATCTTGTTATTTTATTGTTGTTAAATCACAATACAAAAGCTGCTAATACTATTTCTAAAGTAGAGGTTGTAAAGCGGCATTCACTCTGTTCCTATGAGTATGCACACTAGAACAGCCTGTACTATGAGCATCCTCCACACCCAAGATCTAAAACTGGTCAGTGCATTCATCAATCAGTGAATCTATTTGTTTCTTACTTGATCTATTGTCCTAGCATTGCACAGATACAGCTTCATATTAATGATTCCCCCATTTGAGGGACATTAAACATGTATCTAATTGCATCACTTACCTACCCAGAAGCTCTTCTGGCCCCACATATTCTAAAGCAGCACTGACCAATATGGTAGTCATTAGCCATGTGTGTGCCTATTTAAATTTACATTTTAATTCATTAAAATGAAAGTCCCTCTATGAGACTAGCCATGTTTCCAGTTCTCTGAAGCCACATATCTTATTCACTATGCTTTTTCTAGCTCCTATAATAATGACTCATACATAGTAAACACAAAATAAGTATTTGATGACTATTTTAATGAGCAAATGAGGTCAGCAAAATTATGGCCAAATCATTCCTACAGTATAACTACATTTTGCAGTGTCCTTAAACCTCTCACTCGTCCTGTTGATTGCCCTATTGCCCTCCAGCACGATGTGGCTGTTTGAGACAACCTTGTATTGCCCTGACCTTGCTCTCTCTATATACTAATGAGGCTACATTCTCACATGCTCTCTGCCATTGACCTTCTCCTTCCATTTTGCTATGCCCATAGTTAAGGCATCATTGAGGATGACCAGCTTATATATATTTCTCCTTCATTAGGAAGACGATGGCACAGGAGTTAGATCCTTGTGACTCTGTGTTTATGTAACCAAACTTTACACCACTGCCTATGTGATCCAGAGCCAAGTGAGACAACCATGAGTGGGGAGATAGCTCCAGGGACCTCGGTGGCACCCAAGTGGGATTCATCAGATTTTTTTCACCAAAAATTTTAAAAGCTGAGTGGTCTTCTCTTCACTCAGATTTTAATATCAGGGCTTATTTCAGAGGAGAGAAACATCACAGCCCTGCATTTTATAGAATATATATATATATAATTATATATATAATTTTCTTTCAACTTCCTTTGTTCTGAAAGATCCTTCACATTGTGCGTCTGACCCAAAGACTGGGAGTCAGTGATCTCTAGAAAATATGACACTTACCATGGAATTGTCCATTCTGAGGTTTGGTTGTCACATTCTTTTTTAGCTTTGTGAGACACAGGAGTTCTTCTAATTGACTTCTATTGCTTGCAATCAGATGAACCTTAACTGATATAAGCTGAGGTATGTATACTTCATTCCACTCTGTAGCACATGACCCTTCCCTTAACATTCTTTCTTAAAGATACCACCGTAACAATATGGATACTGACTCAGAGCCAAAATAAATTTACCCACTGATCAACATTGGCTGCTGACCAGTAGGAAGCTGTCAATACACTCTAAAGCCCAGGAATGGGGGGGAATGCTACTAACCTGGAAAGAACTCAGATTGCTGGACAGAAGATGGTCCAAAACCAAAATGATCAAATACTATAGGAATAGTGATTAAGATCTAAATTAATGTTATAATCGGCTACATAATCAGCTAAGAGGAGCTAGAAAGATCTAGATTCTTGGCAGTTTCATTAGAAGAGGCCTGAGGGTTGCCACTGCTTCTCATCTCAGGATAAGCTAACCTTTTATGAGTACAATGGGAAGTGCACTAAGAAATTAGTCAAATTTTCAGATCATGATAAGTAATAAAAAACACTGCAATCTGTGTGCATTCAATATTATTTGAAATATTGCCTAAATCCATTGTCATCTTGACACTGACTGGAGATCATGGGGGAGGGGTCTAAAGTGATGAGAGAAGTGTAAACCATGTGACATGGGGAGCCATTCACAGAACTGGGGTTGCCTGGTGTAGCGAAGGAAAGGCAAACAGTCCAGCTGCTTTCTCACATATTTAAAGAGCAAGCACGTGGAAGAGAGCCTTCCTTGTAGCTCTAATACACAGAGGTGGGAACAGTGGAAGAAAATTACTGTATAGGGAGGCAAGATTCAATCTAAAGATTAGCTTTCTGTCAGAATTCTCCCATAGTATAATATAGCACCTCACCAAGAAGTGGGCTACCCTCCCTGAAAATATTCTCAAACAGGCTGAATATTTCTGGATATTTCCAAAAGTGCTTCTGCATTGGGTGGATGAAGCGTAGATGACATCTCGGTTCCTTTCAACACTAAGACGTGGTGTGACGTGTGTGGATCCTATCATGCACTGTCTGAGTGACTCGAGCAGGTAAGTTCATTTCTCTTGGGCTTTTCAGTCTCACCTATAAGAAGAGGAGACTAAATCAAATGGTCTCAAGGTCTCTCGCACTGCAAAAGTCTGTGACTTACAACAGAGAGGGAGTATGACTCACAGCGTGTAGAAAAGAGCATGCGGGGGAGAAGGGACTCTCCCCCGTGCGGGAATGGGTTATTAATACTGTTTAGAGAAAGAGGAGGGGCTGATGACAGACCAGAGGAAACAGAAGTTTTCACGGGGGAAAAAAAAACACATAAACAAAGTCCTGTAACAGGAGAAAAAGAGGGAACCAAAAGGAAAGAGAAAAGTAAAAAGAGAATGGAGGCATTGTGCCTTTCCCCAGCTCTTCCTTAGTCTGTTTAAATGCTCCATCTCTGCCTTCTTTATGGATTAGCTAGTTTGAGAAATTTCAGCTGGTGTTAATGGAAAGCATTTAGTTAATAACATAGTTTTAACTCTCAAATCAATTTTATTACTAAAAGTGTCCTTCCTCTTTTTTCCCCCAAACAAGGATTTCTCTGAGACCCATTGCATTTTTCCTTTATATCCATCACATATTAAAGGCTTCCAGGAGCCCCTAAATTTCCTATTTATGCTGATCCTTTCATTTGGTATGCTAAAGGAGCTTCATAGCCATTCGTTATAAATGAGCTACAACAGTATTGCAACAGCGCTCAGCAAACAGCTCCTGACTTTCAGGTGTCATTACATGCAAGTTAAACTAAATGGATGAATTTTTAGCAGGAATAATGTAGTTCATGTTGACATTATTCACAGCTTTCCCAAGAAGACAGGTTTTAATCAGACAACACTCGTGTAGGTCTCAGTATATAAATATTTGGGCGTCTGGCAACACAGTGCCCTAACCTTTAAAAGGCATATAGACCTTATACTTTAAATAGGATCATTAGTATAAAAAGGGCAATTTAGGACAAATAAAAGGAACAGTTTGTTTGCACAAGAGTATGGATGTATAGTATATGGAACCCATTATTTCAAGAGTTTGAACAGCATGCAAATAAAAATGAGTCCCCAAGAGGGATTTAGATAAGTAATAGCAAAGTCTGTGAATTCTTCCTTCAAAGACTTTTCTTTGTAGAAGAAAGGTTCTGTGACTTCCTCCTCATGCATATGTCTCTTCCCCTGTTTCCACTGTCCCTACCTTTAACATCATACATTTATCAAAGCCCTAGAAGAAATTTTTAAAATATAGGAACTCAGGTGTTTTTTCTAAAAGTCTGTAGAAAATGAGAGAAGAGATGAATATGAAAGCATGTTACATTGCATGCTAGGTGCTTTAAGACCAGATGGACAATGATAGCTTCAGAAATTAAGAAATAAGGGGCCATTTCTCAGAGCAGAGTTACTTCCTGAAGAAGAGATAATTTGCTGTGGCCATTATGCACAGGATGGCACAGATTAGCCAACAGGGTGGAAATCCCATGATCTAAGACATGAATGTGGCCAAGAGGATGACACAGTTTTGAGTAAACCAGCTGCTTGGTTAGAGAACACAGTTCATGTGAGAAAGCTTCACATAAGACAGCAGGAAAATGAGGCATTTAGGAACCAAGTAATAAAAGTCCTTGACAAGTAGATTAAAGTTGAGACTATTCTGTAGAATGTGAGGAGCCATCAAAGGTATCTGAGCAATAAGTTTTGACATGAAGCGATAAGGACCCGACTCGAAATCAACAACGTGAACAAAAAGGAAGCAAATCAGAACAGCAGCGTCATGCTGAACACAATTCAGAACTCTTATTATTACGCTTGACTGCATGCATTAATAACAGAACTGAAGCTGCCTTGAGGGACGAAGGAGAGACCCGACTTCTCACTGACAAAGAGTGAGCAGATCAACAAGGAGGCTTGCCTAAAAGTTCATCCAAAACAAGGAGAAAGCTACTCTACAGAGTAACTCTTTAGGAGCTGTTATAAAAAGAACTGCTTCCTATAGGATGCAAAGTCTGATAGCTAAAAGAAATAAACTTCCAAGACTCCAAAATAAAGCTATTCACAACGCTATAATGTATGGGTCTTCACTAAGTTAACTATCCTGTGCTACATAGAAACGATATAAGACAAAGAATACCAATGAACATACAATTAAGTGGAACAATGAATGAATGCTTCTCTCTCTTTCTCTCTCTCTCTCTCTCTCTCTCTCTCTCTTTCCCTTCCTCTATCTCTCTGAAATCAATCAATAAAAATAAATAAATGTACCTAACATTAGAAACTTTAGCAAAAGAATTTACTGGGCAATATAACAGCACAAGGGTGGAAAAAAAACCACAGTGCCAACCATGAGCAGGATTTGGGAGTCAGATCCATAGTACATGTGTTTCAAAGAAACAGGAGCTATTTGAATGATGGGACTATAATTCCAGTGAGGGATCCTGAGGACTGCATAAACCGCTTGAACCTACAGAAATTACTACCCCATATATCACTCACCTATGGTTTGTTCTATGAGTAATTTACTGCCTCTGCATAGTCTGTCTTGTCAAACATCAAACTTTGCATATTTCTTTTCACTTTGATTTGTCTTATACCCAAGTATCTGCCCATTTCCTGTAACCAATCTTTATTGAGCATTTACTACACATATATACCATGATGTGGGGATAAGTGGACTGTGAGGTCCCTCTTGGCTTCCAGCTGCTGCAGGCTTTAAATTCTTAAAGTTATTCAACACCAGACATCCTATATGTGCCAGCTAGTGTAAATACTGATCAAAAACAACAAAAACTAAAACAAATAGCTAGTGGGGATACAACCCTGGGCTTTGTGGGGTGAAAGATCTCAGAGTAATCCATCCTTGGGGTTCCATCTATGCGTTTCCCAGGGCCCTGCTCATAGGGACAAACTACTGCAATGGCTTTGGGAAGCTGCTTTTAAGGAGAAAGAGGTTGGCTTAGGTGATGCTAAGACATGAGATGTGTACCCAATCAACCTGCACCACCACCTCCAAGTAGCTGGTCTCGTGCTTTCCAGCAAAATCTTGTCCCTCCCTACCACAGATGTCTACTTCAATTTTTTTGACACTTCTTTGCACTCCTTGTCCCTTGAAAGGTGTACAGCTAGTGGTATACAGTAGTGCAGAATCTAGACTCATAAACTCAGATTCTCTGCACTTCAACCACAGCTCCTCTGCTCACTTGGCAGAGATCTTGGGCAAGTTATTTAACCTTTTTTTGCCACAGTCTTCTCATTTGTAAACTCAGGATGGTGATGATGGTAATGATGGCAGCAATAAAGATGATGATGATAGTACTTACCTCACAAGGTTGTTTTGAGGATTAAATTAGTTAATATATGTAAGTTGCTAAGAATAGTACTAATATGTAGATGCTAGCTATTACTAGTTGATTTGGTCAATAAACTCCTCTTGGCCCTGGCCAGTTAGCTCAGTCAGGGTGTCATCCCAAAACACCAAGGTAGCAAGTTTGATCCCTGGTCAGGGCACATATAGGAAGCAACCAATGAGCACACAATTAAGTGGAACAACAAATAAATGCTCCTCTCTCTCTCTTTCCCTTCCTCTCTCTATCTCTCTGAAATCAATAAATAAAAATAAATAAACAAATAAACAAACTCCTCTTTTCAGCATGAGAACCAACAAAGCAGGAGGTGGAATCCATATTTATAGACAAGTGGTATACAGCCTTGGGCTAGGAGATGGGGAGAAAGGACACTTGAGCTGGAAGGTATCTTAAAGATCAACAGGCCAGAACTGTCTGTTTGTATATGAGGATACAAGGCACATGGCCCAGGGTCACTGACTCTAACAGAACCTTAAAGACGAACATACAAACGCAAGGTACTCTGGCTTTTTTTATCTCTCCCCCTTCCTTCCTTCAGCAATCCCTTCAGGGGCTGTGTATTCCCTCTCACCCCCTTCACCAGTTCCAGTCCTGCATCTACATCTGGATCCCTAAAGTCAGTGTGGCTAAAAGCAGACAATACTTTCCCCCCAAAGCAGTGCCTCTCCTCCTCATTTCTTCCACCTGGTAGCCATATCAGCCGGTCTCCAATCTCCCAGGGTTACCTTCATCAATTCCTCCCCGCCACCTTGTGCTCCCCACATCTAAGAGTCTCTGTTCCCAGGTGCTCAGTGGCTGCTCTCCCCCCACCCCACCCCATGGCACCCGCATCCCCATCTCACACCTCCAGCTTCCCTCAGACGCTGAGCTCAGGGCCGGCTGCTCTGCTGCAGCCTCCCCTCTGACTAGTCCTGCATCCAGACTGCTCAGATAAATCTTATTGACTCCTTTTTCCTCACATTAGTCCCCTGCTCCAAACGCTCTTTAACCCCAAAGGGATGACTTCGCAACAGTCTGTCCCAGGGTCCACCTCCCCACTGACTCCCCTGCCCATGCTTGTGCCTCCAGCAAACCTGGACTGTTTGACATCTCTGAGCCATCCTTAAAATTTCTGCTCTTTCCTTTTGAATGCACGAGCTAAAGTGGAGGGAGGTTTGTGAGGGGGGAGAAAGAAGTAGCAGGGCTTCCACCCAATGAATGCATGCACACAAGAGAGTCAGGGAGGGGGCTGGGGCTGCTCCTTCCGTTCACAGCCCCTACCCTCCCTCCTTCCCCTCACAAGGCTGCCTGTCACATTGTTTTAACCAGGGTTTACCTTGTTACAGGGAGAGCATCACTTACCTAGTGTGCTTGCCCAGGCCAAACACACTCCCAGGTCGGCAAACCTCCAAACCTGACACCCCTCAACTGGAGATAACCCCCTAAATTTTCACACAAGAACACCACTAAAATAAACCAGGTACCTTTTAGGCACGCAGGGCAACAACAAAATTAATTACTTCTTTGTTTTCCAGAGTTCTGTTTTATCAAAAGGATAAGCTACTTTAACCTTGGAAGGGTTTAAAGGAAAAGTCTGTTGCTAATGGGAACCAGCCAAGCTGGTAAGTGTTTAATGGGTGCTGACAGTGGCATCATCTACGAACAAAATGGGCAGCCACTGAGAGAGCAAAGATACCAACTGTTCTGCCCCTCCTCCAAAGGAAAGAGGGACGAAAACATGAAAAATCAGATCATGGACTGTTCAGATCATGGAATATTCAGTACAACTGGTAGTAAAGCATTTCTCTTAACACTTCTGAAAGCACAGTGTGTTGGAAAAGCAAATACTCCCCTTCCCTCTGCTGGCCTCTGAAAGCAGACAAAGCTTCCCTAAGGGGACGGACGCCAAGCTGGAGTCCAGGACCCCAACAAAAGTTCTAGAAGGGTCTAGAGTCAACCTAAGTTGAAGTAGATATAGATTTGTCCCAAAGCATTTACAAGTAGGGTCTATGTTAATAAACAGAACTGAATAGTTGGGATTTACTTGATCAAGAGAGAAAAGGGGTATAAAGGAATAAAAAACAAACTTGTGCCTCTAGAATGTATGATTAAGGGGTTCTCTCATTTTCTCCTTAATAGATGTTCCCACGGTTTGGGCAGTTGGTGATTTGGGATATTACCTTGTTGTAATTTGCTCTAAATGGTAAGATGCTAATAGTTGAAAATAGTTTGTCAATTTGTAGATAGGATTCTAAACATCCAGAATGTTGTAACCCTGACATGCTCTTATGCCCAGCTACCCCTCACAGTTCATGCACGTATATGTGAAACACAGTAATAAGGCTTATATTTCCAAAATCTCTCTGTAAATCTCTGACCCCAAGATATTAATTGCATATATCTTAGCTACATTACCTTAATTTACCTCCACAAGCCTCTCTCCTCCTCTGTAAAATGGCAATCATAATTACTTGATCAGAGGTGCAAAAACTAATTGAGATAATATTTATAGAAAGGGAAATTAGTCTGTATCAGGCCTAGCTACCACAGAGAACATTGTAATAATGTGTCCTGCTCCCTCCTCCTCCTTTTCTTCTCTCCACCAGTAGATGTCAGTGCTCAGAGTGGTCCGAGTGGCAGCACACTGGGCAAGAAATAAGGCAGGAGAGGGGATGATGGCATAGTCAAAGGCCTGCTTTTCCACTTCAGAATTATTCATTTGAAATTCTATCAGAAAGTTACATGCTTAAGAAATTCATTACCACTGCTCTAATTATACAAGATCCTTATAACTAAAATATTCTCCCAATCATCTCAGAGACCATCACTTAAGAGTATATTAGATGCAAAAATTTCATATTTTCCCCATGGGTGTAAAGTTTAAAGATTCAAATTTGCAAAAGAGAAGTGAATTGGAATAAAGACATTCACAGGAAGCTATTTCATATCCATTAGTTATCATTTACACATCAAATACATACAGCATTAAGACCAAATATACAGAATCTCCATATTTATATACAGTAATCAACATAGTGCACAATTCAAATCTATCTTACAATCAAGTGTACAAGTTTAAATATGGCTTTAAAAACTACTAACAACAACTGTGCTAAAGTAACTCATGGGTCCAGAAATAAACACTGGAATGCCAGTTCCACATGGAGGCCCTCATTCAGCAAGATGCTAATCATGTGTTTGCAACACAGATAGTGCAGGTCAATGTTTCCAGGCAGCATCCCCCCATCAGCCCCCAAGCAGCTGAAATGTGGGTTCCAATTATACCAGCAGTGGTCCTTCCCATCTCAGGTATCTGAAAATAAATCTGTACATCCCCCACACATTTGGACACACAAGGCTATAAACAAATAGAAGACAGACATATCAGTGAGATGATGATCACCAGGAATGATCAAAACATGTTTTTCTGATTGGCCCTCCATTCTCAGCAATACACCCTGAATTTGCATTATTTGGCTTTTTTCTGCCTCCTTTCTTTTCTGGTTTTGCTTAAATCAGTGTACTGTGAAATCTTTCAGAAATTTTCAAGACATTCCAGAACATGTGGTCCCAAAAACAGAATTCAAATGAGATCTTCTAAAGGTGACATCTAATTATTTCACTCTTCTCTTCCCATAACCAAAAATGCCTGTGTTAAGTATGAATAATAAAGAATTATCTTGACCTAAAATCATGCATCCGTGCTTATTTGCACCCACTTTGCCACAAATATTAGATACGCATTCTTTCAGCAGCTTAAGCCTTCTGGGCACTACCCTTTGTGCTTACCCCAGCCTCTTTCTCTACACTTTATGGAGTACAGGAGCATATTCTTCGTAAACTTCTGTCTGCCATTGTTTTCAATGTACATAACGTCTCAGTTACAGCAGTGTGAACAGCGTGTGTGTTTATAAATAAATACGCTAAGGGGCGTGCTCAGGAAATTTTACTGATGTGGTGAGTGAGCACAAAGGTGTGGAGACCACTGCCTACATAGGGATGATCTGGGGTGTCTCAAACATTTTAAAGGATTTCTATACAAAAATATGTACATTACTTTGTACATTTTCTATTTATAAAGTGGAAACTAAATGTCACAACATTTTTGAGAGGACAGAAGGAAGTTCCAGAACCATATGAGTAAACACACGGGGTCAGCCACTCTCGGCAGCTCCCTGGTTCCCAGGAGTCCCTTCAGGTGAGATGGTCTGGAAGCATGAGAATATAAACTAAGCTAGAGATCACTTTACTGCAATGTTTCCTGTACCAGTCACTCATCATAGACCATCCTTCCTGTAGATTGAATTTGATTTGGGGGGGGGGGGGTTGCATTCATTTTTTATTTAAAACCTGTACGTTAGTACAGTGCCACTACCTAGAAAACTTCCGGTGTGCCCGACACACCTCTAACCCAACCATACCACCTGGTTGCTTGAAGCCCTGTCACTTTCCTTATATCCTCCTACTCAGTGAAATTTGAGTACCACCAAATGACAGACTCGGACCTTCATCTCCCCAACCATCACCATCAAGACACCATCATCCTCATCATCAACATTTGAGGTGTCAGACACTCTTGAGATGCAGATCCCTGGGAAAAAACATATGTTTACAATAAGCATAATCCCATAAGACTGATTACTTGAGGTAAAATCATTTTGACAGGAGTCACAAACATGTCGTACCTAATAAAACAGAAATCCCTTGAAAATTTGAGCATCTTTAGCCTTACTGCTGAAAAAGAATTCAGATATAACTTGTTAAAGACAAAACTACAATCGTTTGTATATGGTGAATGTTTTAATAAGCCAGATATGATCTCTTGTTGGGGAACAGTAGCAAATATGAGAGAACAGTTCCAATTCTGAACAACTGTTAGAGGGGAAAGTCTATAGATTGTTTTTTAAGAGGAGGGAAACAGTAAATATCCAAAGCATTTCTCTTCTCCAGCCCTCCAGTGGACAATTATATTATTTTCCCTCTGCTATCTCTTTAGCAGATGCTAATTAGCATGACAATTCAGGAGCTGAATCCTACTGTTTTTAAAGCTATGAGGTAATTTTTTTAGAATACCAAAAAAAGGAATTAGGGACAAAAGCAATTCAGAAATATTCAAAAAGCATTCATTGTTTAAATTATTTCATTGGGTACAGAACGCCAAAATACTGTTTCAATCTTTTGTTCTAGATAACTCATTTTCCCAAATAATGGAGTGTTTGCTGCTGGCCAGACCACATATAAGTTACTTGTTTTATTGTGACAATGGTCCCCTTTATTTGTCTACACATTTACAATTTGGGGCAGCAGTCCTTTTGAAATTTGGACATCCTAATTTGTCATGGCCTAGCCAGCAACAGTTTGGGAGAGCTTTGGTTTGGGAGCAGGTTTTGGTTTTGGGGGCAAGCTTTGGCAAGAGCCAGAATTACTGAAGTGGTCATGGTCAGCCCCAAAACAGTGGGTTGCTTTCGTCCAAGCTGTTTTTCAGTATTCTCTGTAACTATCTCAAGGGGCAAGGTCAATATGTGGCTGGCTCCAGTTATCCTGAAGATTAAGAAACCTCAAATATCTTTAAAAGTCTTTGAAGTCAGGGACTTTTTAAAAACCTAAATTTTTGGTGATGAATTAAAATGACAGAAATCCTGGTACTAGCAAGAGTTCTGCATGTGAGAAGCACCTCCTGCCCCACTTACCAAGAGGATCCTTTTGAAATCTGAAAGCCTTATTCAGACCATCAGAGCGATGGAATAAAGGTCAAACACTCCACAATCACATGCAATTGATCCCTAGATCTGTTAAGGTGGGTGGCCAGAGTTCAGCATTTAGACTTGTGAGTATTTGTCATTGAATGTACTTCCATCAGTTCTCACTCAATTTAAACAGCACTTCATGTAAAGGAGAACAACCTAGGTCATAGTCAGGAGCAACAACAATAACTTCATCGTGGAAGGAGGAGGAAAAGAGAGGGGGAGGGGAGGGGAGCGGGAGGGAGGAGGAGGAGAAATAACCTAAGTTGTGCCGTATCAACAAGCGACTATCCCTTTATTGAAAATACACTCAACAATATGAATGAATGAATAATGAATACAGGAAAACCTATGTGCACAGAGCTTTTTCCAGTAAGGAAAAACCCAGCCTCTTCCTTCCCACCTCAGCCCCATGCCAGTCAGCCTGCCCATGCAGAGGTGGTGGTTTTCAGGGCTCAAATGAAGCTCACTTGGCCTCAACTGATTTGGATAGATCAACCTTTTGGATGGTTAAAAAATAAATGACAGTGATAACGGCAAAATCCTATCACTTTCAAAATGCCAAATTTGTCAAATCAAATTCTCTTCAATGAATGTAAGCCAGCTCTTCCCCGTGCCCTGTCACTCAGAGCATATCAATGGGGATAATAAGAGCGATTACTTTTGTTGCACACCCCATTCCAATTTTTCCCCTCTCTGGATATCTTAAAGGCAAGAAAGAATAAACACTAACAACAATTTTTAAAGATTCTTTAGAAGAAAGTTTCTTGAACTGGGGTCTATAAACCCCTTAAGAAATCCACAGATAATTTTTAAAAGTTTCTGAATCTCCTATACTTATATGTAAATTCTATATACTTACATATATATCTTTCTAAGGATAGGGTATAGGACTTTTATTAGATTATAAATGGAGTCCCTGACACAAAAATATAGAAGCACCACTTTCTAGCCTGTGGCCCACTGTCTGAGCAGACCTTTCCCACGCAGCCTTCAGGGGAGGAAATGATGAATGTCGGGTTTCTAGAAGGGCAGATGACAGTGAGCTGAGAGGCATTCTTGCAGAACCAATGAAGCTGGGCCTTGGGAAGTGGGTAGGAGTTGGGCCAGTGGAGAGGAAGGGCAGGCATTTCATGAAAGGGACCGGCATGAACAGAGGCACAGAGCGGGAGCACACGGGCATGTTAAGGAGGCCACAGCAAAGCAACCAACCTGCATGCACCTGGACAGCTCACATGAAGGAGCTCCAGAAGACAAGATAAATAAAGAAGGGAGGATACCATGCCCTGAAGGAGCGACCCTCATTCTGAGGCAATATCGCACCCCAAGAGGGCCAGAGCTTTTCGCATAGATGGGCCTACCGGCAACAGATGGAAGTAGACAGCATGTAAAAATGCTATTACAGGAAGTGTAGCCGGAAGAGGATGCCCTGAAATCAGGGTGCCAGGTCTGTTCTGTTCGCTCACTCTAAATCCAGTGCGGATCCCAGGGTCAGGCACAGGGTAGGTGTTCAGTAGACAGTGAGCATATGGGTATAGATGCTTTAAAAGGTGAATAACAGAGAATGAGGAGTACTGGGGACTTGGATACCCATCTTCGTATCGCTCACAGAGCCTAGTAGGACCTTGCACAGAGTAGATACTGAAGAAAGGTGTCTTAAATTGGCCTGAACCAGGCTGAACAGACATGGAGGATAAGGGTTGAGGATTCCCAGTACTCTCTGAGGGGCTGGGGATGTGCTAGTTTTAAGAACATTATGAGTGATCTCTCAGGGAGTGTGTATTTTAAAAGAAAATCAAGTCATAGTGGTTTAATAGCAAGAACCAACTAAGGCAAGGTGAAAGACTTCAGTTCCCAGTTCTGCTCTGCAAATAAATATTTATGTGATACTGAGCCAATAATGACCTCAGGGCTCTCTTGTAAGGGGCTTTCTAGGGCTAATCCCCAGCCTGGTGATACCTTTCTATGACTTGACATTCTCTCTCAAGTAATCCAAGTAAGACTCATGAGGCTTATCCTTAATACTTCCTTGCTTGAACCTTAGCTGTTCTATAAAAGCATATCCTAATACTCCAATATACACAGGCAGGGCTCACCTGAGGACTATACAGCTGTTGTGACAGATGTCCAAGTTGTTCCAAGTCTGTGATCAGCCCATTCTTGGTAGTATCACCGTTCACAATCCATTACGATACAACAACAAAATGGCAGTCTCTAGTAATATAGTTTTCTACATACATTTACGTTGTGCATGTATCTACTCTGGTATATGCAAAGCATACTACTGCTTCTTATTAAACCTGATTAGCAGAGGTGGGGAAGGCAAAGAGAAGTGAATAGAGAGGCAGAATTTATTTTCACCATGAGAGGTGAGACAGAACAGGTGGCCTATGGGTTTTCTGTCCAACCGAAACACCAAAGAGCACACGTCCTGAAGTTACTTTCAGTAAAAAGAAACACAGAAGTTGAACAAGTAAGCAGATAACCAAAATGACCCCTAATTTATTGATGTTAATTTTTCTTAAAAGTAGCACCTGTTCATCAAATTAGAGATCGCTTAAGAATGAACCATGTAAAACTAAAGCCCTCCTAATAAAAACTGCATATGTCATTCCTCACCACAGTGATTATGACTTGGTCATTTTGTTTCCATAACATAATTGAGAAAGTAAAACCTGAATGTATTCTAGGATTCCACATCAAGTTACACCTACAGAATGGTGATTACCCAGTCACGAGTTGTCAGGCCAGTAGCCAAGGCTCCTGGTGGCAATGTCCGTTCAAGCTCCTGTGGGAGTTACCTGGATAGAACCAGCTGTTTCACAACTTCACTTTGCATGTTGGCTCTCCACATACTTGCCCTCCCAGTAAAACACAATTAAAAAGTACATGTGAATCTTCAGACTCATAACTTACTTATTCTTGGAGTGAAGATACATCAAACATGCTACACAGGAAGAAAAAATGGTAGACAAAATTTCAAACACAACTGGACAAAGGGCGACTTAAGTCTTTGTGGAGACGGGTCTGCAGTTCACCTGCGCATTACATTCACATTTTCAGACCAGAAGCCTCCCCTGTCACACAGGACTACCTTCAGCTGGGCCTTGGGACACACGAGAGAGAAAAGGGGCAAACAGTCCTCCCAAATGATACTGGAGACAAAAAATAGGCTTATTCCTTTATAGCTTCACCACCACATTCTCATTAGGCATCAGTCCTCCCAAAAATGAATCATCTCAGAAAGACAGAAACAATGAAGTTATCTGTAGAATAAGAATTTCTAACTTAGGTTATCTCAGCATTTCTTCCTGTTCCATACTCTCTACACAGTTGCTTAAATGAAAAACAGCCTCAGAAACTATCCCCCTTTATCTCTCTCTTAATCTACAGCATTTTAGGATTGTTTTTGCAAAAGCTATGTTCAAAGCGTCTTTCTGAAGTACATGAACTTCTCAGAAGAATTTGCCGTCTTCTAAGAATTGCCTCTTCAACCACATAACGAATGGCCCTTACCCACTCGGTCATTTGTGAACAGAAACAAAGCAGTGTTGTTTGCACCTGTGAATCTTAACACTGACTCTATCAGCCCAAATCCACGGCCAGGATCTGCACCCCAGATTTCACTGGACAATGTTTTAAGTCAACAAAACTGTATCTTCACAGTTAGGATGCCTTAGTAAATACAGTAAGTACAGAGTTCATGGCTCTCGGGGAGGGTGGGAGTAGGGGGCGGGAATGGGAGAGTCTTAAGAAACATTAAAATTTGTACTCGGCATTGCCTTCCTCTCACTGGGCAATAGCTGAGAACACCAGAAAAGTTGGCATTAATAAAACTGCATAGAGTCCACACTACACAAAGTGCTTGGATACTAGCAACACGGTCCTCTTTCTCCATCCCCTTTGCAACACCTCTTGCAAGGTTTGTTCTCAAAAAGACATTACAAGTTGGCAAGCTTCTGCTTACAAAAATCAATCAAATACTTTCCCCTTCACCTCCGTTAAGCCCATCATATTCCTCAGCTTTATTCCCACCAAACAAATCAAACACAGGCAACTTAACACTCAGGAATCAGCGAAGGACAACATTCTCCTGTGCACTCAGGCAATGAAGAAAGACGTTTCTGCTGATATGCATAATGAAAGATCATTTGTAGCTGTTGATGACTTGTAAAAATATTTCCAAGGTTCTTTCAAGAAAAGATTTCAATTCAAGCAAGATCACAAAGGAATAATGACAGAGTCCTGACTGTACCTTTGTGTGCTTCATCTGCTCAGCCTGTTCATGGGACTGTGGCTGCTGTTGCCGGGATGCAGAACACCTTTGCCCTCAAATCTTCAAATGTATGAAGCACAATAAAGAATAAAATGCTGTGTTTATGTCACACCTCTTCCAAGAGGTTTAAAGTGTGAAATGGGACCCCATGCATCCTCACAACACCCTTGTGAGGTAGGTAGGTGGAGAGTGTTACCGTCCCCACTTTGCAGGTGGGGGAAATGAGGCACACAAGAATTAAGAGACTTGCCCGAAATCGCACAGCTATTCACCAGCAGGGCTTAGAATAAAACTTATACTGATTAGGACCAAGCACAGTGCTTTGCACATAGTAGGTGTTTGCTGAATATCTATGGATTTTATTTGACTTATATCTCAACACATATACACACACATAAAATACAAGCAGTCATCAAACATTCATCTTCTACATTCCTTCTGATGACACCTCTCGTTACTCCAAACCCTGGTGGATGAAGAATGCTCATGATTCATCTCACAGCTAAGCCCTCAGGTTGAGGAGGAGCAACATAAACAGTCTGAGGAAAACCTGCATTTGCACCTGGTCTACCTCCTGATATTAGTTTTCTAATGAAAACAAAAATGGATTTCAGGAACCATGCTGACTTTTTTTTTTTCCTGTTTGTTTGAAATGGAGCCATCTGAATGGTTCTGTGTTTCATTGGTACAAAAAAGAAATAAGGCTGCTATTGTCCAGTTAGCTTGTGAGAACTGTGCCACGCATGAAGGCCTCCTTCCAGCACAGGTGGATTGCACCTGGGACACTGGACCGACCCCAGGGCGCGGCCGCGCCAGCAGGAAAGGGCCAGTGAGGCTCAGCGTCACTTGCACTGTTCGTGGTCTGTGGAGTCGTCCATGTCCACGTCAGAATCAAAGAGCGAGCGTCCGGTGAAATCCGTGTCTGGCGTTCTGGAAAAACTGTTCTCCGCTCCCTCATCTTCAAAGGTCTCTGTCCTTGAGTAAAAGCTGAAATCCAGCAGGGGCGTGTGGGTTTTGCTGCCCTCACTGCTCTCCTCGGACTCGTAGATGGTGTTGTCATCATCATGGTGCCACTCCGGCCAGAACTTCCTTCTGATCCTCTCACAGTACATGGCAAGGTTGATCAGCTCACCTGCAATGTGGCAAGGACAACTGGAGTTAGTTCTCAAAGGCAACCACCTGCCCACCACTTGGCTTTCTGAGAGATCTGGGAGAATGGGGCGGGGTAGATATTAAAAGTGTTTTCCACAGAGGAACTGTCAAAATATTTAGATTTTCTACATGTAGCTAGAAAGGTGAGTGGGAAAAGCTAAATTCAGTGAAGGGCTAGATGAAATGTAGGAGTGAGTTCCTATGGTGATGAGAAATTGGGGGTGGGTAGTTTATCCAAAACGGCAGCTAAAACTACCATCATTTTGCTTTGTGAAACATTTTATTATTTTATGTTTGCATATCAAGAGAACTAGTGCTTCAGCTGGCTCATCTTTAAATTAATTTATAGTCCATGAAAATACACCAACTGTCAATTGGCTTAAACCAGCCAGAAGTAATCACACATTCCACAAATATTTGTAGTGTGATTATGGGCTGTGTACTACGCCAAGTAGTTGACAAATGTTATCTTAGGATGGAAACTTTGCTCTAAATAATCCTTAAAATGGATAACTCAGAATTGTCTTCATAGATGACTGTACCCACGGAAAAGTAGTTTTGGGGGTTTTTTAATTAAATTCCACAACTGCATTCCCACTTGGTGACTGGGCTCCTTTATCTGCACATGAATCAAAGGAAGTAGCTGAATAGCTAAAATCATCCAGGCATTTGAAACATGACATGGTATTTGGTTTTCCTTTCTAATTTCAAATGAGGAAGGAGGAGGGTGAGTTTCTGCCTTTAGTCCACCAGATGGCAACATTGCTTATAAAAATATAATTTGTCACAGTCTAATAGGACTTTATGGCCCTTAAAATATTTTGGCTGTTTACTTTTTAAAATTATATAAAACATTCACTTATTATGTAGTTAGGTGATCCATATTTTATTTCAGAATAATAGATAATATAGATAAGCCAAAAATAAACAAATTACCAATAATCCCATTCTCCATATTTTCACTTATATTCTTCCAGAATTTTATATTTATATAGATTTTTATATATTTACATTTGCTGTATAACATTTACTATATATTCTGTTTCCTAGCCTACATTTTTCCACTTAACAACATATAATGAAAATCTTTCAATTTCACCTTATCACCAGTAATTCACTATACAGATGTACCATAGTTTCATTTTGTTATTACTAATCCCTTCTCACAGGGCATTTAGATTGTTTCTTTAAGAGCTCTAATTATAGTTTATAACTACTCATATTTTCTATCTAAAAAATAATATAATCTCATTTTGGAAAATTAGGAGCCTATATAGAGAAACTATAAATCATAAAAATAAAAAATAAAAAAACCCGCCTGACCAGGTGGTGGCGCAGTGGATAGAGCGTCGAACTGGATGCAGAAGACCCAGGTTCGAGACCCCGAAGTTACCAGCTTGAACACGGGCTTATCTGGTTTGAGCAAAAGCTCACCAGCTTGAGCCCAAGGTCGATGGCTCGAGTAAGGGGTTACTCGGTCTGCTGAAGGCCCGCGGTCAAGGCACGTATGAGAAAGCAATCAATGAACAATTAAGGTGTTACAATGCACAATGAAAAACTAATGATTGATGCTTTTCATCTCTCCGTTCCTGTCTGTCTGTCCCTGTCTATCCCTCTCTCTGACTCTCTCTCTGTCTCTGTAAAAATAAATAAATAAAATAAAAATTAAAAAACCCCACAAAAGATCTCTAATCTCATCAATCCAAGATAACCACAATTAACCTTTTGGTGTCATTCTTTCAGTATTTTTTCCTATTTGCCTATTATCATTATTATTATTACCTATTACTTCCTGTAACATTAACGCAAATGTTTTTCCACGTTATTAAAATTTTTCAAAACTTGATTGCTGTTCTGCTGAAACAAATACATCCCCCTACAAAGTACAACAAAGCACATCCCCTGCTTCAAGGATCCTGTAAACCAGTGTTCCTGCCCTGGTGCCAGGTCCCCATTTTCATTCCTATCAGATCAGAATCGCACAATTCACACTCTGAAAGCATCCATCCCGACTGCTCCCTACTCAAAGGTTTTCCTGTGCACTCTTAAGGAGCCAGGAGCAGAAGAGCCAACATCACTGGTCCCTTTTGGAAAGATGCAGGCAAAACCTTCACTTCTCTTCTCCCTCAAGGACGCAGTCGTGAAATACCTCACCAGCTACTGCTGCCAGTCACAGGTAACCAGGAACTGAATAAAGATGTGGAGGCAACAGCAAGGAGGTGGCGGAGACATCAAAAACAAATCATGGTCACCTCACAGCAGGTCCAGGGGACAGCCCTGTTTGCCTCAATCAAGTCCATTCCCGAAGAGCTGCTAGAAAGCCAGAATCTATTCACAAGATCCACAGCACCCATAGCTCTGTCCACTGCTTTTGTGGCTGTTCCTTGTACAGCCTGTTTCTTTACCATTCTTCCAGGAGACCTGCTCCTTCATGACTGTGTGACATTAATACCTCTTTAGCATATAATAAAAAAAATTAATCAGACTAGCAAACACCTATATAGTCCTTATTGTGTACCAGACACTTGGAAGTGCTTTTTTTCATTTGTTGAATTCATATTAACTTCCTTAGTCCTTGCAAAAATCTTCTATGAGGCAGAAAACATTATTATCCCTGTCTGTAATGGGAAACCTGCAACAGAGAGGTTAGTTAACTTGGCTAAGATCAAGTTCTAGATAGTGGCAGAGCCAGGATTCAAACACAAGCGGTCTCCGGGCTCCCTGCCCTTCGCTATGACTCCACTCTGCTTCCCTCCTGATGAGCTGACACTGTGGCCTGGGAATTAGTAGCTCTGCACCATCTGTCACAGGATATTTTTCTGTCATTCTTTCTGGGGTCTCAGGATTGTAAGAAGCTGCCCCTCAAAGATAATGAGTCATCATGAAGGAAGTAATTATTCTATCAAGCAGTTAAGAAAGAGTTTGCTTTGATAAGCAAGAACTAGTTCACACACCCACCCTCATGTCTTGCCCCTAATGAAAAGAGTGAAAATCTGTAATTAAGTTCTACCTTCATCTTTGCCAATTATTCCTGTGCTTAGATTTTCTATCAGTGTACGCATTCAACATGCCTACCAGCCAAAAGAATCTAAAAAAGTTGCCTGACCAGGCAGTGGCACAGTGCATAGAGCATTGGCGTGGGATGCTGAGGACCCAGAAATCCCAAGGTCACCAGCTTGACCTCCAGCTTGAGCATGAGATCATATACATGACCCCATGGTCGCTGGCTTGAGCAAGGGGTCACTGGCTCGACTGGAGCCTCCTGGTCAAGGAACATATGAGCAAGCAATCAATGAACAACTAAGATGCTGCAACTATGAACTGATGCTTCTCATCTCTCTCCCTTCCTGTCTGTCTCTATCTGTCTCTCTTTCTTTTCTTCTCTCTCTCGCTTAAAAAAAAAAAGAAACAAGTTGGCAGTAGAAACCAGTTGTGTGTGTAGTGTGTGTGTGAGAGAGAGACAGAGACAGAGAGAGATGCCTATTGACATAAATACCTATACTGAAAATGTAACCTAGGAAACTGCACTTTTCCAAGTGTACTCAATAATCAGATAACAATTTCATCCATCTGGTTAAAAAATTAAAGTCTGATAGCATCCAATGTGGAGGTCAGTCACAGTACTACATGGCAGGTCATAGCCGGAACTGCTACAATCTTTTTGGAAAAGTAATACATTATCTATTAAAATTTTAAATGTACATATCAGACCACTTTTTTTTTTCTTTTTTCTTTTTTTCTTTTTTTGAGAAACAGAGAGAGAAAGAGAGGCAAGGAGAAAGACAGAGACACTGAGCTGCTCCTGTATGGGCCCTGGCTGGGGAATCGAATGGGCAACCTTCACACTCCAGAACGATGCTCCAACCAACCGAGCTATACGGCCAAGGCCAGACCACTTTTACTACTCTATTCTACTAATATAAAAGTATCACTATGTAAAGATACATGTATAAGAATGTCAAATGCAGGGCTGTATCACTAAAAAAAAAACAAGGAAAGGGCCCTGGCCGGTTGGCTCAGCGGTAGAGCGTCGGCCTAGCGTGCGGAGGACCCGGGTTCGATTCCTGGCCAGGGCACACAGGAGAAGCGCCCATTTGCTTCTCCACCCCTCCGCCGCGCTTTCCTCTCTGTCTCTCTCTTCCCCTCCCGCAGCCAAGGCTCCATTGGAGCAAAGATGGCCCGGGCGCTGGGGATGGCTCTGTGGCCTCCGCCTCAGGCGCTAGAGTGGCTCTGGTCGCAGCATGGCGACGCCCAGGATGGGCAGAGCATCGCCCCCTGGTGGGCGTGCCGGGTGGATCCCAGTCGGGCGCATGCGGGAGTCTGACTGTCTCTCCCTGTTTCCAGCTTCAGAAAAATGAAAAAAAAAATTAAAAAAAAAAAAAAAGGAAAGATGGAAAACATTGATTAAATAAATTATGGTATATCAATTCCAAAGAATAATGTGCAGCTGTCAAAAAAAGCAAATTATAAAATAATGTGTATAACATAATTTCATTGTTTAGTTTAAGAATAATAAAATAAACCAAAACAGCTGCATATGATTACATAAATTTGTAGATAAAAAAAGAAAGGCACCAACGATTTACTCCAAATCCCTAATATTTATTATTCCATGGGAGGTGGTATTAAATACGGATGGTGGGAGGTCAGAAATCTTTAAAATACACCTGTATTATTCCGCTTACTGCAACAATCATATATTACCTTTTTAGTTTAAAAATCCAATAAGATACATTAGTAAAATACTAATGAGTGATTAGTGATATTCTCAAACACCTGGAGAGGGTATTTAACAGAAAGCCAGTGGCCCTCTGAACAGACCACACTCCCAGACAGAATAAAGAGCTTTTCTCTTGGAATTTCTCAAGTGGAAACATCCCCCCACCACTCTGAAAAAAGTGACTCATTGTACTTTCTTATGTCACTTCCATTTTTATAATATTCAAAAGCATTCTGCACCGCTGGACACTGAAAACGTCAACCAGATCCGAGAGCCCGGACTCAGTTTCTCGTGGCTGCCAATCATGCGCGGGAGGAAGGCGAGGGAGGGAGAAGCCTGCCAGGGTCTCCCAGCACCAGCTGCCCAGCCCTTGGTCATCAGCCAGCAAATACAGGGACAACATGGAGCCAGTGCCCACACACACTCATCGGGGCTGCAGGAATGTACTTGGCACCTCCCTGTTTCCCACCTGGGCGAGATGCTGGCTCTCCGCTCTTGCTTCCTTCCACCCGCACTCTGTCACACAGGCAAGAAGGGCACTGGGCGAAGTCCATAGTAAACCTAAATGCCCTAATGAGGACATCTTCTGCCCTCATCTCCTTGAAGCTAAAGGACACTTTAAATTCAAAGATTTCAAAATATAAAGACAAAAGTCACCTGAGCCCTGAATGTCCCCATAACAACCTCTTCCTGAACACCTCCAGGCAGAGAGCAGTAACAGTGTGGCCCGCCATCTTTCTCAAGGATGTCCAGAATTTTTTCCACTTTTTAATCTATTAAATAATAGGCCAAAAAAAAAAAAATAGTCCAAGCGCAATAAATAACTGTTGGTAAAAGAGCTGCTGATCAAGATTTTTCGTAGAACAGTTTCGTTTCTGACAAATTCAGGAAAAAGCAGCGTCCGTTCAGCGGTTTGAGCAGGGCTGGGTAGGTTTGCGCAGGGCTGGGGAGGTTTGCGCAGAGCTGGGGAGGTTTGCGCAGGGCTGGGGAGGTTTGCGCAGGGCTGGGGAGGTTTGCGCAGGGCTGGGTAGGTTTGCGCAGAGCTGGGTAGGTTTGCGCAGAGCTGGGTAGGTTTGCGCAGGGCTGGGTAGGTTTGCGCAGGGCTGGGAGGTTTGCGCAGAGCTGGGGAGGTTTGAGCAGGGCTGGGGAGGTTTGCGCAGGGCTGGGTAGGTTTGCGCAGGGCTGGGGAGGTTTGCGCAGAGCTGGGGAGGTTTGCGCAGGGCTGGGGAGGTTTGAGCAGGGCTGGGTAGGTTTGCGCAGAGCTGGGGAGGTTTGCGCAGGGCTGGGAGGTTTGCGCAGGGCTGGGTAGGTTTGCGCAGGGCTGGGAGGTTTGCGCAGAGCTGGGAAGGTTTGCGCAGAGCTGGGGAGGTTTGAGCAGGGCTGGGTAGGTTTGCGCAGGGCTGGGTAGGTTTGCGCAGGGCTGGGAGGTTTGCGCAGGGCTGGGAGGTTTGCGCAGAGCTGGGGAGGTTTGCGCTGAGCTGGGGAGGTTTGAGCAGGGCTGGGTAGGTTTGCGCAGGGCTGGGAGGTTTGCGCAGGGCTGGGAAGGTTTTGCGCAGGGCTGGGTAGGTTTGCACAAAGCTGGGGAGGTTTGCGCAGAGCTGGGGAGGTTTGAGCAGAGCTGGGGAGGTTTGCGCAGGGCTGGGGAGGCAAGCAGATGTGTGCAGAGCCCTTCCTTTCATTGCTTCAGTTTCACTGTTCTCAGCTCCCCAGGTCTCCACATCTGTTTTCAAAGAGTGCCAAGTTTACATGCAATTCTCTGATAAGGCTACTCTGATCAAAACCTCAAATGTGACGACTCCTCAAGAGTGTTAATTAAACTGAGATCCTTTTTTGACTCTAAAAATGGCAAAAATTTTAAAATAAATTATATTCAAGCCTAATTAAGGAACAAAATTTTAAGTGCTTTCAAACAAAAGCTTGTGAGAATATAAACTGCTGTGGTCTTTCCAGAAGGCAATTTTAGCCATACAGACCAAGAGTTTATACTCTTGTGAGACAGTAATTTCTCAACTTGAAATTTAAGAAACTAAGCTGTGATAAGCAGGAACATATATTTATATAATATTCACTATAGAATATTTGTAAAAATCATTTGAAATAACCCATAGGATAAAGGTATTGGACAACTAGTAAATATATTTTTGAAGAATATTTAATGACAAAGGAAATGGCAATAAGACACAGCTAATTTGAAAACGGCAAGTTATAACTGTATCAACATCATGATCCCACTTTTTAAAAATATAGACATACATGTACTTGATAGAAGATGAGGATACATACCACAATCTTAACAGCAGTTCTCTGTGAATGACAGGGTCACAAGTTGTTTTTATTTATTTTTTTTAGGATTTTGTTTATTTTAGAGAGGAGAGAGAGAAAGAAGGGAGACAGAAGGGGGGAGGAGCAGGAAGCATCAACTCCCATATGTACCTTGACCAGGCAAGCCCAGGGTTTCGAACTGGTGACCTCAGCATTCCATGCCAAACATTCTAGGGGTCTTTATCCACTGTGCCATCACAGGTCAGGCTGTTTTTATTTTTTTAACTTTTCTATCATTTCTAAATTTTCTCCAGTAAGGAAATAATATTTCATATATCTATATCTATAGAGATACAGGTATATATCTATAGACATATAGGTATATAAACAAACAAATATTTTAAGAATTGCTGACTATTCATAGTCTGTCCTTTACTCACCTAAATTAAAGAACATTTCTCACTGATATAGATGGTTCCAGAAGTAGTTTGTGTGGCGATATTGTAAGTAATATCTAGAACCAAAAAGCTAGTATTTATACACACACACACACACACTCACACATGGAACATATGGGTGTTCCATGGCAGAGAAGTGCCTGATGCGAGCCACTCATGTTCCTGGGTTTGAGCCAGTTCTAAATTAGCCAGGCTTTTGGTTGTTTCTACATCTCCTTCTCTTGTTACTTCTTGGGAAAGTATGCATCACAGGAAAAACAAAGGCAGAGAAGAAGAGACCAAATTAGTAGTGTGCCTGCATATTAGCAGCTGGGCTCAGAAGTTTGGAAGGGGCCTGAACTTAATGACTAAAATGAAATTTGGAGACTCACTGCACTTTAATAATTCATGCTACATCTGTCCTCAGGGAGAGCTGGAAGCTACTAACTTGTTTTGAATCAAAGTACATGCAGCTACGTGCCAGAAGTTCCCTGAAGATGAGTGTCAGATTCCCCCAAATGTGTGTATCTCAGGGTGGAACTCAAATTCAATCCTCCAAACAGGCTGATTATTTGTCTAAAAAGAACACTAAATGCCTCAGGTCCTTCCAGGAAGACAGAGAGGAAAGGGCCAAGTCATAAATAAACAAAAGTTGCTTCATTTCTGCAAGAAGGGATGTTATAAAATCAGAGTTCCACCGATGATAAACTCCTAAATGCTTCTGATAAACAAAAGATTACCTCAACAGACATGTGTACATATATGATACGGTGTGTACGTGTATTTGCATGTGCAAATGTGCTTGTCTAGAAGTGTACGTGTACGTGTACAAATGAGGGTGTATGGGGTACGTGTATAGAAGTATGTGAGCAGATGTGGTGTGCCAGCCGGTATGTGGTAGAGAAACAGGGGAGAGGAGGAAGTAACAGGAAGAGAGAGTAAACACAAAACACACTCCTACAGGAACTGAAAGTAATCAATATATTTTAGTCCACCATGGAAAATCTGATTTAAAAAGGAAAATATTTGAAAAGCTATAAATATCCCCAGTATGCACATTATCCCTAACCCTTAGGGAAGTCCCAGACCTTCACTCAACACCTAAACCATTCTGAACAAGCCTGGTCATGCATCTGGAGCCCCAGCCTCACCCGCAGGAGGACCTGGAGAGTGACTCCTCTTACCCATAGCCTGGTCTGAACTTCCGGAAATGCACACGGGCCATGGGTACATACACAGCTACAGCCTCCACCAGCCAATCGCCACCCCCACCCACCCATGATCACCACACGTCACTGCTCACCTGCCTCAGTTTCACGTGCAATTCTGCCTTACTGTGTACTAATGGTCTCATCTACACCCCCAGCCTGCTCAGTTGGGGCATAAATACCTTGATGAACTCTTTGAGCCCCCTTCCCCAAACCTAAATAATGAACTTTGACCCCCACATCCCCAGGCCCTAGACATGTTAGGTACTGTTTCAAACTGGAGAAGATCCCAGTCCCCACCCACCCATGCAAGGGAAGCCTCTCCCAGAGGCCTCAGCTGCCTTGTTGACCCCACCACCCCGCTCCACCACACACGTGCATACACATGCCAGGATCTGTTTCCCTGACATCAGCTCCAGTTGAGCTTTCCCTGCCCCCTTGCCAACACAAAGCTGATTGCTGGCTACCACCCTCACCCCCACCCCAACACGCCTGCTCAGCCTCTCGCTCGGCCCTTCGCCCTCACTTCCTCCCCTCCAGTCTAGAATTGTGATTCTGACCAGTCTTATAGCCAATATCTCACAACAAAAATACAAGGTTGGGTTTCTTTGGTCAAAATGTGCATATAGTAATATTAATAATAAAATTTTGCATGGCACCAGACTTACAAGCATGTATTGACACTTTGCTCATTGCCTGTATGATCTACAGACACTTCACTGAAACAGGAGAAAGAAGTGCTTTCTCCTCAAACTCAAATGACACAGAGTCATGAACTTTCACCTGCATGTGAAATATCTAAGATCAGCTAAGAAAAAAAGAGCATCTGAGATGGGCAGTGAGTCCATCAGCCCCCCGCCCCGTGCCCGCTGCGGCACTGGGCACACCAGTACCACTGTCCCGCAGAGATCAGGGAAAACCAACCAAACAAGGGGTTAGGTAGGAACTCAAGCCCCGTTTCAGCAACAAGTGTTGAGCAAACTATGTAAGGAGCTGGAAGAAAAGCCCTGATGTAGAACGAGACTAGATTTGTGTCAGCTTTGTCAGAACACAATGTGAACAAGGAGGCAGGTGAGAAGACCGGTGTCTGCTTCACCCGTGCATAGCCTGAGCACAGAAAACTGACCCCAGCCCTGGTGTGTCCATAAAGCACTGCCAAGCTCGCAGACACCACCCCCGCCCTCGCCCTCCCAGCAACTCTCAGAACCCAAAGGGGTTCTTGGTGCTTGCCTTTGATCAGCCGCTCAGGTCTCGTCCCCGGTAAGGTCCACATTGCCTGGGCGAGGTGTCCAAACACGGTGGCGTCGAGAGTGGACAGCTTGGAGCCCATGATGTACTTCTTATCGCCTGCAGCAGACAGAACAGAGAGGTCACTGCGGGCCTGCGCTGTCCCCCATGGTCACAACGGTGTCCAGCACACTTGCATTACATGCTCATTTTACTGTGAATCAAAAGGCTTTGCAGAATCAAAATGCATGCACCCCCTTTTTAAAACAATATTAGAAACAAAAATAAAGCAAATTAAACAATTCTGTGATATGTCAACCCATACAATAGAAAAGCAGGGACAGAACTGGGAATATATCAAGAAAAACAGGGAAGGGAGAAAAAGGGACAACCAATCACCACAGAACTCTGGAGGGACCTGCTCACCTCCAACTCTAGCGGCTGAAATTTGAGAACACCTGGAAGTTTGCTTAAACTATCTCAAAAATAACCCAAGCCACACATACCCAACCTCAGCACTCACTTTATTAAGTTAGTACATTTCCTTGGGAAAAACAAGGGGCCTAAATTACTTCAAAAGTTTGGAGGCAAGATTTTTCATGATGCCCCTTTGGTCTTGGCAAGGTTCTCACCACTAGTCACCAGCTTCCACGGAAAACACTACATAAAGAAAAGCTATAAAATTACAAGCCCTGCCTGGCCTGTGACGGTGCAGTGGATAAAGCATCAACCTGAAATGCTGAGGTCGCCGGTTCAAAACCCCTGAGCTTGCCTGGTCAAGGCACATATGAGCGTTGATGCTTCCTGCTCCTCCCACCTACTCTTTCTCCCTCTCTCTCCCCTTCTAAAATGAATAAAATAAAAATAAATAAATAAAATTACAAGCCCAGCCCGGGAATCAGGCTCCTATACAAGTATCTTTCACACCGCTGCTCCCATCTGCCCTTTCCCACCACTATTTGTCACTTTGATTATCCCACCTGACCTGTGAAAATTGCCCCAAGTTTGTCTCCTGGGCCATCATCAGGTGCTGTAGCATGTAGACGCAGCACAGATGGAAGCAATCACATCCTAGCATTCACTGTGGGAGCCTGGTCATTACTTAACTTCTCAAAGCCTCAGTTTTCCCATCTAGAAAATGAGGGTGATATTAACGGTGCCCACTTCTTAGGGCTATTATGAGGATTAAGTGGCCTAAAGCATGTAGAGCACATAGCACCATATCTGGGTGACTCAATAAACCTTAGCTCTCATAATGATAGTCCCTCTGGGTCTCCAGTGCAACCCAGACCTCTGAACTTACACCTCTAAGACACTCTTTTATCATATCACTGCCTTTCACAAACATCTTGGATGGTTTACAAAATGGGTTATGAAATAAAGTCCAAACTCAACTTGGAATTCAAGACTCATTATCCTCTGCCTCCAACCCATGTCCCAGCTTTATCCCTCACCCCACCTTTTCACTAGCAGATCTAGGGAACACCTCCATTCTTCGGGACATTTGGTGCTTCCTGCTGCTCCATGCTGAGACTACCCCCTTCCCTGCCCCCAGAGCCTATGTGCTCCCACTTCTCCCCACATGATGAATCCTATTCATCCTTCGAGGTCCAGCTCAAGCCTCCTTTCAAAGCTTTCTGTGTTCACTCTCTCTGGTGGCAACAGTAGCTTTCAGTTCAGACAGCCCTAAGTTCACATCTCACCTTTACACATACAGCCTTACAGAATTTTAAGTCCTTTAAAGCCAATTAACCTCTATTTCTCGAACCATTTAATGCAAGGAGTTGGGGGGAAATCACTAATCATTTAGAAAAATAAATGAGACACCTTGAGGAGAGCACACAGCAGACGGGCCCTGCCTCTTCTTGTCCAGGCCTCTCGAGTGGCATTTTTTTCCATACTGCTCTATATATCGGTTGTTTGCCATTTGTTCATTTTATCTGTCCAACTAAATAGCAAGCCCTTTGAAAGTAAGGGTAATTTCTTTATTTTTATTCAACAAACTCTAATACAGTGTATACTCTTTGTCCGGCGCAGTTCTAGATACTATACTCTACAAATATCTTCTTCACTGTTCTTGAACAGGAAGATAAGAAAATTAAATATCTGATAACAATGCATAGGCAAGCCAGGAGGGAAATGCAAGGTAACCGATAGATGCCAATGAAGCTGCAGGCTGATGGAGGTATTGGTGAACCCTCTGGTGGTAATCATATTGCAATATATACATGTATCAAATCAGCAAGTCATGCAGCCTAGACTTACACAACATTATACTCCAATTATATCTCTACTTCAAAAAATAAAACAACAACAAAAAGGCTGCTGTATGAAGCTGGAGGTGATTTTTTAAAAAGTCACTTTCACTCTATTTTTTACAGGGACCAAGGAATAACTTACACTAATGCAATATATTGAACCTAACCTAATTGTTTATTTCCAGTGAGGAGAAGCAGGTTGGCCATGGGAGAGCCCTTAGGTGTTTTCCGTTGTCAATCAACTTCTCCATCATTTGAGTCTTCACCTGGGACTAAAACCACTACCCAAATACTGGGAATACAAGAGAAACCTACTACCCCGGCAAAAAGAACAAAGAAAAACTAAATATACCATTTGTTCTCAAGAATGTCAGGTTACTTCTTAGTGGTGCATCCTGCTGGGTCCATGCCTTGGCCACTCCCCTGCTGGCATCAGTGATAGGCAGAGGGACCCTGGCCCAGAGCTCTTGTGCCATTATCCTCAAGGGCAGGAGGGGTGTGTCCGCCATTGCTCCCTAGGGAACTGTGCCAGGTCTCAGCCCATCAAGGTCTGAATGTGGGGACGCCATGAGAGGATTTTAGGGACTGTGCAAGAAAGGTTACACACCATTTCAGAGAGAAGCAAAAATAAAGGAGAGCTTCCTTCTATCAAAATAAGAAAAAGGAAAATGTTGATCTTAAATGGCTAAAATGTCTCAGGGAAACACCAGAGTAAAAAGTCTGTAAACTGTGAAGTCCACTATACAAGCCAAAGACAAGAGGAAAAATGTATACGGATAAAAAAAAAAGCCCACTTTGGATAAAAAGAAAAAAATAATAGAAAATATAATTGGAAACCACACATGAACTAGTGCATATAGTATTTAGCCTAAAGTTGCCATTGGCCTCAGAACACTAAACTGGAAGGACACTGATTAGCAACCAGTGTTAGAACCAGTCTAAGAATGCTGGTGCCCCAGTCTCCTGACTGCCAGCCCAGTGCTCTTTGCTCTGCCTAATAAGCCATGTGCGTCATCATCTCAGAGATAAAGACCCCACGGAGCAGCAGGAGGGTTGAGCTGTGCCTGTTTACAAAACATATGCTGTAGCCAGGAAGGAATACAGAACATAAAGGGGGAAAAAAGGAAAATCAGAAGTTTCAACATCTTTAAAAGTGCTAGCAGGCCCTGGCCGGTGGCTCAGTGGATAGAGCGTTGGCCCAGTATATGGATATCCCAGGTTCGATTCCCAGTCAAGGCACACAGGAGAAACGACTATCTGCTCTCTCCCTCACTCTCCCCCTTCTCTCCCTTTTCCCCTCCTGCAGCCAGTGGTTTGATTGGTTCAAGTGTGGCCCCAGGCGCTGAGGATAGCTCTGTTGTTCAGAGCGTTGGCCTGTGGTACTAAAAAGAGCTCGGTACTCAAGCACTGGCTCCAGATGGGGTTGCTGGGTGGATCCCGGTCAGGGGCACATGTGGGAGTCTGCCTCACTATCTCCCCTCCTCTCCCCTAATTAAAAAAAAAAAAGGTGCTAGCAAACAAAATTGATGGAATTATTTGTGGAAATGGTGAGTGGTAGATACAAAATACACAAACAATAGTTATAAATTTAAAGAAATTAAAAATATCCTCTGTTATTAAAAAGTCTTTGGAGTGCCCAGTGGAAGCTTTTTAAAAATATTATATTTTAAAATAAGTTTAGACTCACGGAAAAGTCATAAAAATAGCAGAGTTGCCGTATATCCTTCAACTAGTTTCTGCTTATATCATTATTAACACCTTATATAACCACAGTACATTTATCAAAACTGAGAAATTAACATTAATACAGTACTATTAACTGCACTATAGCCTTCACTCAACTTGTATTAGCTTCCCAGCTAATGATCTTTTCTGTTCCAGGATCCAGTCCAGGATCTCACACCGCATTTAATTGTCAGGTCTCCTTAGTCTCCTCAACCCGTGAAACTGCACAGTCTTTCCTCTCTTTCAGGACCATGACGTTTTCAAAGAACACTGCTCAGTTATTTTGTAAAATGTTCATCAATCTGGGTTTGTCTAAGGATTTTATGAGTAGATTAGGTCGTGCAATTTTGGCAAGAATACCACAGAAGTAATACTGTACCCTTGCCGTGGTGGTTAATTTCACGTCTCAACTTGACTAGGCTATGGAGTGCTAAATTATTTGGTCAGACATGATCCTGGGTGCTTTTTTTGTGAGGGTGTTCTTGGGTGAGATGAACATTTAAGTGGTAAACTGAGTAGAGCAGATTTCCCTCTCTGATGTGGGTGGGCCTCGTCTGATCTCTTGAAGACCTGAATAGAAGAGAAAGTCTGACTCTCTCCCAAGTGAGAACAAATCCCTCCTGCTGGACTGTGTTCAGACTGGGACGTGGGCTTCATCCTGCCTTCAGATCCACACTGAAACATGGGCTCCTCCTGGGCTCCAGCCTGTTAGTCTCAGACTCCAACCATCAGCTCTCCTGGGTCCCAGCTTGCCACTGACCCAGCCGATCTTTACACTTATTAGCCTCCATAATTGCATGAGCCAATCCTTTATATTAAAGATTAAGTTTAATAATCTTTATGCTGCCTGACCAGGGGGTTGCACAGTGGATAGAGCGTTGGACTGGGATGTGGAGAGCCCAGGTTCGATAACCCGAGGTCGCCAGCTTAAGTGCGGGCTCATCTGGCTTGAGCAAAAAGTTCACCAGCTTGGACCCAAGGTCACCAGCTCAAGCAAGGGGTTACTCGGTCTGCTGAAGGCCCACGGTCAAGGCACATATGAGAAAGCAATCAATGAAAACTAAGGTGTTGCAACAAAAAACTTGTAATTGATGTTTCTCATTTCTCTCTGTTCCTTTCCGTCTGTTCCTATCTATTCCTCTCTCTGTTTCTGTAAAAAAAAAAATAATAATAATAATATAATAATAATCTTTATGCTAAAAATGGTCTTTCATATATTCTTATTGGTCTTTTTCTCTGGAGAATCCTGAATAATATACCTTCTCAGGGCAGCAAATCAGAGTCCATAATATCCATATCTTGTCCCTGGAGATGTTAGCATTGGCTGTGTGTTAAAGGTAGCATCTGTCAGGTTTCTTCATGGCAATGCTATTATTTTTTCCTGTTATACTTAATCATCTTAAGAGAGATATTTTGAGACTGTGTAAATATTTTATTTCTCTACAAACTTTGGCTCTTTGATTTTAGCACCCACTGATTGGATGTCATCTGAAACAATTACTACTGTAGTGTTTGCCTAGTTGAGATTTTCTATTTATCTCGTTCCTTCTACATGTATTGATTAGACCTCTAATCTTCACTTTATCCCTCATTTACTAATGTAGTCAATTATTTATTTATGTAAGTATGCACTTAGGGATAATTATTTTACTCCATGGCTTATAATCCAATATTTTCATTACTTATTTTGTTGCTCAAATTGTTCTAGTTTTGCCCTTTTGGACCTTGGCAGGAAGTGTTTTTAAGAGGAAACCTGGATTTTGGCTTGACTGCCTGAAGACAGACAAACCAAGCTGAAGTCTCAAGTGTCAGTTTCACCAAGTGATTGCAGATCTCTCGGTTTCAGCAGAAACAACACACGAAGGGGACTCTGCCGGGCACCGAAGGAACCGGCGCGGGTGGCGAGACAACTCAAGCTTCACTTTCAGTAACACACACACACACACACACACACACACACACACACACACCCTGCTTCTATAGGGACGGACAGAGCAGCTGAGGAATGCCTGAGTGTCTGTGACTCCCTGTCAGTCTGCAGTCAGAAGCATGGACTGAAACTCACTGGTGAGGGCAACCCTGGGAGGTGAGGGACCCAGGATACATCAGACTCCCCAAGGGGTGCTCCACCAGGGGCCAGCTCCCAAGCACCCAGAATATGTCCCTGAGGACGCAAGGCCCTCCTGACGGTGAGCAGGCGCCCACATCACCAGAGGGTGCAGAGCATAGCCAGCAAGCAGAGGCAGGGAGACTTCAGGTGCCCGGGGTGATCTCACAGACCTCCGCGGCTGGATCATCAAGTAGCCATCAGGAAGCAGAGACCAGCGAGGAGATGCAAGGGCAGGGACCAAGCAGCCAGCGGGGAGGGCCACGTGCACCTGGAGAAGGAGAGCCCCGGCGGCTGTTGGCTCCACTGAGGACTGGGAAGCAACAGCTGGTCCTGGTGTTCCCTGAATCTGATCTTACCTCTCCTTCGTGGTTTGGGGAGCCCTTCTCCATGAGACAGGCTATGTTGTACATGCAAGAACCATTGGGGTACCCAAGGACAATCAGAAATCGAGTGGGGGAGTACTGTCATGAATAACAAGAATATTCTGGAGCCCTGAGGATATTTACTCTTTATACACCAGATTTGAGCTAACTGTAATTGGACTTTTCTGATCACTGGTCAAAAACTTAGGTGACCTCGTTAACCCAAGGTTGCTTATTCTGACCTCCAGGCCTGACCTTTGGCCCTTCCCACATTGTCTTCCACTTCTATCATGAGCTGCACTCAGGGCTGCCCAGGAAACACCAGGATGCAGCAGAGGTGACAGTACGTGGAAGAAGGCTGGGCATAGCAGCTGGGCCCTTACCCCTACTGCCTGCCCCATACCCCACTAGCACTGACTGAGGCGATGGCAGGGGATGCGAGGGAAGGGAGAAAGCAGAGGGCAAAGCCACACAGTTGTCTGGAGAGAACCAAATTATCATGGAATGTGAGGAGAGTGGCCAGAATCCAAGCCTGAAAAGGCAAGCCCACATGAGAGAACAAGCAAGTGCAGAGTTGACACACGCTAGGTTTGGTAAGCAGGGGGGGGGGGGGGGGGGGCACGGGACACTCGACACACAGGGGAAGAGGAGAAAAGTAGAGAAGGATATGGGGTTTTTAAAGTCCCACTAGGGGGCAGGACCACAGAACAGTGCAACTGAGAACTGAGGAGGCGCTCCTGGTCCTAGGCTGTCTGCCTGCTGCTTGACTCAGCCTCCACCTGGGGGGATGTGTGAGAGCTGACAGCAGAAAACTCCAGGCCCAGGCAGGACAAGCTGAGGTGCATGAGCATGAATGCTCTACTTCGAATGCTCTACTTCAGGCAAACATGCTGGGTGCTCCTCACACCACCAGCCCTCATCCCATCCTCCCCGTCCCAAATAATTCCCACTTATCTAACCTAACCCTCCCCTTAACACTCCGATGAGGTCGCCCTGCCTCCACCCCGCGAAGGCTGCCCGCATGCCCGCATGTCCCAGGCCACTGGCACACGTCTCAACGCCCACTCCTCTGCCAGGCACGGTGCTTTACTGCGCGAGGACCATCAGGGTCAGCAGAGTCGGAGTCACAAATTATCAGGTCCTGCCTACCGAATCAGAATGTGAGAGCAAAATTAGAGAACCTGTGCCTTAACAAGCTTTTAGGTCAACATTTCTTAAACTTTGGAAACATAAAAACCACCCAGAAAGCCAGCAGTTCTTGGCCAACACACTGAGTAGCACTCGTCCAGGTGATTCTTATGATTGTTCAAGTTCAGGAAGCATTGGTCTAGGCTAGAATACATCAGTGGTCTTAAACTTGCACATGCATCAAAATCACCAGGAGGGCTTTTAAAAAATGCTAATTGATGCTCCCACCCCATGCTGGGAGTTTCTAAATCAGGTGGGACCCAAGAATTTGTATTTCTAATAAAGCTGATGCTGCTGCCCAAGGACCACACTTTGAGAACCACTGATCCAGGTCACTCGTTACATAATTTACACAGGTCACCTCATGGTCTCATTCATGTGTATGTCCTATTTCAAGTAGTTTTTAAGCTCCTTGAGCACAAGAACCTTCCATTTTACTTTTCTGTCCATCTGGTACTTATAGCATCCAAACCATCAACAAAGGTGATGAGAGCCTTACTTATGTTGGATCGCCATCCTTCCTTTGATTAGAGAGCTATTATAAAGATTAAAAGATATAATAATGTGAAAGCATTCTGCAAACTAGAAAAGGCTATCCTAGTATAAGACATTATTTCATATTTTTCACCAGTAATTCAGAACAAGTACGGCCCATGGACAGAAGCAGTCCAGCGTCCTTCCCAGTGCAGAAATCCCTTTCCCACTTCCCTCTCAGAGAGTCCCGAACCCCGGTCCCACGAGGGACTTCTCCATCACTGCTAGGACAGGGAAAACTATTCTATGGTTAGAGAGCTCCTGATACTGAGACAAAACACGTCTCCTTAGAACTTCCACCACTGATCCCAATTCTTCCCTCTGGAATCACACAAAGAATTTATGACCATCTTTCCTATTCCTAGGGAAGTAAATCTCCATGAACATACTTCTGAATAAAAGATTTTTACTTGTTTTCACATATATCACCGAGAAGAATGAGTAGAAAGTTTATTTCAGAGCACTATAAATTGCTACAGAAATGAACCTTTAATCGCATCTGCTTCCTCCATTACATACTCTGTACCCAGAATTAGTCACTATCAGCTCCATTTATGCCATTTCGCTAAATATTCAAGTGCCGTAAATGGCAAAAGATAATAGACTGGCTTTGCTAGAAAATACAAGTTCAAGAGAGAAATGCAAGGGAATAGTCCTATTTTCAAGCACTCATTTTTCTATTCGTGTAAGAAACGAGGAGTAATTGTGTCTTTCACCCACATAGCATTCTCTATACTTGAGCACTTATATGACTTCTTAGCAGATAATTTCAGTGGAGTCAATGTAGACACCATTCATATTTCTAATTATTCCTCTCATCTTTAATTAACTTAGAATTTAAGAAAAATTGAGATACAAAGATTTTAGGTCCTTTCCCCAAGGACAGCACGAGTCACAGTAATCTTGCCAGCCAACCATAAAGAACACACTCACTCGTTAAGTTTTTTCTACATGTGAATCTCCCAAAGCTACATTTAAAAAAAATCAAATGTACTTTCTGTTCTAATACTCCCTATCAAACTCTCTTTGTCAAAAATAATATGATAGGCCACTTTCTCTAAAGAGCTCCTGTTCATATTTCCAACATCCTCTAAAATTACTGAGTACATGATCCTTTCAGTGATGAGGGGAGGGCGGCCATCTTCTAAGTGACGTTATTAATGGTCTTTATGGGTAAATCTCAGAGCTAAAATCATCAAAAATTGATGACTTTCTGACATCTACTAGTTGCTCACACTCTGGGAAAAGATAAAGGTGGGTGTGGGACACAAGAGAAGAAGCCCACAGTTCAATCTCTCCTCCGATTTCATTTTGGAAAGCAACTAGATATTCCTGCAATTTTCTTTGAGGTTCTCTGAAAGAACGAACTATCCCGATCCCTTTCCCACTGAGCACCAAGACCAATCATTTCACCTCTTCCCCAGTCCTCCCTGCCATCCTGGCTCTTCAATTCCCCGTGCTGAGATAAGGAATGACATGCATTCCCCACTATAAGGAACAGGCTGCACTTGCTCCTCCGGACAGAGTCCTCCTAAGCACCCTTTGAACTCCACCAAAGTCACCATGGGTATAGATTATATGATAATTTTAGAAAAATCTGCAGCAGTTGTGGGGAAACTTCACACACAGGAAATCTAGATTAGGACAGTATTCCTTAAGAGGTGGCAAATGTCTGCTCAGAGTCACTTATTATTATAATTTATTATCATTAACCAGCAGCTCCTGGCAGGCTTAAAGAACAACATCTCCAATGGCAACACGGTGTTGCCAACGCACTAATGATCAGCATTCTTACTTGTCTCTCTTCCTGAATGAGTCTGACTACACATTTGACTGAAATGGTGAGATTTAAAGGGTATAAAGTTTGTGGGGCTCCCGGCTGCACTTTCCCGAACACTTTCTGAGGGTAAAGAATACAGAGCACTCCACTCAAACTATTACATCCTAGGAGAAGTCCCCTTAGTTTCATTTCTGTATTGGCTGTCCTGTATTTGGGCAATCAGAGGAACCAGCTGTTCTCTTTATTCAAAAATGTCTATCCGGCCCTGACCAGATAGCTCAGTTGGTTAGAGCATCGTCCTGAAGTGCAGAGGTTGCCGGTTCAATACCTGGTCAGGGCACATACAGGAACAGATCAATGCTCTTATCTGTCTCTCCCTCTCCTTTCCTCTCTCATTAAAATCAACAAATTTAAAAAAATAATTTTTTAAGGTCTACCTGGCAGCCTCCAAAGTCTGGTTTAGTTAATGAAACAACACATCTGATAGAACTCAATGTCATGCTGAAATTTAAGTTCAAATCCTTTTATAAGGAATTAATCAGCCTGACCAGGCAATGGCATAGCAGATAGACCATAGGCCTGGGATGCTGAGGACCCAGGTTCAAAACCCCAAGGTCACCAGCTTAAGCGAGGGCTCATCTGACTTGAGTGCTGGCTCACCAGCTTGAGCATGGGGTTGCCAGCTGGAGTGTAGGACCGTAAGCATGACCCCATGGTCGCTGGCTTGAGGAAGGGGTCACTGGCTCTACTGGAGCACCCCCAGTCAAGGCACATATGAGAGAGCAGTCAGTGAACAACTAAGGTGCTGCAATGAAGAATTGATGCTTCTCATCTTTCTCCCTTCCTGTTCCTGTCTGTCATCACCCCCCCCACCAGCCCCAATCTCTCTCACTAAAAAAGGAAAAAAAGAAAAGAAAGAAAGAAAAGGAAAAAAATGAAAAGAAAAGAATAAAAGGAAGGAAGGAAAGATGGGAAGGAGGGAGGGAGAAAGGGAAAGAAAGAAGAAAGGAAGAAAGAAAAGGAAAGAAGGAAGGAAGGAGGGAAGGAAGGGAGGGAGGGAGGGAGGGAGGGAGGGAGGGAGGGAGGGAAGAAGAGAGAGAGAGAAAGAAAGAAAGAAAGAAAGAAAGAAAGAAAGAAAGAAAGAAAGAAAGAAAGAAAGAGAGAGAAAGAAGGAAGGAAAGAAAGAGAAATAAAGAAAAACTGATCCTTCTTTTAAGAAAGCTAAATAGTAATTAATAGATTATAATGCAGGGGTCGGGAATCTTTTTGGCTGAGAGAGCCATGAACGCCACATATTTTAAAATGTAATTCCATGAGAGCCATACAACGACCCATGTACGTTACACATTATCCAATAAAAATTTGGTGTTGTCCCACAGGACAGCTGTGATTGGCTCCAACCACCCGCAACCATGAACATGAGTGGTAGGAAATGAATGGATTGTAATACGTAAGAATGTTTTATATTTTTAACGTTATTAATTTTTTTTACTAAAGATTTGTCTGCAAGCCAGATGCAGCCATCAAAAGAGCCACATCTGGCTCGTGAGCCATAGGTTCTGACCCCTGTTCTAATGGGAGCTGTGGTGTTTAGCCACCCATTCATGCAAGCAGACTCCATATTCCCGAAGGGCTTTTTTTTTTTTTTTTTTTTTTTTTTTTTTTTTTTTTTTTTTTCTTCATTTTTCTGAAGCTGGAAACAGGGAGAGACAGCCAGACAGACTCCCGCATGCGCCCGACCGGGATCCACCCGGCACGCCCACCAGGGGCGACGCTCTGCCCACCAGGGGGCGATGCTCTGCCCATCCTGGGCGTCGCCATGTTGCGACCAGAGCCACTCTAGCGCCTGGGGCAGAGGCCACAGAGCCATCCCCAGCGCCCGGGCCATCTTTGCTCCAACGGAGCCTTGGCTGCGGGAGGGGAAGAGAGAGACAGAGAGGGAAAGCGCGGCGGAGGGGTGGAGAAGCAAATGGGCGCTTCTCCTGTGTGCCCTGGCCGGAATCGAACCCCGGTCCTCCGCACGCTAGGCCGACGCTCTACCGCTGAGCCAACCGGCCAGGGCGGGCTTTTTTTTTATTTTATGGATCCCAGGATCTTCATCCACTTTCAAACATCTGAGAAATTATCATAAACTGATAAATATTTTTAACCATCAGAACTGTATAGGACCTGCCCAGAGCGGTGGACCTTATTTATTTACTCAATAGACACAAGTCCCTTGGGAAGAAATCAAATTGCTATCAACATCATTTAAAAAGGGAAATGCTACACAGGCAAGTGGGGGAAGCACAGGAGGGGCTCAGACAATACAGTGTATACTTCCATGTCGTCAGTACGCAGAAAATGAAACAGCAGAGCAGAGAAGCACCCTACGCTGGTAGCCACCTCGGGGCTGAAGAAGGTTGGGAAGAATATCCCAAAGTTCTTAAATAAGTGGAAGTATGTCTTGAGAATCTGCCCAGCTAAGCAAAGCAAGGGATGCCCACGCGAAGGCAAGAAGCTGGAAAACTGCCCAGTGGGCTTCAGGGATGCCAAGGGAACTTGGTGTGCCAGCAATCAAGGTGCACGTGGGGGAGAAGGAGGAAATGGGAGCAATGTGAATAGAATTCGGATTGTGAAGAAAAGGAGTTTGAATTTTAGTCTAAAATAATTCCGATTTACATTTTAGATGAACCACTCTACTGGAATTAAGAAGCAAAACTGGAGGTTTTAAACTGTGGCAAAATCCAGACAAGAGACACTGGTGCCTCCACTGTGGCCGTGAGGCAGACGTGGGTAGGAGATGAAGGAATTTGGCAGCTCCTCAGTGATGAATTACATTCATTCGCTCAGTAAGCAAGCACTTACCGCGCATCCGTTCTAGAGGCAGACTCCTGGGTACAAGCCTGACCCCACTACTCATTAGTCATGTGATCTCAGGTTAATTAGTTAACCAATATGTACCTCAGTTTCCTCATTTACAAACCAGGCAAATAATACCAATGATGATGATGATAATAGCAATACCTGACTCACATCACTTTGGTGAAAATTAAGGAGAAAAGGTTCTAACTCATTTTATTTTCAAAAACCTTGTAAGAATTAGTATTGTTATATTACCATGAGGATATCTATGTATGTATATATAGTACACAAATATGTAGTAGGTACTTCACTTATGTATTATATATACCTCATATGTGTGATATATATTCTATATTTTATTATACTGTATGTTCTATAATTAACATATAATATACATCATGTATGTTGTTATGAAAGTGTGTATTACATTACCATATGAGGCTATCATATATTGTATTACTATTTGCAAAGGCACATTGGAAATGCTCCACAAATGTCAGCTCTTATCAATATTATTTTGATCACATGCAAGAAACAGCTCTGAGTGCTTGGGACACCAGGCCTAAAGGAACAGACAAGGTCACGGCTCTCGTGGAGCCTACATCACATGGAGAAATGATAGACAAATCAACTAATCAATCAATAAGAAAGCTTTAGCTGGTGATAAGTGCTATGCAGAGAATTACAGACAGGTAATCTGACAGAGGGTTACTGATGGCCACGTTAGACTTGGCAGAAAGGGAAGGCCTCCTGTGGAGGTGATATTTACACAAAAGTATGAATGTCAAGAAGGATATAGCAATGCAAAGATCTTGAGCATGAGAATTTTAGGCAGAGGAGAGAAGCAGCTAAGACAAATGCCCTAAGGTCACCGGTGGGCTTGTGAGGCAGAGAGACCAGCGTGTCTGGCATTCAGTGAACAAGGGGTGAGGGTTAAGGAATGAGCTTGGAAAGAAGGCAGGGCCCAGGCAGTACAGGGCTTTGGAAGCCAGGTGGGAGATGATGGAGGAGGGGGACCTGGAATGAATTTTTGGTACCCAACATGAATAATGGAGTGACAATGGTGCCATTCACCAGGAGAGGTTACAGGCAGGGATGCTGGTTTGATAGGAGGGTGAGAATTTCTGTTTCAGGATGTGCTGAATTTGCAGTGGCTGTGGGACAGCTCAGTGAGAACACAGAAAACAGCTGGATTCAGGAGAAAATGAGGAAAGGATGAAATCCTGGGAACCATCAATACTTAAGAAACGTGATAAGAACAAGCAGGGAACAATGGGAAGAAATTGTTACTTGTCTAATACGTAAGATAAAGGCTAAAAAGTATTCAGCAATGACTTCTGGCTTCTCCTAGACCACTTAGGTTTCGATCCAAGCCCCACCATTTACTAGCTAGGTGTCCCTGGACAAGTTACCTCCTTGGGCTTAAATTTCCTCATGGATTGGATAATGTGAGCAGTAAATGAGTTAGTACAAGAAAAGTGACTGCCTACGTGTGTTAGTAGATTACCGCAACAGACAGGGCATCACCTAACATAGCAAGAGACTAACACCTCCTCAGGGGATGCGGGACTCGCAGAGCCGAGCTGGAAGAAAATGCCTGAAGTCTTTGTCCTTCAGTCACTGAAGAAACCTCAGTTTCATTAGCCTTCCCTCGGGGGAAAACACTCCTCAAAGTCTCTCCCTCAGGTAGAAGTTTTCTTCTTCCAAAAGGTCAAAATAGAGAACCTCAAACAAAAGAGTTTTAAATGGATCTGGTGATAGGCAGGGTGCTATTTGCCCTTTCACAAGTAATTTGGGGGCAGCGTGGGTACGGGGACCAGGAGTCAGGATGCAGTGGCTTGCTTGCTGGCTCAAGTATGAATATGACTGTTGCCACATTTCAAGTGAATGAGAGGCAAAAGATAGGACATAACTGGAGTGTTATTTTTAAAGATGAGAAAGACACGGTAAGTAGAAGTAGCCCGTGAAGAATAAAAGATAAAAAGGAGAGAGAGAGAATTTGAACTCAAACCCCTGAAGAGAGGCACTGTAGACAGGTTGGGACTTTGCACAGAAAGGAAACAGGCTAGCTGAGGTGACCAAGCTGACTGGAGCACAGCTGGATGAGGAAAGTGAAGGACTGGTCCAGGGGATGGGGGTTACTGGGGCAGAGAAGGGCTCCCATGATGAACCTCACTCAGGCTTGGCTCAGTAAGAGGAAAGTTAACATTAGAAGAGGCTAATGAAATGGTCATTTCAGGCTGACCAGGTGGTAGCACACTGGATAGGGCGTGGACCTGGGATGCTGAGGACCCAGGTAAATACCCCAGGGTTGCTGGCTTGAGCACAGGCTCACCAGCTTGAGTGTAGGATGGAAAGCTTGAACGTAAGATCATCAGCTTGAGCATGGGATCGCCACCTTGAGTGTGGGATCGCCACCTTAAGTATGGGATCATAAACATGACCCCATGGTTGCTGGCTTGAAGCCCAAGGTTGCTGGCTTGAGCAAGGGGTCACTGGCTTGGCTGAAGTCCTCCGGTCAAAGCACATATGAGAAAGCAATAATGAACTAAGGTGAGTCAACATGAGTTGATGCTTGTCATCTCTCTCCTGTCTTGTCTGTCTGCCCCTTTCTCTGTCTCTCTCTTGCTAAAAAAAAAAAAAAAAAAAAAAAGTAAAAATAAATAAAATGGCAAGTGCAGGGACATGAACAAGAAAGAAGCCTGAAATCTGCAGGCAGTCCGTGATCAAGTGTGTGAGTGAGATGGTCTAAAAGGGAGCTGCTGGCAGGCTGTGAGGTCCTGGTCAGATGTCGTGCACCCATGTGTTGTCTTAGTCTGCAGCTGGCCTACAGAAGGTAGCCCAACCGAAGGAGCAGAAGGCACTGCAGGAATGAGGTTCAAGGCTATGAAGTGTTGGCCAAAAGGTACACACAAGCACTGTGAATGTATACAGTGGGGTTGGGATTGAAGAGGATGAGTCAGATTGTCCGTTAACATAAATCTTTAAAATTCCAAGGAAGAGAAAATATTTGCCTTAAATCTCACTCAGGGACTACATCTATGAGATATAAATAGACCAATTACACTTTAAAGAAAATCTTAAGATTCAATAGAAAAATAGACAAACGATTGGAACAGTAATTCACATAAGAAGCATAATTAGGAAAAATCAAAAGAAAAATATTTCTTATAAGTAATTAAGGAACCAGAAAACAAAATAACCTTAAGGTAACAGTTTACAGTGAATAAAGTGGTAAACTATATTTTCTTAGTAAGATGACCTGTAACCGATGTCTTCAAACTGGTACCTCAATCATTTACTGGTCACTTTGTAAATCTGTACTCCTCTTTGGGAAACACATGGCAATGCCTAGGATCAGACTGACAGAGTTCATCATCTTCCACGCAGTAATTTCACTCCTATGAGTGTATCTCAAGTAAACAATTCCTCAGAAGTAAAGCCTGAAGATATTTAACTTAGAGTTATCTATTTAAAAAAATAGGACTGCCTGACTAGGCAGTGGCCCAGTGGATAGAGCGTTGGATGCAGAAGACCCAAGTTCGAAACCCCGAGATTGCTGGCTTGAACACAGGCTCATCCAGCTTGAGCACAGGCTCACCAGCTTGAGCGTGGGGTCATTAGCTTGAGCGTGGGATCATAGACATGACCCCATGTCACTGGCTTGAGCCCAAAGGTCACTGGCTTAAAGCCCAAGGTCACTGACTTGAGCCCAAGGTCGCTGGATTGAGCAAGGGGTCACTTGCTCTGCTGTAGCCCCCTGGGTCAATGCACATATGAGAAAGCAATCAATGAACAACTAAGGTGTTCATTGCAATGAAGAATTGATGCTTCTCATCTCTCTCCCTTCTTGTCTGTCTGTCCCTATCTGTACCTCTCTCTGACTGTCTCTTTCAAAAAAAAAATTAAGACTAAGCCTAAGGGAATTAATAGTTTCCAACAGAATTAAATATTATGCAGCTATTGAAAGATGAATTTCAAAAGTACATCATACAGAAAAATGGTTAGAATTTGCTTTAAAAAATAAATAGAACACAAAGAGATGTATACATCAGAAATAAATTTCATTAAAATATGTATGGGAAATAGAAAATAGTTACTGAGTTAGGCGATAGTGACAGGGGAGCACAAAAGTGACAAATATGGCTTCAGTAATAGTAGCTTTTAAATTGTAATGAATAAGAAATATGTAAGGGTTAGGAAATAGTTAATTTGCTTGTTATTCTCTCTTAATGGCTCCTGGCTGTTACTTTGAAATGTAGCAAAAAGTTTACCTTTGCAGGAATGTTGGGAAAAGCTCACATTGGGGAGGGACCTAACAATCAGGGAAGTTTAAATCACAATAGTTGTTTATAAAAGTCTAGCCACAGGATTTACTGTGAAAAGTGAAGGCCTATAAATGAATTAGAAACTTGGTCCACCAATTCTTAATCTTTATTTTGTCTCCTAAGAAAACAGGGAGTGTTTCACAGATAATTCAGGGTGCCAGGTCCCAGCTGTTCCTGGGAGACACCTGACCCCCGCTGTCTTGTAGATTTCCCAAGGACACTAGATATAGGACCATGCTGATTGGGCCTGTGTTACATCAGAAGAACTTACAGAGGAGATGTTCCTGCAACTAAACCCCCACCTGCTGCACACTGTTACATGACTAACTGCACAGACTTTCACCTTTTTTTTCTTTTGCCCCTGAACCCTATAAAAACCTCGAGCACCAGGAGAATGTTAAGGCAGCTCTACGGACAGAATTCCCCTGCCTTCCTAGGGCTACTGGTTCCTCTGATGAAGACACACCTGGTACCTACTCGGACCTCATCTCTCTTTGAATTGGCAAAAGGGGTGATGAGTAATCCCAGGTCTGCCTTTGTTTCCAGTTACAACAGAATTATGAAATGTCTAAATTATTTTTCATTTTTAAGAACTGATTATAGTATTTTTGATACAAATTGAAAAACTTAAGTAAATAGAAACATGTTGTTTTGTTCACCAAGGATCAAACAACTGACTTAATGTATTAGACACATCAGGTCATCATTTATTATTATTATTTTGTTGTTGTTGTATTTTTCTGAAGCTAGAAACCGGGAGAGACAGTCAGACAGACTCCCGCATGCGCCCGACTGGGATCCACCTGGCACGCCCACCAGGGGGCGAAGCTCTGCCCATCAGGGGGCGATGCTCTGCCCCTCCGGAGCGTCGCTCTGCCGTGACCAGAGCCACTCTAGCGCCTGGGGCAGAGGCCAAGGAGCCATCCCCAGGGCCCGGGCCATCTTTGCTCCAATGGAGCCTCGGCTGTGAGAGGGGAAGAGAGAGACAGAGATGAAGGAGAGGGGGAGAGGTGGAGAAGCAAATGGGCGCTTCTCCTGTGTGCCCTGGCCGGGAATCGAACCCGGGACTTCTACACGCCAGGCCGACGCTCTACCACTGAGCCAACCGGCCAGGGCCCATCAGGTCATCATTTATCTATCCTGTTTGAGTCAGGCAATCTGCTCAATAAACTTTACCCAGGAAAATCAATCAATGAAACACAGATAAGGCAGGAAGGGCTGCCATAGCAGGTTCACTGGGAAAGCACTGAGCTTTCTCATTCCATATCAATTTAATGCAGAAACTCCTACAAGACGTGTGCTAATGAAGATTTAAAAACCTATTGTCTACATGATGCTCTCCTATAATCTTTTCCTTCTTTTATTCTAATTATTCAGTCATTGGAACCCTGAAAATTTAAACACAGAGTCAAAGTCACTATTCTCAGAGGAAGACACAGCTAGAATGCCGCCAGGATAGAGACCAGATTACCTCTGACAGAATTATACCGACCAATCTGTGTTGCTAAATAAGCCACAAAGATTTCTAAAAACTCAGTACTGATTAGCATTTAACTTTATTTTGCTAAAGATCATTTTTATGTTTTCATAAACAATCAACATACTTTTAGCAACTGAGATAACCATCAACAAAAATGGAAAAGAAAGGAGCTCTGGTCCCACACGGCCTAGTCTGCATAAGGCTCAAACACTTTTATAAGAGCAGAGCCTCGCCTCACCAAGCCCTGGCTGTTTAAGAATTTCTGGGCTCCCAGGCCATCCATTCCTCCCTGAGAAGTCTGGAGTGGAGAGGATGCTTGAAAAGAAAGTTGAATAAAAAGACAGAAAGAAACACTCATGGATTCAAACAACAGTGAATGCTGGGAAGGGGGCGAGGTGCAGAGGGTAGGAAGGCATATAAATGGTGATGGACGAAGAACTGACCTGGGGCGGGGTGTGAACACACAATATGGTGCACATACTTGTGTTGTAGAACTGTGCGGCTGTAACCTGTATAATTATGTTAACTAGTGTCACCCTAATAAATTCAATTTAAAAAAAAAGAAAAGAAGAGTTGATACTTTCAGAGTATCTGATCTAATGGTCCTCTCCATTAGTGAACAGCGAGCAATTCGGAGTTACTGAATAATAGGAAAAAACCTTTCAGAGCAAGTCACTTCCACTTCAGTCGGTGAGAACAGGAAGGACTCCAGTACAAACTTGTAAAAAGTTAAGACTCTCACCAGAAACCAATCAATAGAGGTAAAAATAAAATCTATGGTTTCCAAGTCAAAGTATTACCATCCTTACATATGGTTTTAACGAACATCAAGGCAAACATACAAAAGTTGTACTGGAGCAAAAAAGTAAAAATAAAAAGCACTGTGACTAGCTGAGCACCCTGAGACCCAGTCCCTGGCCCCTCTGACCCTCACTCGGCTTCCTCATCTATAAGATAACTAGCTCTCAGGGGCACCATAAGACTACAACACCTCAAGGTGCTGTTAAAAAGCGTGTCTAAAACTTATCCACACAAAAAATCTGTAGTCTACATAACAGGTTTTTGATGCAAAAGTCAGGAAACTGTAGGCCTAAGTACCATGGAGACAGATCCAGTCAGGGTCAGCCTCTCAACAAAACTGACGTAGGCTTGGTTTGTTCTGCATTCTACCTCCTCCCTAGCAAAAGATTACAATTTTCTCCCTTTCACGCCTGCCCAAACCAAGGCATGGTCTCCTCCTATGGCCCCTTCCATGGCTCCTCCCTTCACCCACCGTCCTCTTCCCAGCACCTGGGCCTGCCCCTCCGCCCTCCCCCATGCCCTATATTAGGTTACAAATACATTCGAATCACCTGTCGAGTTTTTAAAAATTCCTGAGTTATTTGGCCTGGCATACGGCCTGTGCAGTTGTGTTTGAAAAGTCCCTGAGGTGATTCTATGAGCAATCAGGGATAAGAACCACTGTTCTAGACAGGTAATTTGGAAAGACTTAGAATCTGCATTAGGAAACATTGCTGTAAGGTTCCAGAATATTCCTCTTGTGTCTATCATTTTCTTTTTATCTCTGGATTTCATCTTTCTAGCTAGATTGACAAGTAGAATTACTTCTATGCCTTCATTCTCCTCCTCTGCCCTCTGTTCAAAATCACTCAGCATAGGCTAACTGCACTGAAAAGTGCAGATGTGTAACCCTACGTGTCTCATCTTTCTCTACTGCCTCGGCCTGAAAGCTTCCCCGTCACCTTCACTGAGAGGCTCGGTGTGTGGCTGCTGTGTTCCAGGTGGCTCCCAGCCTCATCCGGAGGGCCTAATGTGAACACAGTGCTGTTCACATGATATAATTACACAGAGTAGGAAGAGCAGCTATTCAAATAGCCTCTTCCCAAACTCTTTAAAAACAAAAACAGTTTGCTAATATCCTAAATCTTTGAGTAAAAATCCCTTTGAAAGAAGTGTAAAATTAGAAGAAAGGTTTATTAGACACCCTCTGTTGTTCAAAAGTAGATTTAATAACCAGAGATACAGAGTAAATACAGATCATATAAAGCTCTGTGTCTTCAATAGACATGAGTAACCACCTCAACACAAATCAGTCAAAGAGATTATTAGCCCAACATGAGGGAATGAATCTCCACTTTGGCCTCTGTCTTATTTTATTTATTTTTTTGCTTCTGCCTTCTTTTATAATTTGGAAAACAGTCTTTGTGCTTCTCTAGAGAATGAATATAAAATCATGAAACCATCAGAACTGGAAGAACTCCCAGAGACCATCTCCAGTTAAGCACCTCGTTGCCGTGAAGACTCCTCAGCTACCCTGGTGCTGGCCATCGACCTCGTGTCGGGGTAATTCCAAAGAAGGCTGCTGTGCCACACAAGGCAAACCCTTCCCGTTCTGGTCAGGTCTGGTTTACAGTGCTGCATTACCCTGAGTTGTAATCCATTGTCATTTTCTTACATACACACCCACCGTCCTCTCTGTCCTCCTCTCCTCTCCCCAAATATGGTCATCATCTGCAGCAATCTAAGTCAATATACACTTTCAACATGTTTTAAAAACTAGCATACACCTGACCTGTGTTGGCGCAGTGGATAAAGCACTGACTGACCTGGTGGAATGCTGAGGTCACCAGTTCAAAACCCCAGACTTGCCTGGACAAGGCACAAACGAGAAGCTGTTACTAAGACTTAATGCTTCCCATTCCTCCCCCATTCCTTTTCTCTTCTCTCTCTCTCTCTCTCTCTCTCTCTCTCTCTCTCTCTCACTCCTCTCTCTAAAAAAAATAATAAATTTTAAAAAAACTAGTATGTGCCCCATACATCTCCACTTCTCCAGACTACCCATTCTCCAGAATCCTCAGATTCCTCAAAATAAAATTATTTTGAGACTAGCCATCTTCCTGCCCACCCTCCTCTAGATACGCTCTAGTTTGACCAACGGTTTTTTATAAAAGATGGATCCCAGGAGTGAACATTGTACTTCTTTGTTCAACAAACACCTGCTGGCCGCCCAGTGCGTGCCAGGCACTGGGTCAGGCCCTGGAGACAGGAATGGGTCCAGCAGACCTGGAGCCAAGTCCAGGTGGGGAGAGAGTCCAACCAAACCACTGAGAGAGGTGCAGGGAGCACTCTGAGGAAGAATGCACCAGTGTCTGGGAACACACAACAGTTTGCCTGACACTCACCGGGAGAAAGTTCCAGAAAACTTCCCTGAGAAAACAACTTTCAAGTTGTGACACCATGCTCTGTTTAAACAGGCTAGGTTTTTATCAGCTTCTTTGGCAGCCCATCACACTGGCGACATACTGAGATTAAAATCATGTCTTTTCTCACATGTCCTTTCCCACCCTACAATTGTTCTATTCTGCCTAGGACAGAATTTGATGTATCTCTTATCAGGTTTCTTCTTGTTAAGTTTGAAAACTTTGATTCTGATTTTTCTGTCCAATTTTTTAGCTATTTTTCAACATCGAGTCATTAAATAGGCCTTTGAAATTGTCAACAGGTCACTGAGAAAGAGCAGAGTCCCTGGAGAGCTCTCCAGGTTCTATCAGTCTATTAATCGGCACTGTGAGGGTGCAGCTACTCAACCAGCCACAGATCTGCCACAATAATCCGGGGGCTGTCAAGCTTTTGTCCTTGGTAGGGGAAGTTTTCTGCCAAACAACAAACAGCAGAATTCCAACAAATTGTATAAACAGATACGAGAGGAACTGCTCCAGGTGAAGCAGGGGTGGAACGAGTCCCTTTCCTCCCCATCAGAGCACTCTAACAAACCTTGGTGTCACCACACATGTCCATGAAGCCCCCTTTAAAACCCAGCCATCTTGCTTACAAGAAAATCATGCGAGATGGTATCCAGTGGTTTGAAGAAATCAAGAGATGGTCTATCCAACTAGTAAGTCCAGCAAGTCAAGAAAACACCGTGGTCACTTTTTGGTGTGATTTATTCAGAATGAACTAATGAACGTTCTTCATGAAAGCTATCTACTTAATAATTCATTCTAGTATTTTACTTCACTATCAGACTCTACTTCTCCCTCCCCTTTCCTGTTTCCATCTTCTGACATTTTCTCTATCCTTCCCATTTCTGAAAGACTACAGAGTTCCAAGATTACATGGGAAATTTTTCACATCCTACGATATTGTTCAGACATTTTCACATCCTAGGACTTGAGCACCACTAGATGATAAGCTTCTTGCAGGTAGAGACCATTCTTGTTCATCTTTGTTTCCCAAGAGCCTAGCATAGCACCTGGTGTATAATTAATACAAAAATAACATATAAAAATAGTTTGCTAATTATTATAAAATATTAGGCTGTTAGTTGTTTTAAAATATTGACGTGCTCTCTTGCAACCTTTCCACCTAGTTTGTATTTCACTTCTTACTGGTCTAGAAGCAAATTATAAGTTGAGTGTTTTGACTTTCTCCTTATTATCACTTAACTTTGTGCCATTAAAAATACCTTCAGGCCCTGGACAGTTTGCTCAGTGGTAGAGCATCAACCAGGTGTGCAGATGTCTTGGGTTTGATTCCCAGTCAGGGCACACAGGAGAAGCAACCATCTGCTTCTCCACCCCTCTCCCTTCCCCTTCTCTCTATCTCTCTCTTCCCTTCCCACATTCATGGCTCAACTGGTTCAAGCTTACAGGCCCTGGACAATGAGGATGGCTCTGTGGAGCCTCCTCATCGGACACTAAAAATAGCTCAGTTATGAGCATGAACCCCTACAGGCAGAGCATTGGTCCCAGACAGGGGTTGCAGGGTGGATCCCAGTCAGGGCACATGCAGGTGTCTGTCTCTCTATCTTCCCTTCTCTCACTTGGAAAAGAAGGGGAAAAAAAGCCTTAGGTGTCCCACTGAACTCCAACCTCCTCACACCACAGTTCATGCTTAGCTCTTAAGAGCATCCTTTGCAATAATAATAATTTCTTTACGTATGCCTGCGACCAACGAGAACTGATAAAATGATCATCTTCTTTCTTGAAAGAAATGCAAATTACTCACAAAGGAGCCACCTAAAGATATTCCAATACATATGTGTTCTGCCATGGTTAAACCTTTATACCTACCCACCCTCCCCCAAAAGAAGCTAAAGTTAACAATATAAGGAGGTCAGAAGGGGTCAGAGAAAAGGAGAGCAGTCAAGTCCCTCCAGTAATTAGGTTTTCTGTTACCACTTCAAGCAAAAGCCGAGGACACAAGACAAAAAATCCACAGCAATAATATCTGCAAGATTTCAGCATATCAGTACTATCATCTTCTTTAGAGATACATCTTCGTCAAAATTTTATTAGGAAAAAAAATCCTAAAAATTGAATCATTTAGTAAAAAATTGTGTATATTATATGACTTTTGAAACTATGGGGTTCAACTTTAGAAAGTATGTACTTTTCATCCCTACCAGCACTGTCAGTGCCTCCCCACACCTGCCATGATATCACATTATTTACATACACACACACACACACACACACACAAAGAAAACTGCCAATTTGATTGAGAGTGGTGCCTCAACTTATAATTGGCATTGCTCTGATTACTAAAGAAGTTGAATATTTTTCATGCATTTATTCATCATTTGAATTGTTTTCACAAATTTTCTTTTTATGTCTTTTGCCCAATTTCCCCCTTCAGGTATTCACTTTTCTTATTGATTTGTTGAAGCTCTTTACATATTTAGTAATATGAACTCCTTAGTCACATGTTGCAAATATTTTTTCAGTTTACCATTTCAATTTTAAGGTTAGTTATGATTATTTTTGACATACAGGTTTTTTATTTTTCTCATGTAATCTAGCAATTCAAGTTTTCTTTTACAGTTCCTCCTTTTCATGCCATGTTAAAAAAGCTTTCCTGAGATACAAATGGCCAACAGATATATGAAAAGATGCTCAGCTTCATTAGTTATTAGAGAAATGCAAATCAAAACTACAATGAGATACCACCTCACCCCTGTTAGATTAGCTATTATCAACAAGACGGGTAATAGCAAATGTTGGAGAGGCTGTGGAGAAAAAGGAACCCTCATTCACTGTTGGTGGGACTGTAAAGTAGTACAACCATTATGGAGGAAAGTATGGTGGTTCCTCAAAAAACTGCAAATAGAACTACCTTATGACCCAGCAATCCCTCTACTGGGTATATACCCCAAAACCTCAGAAACATTGATACGTGAAGACACATGTAGCCCCATGTTCATTGCAGCACTGTTCACAGTGGCCAAGACATGGAAACAACCAAAAAGCCCTTCAATAGAAGACTGGATAAAGAAGATGTGGCACATATACACTATGGAATACTACTCAGCCATAAAAAATGATGACATCAGATCATTTACAGCAAAATGGTGGGATCTTGATAACATTATAAGGAGTGAAATAAGTAAATCAGAAAAAAACAAGAACTACATGATTCCATACATTGGTGGAACATAAAAATGAGACTAAGAGACATGGACAAGAGTGTGGTGGTTACCAGGGGTGGGGGGAGGGAGGACATGGGAGGGAGAGAGGGAGAGAGTTAGGGGGAGGGGGAGGGGCACAGAGAACTAGATAGAGGGTGGTGGAGGACAATCTGACTTTGGGCGAGGGGTACGCAACATAATTTAATGACAAAATAACCTAGATATGTTTTCTTTGAATATATGTACCCTGATTTATTAATGTCATCCCATTACCATTAATAAAAATTTATTAAAAAAATAAAAATAAAATAAATAAATAAATAAATAAAAGTCATTAATAGAAAAAAAAAAAAAAAGCTTTCCAGAGTTCAAGATTATATAAAAGGTTTCTATATTTTATCCTGACACTCTTATGTTTTATTTTTTATAGTGAAATGCTTAGTCCATTTGTAATTTATTCAGGTGTATGACATAAAGTCAAAATTGTACTTATTTTGTGCCATGTGGTTAGCCAGCTCTCCCATCACCATTTACTGAATTAATCTCTTTTCTCCATTGATTGGAAAGGCTGCCTTTATATTCTTCATACTACCTACATGTCTATCTTACGGGAATATCAAACTCAGCATATCCACAACTGAAATTCATGATCTTCCCTTTCCTCCATTTTTCACCAAATCTATTTACAAAGTTTTTATGTCAAGAACTTGGTTAATCCCCACCTCTGCCCTCTCCATCACCCCCCTCACTTCCCCCACACACACATCAAATCACTAAATTTTAGTCAATTCTGTCCCTAAGATTTATCCTTAATCCATCATTTTATGCCGAACTCTATCACCATGGCTATAGAACCTCCTCACTGAGACTTCGAATCCATTCTTGGTCCCTCCAGCACATTAAATACAAATAAGGATATGCCATTTCCCTTACTTTCAACCTCTGATGGCTTCCATTGCTCTTAAAGCCCAAAATTATTTAGGGGCCACATAAGGCCTGTGTGATCTAGCCCCTGCCTACCTCCATCTCATGCTACACTTTAGCTCTTGCACGATTTTCAGACACACTGGCCATCTTTTCATTCTGTAAATAATTCCCAGATGCTTTTCATCTCAGAGCCTTCACATGCGATGTTCCTTCAACATTCCACGCTACTCCTGTCCCCGGCCCACCGGCTCCCCTTTCCCCCACACACGCCTGCCTAACTCCAGCTTATCTTTCAAGCCCAGCTTACACATCATCCCCTCACAGAAGCCTTCCACAACCCTCCAACCAAGTTAATTTCCCCTGCAAAAATGCCCTCACTGAACCTTGTACTTCTCCAATGTTGGCACTTCTCACAAGTGTTGCTATAAGTGTTTACAACAATATCTCCATAGGGTGGCTCCTCTAATTACCCAGGGCTGTGCCTAACTAGTTCACCACCATCTCTTCAGCAGCCCACCTCTGTGTGCCCGAACATTCAGCCAGACTCATACAGTCCTCAGTCCAGGGCACTGCCCTTCTGTCTAAATTCCAATTATTATAAGTATTCTCTCCCTCTTAAGTCTAGTCATGACTGAAATTACATTCTTTGATAGGAAACTGCAGATCCACCTGTAGAACCATCACTATTTCTGATTCCAGCTTTTAAATGCATTCACAAATTTCAATTTTTTGCTCTGACAGTGCTCCCAGATCCACAGACCCTGGAGTTCAGATTGGCTGTCTGATAAATGTGTCCTGACCTTCATTAACTCTTCCCTTCATTTCATGCAACCCATATTTAATGCCCACCAATGGTACACAGCTAAGCCTCATACATAAAACTATATTTTTATTATTCTCCCCCTCTATGATTATCTCTCCCAAACCAACTTTATTTACCAATCATTCATTTGCTTTTCCCATAACTGCTGTGTCATCACACAAGGTCTATAACAGTTCAAGTGAAAGCAAAAAAACATTAGGTATTAGTAGTCTGTGCTGCCTCCCTGCAATCAGATAATGCACAGCTTCCTTAAGACCCCTTTGAAACAACCTGAACTATCACCAACACACCTGCCTAACCCCATCCTGCAGAAGGTTACCCCAACCAAAGCCCTAGGGGTAAGCAGAGAAACTCAGGCCCAACAATGTTCCCTGACCCACACACAAGGGATTCCCACCTCAACTTTCCTTAGTAACAGCTCAACTTGGATGCTTTCCAAAAGCATCAAAATGCAATTTTGTGTTGTGATTGGGAGAAGTATGAGAACCACATGACTAGGAGCACAGACACACTGAAGGTTTTTGTATTCCCTAAAGATGGCAGCTCCCTTGCTGGAGTGACTACACCCTCCCCTAATTAGTTTCTTCCTAGAGCCCAGCTTCCTCCACTGGACTCCCAGCTCACTGAGACCAGCTCTCTCTCCTCCTGGCATGCCACAGGGGAAGGGGTCTGCAAAGTGGCACCTTGCCTTTCAAAGACTTCTGGCCTAAATTTCCAGGCATAATTGCAGCGAAACTCTCTTTACCTTTTCCCCAACAAGGCCTCTCCCTGAGCGCCTGACTCTACCACAGTTCACCTTCTTCCTGAGCCACATCACCACTTCTGCCCCATACTGAGCCTTCCGAATCTGCAGGTATGGAACCCCAAGGGCATTTTTGGTTAATAGTGGGCTAGAGGCCTGGCCTGGTAGCTCAGTCGATTAGCGCGTCATCCTGATATATGAAGGTTGTGGGTTTATTCCCCATTCAAGGCACTTATGAGAGTCAACCAATGAATGTACAGATAAGTGAAACAACAAATTGATGTTTCTGTCTCCCTTCCTCTCTCTCTCTAAAAAAATAAATAAATATTTTTAAAGGGCGCTAGAAATTTTCTATTACTAATCACAAACACTTCTTTTAATCTTCTATATATTATTTAACCAAGAACTGTGATCCATCAAATATCTATGACTTAAAAAAAACTATTTTATACCTGACCAGGTGGTGGTGCAGTGGATAGACTGTCAGCCTAAGACACTGAGGACCCAGGTTCAAAACCCTGAGGTTGCCAGCTTGAGCGCAGGCTCATTTGGCTTGAGTGCAGGCTCACCAGCTTGAGCGTGGGATCATAGACATGACCCCGTTGTCTCTGGATTAAGCACAAAGGTCACTGGCTTGAAGCCCAAGGTTGCTGGCTTGAGCAAGGGGTCACTGGCTCAGCTGGAGACCCCCAGTCAAGGCACATCTGAGAAAGCAATCAATGAACAAGTAAGGTGCCGCAATAAAGAACTGATGCTTCTCATCTCTCTCCCTTCCTGTCTGTCTGTCCCTGTCTGTCCCTCTCTCTCTCAAAAACAAACAAAAAAACAAAAAATAATTTTATTTTTTAATTCATCCTGAGAAACTATACCACATTGTAACTATACATGCTGATGAGGGTGACATGGAGCACACATGGCAAGTGACTCATTTTTACTGCCTTTGAAGGAGGCACTATCTTGCCTCCCTTTAGTCTTTACTAAATAAGATCACATACTTGTTTATTAAAATAACCAAGAGATTTGGCTCTTTGACACGTGCCAACCCAGTGTCAACAAGGACTCTGAAAAATAAAGACTCTCAAAGCCATTTTTATGTCTTAATAAAAAGCTTCAGACTGGGCGGGGCATGGGCGGGTGGGGGGAAATGTTCTACATTTTCCATTAGTCAAGTATAGCTGGCGGGCAATCAGCTTGTTTTCCTCACTTCCATTTACAAATTCCACTTTATTACTTGGCTCTTTCAACAGCAGCTTCAAAAAGAGCTCATTTCTCCAAGTACTTATGCCCTTCAGCCTACAGCTTTAACACAGCTCTTTGTTGGGGAGCCAGCCTCCCAAGGAAGGGAATGACCTCAACTCACAGAGCCCAGGAAATCTAAATTAATGGCAGCACTGCATATTTAATTCTCAATTGGCCTCCAGGAGCGACACTGTAAAGCATATTAAAAATTACTTTGGGAACTACATTTTAACTTGCCATTTCTGGAAACTTCAGAAAATAATCAAAAGGAGTCATCTTGACATAACACAACTCCACTTTATGGCGCAATTTGTAAGGAAGTTCAGGGTAGTTGTTGGGCCAAAAATACTAGGGATGTGGTGTCAGCCCGGATTTGCTTACTGGCTACAATTTTTACTGCTTGTGTCACACAACATTTCTGTGCCTCAGTTTCCTTATATGGCAAGTGGGTGGTATTACTTTGACTTGGTACTGGATTCCATTTTCTAATCTTACTTTGAGCTGGGGTTCAGGTGTGGACCCCAGGTCCAGTAAGCATCTGCACTGTGCAGCAGCAAGGAGCCAGTGAGAGTGGGTCACCCTGCAGGGACAGGTTACATCCAGCACAGCCCCCAGTTCCTGGGGCACCAGGTGGGTTTCAACAAAACAAATCCCAAACCCCACTTCTAGACAGGAGTTTCCTAACGTGCTGCAGAGCGGTGATGATGGTGCTGAAGGACAGCCAGTAAAAACCCACCTTCCCCAGACAAAACCAGCAGCCCCGAAGGACTAGGTTGTATGACTAGTCACATAGAGAGCTTGGCTCCCTATACATTAGTCGTCCCCAGGAGAGGCCATCACTTCACACATAGAAGCTCCTAAATTCAAGTGATATTTATGAATCGTTACAGCGAAGACTCGAGGTCTGCCCCGTACAGATCACATCAGCCCAGCCGCCTGCAGCCAACCTGATGACCAAGGGCAGGCATGCCACACTCACATCCTCACCCGCCCATGGACACACACAGCCCCAGGAGGGACTTCCCAAGCACAGTTAAACTTGTGGTGGGACTGCCACCTACACATGGAAGCAAAGAAACCAACCAAAATCAAACTTTAAATCAGTAAACTAACAGTGCTTTACTAATCATGCAAAAAGCAAGGATAGAAAATAATGAATAGAAGGTGTGGTACATTACCCAAAAGCCCCGCTAAAGACCGCATGTCCTTCTCCATCAGCATGTAAATCTCTTCCTCTGAGAAACGGCCAATGCCGTGGCCATGCATCTCGCGTTTCACAATTCCTTTCGTTATGTGGCACACGACCCACCTTAGCAGGTTGCTGAAGGGGCCACCACCACTAAGAGAGAGCATCTTCCGGGTCTCAGTGAGATTGTCCACCCACTGGCAATAAGCTAACGTCCTGGAAGTGTGTGGAAACAAGTTACTACTGCGTGTTAGATACATAGCAGCTCCACAGGGTCAATTTCCAATGAGTGGTTCAGAATTTAGCATACTCTGGAGAAACTGAATCACTACAGCTTTTATATTTTTTTTTAAAAAAAAAAGCAGTTTGCATGGCAGATATTACAATAAGTGCTAGCAGAACTTTGGGCCTGTGAGAGACAGAGTAACAAATCCAGATAACGATGCATGCTACCATTCCACCAAACCTCTCCTGGCCCCCACCCTCTGACCACCCCCCTCCCCAACCCCCCAAAGCCATGCTTCTGCTTTCTCTTGGGCAACCCCACAGAAAACAAGTAGAAACCCACTTGAAAAGGCTTTTAGGCGGCATAGTGCGTAACTGCGGGGGACACCAGGAGGAGGTAGCAGTGACTGGGGCGCTGGCTTCATTCTCTTTCTTGATCAAAGCAGTGGCTACACAGGTATCTGTTCTGCTAACTAAGCTTCACTTTCTGTTTTGTATACTTTGTATATGCATTTTATATTTTATGATATCAAAAAGTTTTTTATTTAGAAATTAAATTTGATGGGGTGAGATTGATCAACAAGAGTACATAGGTTGCAGGTGAACATCTCTATAGCATTTCAACTGTTGATTGCATTGTGTGAAAGGATTAGGGAGTAAGTATACCTGTGCATGTTTATTATACACTATATAAATTACAAATATTACATGAATGACTTGCTTTCCAGAAAGTCAACTCTCTGTCTCGCTTTGTTCTCCAGGCCTCTAAAGTGGATACAAATACCAAAGGAACTTGGTGGAATCACTTTTCCCATCTGTCCAGGTGTTCATACGTAATAGGTCTGGGCAGTTAAGAAGCTAGTCCCTGTTCCTGTGTTATGCCGGTTGCAGTCCCCAGGCCTTCTCTGACCTTGTCTTCTGAACCTGTGCAGCCACAGGACTGTCCTTGTGGTTATAATAGTGCTGGTAGGTACAGAGTGAAGGGTTTCCTACTGAAGGCTCAGAAAAATGTAACCGTGGGCACACAGGCAGAAGATATTTAGTTTTCCCTCATAATGAACAATAAAAGGTGTATTAGCAGTTATCTCTACTCCTACTGTTGGTTGATATAGTAGTGATCACCACTTCAAAATAATTAGAAGAGTGAAAAATGTTCTCACATAGAGAACACAAGGGAAGATAGTTAATGATAGCTACTTTCTACTTCAAGAAAATAAAAGCTGGGGGAAAAAAGGCCTTGAAATTTTGATCACTTTATATTGTTCTGTTTTGTTTTGTGTTTTTTTTTTTAGGCTTCATTCCTCTACAAAATGAAAATTAGAAAGAAACCCAGAAGATTTCTCTAAAAATTTTTAAGCATTCCTGATTTTTAACTAAAAGGTCTGACAACCAATTTCAACAGATTCTTTGTACTACTGCAACCAGATCTCTCTTTTATTACCTTTCTAAAGGAATACCTACAAATCTTGTTAGAAAGGTTTTTGTACCTCTTTTTTTAAAAATCTCTCAAAGAATTGAGGAGTCAAGAAACAGGTTTTGGTGAAAAGAGAAAAGAGCATATTGCGATGCTGACTAATTAACGTGTACTGTCAGAGAAGTCAATGGAGCTTTTGATATAAAAGATCTCACATTTATTCTAGTAAACTCTTAAAAATATCCAAACTAAATGCTTTTCTATTTACTCTTTTTTGATGCCTGCAATTAAGTAACTGAGGTGTGAAGTTTGCCTTCTCTTAGAATAACTCAGCACTTTCATTCTAAGTTGTACTGTAACTGAATTCACAACAAAGGGGCTATACCATCCTTGATTATTTTGGAAATCAGTGATCTGAGAATAAATTAAGCATGGCCAGGTAAAACTAGCATCCAGGAAGCATCTAAAGTATAAAAATTAGGAATATTGTGGCTGTAAGCTGACAGGTTGATAGGGGAAAAAATGCATTCTTTGTAGGCAAATTACATAGGTTTTGTCCTCAGTGTAGCTGACCCTGAAGGATGAGCAGAAGCTCACCAGGCAGAGCAGAGGGAGGAGGTGTGTGCCGGGACAGCACTGGCTGGCCGATGAATGGCAAGAACTTCAGGACAGGTGGGTGGGGTACAGGAGATCTGAGGGAGCTTGTAAGTCTGAGGCTGGAAGGGTGGGCAAGGATGGGACCAGATGGCTCTGAAGCAAAGGAGACTAAACTTTATTTTGAAAGCAAAGTTTAACCACTTGAAAGGTTTTAAGCAGATGAGAAACATGGTCAGATTTGTGATGAAAGAAGGGCTGAAAGTGGAGAAAGTGGCAGAGGGAGGCTGGCTAGAAGACCCCAGGGCAAGACCAGGAGAGAAATGACGCTCTGAACTAAGATGGCAGCGGCGATGGTGAACAGGGAATGCACAGGGGAAATACTGAGATATGAGGGAAAGGCCGGTGGTTATACAGGATTAGGTAAAAGAAGAAATTCAGCATTTTCTTCAAGGCTGATGGTTTTAAGTGGGTGATAAAGCTATTAACCAATTCTGGCAATACACAAGGTGGAATAGTTAGTTGATGAAAGATGAGTTAACCTGTTGCATTTGAAGGTTCCATAGAACCGCCTAAGTGAGGAGTCCAGCATGTTGAGAATCAGGAGATAGGTTTAGAACAAGATAGAGAATTTGTGGGAAGGGGCTTCAGTGGCAGTTGTAAAGCTGTGAGAAGAGATGTGGTTGCTTAAGGAAATTGCGAAAGGATAAGGAGTGGTGATGCGGAAACCACAGTTCAAGAGCAAGTTAGAAGACTGGAAGGGCCAGGCTGGGAGGGCCGGCTTGGAGAGAAGTGGGGACACCACTTGCAAGATACGAGGAGCTGCAGAGAGGTTCACAGCTCCTGCCTGATGACTTCAGCTTCCTCTGTAGAGCAGGAAACGAGGGCGGGTGCAGAAGATGAGGAGGCAGCAAAGGGGAAAAGGTTTTCAAAGACTAATGGGGAGATAGCAGGTGGTGGGGGGAGAGGCCCGTATCTGGGCCACACAGCTGAGCAGGCAGGAGCGCCCACCAGTGCAAGGAGGAGCGTGAATGCAGGGCGCAGAAGAAGGAACTCTGGGTTCATTCAGTTTTGCAGTTAAAAGTAACCTTAGAAACTGTCTGGTCTTCTTCCCTTCTCTTTCCTGCCCTATTCTTGGTTTCTTTCCTCTCTCATTCCCTGGCCCCATATTATAGACACGTTAGAGAAAGAAAGAATGAGGGCCAGGCAGGCTCTTTCAAGGTTGAGTCTCATGAAGTGTGCATGAACTTTAAATACCAAAGAAAATGGAGGCTTCATGGGTTCCTAAATCAATTACTACAGGTCAAAGACATCACTGAAACATGCTTGTATATCATTACAACCACAAATCCACAGCCTCTGGCAAATACGTTTCCTGAAAACTCTATCTACCAGGCAGGGCTTCCAACCGTAACACCCCACCAAAACCATCCTGCCCAAGTCCACAATCCCTCCTTATTGTAAACTCAAAAACCAATCTTCTTGAATACTCTATGGTCCCCAACGTTTTTTGGGCCACGGACCGGTTTAATGTCAGAAAATATTTTCAATGACCGGCCTTTAGAGTGGGATGGATAAATGTATCATGTGACCGAGACAAGCATCAAGAGTGAGTCTTAGACAGATGTAACAGAGGGAATCTGGTCATTTTTTAAAAATAAAACATCGTTCAGACTTAAATATAAATAAAATGGAAATAATGTAAGTTATTTATTCTTTCTCTGTGGACCGGTACCAAATGGCCCACAGACTGGTACTGGTCCGCGGCCTGGGGGTTGGGAACCACTGCTCTATAGCATCCAACAACATTTGTGTCTTTCTTAGAATTCTTCCTTAGCTTATTGTCTCCACTGTTTTTCCTCTCACCTTTTACAGTTCCCAATGGTTTTATCTTTACTACTTCAAACTGATGACTCCCACGTCCATATCCAGCTCAGACTCCTGTCCTGAGATCCAGGGAGCCTCGTGAGGGGTCCTCGGTAACTCCAAAACCAACACTTATACAACTAGACTCATCATCTTCCTTCGCTTCAAATCTGCCTCTCTTCACCCAGCCAGAAAGCAGCTCTGGAGTTGTACCTCACTGCTCCCCACCCCTCACTCCTGACAGCCAGTCACCCTGGGAATGCGCCCTTTTCTCCAACTCAGTTACCACTGGAGTTCAGCCCTTCATCGTTCTCGACCCTGGAAACAGTGGCCTCCTAGCAGGTTTCCTGACATTCCCCCCAAGGACTCCAGACATCCCTTTGCTCCACGGCAGCCACAAAGAGCTTCTTAAAAATCTAATCATATGTTAGAATGATGCCACTTCTCAGTCATTCATTAACTCCCTGTAGCTCTGTCGCTTGGCCCGCCAGCCCTCTGCCTGACCCATCACCCTGCACTGCCTCCGTGCACCACCGTACAGAATTACATACGCCTCCCAAACACTTCTTGGTGCCTCGACATGTTTGCAGACACTATTCCTTTTGCCTGGATATCCTAACCTTTCCCCACCACCCTGCCCTTTCATCTGCCACTCTTATTGTCCCTAGATTCTGTGATAACATCGCCTGTGGGAAGCCTTTCCTTCATTTCATCAGCAGGTGCCGGCTGTTCTTCAAATCCCTACCCACCACTGACCATTACAAAGGCTCCATGTCTCCCACCAGCCTGGGAGCCACTTGAGGAGAGAGATAGCGTCTTGTCACCTTCGTTTCCCCACATCGGGCATCGTGCGGGGCCACTAGCAGTCATTCATTCACTAAGTTAGCTGAAGGAATGAATTATTGATTGAATGATAAAAGGCTTCACTGCTGAGCCAGTTTCTAAGAGATGACAATATTTAAACAGGAAAATGGAAAGAGCTGCAGTGCCTGTGGAGAATGAAGAGGCTGCCATTGCTTTCTTCCGAGATTCTTGCCAGTCACCACTGGGAAGTGGCCTGATGCACAGTCATGAATTCTTAACTGGAGAGGCTGAGGAAAGCCAATCTGGACACTGGCCTAGGCTAAGCAATTAAAATAATTCATCATTCTGAGATCTTCTTTTAGGAAGTTGATATTTGTGTTCTTTATTGTAACTGATGAATCTGATCTCTTCTGCAAAATGGGGTCAAAGTGGGTTGTTTTTTAAAAGAATGATTATCTTAGAACAGAAAAATAAACACTTTTCAAATATTTTTAGGGAAGATCAAAAAGACAGGAAAGGAAAACTGACCCTGGATATTCAAATGGAGCTATCTCTTGTTATAACTTAACGTGAGACCTGGGCCGTACCAGAAACAAGTATCAGTATATGGGACACTGCAGACCACAGCAAACCGCTGACTGCTCAGTGGGTCCTTGTACCTGGTCTTCCCAACCACGAGAATGCCCTTCTCTATGTCCTGCTATTATTGCTACATTTTGCTTGTACTGTAAATGCCCAAGGGTGCAGGAGCATATGATAAGCCTCTGTATTTTCACCAAGTCTCACAGGCATTAGTTTAGCTTTCAAAAATAAGCCCTCACTACATCTAGAATTGGGAGCAGGGATGTCAAAGCAGGACGCATCTATTGAGTTCTAATTAAGGAGAGAGAATCCTCCAGCTTTTAGAAAAGATCTTGGTGATAAGTCATTTTATTAAAGCTTACTACCTCCCCATTCACTGAGAAACTCAACATTTTTAAATTATGGCCAACCTAGAAGTGAACCTGAATTCCCTGTTCTAACACCGATATGTGTATAGGTGATCATGTTATGACTAGTGAGTAGTGGCTCCCAGGCTGGTGCCCTACTCACTTCCCAGTGGGGTTGGAAGACTCTTAAAACACTCACTGGTGTCCACAGGAGGCAGTGTGTCACACAGAAGAAGCAATGGTGTCCATTACCAAAAATCAGCTTCACTCTAGTCATTTCACCCTGTATTCCTCAGACTTCCCCTTATAGGGACTTCCCTGCATTGGATCTGACGTAAGCATTCAGTGGAACAAAGAGAATAAAAACCTGTCTTCATCATCTTCCCTAATAGCCTTATAAAGCAAGTGGGACATAATTATATGGCTTTCAAGTGCAAGAAAAAAAACAGAAACACTTTATAGCTGAGTGTGCTTGATTGATCAGACCTAAACCAGCTTTAAAATTACATGATATGGCCCTGGCCGGTTGGCTCAGCGGTAGAGCGTCAGCCTGGCGTGCGGGGGACCCGGGTTGGATTCCCGGCCAGGGCACATAGGAGAAGCGCCCATTTGCTTCTTCACTCCCCCCCTCCTTCCTCTCTATCTCTCTCTTCCCTTCCCGCAGCCAAGGCTCCATTGGAGTAAAAATGGCCCGGGCGCTGGGGATGGCTCCTTGGCCTCTGCCCCAGGCGCTAGAGTGGCTCTGGTAGCAGAGCATTGCCCCCTGGTGGGCAGAGCGTCGCCCCTGGTGGGCATGCCAGGTGGATCCTGGTCGGGCGCATGCGGGAGTCTGTCTGACTGTCTCTCCCCATTTCCAGCTTCAGAAAAATGCAAAAAAATAAAAAATAAAAATAAAATAAAAAAATAAAAAATTACATGATATTACATAACAGGAACTGCTTTCCATTGTCCTTGTTCTTCAGAAAATCATACCTGGGGTATTTTTAAAGTTTCAGACCAAAATAAACACATCTGAACATTCCAGATCATTGGCTCAATTGAGAATTGAGTCAAACGCCTGACCCACGTCTTCCACTGCTGTAGGTGCAGACACAAGCTCGGAGCTTTTGTCAGAATTTCACAGGTTCTCACAGAAAGCTCATACTTACACTACCTTCCTATGTGCTGTGGTCAGTTCCCTGTGCTGGCCCTGGTGTCCGCAGGCACACATTTGGTGTTTTGCCACTGAGACTAAAAAAGGGGAAGGAAGAAGGACTCTCTGTGCCATGCATTTTCTCACCATGACAGGGGACAGACTCTTTCCTCCACTAGGATTTAGAACTTTCAGGAAAGCCTGTTCAGCATCTCCCCAAAGCAAGAAGGTTTGGAAAACTAATGAAACAGAGGAAGGTCTGTTTTTCCTTCTCGTACTAGGGACTTAGGGGAATTGGAGAAATTAGGATTTTCTTTTGAAAGTTCACTGTATATCTACATTTCAATAAAGACCTGACTTTCCACCTTCAGCATTTCATCCTCAAATTAACACTTGAGGATACACAAGTGAGAAATAGTAGCTAACACTCCACCTAAGCACTTGGTGGTTTGTGGTCGGTAAAATTAAGATACTTCCCTCTCAGGATACCACCTCCCATCTCTCCCTTCCACTCCTCCCCATAAGGACCCTTCTCTCCCCCACCTCACTCCACCCCCAGCAAGTATTAGCAGGGGCCCTTGTGGGGAAAAAAGGGGGGTGGGAGCAAAAGATGAACTTCTACCATAAAATAAGCATATAAAACATCCTACAGCGTGCAGAGGACCCGGGTTCGATTCCCGGCCAGGGCACACAGGAGAAGCGCCCATTTGCTTCTCCACCCCTCCGCCGCGCCTTCCTCTCTGTCTCTCTCTTCCCCTCCCGCAGCCAAGGCTCCATTGGAGCAAAGATGGCCCGGGCGCTGGGGATGGCTCTGTGGCCTCTGCCCCAGGCGCTAGAGTGGCTCTGGTCGCAACATGGTGACGCCCAGGATGGGCAGAGCATCGCCCCCTGGTGGGCGTGCCGGGTGGATCCTGGTCGGGCGCATGCGGGAGTCTGTCTGACTGTCTCTCCCCGTTTCCAGCTTCAGAAAAATACAAAAATATATATATATATAATGATTAGTAAAAAAAAAAAAAAAAATCCTACACACCCAGAGCAGGAAGCAGTGGCTGGTGGTACTTGGGAATCTTCCTGGATAGAAGTCTTTCTAACTGGAATATAAATTTTATGAACCACTACAGAAATCAAAGAGTTCTAACAAAACTACCATCCAAATTAGTTTCTTTCAGCTTCTTCTCAGGCAGCTGACACAGCACTAGCTCTCCACATTAAAGGGGCCATCAGTCCAGCGAGGAAGCGCTTTGGAGGGCCACCTGGAGGGAAGGCAGGGAGGGTCAGGGTGGCTGTGCGCTAGTTCCTCACTCCCCTCGGCGGAGACTGGAACCTGGCGAGCAGGTGACACAGGCCTCGTCCTCCTGCAGGCTTTTCCCTGAGGTAAGCATCCCACATGCAGTCCTGCATTTTGGTTCTCACTGCAAAACCCTGTACTATTTGAGATGAAAAGTTGGCTCGAGCAAGGGGTTACTCGGTCTGCTGAAGGCCCGCGGTCAAGGCACATATGAGAAAGCAATCAATGAACAACTAAGGTGTCATAACAAAAAACTGATGATTGATGCTTCTCATCTCTCTCCATTCCTGTCTGTCCCTGTCTATCCCTCTCTCTGACTCTCTCTCTGTCCTTGTAAAAAAAAAAAAAATCAGCAGTTCTTGACAGGTGGTATTATACAGAAAAGACCTGGGTTTCTTTGGGAGTACAGTCCAATCACTCCCACACAGACCTGCACCCCTGCCTGCTTCCCTCCTTGCTCCACCCCCTCTGGTCAGCCCTGGAATACACTGGGCAAGAACCGACAGCGAAAGAGGAAAAGGAAAATAGAGGGGCACTTAAAATCCAAGAGACAGAATGAATTCCTATTTCCAGAGCTGAATGGATGAAACAAGAAGGTGATGAGGAAGAACTTTCCACAGAGTGTATCTCCCAGTGGGGGAGTTAAAAGCTACTGGGTGAGCTACTGACCCAGGAGTAATAATTAGTGCCAAAAAAGTAGGCTTAACAATTCTTAATTAAATCTTTGGAACAAGTTTTCAGAAATCAGAGAGAAAATTTATTTTCTCCACTGGGTACAGAAAGATGTTACGCCTCCTGAAAAACGGATGAAAGAAAAAGAAAGAAAAAAAAAAAACAAAAAACAGAGGACAATGAGTTCGCAAAGCAAGAAGAACCATGTCTGTTTAATGCCCGCAGCGTCACAGCTGGCAGAATGCCATGTGCAGAACGGGCCAACTCCTCACCACAGTGTGTGTGATGCTTCAGGTTCGGGGAACACAAGTCAGGTGTCAGGCAATCGGGGCGAAGACACTCAGAAAGCAGCAACACGCTTTACTTCTGGAACGTAGTCACTCTTGTTCTCTAAGGAATACTGACAATAATCTTACAAAGCTTGCAAAATTTCACCTGACTTCTATCCTGGCTTAGTTTTCTGTTCCCTCCTCTGGTTTTCTGCTGCAATGTTATTTTCCTTCAGCAGTTTGTACGGGTGAAGAGACCAGTCCATTAAAATGTCTCCCTCATCTTAGTGAGTTCGAGCCTGAAGCAGGAATCAAGCAACTACAGGCCACAGACCAAGGAGTTTACATTTTTAAATGTTTGAGATAAAATAAAAATTTTAGAAAAATGGTATTTTGTATTAAATGAAATTCAAATTTCAGTGCTTTTACTGAAACACAGTCATGCTTAGTCATCAGCATATCTAAGGCCACTTTTCTACTACAGCAGTAGGAAGAGCTGAACACAGTGGGCCCTTGAACAACACGGGTTTGAACTATACAGATCCACTTACACGTGGATTTTTTCAACAAGTATGAACAGTACTATAAACGTATCATCTCTTTTGTATTATTTTCTTAATACATTTTCTTTTCTCTAGCTTACTTTATTGTAAGAATGCAGAATACAATACATATAATGTACTAAATATGTGTTAATTGACTGTTCACATTGTCAGTAGGCTTCCAGTCAACAGTGGGCTATCAGTCGTTACGTTTTGAGGAAATCAAAAGTTACACGTGGATTTTCAATTGTGCGGGACATGATGTCCCTAATCCCCATGTTGTTCAAGGGTCAACTGTAGTTACTACAGAGACATATGACACACAAAGCCTAAATTATGTGTTCTGGGTCTCCAAAGAAAATGACGCCCCTGTTCTAGATACTGAGAAACTTAACAGTCATAAGTTTGACCCCTAAGTCAGTTGGAATGCACAAAACTTGTGCAAACTTTCAAAAGAAAAGGTTTAGGGAGTATCTAAAAAGTGACACAGAACTTGTCCTTAGTCCAAAGGATGGAGGAGGCCCTGGGCACCTGCCCAGCCCCTGGGGACTCACCAGTAAAAATGCTCCTCCACCATCTTGGTCACTGCCCTGGAGATGGCTCGTTCATGGGGCCCAAGGTTTTTGTTTAAATTCACTCCAAGTTTCTCTTCCAGAAAGTCAATTATGAATTCTGTGCCAGAAACTTTTTCATGATTATATTCAATCCAAGGCATTTTCCCTTGTGCAGAGAGTTTTCCACCAAAATAGTTCTAAGCAGAAGAAAGGTTAAAGAGAGAAAAGCACTGTTTTATTTCTATTTCACAGAAACAAGCATTCCAGCCACATATTTGATAATGATAGTACCACTCTAGTGCATGTACTCTGCACACAAATTCTTAAAGAGAATAAATGCTTACTCTTGAAAACAAAAATTTACTTCGCATGAAGATATTACTTTACTCCAATAGATTTCATCATGGGCTCTGGCTAACTGCTGACAGAATCAGAAGAAAAGTATGCATATATCCATGCAAGGACTCATACACAAATGTTCACAGAGGCTTTATTTGCAATTGCCAAAAATGAGGAATAGCAAATGCTCAAGAGGTACATAAATACGCAACTTCTGGTATAATCTTACAATAAAAAGAAATTTTACAATAAAAAAGAAGGAGCCAGACCACACAAAGAGTACTTACTGTAGGATTCCATTCGTGCAAAACTCTAGAAAATGCAAACTGATCCACAGTGACAGAAAGGTGATCAGTGTTTGCTAGGGAAGACTGTGGACAGGAAGTGACAGGAGCGCAGAATTCCAAAGGGGCAAAAAGAAATTCTGTGGATAATGGATACATCACTATCTTGATTATGATGATGTTTTTATGAATATTTACATATGCCAAAACTTACTGGGTTATACACTTCAAATATGTGCAGTTGATGGTATGCCAATTATCTCTCAATAAATCTGTTCTTTTTTTTGTTGTTGTTGTATTTTTCTGAAGCTGGAAACAGGGAGGCAGTCAGACAGACTCCCGCATGTGCCCGACCGGGATCCACCCAGCATGTCCACCAGGGGGCGATGCTCTGCCCATCCTGGGCATTGCTCTGTTGCGACCAGAGCCACTCTAGCGCCTGAGGCAGAGGCCAAGGAGCCATTCCCAGCGCCCGGGGCCAACTTTGCTCCAATGGAGCCTCAGCTGCGGGAGGGGAAGAGAGAGACAGAGAGGAAAGAGAGGGGGAGGGGTGGAGAAGCAGATGGGCACCTCTCCTGTGCGCCCTGGCCGGGAATCGAACCCGGGACTCCCGCACGCCAGGCTGACGCTTTACCACTGAGCCAACCGGCCAGGGCCAAACCTGTTTTCTTAAGAAGACTGCATTAGGTAAATTTTAAATATATCAGACCTCTACATCTTTAAACTATTTCTCTAGAATAGGGGTCAGCAAACTTTTTCCGTAGAGACAGTAAATTTTAGGCGGGCCCTAGGGTCGCTGTCGCAGCAACTCATTCTGCAGTTGTAGCTTGAAAGCAGCCATAGTCAACAAAGAAATGAACGAGAGTGGCAGTAAAAAGTGGTTTATGGACACTGAAGTGTGAATGTAATATAATACAAAGTATAATTCTTCTTTTGACTTTTTTCAACTATTTAAAAAGGTAACAATCCTCCTTAGCTCACAGGCCTGATCCGGACCGGCCGGACCGCAGAGCGGCAGCCCGCCCAGGGCTGCTTCTGCAGCACTGCGCGCTCTCATTACCTCCCAGAGAAACGAAAGGAAACTGGGTAACCGCCACCTCAAGCCTTGCACAAGAAGACCCCTCCGGCCCTGGCCGGTTGGCTCAGCGGTAGAGCGTCGGCCTAGCGTGCTGAGGACCCGGGTTCGATTCCCGGTCAGGGCACACAGGAGAAGCGCCCATTTGCTTCTCCACCCCTCTGCCGCGCTTTCCTCTGTCTCTCTCTTCCCCTCCCGCAGCCAAGGCTCCATTGGAGCAAGGATGGCCCGGGCGCTGGGGATGGGTCCTTGGCCTCTGCCCCAGGCGCTAGAGTGGCTCTGGTCGCAACGTGGTGACGCCCAGGATGGGCAGAGCATCACCCCCTGGTGGGCAGAGTGTCGCCCCTGGTGGGCAGAGCATCGCCCCTGGTGGGCGTGCCGGGTGGATCCCGGTCGGGCGCATGCGGGAGTCTGTCTGACTGTCTCTCCCTGTTTCCAGCTTCAGAAAAATGAAAAGAAAAAAAATAAATAAAAATAAAAATAAAAAAAAAAAAAGACCCCTCCTTGTAACAGTGCTTGACGACAGCAGACTCAGTGAGGACCCCTTCTGGGAGACCCCTGGTCAAATCTTTTAGACTAGAAACTAAACTTTTTTAAGAAATAAAAAAAAATCATTGTTCAGGAAAAGGTTTTGAGAGAAACCATTGGGATTAACAAAGATGACTATTGCTCTAATTGTTCTTACCTAAATCACACCATGATTTCTGTGTACCTTTCCCAAAAGCCAAACAGTACAGCTCACAAGGGATAAAAAAAAACACAGAATGTCACAAAAGTTCTAAGTCAAGTCTCTCTGTGTCTGAGAATTATGCTTGCATGCCGTGAGTGGTATGTATGACCACTGAACTGGCCTCCAGTGAGATAACAGGGTCATCGGTAGATATCATGTCCCTTAAAAGCAGTTGCCCATTTGTGCCCACAAGGACTGGGTTTAGACTATGCTTGAGGATCCAGGGCTTCTCAGAACTTTGAGAAAAATATCACCTTTTTGGAAGCTAAAAAGCAGAGCAGGTACTAGTTCAATGTTGCTTACTGCTGTCCTTGATGGAGCATATTAGAAACTCTCCATCTCTTCGTGTCTTGATGCTTTATCTCATTGCTTATTCTAAAGTAATTCATTCTGAACTCAGCCTGGAAAAGGGGTGTTAATGGGGCTGCTATTAGCAATACTGCTTTTGTGCAATTAGACAAACAGAAGCTCCTCTGGTGAACAGTCTCTGCCCAGGTTCACAGCTTGGCAAGCACTCTGCCCTCGCTCCTTTGCCAGGCACTGATGTGCAGTGAACTACCTGCATGACCATACATGGCAGCTCTAGACATTACCCCCAGTGGTGACCAGGAGAAACCACACACCTCTGAAACCTGCCAGAACATCTGACATTCTTGTAATTTGTACACTAAAGACATAAATTTGCCATGCAACATAGCACTAGTTTCAAATTTCTCTAGATACAACCCATACCCTCCTAACACATCCTCTTCTGGGCTTCTTTCATTCACAAATGCAATCTATCCTCCACATGACCATCAGAGGGAATTACCTGCAATGCAAGTAATATATAAGACCTCTGCTGCTCAAAATTATCCAGTGGCTTTAATGGCTCTAGTCTAACCTCCTTCACACAGCAGTCTGGGCCCACACCCTCTAGCTGCGACCCACCTGCCCAGCCTCCTTGCTATTAGTCCCTCTGGTCTCCTGAATTCCAAATTCCCTACACCCAACCAAGTCAGGGTCTGTGTCACCTCTCTAACTTGGTACATGCTTTACTTTTTACAGAACTTCCTCTCCCCATTCTCTGCGAAGTCCTGTCCATCCCAAAAACTCAGTTCAAATATCAGCTTGTGGGTGAACTCTTTCCCCACAGTGTAACCATTGTCTGCCTTTCTTCCCTGCGTCAGCTGTCTGTGTGCATTTTACAGAATCTCTGTGTACGCATCTGCCTTTCCCTCCAGACCGCCCTCTCCCAGGGTGCTGGCTACATTTTTATCTAGACCATTTTTTTAAATTGTAATAATATAAATCAATGATCAACTCTTATGGAAATTAAAGCTCTAGTAGTTTTCATCAAAATTTTATTTTGCTTACCAGGTTTACAGAAACAGGAGACAACATATTAGAGACACTGTGATTATCTCTAACTAAAAATTAGATGAATTAAAAATACTTTAAGAAGGAAACATAAAATTGTCACAAGTCTTTGGAAAGACCAAGGGGAGATGCAGATAATCTTTTTCATGCACTTCCATTTTTCTAAATGTGGTTATATTACTTTTAAAATTTTAAGTATACATTTAAAAAATTATACATATTTATACAGGTATATATTTATATTATACAGGGGAGTGGGCAAATGTAGGTTTACAGTTGTGAGTAACTATACAAGAGTTTATTCTTGTATTATGATTTATTAATTAGTGTTATTTTCCATACAAACAACTGCAACCTACTTTTGACAACCCCTGTAGTTATATAATAGTTTCCTTAACTTCCTTAAATATATTAAAGAACTCCTGGTTTATTTTTATTTAAGAAATTGGACCCATTGAAGGTAGTTTCTGAAAGTAATTTTGAAATGTTTTCTCTTTTTGTTTGTTTTTTATTTATTCATTTTAGAGAGAGGAAAGAAAGAGAGAGAGAGAGGTGAGGGAGGAGCAGGAAGCATCAACTCCCATGTGTGCCTTGACCAGGCAAGCCCAGGGTTTGGAACCGCAACCTCAGCGTTCCAGGTAGACGCTTTATCCACTGCGCCACCTCAGGTCAGGCCCTGAAAGTAATTCTGGGTGATGAAGATAAGAAGTAAATTCTTCACGTTTTTTCCAAGCTGATGTTTCTCCCTACAAGTCTGTCCCAGGTGAGATTAAAACATCTATACTTACACTGCATTATTAACACAGCAGTGAAAGCTGTAGGTTTTGGACATAAAAATCTAGTTCCATCATTTATTGAATGTGTGACCTTGGAGTTCCCTGAGTCTCCCTAATCCTTACTGGGTCTCAGTTTCCTCATCCATATAATGGGGATAATATAATAACAGTTACTAGAATCAAACGAGAAAATGCACAAGAAGTATTTGACAACGTGCTTTATCAGAAAGATTAATATCACCATCACCATTCTGAAATAGAGGACTTGTGGCCTTGAAAGAAATCCCAAAGTCTTGGGATTCTGAGTTACTACACAGCCTTGCTGCCCCCAAATTCCCTGTACTCCGGCAGCCATCTTGAAAGGTCTCAAACTGGCTAAATGTGAAATAATTCGAGCAACTTTTGTGGGTTAAAACACTGAAAAAAATCCATGCACTCGCCTGACCTGTGGTGGCGCAGTGGATAAAGCGTCGACCTGGAAATGCTGAGGTCGCTGGTTCGAAACCCTGGGCTTGCCTGGTCAAGGCACATATGGGAGTTGATGCTTCCAGCTCCTCCCCTTTCTCTCTCTCTCTCTGTCTCTCTCTCCTCTCTCTCTCTCTCTCTCTCTCTCCTCTCTAAAAATGAATAAATAAATAAATAAATGTATCTTAAAAAAATTAAAAAAATAATAATAATAATAAAAATCCATGCACTCACTATTATATTATATGACAATATATAATATGTAATTAGTTTTATAGAAGAATGTCTTATTTTTTGGAGATGCACACTTAAATAGTGAGGAATGAAGTGTCATGATTTCTGTCACCTACTTTCAAATGGTTCATTAAAAGTTGTCCATAAAGGTACATATAAAGAGAAATAAAGCAGAGAAAGCAACATGTTAACAACTGGTGAATCTAGGTGAAAAACAAGTAGGTACTCATGCTACTATTCTTTTAATTTGTCTGTAGCTTAGAAGATTTTTAAAAATATGGGAGAAAAAAAGGCAAGATCAGCAAATAAGTAAAACATCAAAAGTTAAAATTGAGAGCAAAAGCAGAGAGTTACAAAGAAGCCAACTGTCTTTTTCTTTTTTCTTTCTCTTATTTAAAAAGAATTAGCATGAAGTACACGCTTCTTATACAACCAGTAATGTCATATCATCTGGGTGTCTTCATGAATGTCTAGAGCAGTGGTAGTCAACCTGGTCCCTACCGCCCACTAGTGGGCGTTCCAGCTTTCATGGTGGGCGGTAGCGGAGCAACCAAAGTATGATATAAATAAAAAGATAGATTTGACTATAGTAAGTTGTTTTATAAAGATTTATTCTGCCAAATTTAGTGAAAATCTGACATAAAGTACTTGGTAAGTAATTATTATTATATGCTTTAACTTGCTGTAACTCTGCTTTACAAATTTTATAAAGTAAAGTTACTTCCCTACTTTATAAATCACCATTACTGTGGAACCGGTGGGTGGATAGAAAATGTTACTACTATCAGAGATACAAAAGTGGGCGGTAGGTATAAAAAGGTTGACTACCCCTGCTTTAGAGAAATGAATGGAAGCATAGTCAACGTCAGTGACGGCCATCTCGAGCTAGTAGATGTCAGGTGATTTTCGCTATCCACTTACAGTTTTTTCTATTGTTTGAAATCCTTATAAGGGCTATGTGTCAAATACATGTAATAAGAAAAAAACACTATATCTGTTTTCTTTTTTTTTAATTAACCATATCTGCAGGATCTTCCTGTACACGTTTTGCCACTTCTTATAAATCTGTAATTATTACAAAATAAAGTTTTAAAAATTGACCTGCTGATATTTATATCCTTATATTAAAAAGATAATAACTAAAACCAATACATAAGGCTTTGATTTAAAAAAAAAAAAAAAAAACTTTGTAAGTGCCTATCGATGGTCATCAAATATTTATTCCAATCTCACTTAAGTTAAAAAAATAAAAAAGCTTCGAGTATAAAGTTGTGCTCTTAGGAACATGGCATTTTAAACTTTCTTTAAAAGGTATTTGGCAAAGAAGAGGCAGAGGGTGGAGCACCCTGGCACTATAACAACCACCTCTCTACTGATGGTCTGAGAAACGAACACTTCCCACGTCCCTTCCCAGGCGCCACTCTGTCAACATGCACCAGCTGACGGCACAGGGGGCCCGAGGCACGCGGGCAGGCATGGAGCATCCCCTCCTAAACCACAGAACCACCTGCCTTTATCTGAGATTTCTGCCCTTCACTGAACACTCCCTTCATTTATTTTCCATAGAGACCTCACAGAAGAAAAAAACACTTCTGTACCATTACTTTTGTAAAAAATATACACTCAACAAGCAATAATAACTTTGGAAGGGGGTAAGCGGTGCCCATCTGGAAGGCCTTGGCAATTGCTCCAGGCTTCACAGTGAGCTGTGTGCCCTGCAGCTTCAGTTATACTAAATAAAAGCAGCTGCTCCAGACGTGGACGAGCTCAGTAGGTGTTAGAGCAGGGGTCCCCAAACTACAGCCCCCGGGCCGCATGCGGCCCCCTGAGGCCATTTATCAGGCCCCCGCCGTACTTCCAGAAGGACCATCTCTTTCATTGGTGGTCAGTGAGAGGAGCATAGTTCCCATTGAAATATTGATCAGTTTGTTGATTTAAATTTACTTGTTCTTTATTTTAAATATTGTATTTGTTCCTGTTTTGTTTTGTTTTTACTTTAAAATAAGATATGTGCAGTGTGCATAGGGATTTGTTCATAGTTTTTTTTATAGTCCGGCCCTCCAATGGTCTGAGGGACAGTGAACTGGCCCCCTGTGTAAAAAATTTGGGGACCCCTGTGTTAGAGCGTCACCCTGAATGAAGCACAGACGTTGCCGGTTCGATCCCCAGTCAAAGCACATAACAAAACAGATCAATGTTCCTGTCTCTCTTCCTTTCTCTATAAAAAATGTTTTAGAATAAAAGCAGCTGCTCCAAAAGATGAACACCGTTAGCTGTTTAGCCTGCTGGTAAAGACCGGGTCCAGGCTGCAGCAGTCAGAGCTTGATGGCCAGAAGGCAAGAGAGGGAAGGGCGGATGAGCCTGGCAGCTGCGGCAGCACTGCGGGCAGGATCACTTCCTGCAGGTGGGATCTTGAGAGCAGCCAGAAACTCAAAGCACAGAATTCAGGGGTTGAACCATAACTGTCCCAAAGCTGTCATGGCTAAAGGAGGCAATCAGTCTAGAGTGATGATCACAGGCAGCTGCTGGATAACATCCCTTCCTCCAATGTGCGCCCCTCAGTGACACGCATCTGTAAGTGCTAACTGCCATCACCGAGCTGAAGAGTGACCTTTCAAATCTGATCCGTTGCATTTAGATCGTTCAAGGCTTGTCTGTTTTTACTGCTATCTTCTCCTCCATCACTGGCATATAAAGTCCTGAATAATCTTCTCCCTGCCTCTCACTCCAGACTCATCCTTGCATTTCAGTTTCCAGGCATGAAGACCTCATGCCCTCCCAGACCCTCCAAAGTCCAGATTCGGTGCCACTCCTCCATGTTCCCAGAGCTCCTCCATGGTAGCACTTGCCAGGCTGAGAATGCCTGATGACATTCACCTGGTCTCAGCAGTGCCTTACAAGGATCACTGCTGACCCCTCTTCTGGAGAGAAACTGGCTCAGAAAGCAAACGCCATGGGGAGTTGGAGTTGGAGAGGGGAAATCATCATCAGGGCACCCAAAAGGGTGGCTGGGTGAGCTTTCTCCTCCAACCTGCCTGCTGGGCTGTTTCCACTCAAGTAGACCCCCTCCTCTCAATGCTGCTGCTACTCTGTATGAGCTTAAAGGGGAACCCTGACCACTGGCGGCCATTTGGAGGAGTGGTGGCAAACCGGAGGGACCACACTGGTTTGGGGGTGCCGGGGGCACACCTCCTTCCCTTTCCTCAGCTCCCTCCAAGGTGCACCACCTGTGGCCTGAGCTTTAGCCCTGGCTCAGTATAAATCTCCAGGCAGGGGAGCTGACATTCTGGTGAAAGGAGAGCCCAAACCAATATAACTCCAGAGAAGTTCAACCACTGTAAGAGAGGGCAATGAGCTGGATGCCCACAACACGAGGCAGAATCACTGGGCAGACCAAAACAATTCAGTAGCATAATAAATAGCTACTAAGGGATAATGACGGAGATCTGTAATACAAACCAAGGAGAACTATTAAAAAATACCAAAAAATGCATATATATATTGAACACAATAGATGAGCAAAATAGCACAGTGGACACAAGGAGATAACAAAGCAATGGAAATTCAGAGAGATGAACTCTCCCAGGAGGAAGAAGAAAAGAATGAAGGGATACAGTCAGAGACACAGAAAATAAAAGCAGAGTCTTCAGTGTCCAGAAGAAAGGGAAGACAAATAAAAAGGAAACACTTGAAGAAAACTGATAATTACCCAAAATTAAAAAGATTAAAGACTTCCAATTAAAAGAATTTATAAAGGACCAGGCAAGATCCCTAAAAACCGACTCTAAGGCAAATTAGAGTGAAATTTAAGAATGCTGAAATCAAGTGCAAATTCTAAAAGCTTCCAAAGAAAAAGAATCAGATTGATATCAAATTTTTCAATAGCAACATGAATGCAAAAAGGCAATGGAGTTATATTGTTAAACTTTTATATTAAAAAGAAAATGTAATTTTTATAATTTTTATTGATTAAGTTTAAAGAGAGAGGCAGGAAGAATGAGAGAAAGAGAAAGAAACATCAATTTGGTGTTCCACTTACTTATGCATTCATTGGTTGAGTCTTGTATGTGCCCTGACCAAGGATCGAACCCACAACCTTGGCATATCCGGAAAATGCTATAAGCAACTGAGCTACATGGCTAGGGCCGGAAAATAAAATTTTTAAATCATTAAAGAAAATAGATTTGAACACACAATTACTAAATGTCAGGGCATAACAAAGATGTTTTTAGATATGCAAAGTCACTGACAGTTTACCACTTAAAGGCTCCTTCATCAAGGAAGTACTCCAACAAAAAGATCAACAAATTCTGTAGGGTAGAAGATATGGGAAATCAGGCTAGTCAAATAACTTAGTAAGACTTGTCTAGAAAAGGACCAAAAAAATAAAAAAGAAGAAGAGGAGAAAGACAATATTTCCAAAAGTCCAGAGGTAAAATAATACACAACAGCCCACAAACAGGGTAAGGGCTGGGAAGAAAAAGACCCAAAGTTCTGTGAACCTGATAACACACTTGTATCATTAGAGGACAAATACAGAATGGAATACATTTAAGAAATAAATAGTGATAAATAAACACAAATTAGGTTCTTAAGAGTAACCACCTCAACAAAAATAGAACTTGTTTTAAATGACAAGAAAGACATTTTAGCTATCCACTGGAAAACAGGAAGGGACAAAAATAAAAACAAAGTAATAGTAACAAGAAAAGTATTAAGTAAGATGTTAGAAATAAGTCCTAATAAGACAATAATTATAAGTAAAAATGTATTAAACTCACCAATTAAGGACTTTCACATTGGTTATAAGTAATATATCGCCTATAAAGGAGGAAAGGAGGGAGGGAGGGAAGGAGGGAGGGAGGGAGGGAGGAAGTTAGGAAGGAAGTTAGGAAGGAAGTTAGGAAGTTAGGAAGTTAGGAAGTTAGGAAGTTAGGAAGTTAGGAAGGAAGGAAGGAAGGAAGGAAGGAAGGAAATGGAGAAAGATACCCCAAGCAAATAGCCAAAAGAAAGCTAGAGAATCCTTCTCAGTAACAGATAATATAGATTTCAAGGTTAAAAAATCATAAGAGCAGAGAAGAGTGCAGTATATTAGAAAAGGAAATAAAACAGTAAAAGATGTGATCTTTCATATTATATGAACCTAACAATATAACCTTAAATATATAAATACTTTTACATAAAGCAAGAACTGACAGAATGACAGAAAAAAAGATTTTAAAAAATGCACTGGAATATTTTAACCCATTCCTTTCAGAAACTGAGACCAGGCAGACAAAAAATAAGCAGAGATATAGGTTTAAACAATACATTAAAGATGCTTGAGCAAGTAGAGAGAGAGCTCTACACCCAAGCAAAGAATATGTAATTAATTTTGACATTTATAAAAAGTAGACACAGCCTGACCAGGTGGTGGCGCAGTGGATAGAGCGTCGGACAGGGACACAGAGGACCCAGGTTCGAAACCCTGAGGTCACCAGCTTGAGCATCTGGTTTGAGCACAGCTCACCAGCTTGGACTCAAGGTCGCTGGCTTGAGCAAGGGGTCACTCACTCTGCTGTAGCCCCCCTCCCCAGTCAAGGCACATATGAGAAAGCAATCGATGAACAACTAAGGAGCCACAACAAAGAAATGATGCTTCTCATATCTCTCCCTTCCTGTCTGTCTGTTCCTATCTGTCCCTCTCTGTCTCTGTCACAAATAAATAAATAAAAATAAAAAGTAGCCACACACTAGGCTAAAGGTCAGTACATTCCAAGGAATTAATATCACAAAGACTACCTGCTCTGATCATAAAATTAAAAAACAATAACAAAAATCAAAGCTTTAAAATAAAAACTACACTTGGTTAGAACTTAGGTGAAAAGGCAAAACATAAGGGAATTATTTTTAAATAGATAGAAATGAATGACAATGAAAACACAGACTATCAAATTTGTGAGACACAGCTCAAACATTATTCAGAGAAAAATGTATACCCTTAAATACATTCCTCCATTCACTCTCAAATGCTTAAATGAGCCAGTGTTTCCCTGCACGTCACCCAAACAAAACATGGAACACTGTAGAAAACTCACACAAAATCTGCAAATATTTCCCTGGTAGTTGGCTGGGAGCTCTGCCCCCAGGATTCATAAGAGACAAACTATAATGCTATCAATAAGCAAAAACCTAAAGGATAAAACCATGCCAGGCAATGGTACACCCACCTGTATTAACAGCTGCCGCATAAGCTTATCCAATCTATCGACCAAATTATACTCTGTCAGGAAACAATATCATGGCCCTAAGTCCAACAAAAGTTCATACCCTTTTGATCCCACATTGAAGTATATGTAAAAATCAACAGACCTTGAAGTCAAGTGCACTAAGTACCTACTGAGAACTGGGTACAGACAGCTGCTTTCATACTTGCCGCTTCTAGCACCAAGCGCCAGCCATCCCCACCATGTGAGATTAGGTACCGCTCTCTGACATTGCTGTCATGAGAATAGAACATATTTATGCACAAGTACCTGATAGGGTAAGTCAGCCATCCTTAAATAAGTTTCCATTTTCAAACAGAAAGGCGATAAACTGGGAACACCATTGTTAGGTCTTGCAAACTGATGCAAAATAATAGCATCTTTGGAGTCAATCTCTTGCTGTTTCCTGTAAAAACCAAAACAGAAATAAAGAACAATCCACATGTTATACATTCTGTTCCCTTTGTTGTTCAGAGATCCCTGCTGGGCCGTAGCTTCTCAGTGAACACACTGATCTGTTTGTCACAGGGCTTAGAATGTGAAGGCTTGGTCAAAACACAAAAGAACCTTACAAACTCTGACACTACTACCATAACCCAAGGGCTCACTCAGAAGGGTAACTGTGTATCAACCTCCTTCTGGTACCTGTAGCTTCAGACAGGAAGAGTACTTTCAGGAATAGGTGCCTCTCTTCCCCTTACTGGCTGTGTTTACTTCCAGGGACAAGTGAAATGGATAAAAATTATATTCTGGGTTTATTATGTGCCAGGCATTATTGTAAGGGCCTCACAGATATTACTTCATTTAACCCTCACAATAACCTTACAAGGTAGGTGTTATTATCCATGTTTTATAGATGAGGAAACTGAGGCACAGAGGATTAACTTGCCCAAAGCCACATTACTAGTAAACAGCAGAAACTAGACTGAACCAGGCAGTCAAAGCCTACGTTCTTGACCACGAGACTGCACCACGAAACAGTCTATTCATCCACAGGACCCTGCAATAACTGCAGATTTACTCTGCCATGACTTAAGTCTGCAGGGAATCGGAGACACTGAGCACTCAGGTCCCTCTTCCAAACTACCATCCGTGCCCTCCCCGGGCTCTGCAGCTGCAGTGCCCAGGATCCTGGCTTCGGGGCTTTCTCTTCTGCTCTGCCTTCACAGGGTCCCTACTTTCGCCACACAGCATGTATCTCAGTGCCCTCTCCTTTCGCCCTTCTTCTGTCTCAGCTACACATTCGTCTTTTCCTTTGCCTACCTTTCTGGGTGGGGAGGATTTCACTTATAGTTATTCAATAGCCACCATGAAGTAAAACAAATACAAGACACCGGGGATCAAATCCAAGTCCTGCTTCCTACTGGTCATGTTATCCTCAACCTCTTCCCCTGTGTCACAGGGAACGTGAGGAAAGTACCTACTCTGTATTGATTATTATCCTGAAAATTAAATACGCTAATATTTGTAAACATTTGGGGAACTATCAAGCATTATGTAAAAGGGATGAACTTCATTCTTATTCAAAGAGATAGTCTTGCTTGGCTTGTGGTGGCATAATGGATAGAGCATCAACCTGGAACACCAAAGCACCGGTTCGAAACCCTGGTCTTGCCCCATCGAGGCTCATATGGCAAGCAGTCAATGAACAAATAAAGTGAAGCAACTATAAGTTGACACTTTTGTTCCTCCCCCGTCCCTCACTCCTCTCTCTGTAAAATCAATAATATGAAATCTTTAAATAAAAATAATAAGAGGAAAAGGTATGGTCTTAACCCCTCCCTTATGATACAAAATCTCATCACTCCACACTACTCCATTCATACACCATAGGAACCTTCTGCAATTTCCGTCTTTCACTCTACCCACTACTAGGAAAAGCTCTTCGTACCATCCTCACATAGATAGATGCTTACTTACTACAGAACCTCCACTCAATATCACAAACTCTTTTGGAGAGTTTACCACTAAAATGCCCATTCCACCTAAAGAGGTAAGAATGGTTCATTTTGAAAATACTGGTCAAAAAATAAAAATATTTGCTGCTTTCTGGCAATATTTGCTGAATGAAACAAGTTTTCATTTAGATGAACTGTTTGGGAGATGAGATATTAAAATTAGGAAGCCATTTAGACTATGTTCCTAGAAAGTGCAAATGGTAGATCTGACAATTAACTAATTTTGTCTGGTCAAATAGTACAAGGCCTGGAGTGGTATTTTCATGTAAATTAGCCAGGCAAAAATTTAAGAACTGAAAGGTTAGAAGATAAATATAAAATCCCCTGTGCCACCAGCCAGAACAATCTAATTCTAATGGTTAACTTGGGCCATGTCAAAATAAGAATGGATGCTAATTATGTGACAAGTATATGTGCCAATGACTTTGTATACATACAAAGCTTACTCTCCAATCCAGTCACATGACTGATTAAAAGCAGAGTGAATTTGAACCCAATCTGGCCCCAGAGCCCTCCTTCCACACATTAGGAGCCTCTCTCTAACTTAGGATCAGAGAAGTAAGTGACCTGTTTTCTGGACAGCTATTTATAAAGTGCCCTTATAATGAGGGTTGTATAAGAGGGAACCTGTAGAGCAGCAGGACTAGCCCCTACTCCCACGGTGAAAGCTATCACAGGTGACCATGCCCCCGTGTACAGCTGATGAGCTGTTTGTGGAGATCAGATGACCCGTGGGCTGCTCTGATTCCCTCAGTTTTCTAGGACGGTCTAGCCCATGTGCCTTAAGTGCAAATGAGCCACCAGTAACAAAGTCATTATTTCATCACTCAACTTACAAGCAATACATTTCCAAATGCCAAACTGAATTTAAGATAGTTGCTAGGCTACCTCCACTCAGGGAGGGGGAAAAAAGCACAGGATTGGGACTACATTTGTTTAAAAATATTGTGGTGGGAAAACATGGGTAAAATTCAAAACACCTACTTTAGTTGTACTCATTAACGAAATTCTGTAAATAATTCTTACCTGTCGACTTTACTTCCCTCTTTGGAGATAGAGCTATACATTAAGGTTAAGTCTATGCAGCAGTCAATCCAAATGGGATGGTGAAGAATATACAACTGCCAGTGAACTCAGACAGTGAGTGAGCCATTTCAAGGAGTATTGTCCATTTTGCATATTTCGCATTGTTTTGTGTTTTTCCCTAAACTACACAGACAACTGATGATTTCACCTTAAATAGAGGTCTCTATCATGTAACTTCTGAATCACAGTCCCCAAACTCAGCTTTTCCCCCCTTTCCCTCTGTGCCCCTAGAGGCTGTCAATAACTCAGGTTCTTACCACAGGATCCTGAGGAATACCCCAATTCTCTACATTTCTCTTCCTCTTCCCCCCATCAAATACCTACGAGGCACTGGTTAAAAAAAAAAAAAAAAAAAAAAAAAAGGTAGTTCAGGCTCAGCCAACACATATTCCCAGATTTGAATCTGGATCCTACTGCTCCACCAGTGATTTTGGGCAGTTGCTTATCCATCCTGGGCCACAATTTCTTTAGCTATAAAATGGGGATCAAGCATCCAATGCTAGTTGTAAGGAATAAACACAATCACGTGAGTAGAGCACTGCTATGCAGAGCCCCTTTTAAGGGCTCAAAAGTGGGCAGCCACTTTTATTATTTGCATTATAACACGATTTTCCGACTTAATGTAAGCATTAGTCAAGAAACAATATGTGAATAAACCAAGAATTAAAACCACTTCAACTAAATAAGTATCCTAAGGTGGAAAGGAAGTATCTGTGTCCAAAGGCCTCTTCTTTGTCCAGCAACCAAACCAGGGCGTGGCCTGCTCCCAGGGTGAGCTCTGAGCTCCACGCTATTTCTGCAAGGTCATTTAAGCAAGGTTTAGACTCAGTCCTGTGAAGCCGTGCCTTCACTCCCTCCACAAAGTGGATAACTGGTGAGAAGCCACATGGTTGGGGATCCTGAAAAGGCTTTGGGCTGGAATATAATTGAGAAACAAGGGGGTTACCGTTTAAATTACTGCACAAATGTTTTCATTTTTCATATAGCTTGAAACCTAACTTGAAACACAGTTCTAGAAGTAGCAAAAAATAAATAAATTTAGAGAGATAATTTACTTAAAATTTTTTTATTTGGTTTAACTAGATTCAAGGCACTGTGCTAAGTCATAACATTCAAGGTATAAGATGAAAATAAAACTTCTCAATTATGACTAAATAATATGAAAGCCAATACATTTCCCCAGACCTAAATGATTTCCCACCCTCTCAGAGACTGGAAATATTCACAGTAACTAAGTTAGCCTGTCACAGCATCCTCCTAGAAATCCTGCAGGGCTATGAAAGGTCACCTGTCACTCTCTTTGTTTACAACATTTGTGTAGGATCACCCTACTGGAAAAAGGCAGTGTGGACACATTTCTCGCTATTTAAAAAATACTAGCCAAGAGGGACATTCTAAGCTATTGAAAACTGCTCACTTCTGGGTCATTTCCTAGTGACAGAGGGTTCAAATGCACAGAAATTTTAACGGTAAATTAATGTAGCAATTAGCCAAAGGACCATCTCAGTAGCCTATGGTATTATCCTATTCAAACAAAGATCTCCTGTTTGACTGTATGTACCAACAGCAGGAGCCTCCATTTTCCAAGTCAATCCTGTAAACATTCTGCAGCAAGCAGCCCATGCAACTGTTCATGGTACAGGGTGATTCCACACCCCTGGGCTATCCTGTCCTCCAGATCTCCTACAGCTTTATATACCAGATTAGCAAAGAACCCGGGCAAGGCTGCATCAAAACTGCCACCACTACACCTGGCCATGCATCCTTAACAGGGACCCAGAGGTCTTTGGACCTTTTGCAATTTCAGCCTTTTGATGATGTTAACCTTTGGGGAGAGAGAGGGGAGAACTAACCTTTAAATAAAAGATAAAGTTTAGTGGTTAATGTTTCAGCATTATCACCTATAAACAAATACGGCATTTCATACACATGTAACTTAGTATTTCTACAGGGCCTAATTCTACTGTTACAAAAATATTGCACTGAAGATCTTCCTAAGGGCGTTTCATATTTGACTGTTTTGCTTCATAACAACCCAGAGACTTTTCGCTTTCAGCACTGAAAGATTGGGGGAAAAATGTTTTTCCTTCCCAATACCAGTTTAATTATCCTGCCAACTGTAAACTGCCCCTCACGGCCAGGTGACCAGGGATTGCCTCTGGGGAAAGGTAAGGTCAGGACTCTGGGTATTTCCACGGAGTGACAGAGGGGCTGGTACGGATACCCCCCTCGAGCCAGCCCTGCCCTGGCCAGGTGCCCCTCCTGCATGGGTCCCACTCTCCGGCTCACCTAATGACCAGGAGTTCGTGGAACAGATACGCAGCTGCGGCCAGCAAAGCTCCCCCGGTCAAGTAAAGTGTTTTCTTCCACCAGGGATCGGAGCCCAGCCCTGCCATGATCCCACCGTAATCCTGCAAAGGGAAAGCGATGATGTCCCCATAAAAGGAGAAGGGCTCCTCGGACCCGGCCCACCAGCCGAAGAAGGTGACGCTCTGGTTCCAGCTCAGATCCACCACGCACGGCCTGGACGAGGCAAAGCCAACCCCCCAGTGCATGCTGCGCGGCTGGCTGCGGGCTCTCCTCCCCGGGCCCGCGCCGCCCGCATGGGAAGAGGCCGGCGCGGCCGGGCGAGGGCTCAGCTGCGCGCTGCGGGCGCGGGCGGCGCGGGCGGCGCGGGCGGCGGCGGCAGAGGAGCACGAGAAGTTGAAAGGGCTCCGGCCGCGGGCGGCGGGCTTGGCCGGAGGGACCCCAGAGCCCAGGGCGGCAGGGGCGGCCGCCAGGTCACCCCGCAGCGGCCTCTCCGCGCCTCTCTTTGTGTCGGCGCCTGGAGAAGGCCGCGTGATGTCATTGCTCCCCGGGGCAGGGAAACAGAGGCGGGATAAAGTCACCTACCCCGCGCCCTGCCCCCGCCCCGCATCTCTGCGGTCCAGCGGCCTCCGCCCGGGCCGGAGCTGCGGGGCTGGGACGCGCCGGCGGGCCCCGCGCCTCCAGGCGGCAGGCCTGCGAAGGCTCCGCGCGCTAGGGCAGGGCTGCGGTGGTGGCTGCAAAGGAGGCTCGCCGGGAGGAAGCGGCAGTCCCGGCCGGATCTCTGTCCCCCAGCCCGCGGCCCGCCCTCCGCCTACGCTCTAGCCCCTCCCGCAAGCCCGGGAGTGGGGAGCGCGCTGGACTCACCTGAGACCGCGCCGGGCTGCGGGCGGGGAACGCCACCCGGTGGGCTGGAAACTGGGACCCGGATCGAGGTTGAGGATTAGATTGTTCTGGCCATCAGCAAAGCGTTGTCTATTTGCATAATTTATTTAAAGAAAAAAACACTGTCATTACGTTATACAGTTACTTAGGTCTTAGCCATGTGCTTATGGGAAGATGTCTGGGGTAACAAACAACAAAAATGCACTCTACAGAGATTTTCCTTCTGACAGACCCAGCTCACGTCTTTCCTCTTTGAAGTCATTGTCAGGGAACTCCCTGATGCGGGACGTTTTGTTTCTCCTTTCCTTTTCAGTGCAGAAAATCTGCCAAACTTTGTGTGTACTCAATTCTTTCCCTTTAACTTCATTTTTTTAAGGCTTGCAAGTACAAAGAATAGGAGCGTGCTTTATAGAAGTTTATGGTGTTCACACAATTTTTAGCAAGAGCCTGGATAATTTAAAATTGTTTGAATTGGAACAAAAAATTAAGTAGGTGATGTATCACTCTTAAGATGAAAGGCTGGGCATGGGAATTCAGGCTTTTGCTTGAAGGAGCAGAGATTGTGGTGAAGGGGGCTCCCCTTCCTTTTTTCATCCCTTACCACACCTGCCCTTAAAATAGGCAGTGCACTTGGTCATATTGTTAAAATATGGGCTTATTGCAGGCCCAACGAGATAAAGAGAAGGGCTCACGAGGCTGGTATCCAAGCACCAGTGAATGAGGGTCCCAGACACTACCATATATGTATATGTGACCCAGTGGTTGGATTCAGCCAGTTCGCATTGGTTGGGCAGAACTGATGGGGTCCAGGAACTGGTTGTTAAAATGGCACTTGTAATCAGGGTTCTCTCTAGGTGCCTGGGCCAATGTTGAAATCACAAATTTACATTCTTTACTCTTTTTAATGTTCATCTGCACAACAGTGTAGTCTAAGCGCCTGTAGTAATGTTCATTCAATCCAGAGGTGGAAAAAAATGGCAACTGAGGACACCAATTAAAAAGCAACATGGAAATGTCTTAAATAACAGTTTTATTGTTTTCTGTCAGGTATTATTTAGTATTTTTTTCATTAATATTTTTAAACTCTTATAATCTAGTTTTGTGTACCTCTTTCATTGTTCTTATTTAAGTATTAAATGCATGAGATAATAAACTACCTTTCAGGGCCTGACCTGCTGTGGCACAGTGGGTAAAAGCGTCAACCTGGAACGCTGAGGTTGCTGGTTCAAAACCCCAGGTTTGCCTGGGGCACATATGGGAGTTGATGCTTCCTGCTCCTCCCTCTGTTCTATCTCTTTCCTCTCTCTGCCTCTTTCTCTCTCTGTGTCTCCTCTCTCTAAAAGCAAAAAAACAACAAAAAAATAACAAAAAATAAATAAACTACCTTTCGGTATATCTTTTTTTATACTTAAAACAGACACTAGGGCAGAGAACCGATTGTTAAATTATTTGGATCCCACCACTGATGTGAACTCTCAGGAAGAAGTAGTGTGTGTTTGGAAACAAACCTTCCATGAGCAGGTGTCAGGGAGTGGAACTCAAGGACCTGCTGGAGCAACAGTGATGGTCACCAGACTGTCTTCCAGGGAGAGGGAGCAGAAGGCAGCAGGGCCCTGTCCCTAGGAGGCAGAGTAAGCAAGTTTGGAATGAGAGCAGAAATGCTCTGTGCTGAGAGGGGACAAAGAGTGCTGGAGGCAGTGATTCCCCAGTCTTCTATATCCTTCTTCCACAGCACTCAGGGTTTGCTCTCGTTAAATGTTGAATCAATATTTAAAGAATATCAGTTTGATATTTGGTGCCTAATTATTTGCCTAAGTGTCTAGGTCCAGCCCTGAATATGGACATAAGTCACCTTGAGTGATGATGGAAAACAAAGGGGAGAATTCATAGTGTTAGACACTATGCCCATAAAACAAGTTAGCAACCAGATGAAGGTTGATATTTGGATCCCAGAGAGCCACTGACTGCATTTCACTCTCACAACTACTCTGGTAGGCAGACCTGCCCACCCCTACCCCTCACCCCCCACTCATGGAGGCCAATGGCCCACTGCTGCTTCCTGGGAGTATCAGATAATCTTTGAGCATTATCTGGCCTTTGGTTCAAGTATGGGTTACATTTTCAGATACTTTAAAGTGAATGCCTGTAAGACGCAGGTGTAGGTAAAATAAACTTCTATAAGAGAAGCTAAAATCTAATCTTAAACAATCGATGCAAATTAATGTTTAGCGTTTAGATCCATGACATAGAATAGAGAAGATTATTAGAACTTGGGCTTGTATAAAGGTGAAAGAAGGCAGAATAGTCTCTAAGGAGACCTAAGAATTGAGCAAATTGTCAGAACAAAAGTTCGGGGAACAAGGAAAGCACCTACAGCTGTGATACAAAGCAATGATGCAAGCCTTGGCTAACTCTCTGTGCAAGATCAGCTGAGCCCTACATGGAAAAGCTGCTCCCAACAGGGGTAAAATGCAGCCACACAGACATGGAAAACTGCATCTCAAGGAAATGAACTCAGCCCCAGAGTAGTGATGGTAGTATAATTAACATTCAGAGGGGGACTCAACAGAACTAGGCCAACAGAGAAGCTAAGGAGACCAACTCTTCAAAGAATGGCTCCTTAGTATCCCATATAGAGCCAGATCACGGGTGCAACCCCCTGGATTCCTGCATATAGGCTGTGAAGGACCCCTCCCTGCAGGGTGAAGTGTAGGGGGCTGAACATGTCTGCCATCCAACTCTCTTTCTGGGGGTCCAACAGCTAGTGAGATGGAATAAAGGCCTTGAGGTCCTGACCAATTGGCTCAGTGGTAGAGTGTCAGCCCGGTGTGTGAATGTCCCAGGTTTGATTCCCAATCAGGGCACACAGGAGAAGCACCCATTTGCAAATTTACCCCATACCCTCTTGCTTCTCTCTTTCTCTCTGTCTCTCTCTCTCCTCCTGCAACCATGGCTCAAATGGTCCAAGTTGGCCCAGGGCACTGAGGATGGTTCCATGGCCTCCACCTCAGGTGCTAAGAAGAGCTCAATTGCTGAGCAACCAAGCAATGCCCCAGGTGGTCAGAGCATCACTCTCTCCTGGCCTTGCCAGGTGGATCCTGGTCAGGGCGCATGTAGGAGTCTGTCTCTGCCTCCCCTCCTCTCACTGAATAAAAAATAAATAAAATAAAATAAAATAAAGACCTTGGGAGCCAGAGTGGGCATATTTTCTCCCCACCTCTCCCACCACCACCACCAATTCTAATGCCCTTGGCTTCATAACATTAGCTCTAAGCTAGAGGCATCTTATTATTTTTATTTTTGAAGGACTTTGCTTTACTAACTTTAACTGAAGTGTTATAAGACAAGAAAGGAGAAAAGAGTAATATTTATTTAACACCTACCTGTCTAGTGATTTTTTTTCAATAACTTTTCAAAACGACCTGTATTAAATAAGTATTGCCATCTTTATTTTACAAATGAGGAAACTGAGGCTCAGAGAGGCAAACTAACAGGTTTAATTCCCAGAGCTACATAATGATAGACCCAGAATTCACACCCCCTGTGTTTCATGCCACGGACCCTTCAGGCTTTTCACTGCCTTCGTTCTCACATCAAATACCAGTGCTGGAGCGCTGTCCATGGTATTTCTTCTTTAGGCCAGTCAGTTCTGAATTGTGTCTAAATCAAACGGCTACAAAATATCAAATGCTTACCAAGTATACTGTCACCTTTTGAGAAAGGTACATCCAGATAGTTCCTTATACAAATATTTCGAAGCCTATCATAGCATCACAATGTGACAAGAAACCACTAAATCAGTGTTTCCCGAACTTTACAGAGTCTGTGTGTCTACTCAGTCTTTGCCATGATGATCAAATAATGGACAATTAGATCAGTGCCTCTCAAATGTTACTGTACACTTGAAACACTGGGGATCTTTTTAATATACAAATTCTGACTCAGAGTCCTAGCAGGTTGGCTCAGCAGTAGAGTGTTGGCCCGGCATGTGGAAGTCCTGGGTTCGATTCCCGGCCAGGGCACACAGGAGAAGCGTCCATCTACTTCTCCCCCCTTCCCCCTCTCCTTTCTTTCTGTCTCTCTTCCCTTCCCACAGCCAAGGCTCCATGGGAGCAAAGTTGGCCCGGGAACGGAGAATTGCTCCATGGCCTCCGCCTCAGGCACCAGAATGGCTCCGCTTGCAGTGGAGCAATGCCCCATAAGGGCCAAGCATCACCCACTGGTGGTCATGCCGGGTGGATCCCGGTTGGGTGTGTGTGGGAGTCTGTCTGCCGCCCTCCCCCACTTCTCACTTCGGAAAAATGCAAAAAAAAATTCTGACTCAGAGGTGAGGGCTGAGGTTCTGCATTTCTAACAAGCTTTCAGGTGAGACCACTTTGATTAACAATGATCTAGACCACTGACTTAGGAGGATCAGAGACTCCATATGTTGGATGATTCTTAATCAATGCAATCAGGTCAGTGTTCTTGAAGAGTTTAGATACCAGACAGACAGTGAAAAGGGTTGGCTCAGCAGTAGAATCAGACATAGAAAGAAAGTGAATCAGGACTCAGAAAGGCAATTACAACAGATAGTAATGCATATTTCTTTGCCCAAGTGATAGAAGCTGAGGGAGAAAGCCACTGGGCAGCAGAGATGGTGTGGGGAGGGGAAAAGGAGAGGAGAAAGAGAAGATGCTGATATCATGGCACCTTTGTCAGGTGCCAACACAAAAAACAGAATTAATAAATATAATGCTTTATAAATTTCACTGATCTTGGAAAAATGTTTTCACAAGAATGTGCCTTATTCCCCCATGTATAAGACACTCCCATGTATAAGACCTTCATTTGGGGGCCCGAAACTTGAAAAAGGTCTTACATAAAGTTATTGAACTCAACTTTTATTCATCTACAACAATGAGTGCAAAAACAGGAGCGAAAAAGCGGGAAATGCAAGTTAAAAAACTACAACCACTGTATAAGACACACCCATTTTTTAGACCCCCAAATTTTTTGAAAAAAGGTGCATCTTATACATGAGAAATATGGTACTTCATGTTTCAAAATCTAGCATAAGAGATGTTATGACCTTGCTGCTGCTGTAGTGAGTGGATGTGATGTTGGCAATACTCCTGGTTTTATATAATGAAGCATAAGATGCCATTTTATTAAAATGTCTCAATATTATTTCAAAAATAAACAATGTACTTGATAATGTTACCCTGCATTTTACTGTAAAATTTCTACTTTCTTGGCTTGACTTGTGAAGAAGAAATCTAATATTTGCCTACCCAGGTGTCCTGAATCCTAATCAACATTATAGGTGAAAGCCAGTGTATGACCATAAGGTGACTTTGCCTGTTTACTTTCTGATTCACTGGACCTGGGCATTTTATAAATCTTTATATAACTCTGCACACATTCCCTACAAGACTGACTTAATGCTAAGAAATGGTATGCAAATACTAACCAGGCTCAGATGAGTGAGGAGCAGTTGAAAAGGTGGGTCGCGAGGAGGGTTTGAGCCAGCTGGAGCTTCGGCATATTAGCTTGTTCAGGCTGCCATAGCAAAGTACCATGGGCTGGGTGGCTTAAACAACTGAAATGTCCTCACAGTTCTTGAGGTTAGAAACCTAAGATCAAGGTGTCGGCAGGGTTGATTTCTTCTGAGGCCTCTCTCCTTGACTTGTGGATCTGTCCTCACATGGCATTTCCTCTGTGTGTCTGTGTCCTAATCTCCTCTTCTTATGAGGACACTATCATATTGGTCTAGGGCCCTGGTCTGCAAACTGCGGCTCGCGAGCCACATGCGGCTCTTTGGCCCCTTGAGTGTGGCTCTTCACAAAATACCACGTGTAGGCGCTACTTCGATAAGGAATGTACCTTCCTATATACTTTAAGTTTAAAACATTTGGCTCTCAAAAGAAATTTCAATCGTTGTACTGTTGATATTTGGCTCTGTTGACTAATGAGTTTGCCGACCACTGGTCGGGTCATCCTAATGACCTCATTTTACCGTAAGTACCTTGTGAAGGCCTATCTCCAAGTAAAGTAACATTTTAAGGTACTGGGGGTTAGGACTTCAAAATATGCATTCTGGGAGGACACAATTCAGCCCAAAATAGACAGCCTATATAATGCCCATGTGTAAATGTCCAGTGCAGCTGAGAGTGTGTGAGTTTCAATAAGAGATTTGGGCCTGGGATTGAGAAGCCTGGGGGTCATTAAAAGCAAAGGAGTTGACATGAGACTGGGAGGATGAATGCTGTGTGAAGGGCCAAGGACAGAACCCCAGTGACAGCACATTTAGAGGGTGGCCAAAGGGAGGGAGGCCCATCCAGGGAACCAAGAGAGGAAGGGCCAGGAGGGAGGCTAGGCAGCTGTTGGGGAGGCAGAAGCCAAAGCAAGGAGGGTTTGAGGGGCTTTGAGAAACTGTGAGGTGGTATCAATAGTGTCCTATGTTCCCCCCAAATCAAATCAAATAAACTTAGCCAGCAAGATGAATATTGCTAATTTTGGTGGCTGAGCACACTCAAATGTCAAAGGGGCAGAAGCTAGGCTTGAAAAATGAAGGACGGGTTGTAAGTGCAGATAATACCTGCAACAAATTGGGCTGTGAAAGAAGAAAGTAAGGGTGATAGAGTTAGAAGGGGAAATACATATTTCCTAGAGCCCCAGAGCCTAGAAGAGGTGCCCACACAGCATTTGGCGGTGAAAAGAGCAGGGTTTCTGTCTGTGAGAAAGAGACAGGAGATCTCAGTGAGGACGCAGGCTCCATCTTAAAGGGCCAGCACAGAAAATATCATTCACAGCCACTTACCTGGGGCTCTGGCAAGGGAAGGCTGAAAGGAATAGAGAGATACGTGAGGAGCAGAGGCAGATTTAATGGCAGGCACACCTGGCGTGTGCCCTTGGCCCTGACTTCTAAAAGGCCCCACAAAACCCCAACTTTACACTTTTTTCTAATGACACCAAGTTTAGTTTCATATGTGCAATTTTAACATTAATAGTACATAATATTTTTTATTTATTTAAAAATATGGTTAACATGTATTTTTATTTTCCCTCTTTTTTTTGAGTTTTTATTTATTTATTTACAGATACAGAGGGAGAGTCAGAGAGAGGGATAGCTAGGGACAGACAGGAAAGGAGAGAGATGAGAAGCATCAATCATCAGTTTTTTGTTGTGATACCTTAGTTGTTCATTGATTGCTTTCTCATGTGCCTTGACCGCGGGCCTTCAGCAGATCGAGTGCAAGTGACCCCTTGCTTAACCCAGGGGCCTTGGGTCCAAGTTGGTGAGCTTTGCTCAAACCAGATGAACCCGCACTCAAGCTGGCGACCTCGGGGTCTCGAACCTGGGTCCTCCGCATCCCAGTCCAACGCTCCATCCACTGCGCCACCGCCTGGTCAGGCTTCTCTTTTTTTTTAAGGGGCCCAATATTTTCTTCTGCACAGGGTCTCAACCAACCTTAATCCATCTCTAGTAAGGAGAATGTGAAGTTGGTGGTCCAGGGAGAAACACTGTGGGAGACAGCCACCAGAACCCCTGTGCTGAATCATTCTCCAATATTGCAGTCTCCATCTTTCTTAGGTGGCGCAGTCCCCTCTCTGTGGCATCAGCCTGAGGAAAAGCAACTGCCCCACCCTCAGGTATCCCTCTTGCCCCATCCTATGGAGACTGGGCCTTTCTGAGAAGCCAGGAAGGAGAGGGCATGTCAGTGACTCAGTTTTCTGGCATGAAGGCTGGAGCTTTCCCCCACATACTACCAAGTCTATAACTGGTGCTTCTGCCTCATGGAAGACTCAGGAGAACTGTCCAGACTATAGAAAGACTGCATTTCTGGGTCTCAGAGGCCACACCCACCACATTCTTGGTGGCCCCACCCTACTGAGGTCTGTGAAAAAAATCCGACCTGGGGCCAAGCCACACACACCATCCCTCTTAATCCCTGAATTGCCTCAGGCTCTAGATCAGAGGTCGGGAATCTTTTTGGCTGAGAGAATCATGAACACCACATATTTTAAAATGTAATTCCATGAGAGCCATACAACAACCTGTGTACATTACGCATTACCCAATAAAAATTTGGTGTTGTCCCAGAAGACAGCTGTGATTGGCTCCAGCCACCCACAACCATGAACATGAGCGGTGTTCATGGATAGACTGTAATACATGAGATGTTTTATATTTTTAACATTATTATTTTTTTATTAAAGATTTGTCCATGAGCCAGATGTAGCCATCAAAAGAACCACATCTGGCTTGCGAGCCATAGGTTCCTGACCCCTGCTCTAGATTCTACAAGAGGTTTTTTTACAGTGGCTGAGCCCAACAAGTAGGCAGCAGCCGAGGCTGCAGGAGGCGAGACTCGGGGAACTTTGTCTTTTTGGGACCTTCCCCAAGGCCCAGAGCAAGCCTAGGTGTGCTGCTTTGTATATCCATGTACACCTGGGCCCAGCAGACACAGCCACAAACTCTGGATTGCCTGTAGCTTCAAGAAGGTTGCGGAGGTCCAGTCACAAGCAGTGTTTCCCACTGGTCTGTGCCGGGTTCCCTCCAGAGACGCCCAGGCTGGGAGATCCAATGGCCAGCTGCAGAGAGCCTTGGCTCAGGACCTAACAACCCTTGCTGGTGGCATGTCCTAAGGGAGGGATCCTTGAACACTGGGCCTAACTGAGGTGAGCTTCACTCTCTGTGGTCAAAACCAGCAAAGCGGCTCATGCAAATGGAGAAGGTAGAGCTTCACAGTCAGCTGACCCAGGTGCTGGATATCCTGCCCCACTGGGCTAAGTTCCACAGAGAAAAGGGAGAGAAGCTTGGAGCACAGACATTTAAAGTGTGGGTTCCCACAAGCCTATTGTTGGATCAGGTCGAGGGACTTAGCCACTTTCTGCAGAGTCACAGTCAGGCCCAGGAGAAGAGTCTCTCGGTCTTCTCCCTGAGACCAGGGACTCACCAGCTGAAAGAACTTCTGCAGAGGGGATAGTTGGCCCTACCCAACCTGAAATTGCTGCTCACCTCACTGGGAAGAAATAGAATTCAAATATCCAGCAGTGTCTGGGGGATTAGGCTCTGGAGTAGTGGCCACTTTCCCCATATCAAGCTCCTGATCCAGAGACCCCTAAAGTAGGGGGTCAAACTAATATTGTATTATTCTTAACCTCGGCTGCACTAACACACCAAACTTGCAACCTGTAGAGGGGTTGGTGGGGTGAGGCCAGTTTGAGCTCACACCACAGTCTTTCTACAAAAGAGTCTGAGGGGAGACCACAAAGCTGCAAGAAGAGGTGGAGCAGCTGAAAAGTGGAGAAAATCTTATGGAGCTTGGGGATTTTATGGAACTATGGTGAGTTCTAAGTAGGAGGAATCTGAGCCTTGTACACAGGTTGGCCCCTTCCACACTACCCAGGCACAGAAAACACAGACACATACAGAAAACAGAGCAGTAGCTCCAGACACGTAGCCACAGCAGGTTACAAACAATGGCTGACACCAACCAAAGAAGACCAACACAACCAGTAGTGGGTGGCAGACAGCACCAACACTAGATTCAGCTAGCTATATAAGCAGCATGCCCAAAGGAGGAGTCCAGCAGGAACCAGACACTGCAGAGAATAAATATACCGAACAGGACAGACACTACTCAACATCTAAAACACATAATCAAGGTTGACCTTTAGAGCCAGCCAGCCTGAAGGGATAACTGCACCCATGTAAGGACCAACTTCATTCAATACACACATACAACAGGAGGGTATACACTACCCTCAAGAAGCATTCCTAGAGCAAGGAAATCAGGTGGCCTGGCAGTCAGTACCACTGAACCCATCTTCCTCTTAAAGACACCACAACAAACTTCAAAGTTAGGCAGTGCACCTAATACACAGACAAAATGGGCAAAGAAATATGACCCAAATGAATCAACAACAAAAATCCCCAGAAAAAGAGCTAAATGAAATGGAGTAAACTACCAGATTCAGAGTATAAAATAATGATTTTTGGGATGCTCAAAAATCCTAAAGTGACAATGGATGATCACAATGAGAAGTTAAACAAAGAGATAGCAAGCATCAAAAAGGACATTGAAATCATAAAAAAGAACCAATCAGAAATGACAAATACAATATCAGAAATGAAGAATGCACTAGAAAGAATGGACAGCAAGCCAGATGAAGCAGAGAATTGAATCAGTGATTTATAGGACAAGATAAATGAAAACACAAAAGCAGAGCAGCAAAATAAAAAAGAGGCTCAAAAAGACTGAGGAAACTCTAAGACACCTCTGCGACAACATGAAGAGAGACAATATCTGCATCATAGGGGTTCCTGAAGGAGCAGAGAACAAGTAAGAGCTAGAGAACCACTTGAAAAAATCATAGCTGAAATTTTTTCTAAATTGATAAAAATAAAAGAGTCACACAAGTTCAAGAAGCAGAGAGTCCCATTAAAGAGAAACCGAGCATGTGGAAGTCCTGGGTTTGATTCCCAGCCAAGGCACACAGGAGAAGTACCCATCTGCTTCTCTACCCTTCCCCCTCTCCTTTCTCTCTATCTCTCTTTTCCCTCCTGCAGCCAAGGCTCCATTGGAGCAAAGTTGGCCCGGGCACTGAGGATGGCTCCATGGCCTCTACCTTAGGCACTAGAATGCCTCTGGTTGCAACAGAGCAACGGCCCAGATGGGCAGAGCATTGCCCCCTAGTGGGCATGCCAGGTGGATCCCAGTTGGGTGCATGCAGGAGTCTGTCTCTCTGCCTCCACACTTCTCACTTCAGAAAAATAAAAAATAAATAAATTGGTAAAAAAAATTTAAATAAATAAAAAAAGAGGAAGCCAAAGAAGCCTACACCAAGACACATTATAATTAAAATGCCAAACTTAAGAGACTAAGAAAGAATACTAAAAGCTGCAAAAGAAAAACAGTTAATTACCTACAGAGGAACCCCCATAAGGATGACATCTGACTTCTCAACAGAAACACTTCAGACCAGAAGGGATTGGCAAGAAATATTCAAAGCAATATGGCCCTGGCCAGTTGGCTCAGTGGTAGAGTATCGGCCTGGCGTGCAAGAGTCCCGGGTTCAATTCCCAGCCAGGGCACACAGGAGAAGCGCCCATCTGCTTCTCCACCCCTCCCCCTCTCCTTCCTCTCTGTCTCTCTCTTCCCCTCCCGCAGCCAGGGCTCCATTGGAGCAAGGATGGCCTGGGTGCTGGGGATGGCTCCATGGCCTCTGCCTCAGGAGCTAGAGTGGCTCTGGTCGCAACAGAGCAACGCCCCGGATGGGTAGAGCATCGCCCCCTGGTGGGCGTGCCGGGTGGATTCACATGTCGGAGTCTGTCTGACTGCCTTCCCGTTTCCAGCTTCAGAAAAAAAAAAAAGAAATATTCAAAGTGATGCAAAACAAGAACCTACAACCAAGACTTCTTTATCCAGCAAGGCTATCATTTAAAATTGAAGGAGAAATAAAAAGTTTCCCAGAAAAAACTAAAGGAATTCATTACAACCAAACCAGTAGGCACCAAATGTTAAGGACCCTGCTGTAAAAAGAGCAAAGGAGAAAAGAAATTGAGAGAAAGAAGATTATAGATTTAAAGAATAAAATGGCAATAAATAAGTACATATCAATAACAACCTTAAAAGTAAATGGATTAAATGCTGCAATCAAAAGACATACGGTACCCTGGCTTGTTGGCTCAGCAGTAAAGCATCAGCCCAGTGTGTTGAAGTCCCGAGTTCAATTCCCAGTCAGGGAACACAGAAGAAGCACCCATCTGCTTCTCCACCCTTCCCTTTCTCCTTCCTCTCTCGCAGCCAAGGCTCCATTGGAGCAAAGTTGGCCTGGGCAATGAGGATGGCTCCATGGCCTCCACCTCAGGTGCTATAATGGCTTTGGCCACAACGTAGCGACGCCCCAGATGAGCAGAGCATCGCCCCCTGGTGGGCATGCCAGATGGATCCCAGTCAGGTGCATGCGGGAGTCTGTCTGACTGCCTCTCCATTTCTAACTTCAGAAAAATACAAAAAAAAAATAAATAGGGTAGCTGCATGGATAAGAAAACAGGACCTATACATATGCTGTGTACAACAGACCCACCTCAGAACAAAAGATACACATAGACTAAAAGTGAAGGGATGGGAAAAAAAAGTATTTCATGCAAATGGGAATTTTAAAAAAGCTGCAATAGCAATACTGACATCTGACAAAATAGCCCTTAAAACAAAAGTTATAGTAAGGGATATAGAAGGTCACTACATAATAATAAAGGGAGCAATCCAACAGGAGGATATAACCATTGTAAATTTTTATGAACCTGATATAGGGGCACCTAAATATATAAAGCAGATTTTGATGGACATAAAGAGTGAGATCAACAGCAAAATTATAATAGTAGGAGATTTTAATACTCCACTAACATCAATGGATAGATCCTCTAGAAAGAAAATTAACAAAGAAACAGTGGCCTTAAGTGGCACACTGGATAAACTGGTTTTAACTGATATCTTCAGAACCTTTCACCACAAAGCAGCAGAATATACATTATTTTCAAGTGCTCATGTTACATTCTCTAGGATAAACCACATATTAGGACACAATACATGACTCAGTAAATTTAAGAAGATTGAAATTATAACAAGCATCTTCTCTGATCACAATGGCATGAAACTAGAAATAAACTATAATAGAAAAACTGAAAAACATTCCAACACTGGAAGATAAATAACATGTTATTAAATAATGAATGGGTCAACAATGAGATCAAGGAAGAAATCAAAAAAATTTTTAAACAAATAAAAATGAACATACAACAACTGAAATTCTATTGGACACAGCAAAAGCAGTCTTGAAAGGAAGGTTTATAGCATTACAGGCATATAAGAAGCTAGAAAAAATAAACAACTAACACTACAACTAAAAAACTGGAAAAAGAACAACAAATAAAGCCCAGAGGAAGTAGAAGGAAGGAAATAATAAAGATCAGAGTGGAAATAAAAGATATAGAGACTAAAAATACAATACAAAAGATCAATGAAACCAAAAGCTGGTTCTTTGAAAAGGTAAATAAGATTGATAAACCTTTAACCAGACTCATCAAGAGAAAAAGAGAGAGGACCTAAGTAAATAAAATTAGAAATGAAAGTGGAGTAACAACTGACACTACAGAAATACAAAGAATTGTAAGAAAATACTATGAAGATCTATATGCCAAAAAATTGGACAACCTAGGTGAAATGGATAAATTTCCAGAACCATACAATCTTCTAAAACTCAACCTAGAAGAATCCAGAAAACCTAAACAGACCTATTATAACAAATGAAATTAAAACAGTTATCAAAAACCTCCCAACAAACAAAAGTCCTGGACAAGATGGCTTCACAGGTGAATTTCATCGAATATTCAAGGAAGGAATAACACCTATTCTTCTCAAGCTATTTCAAAAAATTCAGGAGGAGAGAAGATTTCCAAGCTCACTTTATGAAGCAAGTATTATCCTTATTCCAAAACCAGGTAAAGACACTACAAAGAAAGAAAACTATAGGCCAATCTCCCTGATGAACAAAGATGTTAAAATTCTCAACAAAATATTAGCAAACCAAATCCAGCAATACATTACGAAGATTATACATCATGATCAAGCAGGATTTATTCCGGGAAGGTAAGGCTGGTACAATACTTGCAAACGAATAAATGTGATTCATCACATAAACAAAATGAAGTATAAAAATCATGTGATTATATCAATAATGCAGAAAAAGCATTGAATAAAATCCAGCACCCATTTATGATCAAAACTCTCAGCAAAGTGCAAATACATGGAACATACCTCAACATAATAAAGGCTATATATGACAAACTGACAGCCAGCATCATACTCAATGGGCAAAAATGAAAAGCAATCTCAGTAAGATCAGGAACAAGTCAGGGGTGCCCTCTTTCACCAGCCTTACTCAACATAATTCTGGAAACCCTAGCCACAGCGATCAGACAAGATGAAGAAATAACAAGCATCTAAATTGGAAAAGAAGACGTAAAACTGTCACTATTTGCTGACAACATGATACTGTACATAGAAAACCCTAAAGTCTCAGTCAAAAAACTACTAGACCTGATAAATGAATTTGGCAAGGTAGTACGATATAAAATTAATATTCAGAAATCACTGGCATTTTTATACACCAACAGTGAAGTGTCAGAAGGAGAAATTAAGGAGACAATCTCCTTCACTATTGCAGCAACAACAAAAAAATAAAGTACCTAAGAATGTATTTAACCACAAAGGTAAAAGACTTGTTCATGAAAAATGATAAGACATTGAAAAAAGAAATCATGGAAGATACAAACAAGTAGAAGCATATGCCATGTTCATAGATAAGAAGAACAAATGTAATTAAAATGTCTCTATTACCCAAAGCAATCTATATATTCAGTGCAATTTTTATTAAAATACCAATGGTATAATTCACAGATCTAGAATATTCCAAATATTGATATGGAACCAAACAATACAAAACACCCAAATCGCCTCATCAATCTTGAAAATGAAGAACAAAATGGGAGGTATCACATTCCCAATATCAACTTATACTACAAGGCCATTGTAATCAAAACAGCTTGGTACTGGCATAAGAACAGACATACAAATCAATGGAACAGAACAGAGAACCCAGAAATAAACCCACACCTTTATGGTCAATTGATATTTGACAAAGGAGACAAAAGTAAAAACAGTTTCTTTAATAAATAGTATTGGAAAAATTGAACAGGTACATACAAAAAAATGAAACTATTCCACCAACTTACACCATTCACAAAAATAAACTCAAAATGAATAAAAAACTTAAATGTAAGTCATGAAACCATAAACATCTGGGAAGGAAACATAGGCAGTAAACTCTCTGACATCTCTTGTAGCAATATTTTTGCTGATATATCTCCACAGGCAAGTGAAAAAAAGGGACAAAATAAACAAATGGGTCTATATCAAACTAAAAAGCTTTTGCACAGCAAAAGACACCATTAAAATAAAAAACACACGCAATGGGAGAATATATTCACCAATATGTCTGATAAGGGGTTAATAACCAAAATTTATAAAGAACTTCTAAAACTCAACACCAGGAGGTAAATGATCCAATTAAAAAATGGGCAAGGGTGCCTGACCAGGCAGTGGCACAGTGAATAGAGTGTCGGACTGGGATGTGGAGGACCCAGGTTCGAGACCCAGAGGTTGCCAGCTTGAGCGCGGGCTCATCTGGTTTGGGCAGAGCTCACCAGCTTGGACCCAAGGTCGCTGGCTTGAGCAAGGGGTTACTTGGCCTGCTGTAGCCCCATGGTCAAGGCACATATGAGAAAGCAATCAATGAACAACTAAGGTGTCCCAATGAAAAACTGATGATTGATGCTTCTCATCTCTCTCCGTTCCTGTCTATCTGTCCCTATCTATCCCTCTCTCTCTCTGTGTCTCTGTAAAAATAAAAATAAAAAAATTTAAAAAATGGGCAAAGGACCTGAATAGACACTTCTCCAAAGAAGACATACAGATGGCCAATAGGCATATGAAAAAATGTTCAACATCATTAATCACCAAAGAAATGCAAATTAAAACCACAATGAGATACCACCTCACACCTGTCAGAATGGCGCTCATTAACAAAACAACACACAATAAGTGCTGGTGAGGGTGTGGAAAAAAGGGAACCCTCCTATAGTACTCCAGCCCGCTGGGAACTACCAGTGTCACGTGGAAAAAACCTACTCAAGACACAAACTTATGTCAAGAGGGAGAGGGGGAGGCTAGCCAAGGGAGGCAAAGAAGACCTGAATTTCCTTCTCTCTTAGCTTTTATTGATCAGAACCAGACAGAAGTAACATAATTACAAGGGAGGTAGGCCAGGTAATAAGGGGAAAAAATGACTAATGGCCATTTTGCTGACATGGAGAAAGGGCTAATTTGGGTCAGTACATTATTTTTCTTTTGCTAATTAACAAGCACAAAGGAAGGGGCAATCTAGAACCTTTAGGCTAATTTTCTAAAGCCTGTTCAAACGCATTTCTTTGTGTCTGCACAAAGCTCTCTCACTCACAACAGTTTGTTGGTGTTTGCATCAAAGAGACATTGTGCTTTTTACTAAAGCTCCCCAATCCAAGTCATAGATAGCTTAAGGTTAAATAGGTGATTCCCTACACCTTCTGCACCACTGGTGGGAATGCATACTTGTGCAGCCACTGTGGAGAACAGTATGGTGTCTCCTCAAAAAACTTAAAAATGGAACTGCCTTTAGACTCAGCTATCTCACTTTTAGAAATACATCCTAAGAATCCTAAAACACCGATTCAAAAGAATAAATGCACCCCCATGTTTATTGCAGCATTGTTTACAATAGCCAAGATCTGGAAACAGACCTAGTGCCCATCAGTGGATGAGTGGATAAAAAAGCAGTGGTACATATACATAATGGAACACTACATGACCATGAAAAAGAAGAAAATCTTACCTTTTGCGGTGGCATGAATGGATCTGAAGATTATTATGCTAAGTGAAATAAGCCAGGCAGAGAAAGACAAATATCATATGATCTCACTTCTATGTGGAATCTAATGAACACAGTGAACTGAGGAACGGAATAGAGGCAGAGGTGGGATCACAGGGAGCAGAGGGACAGCTGTCAGAGGGAAGGGGGATAAGGGGATGGGATCAGAAAAAGTGAAGGGACTAGTGAAACTATATATACATAACACATAGATATAGATAACAGGGCAGCAAATCCCAGAGGAAATGGGGGGAGGGAGTCAGGGACAAAGGGATTGTTATGGGGGACATGTTGTTGGGGCATAAGGGTGTGCTATATTGAGTGGGGCACTTGAATCCATGTTAACATAATAAATTTAATAAAAATAATTTAAGAAAAAAAAGAGTAATGGCAGTAAGTGAAGAGGCCACAAACCCCATTGCCCACCTCTTAGGTTCATAGCAAAGGTTAAACTTCTTCTCAAAATGGCTCCAGGTGACACTAGAGAGGAGAGCCAGGTTTCAGTTAAGGTAAGAAGTAAAGGAAACTTCAAGAAAGACTTGAGAAGTAGGGTAATTAGTAAACCGTGATATGGGACTTATGGAGGTTGCAGCAGAAAATGTTTGAAAAGTAACAGTGGGAATAGAGTCAGAGAAGATGAATTCAAAAAAGACCCTCAGTAATAGTTTATAGAAGCCTGACCAGGTGGTGGCACAGTGGATAGAGTGTTGGACTGGGACACAGAGGACCCAGGTTCGAAACCCCAAGGTCACCAGCTTGAGCGCAGGCTCATCTGGTTTGAGCAAGGTTCACCAGCTTGAGCCCAAGGTCGCTGGATTGAGCAAGGGGTTACTCAATCTGCTGTAGCCCCCACCCCGGGGTCAAGGCACATATAAGAAAGCAATCAATGAACAACTAGGGTGTCACAACGAAGAATTGATGCTTCTCATCTCTCTCTTCCTGTCTGTCTGTCCGTATCTGTCCCTCTCTCTGTCTCTGTCTGTCACACACACATACACACAAAAGAGTTTATAGGAAAGAATTGGTATGAGGTGTCTAAATCATGGGCAATGACTAGGGAAAACAGGGTTCCTTATCAGAGTACAAAAATGTCATAAGCATTTGGCACCAGCAGGTCCCTGGAGTGCTTGGTTCATGGACCTGAACTAACTGATCTCAGGGAAAGATGTCATTTCAGGAGTATATAGTTGCCTCTAGAAAAATTAGTTTTAGCCTCTATTGATTGGTTCTCAGGGAAAGTGCTGGTTGCAAAACTGCCAGGTGGTGGGTGCTCAGGTAGACAGCAGAAGCCTGAGGTGTCAAAGATTTGGTCACTGTGTGGTGAGTCTGGGCGCCATCTGGTGGTGTGTGCGAGGGAGTGGGTAAGTGGGGGTGGGAATTAGAGCTGCTTGGATATCTCACTGTACTAGCAATTCCCTTAGGCTCTTTGATAACACTGTGTTTGCGTATCTGCCATCATCCATATATCTCTCCAACCCTTTACCCAGCCATCTACCCATTAATCTATTTATCTTTATTTAACATCATCAGGAGTTCCAGTCAAGATAGTGGAGTAGGTAAATACTATGGTCACCTCCTCCCATGACCATATTAAAAATACAAATAAATCATAGAACAATCAAACTGGAGAAGCATCTGAAGACTAGCTGAACAGAAGACCTATAGCTAAGGATATAAAAAAACAGAAGCTACTTCAGGCTCTGACCAGATAGCTCAGTTGCTTAGAGAATCATCCCAATATGCCAAGGTTGAGGGTTCAATCTCCAGTCACAGCACATACAAGAATCAACAAATGAAGGCATAAATGAATGAAACAACAAATTGATGTTTCTCTCTCCCTCTTCCTTCCTTTCTAATATCAATCAAATGAATAAATGAGCAGCCATTCAATCACTTACTTATTATGTTGAGGATCCATTATCTCAACTTTTTTTTTTTTGTATTTTTCCGAAGCTGGAAACGGGGAGGCAGTCAGATAGACTCCTGCATGCGCCAGACCGGAATCCACCCAGCATGCCCACCAGGGGGCGATGCTCTGCCCATCTGGGGCATCGCTCTGTTGCAACCAGAGCCATTCTAGCGCCTGAGGCAGAGGCCATGGAGCCATCCCCAGCGCCCAGGCCAACTTTGCTCCAATGGAACCTTGGCTGCGGGAGGGGAAGAGAGAGACTGAGAGGAAGGAAAGGGGGAGGGGTGGAGAAGCAGATGGGCGCTTCTCCTGTGTGCTCTGGCCGGGAATCAAATCCGAGACTCCCACATCCCAGGCTGACGCTCTACCACTGAACCAACCAGCCAGGGCCTATCTCAACTTTTAAAACAGTAAAATCCCACACTCAGACCCTGACAAGTTACTTTTACATATAGGAAATGAAAACACAATGATCTTTACTAATGTATTCATGATTTCTAGACTATTAAGCCCCTTGGTCTGACCTGTGGTGGCGCAGTGGATAAAGCTTCGACCTGGAAATGCTGAGGTTGCCAGTTCGAAACCCTGGGCTTGCCTGGTCAAGGCACATATGGAAGTTGATGCTCCTAGCTCCTCCCCTACTTCTCTCTCTCTGTCTCTCCTCTCTCTCTCTCTCTCTCTCTCTCTCTCTCCCTCCCTCTCCTCTCTAAAATGAATAAATAAATTAAAAAAGCCCCTTGTCTCATTCAATTCTTTAAAGTATATTATACTGCAATATAACACAGAATTTTGAAATCATTGTCTTATAATAAACTTTTACTAGAGAAAAAATAAAATCAGCGATCTTTTTTTATGAGTTTACATTCTTTAAACAGTACATAAATCTGACTATTAATCCAGACTGGCCTTCCAGCATCCTGTCCTGACAAAACTAAGTCTAAAACCAGAATCCCAGAAAGCCTCTCCAATTCAGTATCAAAAGTATGACCAAAAGAAGCAATTTAAATCATGTCCCAGCTTTTTCACTTCACAGCTTTTGACAGCCTTTCTGTTAACTTTTACAAAATATAGGCAGAAGATAGAGTGACCGTATTTTTCTTTTCCTGACATATTCCATCAAATAAAGACAGTATTTTCCCACAGCAGTATTTTAGTGCAGTAATTTTTAACTTTTGGACGAGGGGCAGTCATGAACCCTTTTGAAACTCTGATGAAAGAAAGCTATGGGATATTTTCAACAGAAAAATACGCACAATTTTGCTCCCTATTTGCAGGTGGAAGGGGGATTCCTGGAACCATGGAAGCCTTTCTGTGCACTCCGGATACAGAGCTTCTTTAGAATCAGGAAAGACCAGGGAAGATCTTATGTGTTGTCAGTGAGTTCTATGTCCTTTAGGTCTTGTCTGTCAACAAGAAACACAGATTTAAAACTAGCTAAGTGGAAACATCTGGTGTCCATATCTTCCTTGTAACTCTCCACCCCCATTCTCAAATCTGCCCGCATCATCTTGAGAACATATCCTTTTCTTTGGGTCCAACTGGTGCCTTTTAGCCTCTAGACAGTGGCTAATTTATATGGGCTGCATCCTTTTCTTGCTGGAATACAAGTGGTTTATTGATTTCACAATAAATTCTTTTGCTTGAATTTCATGCAAACTGTTAGTGTCTGGGTGTTTTTTTATTTCTTTTTTGATACAAAGGTTTGTGTATAATTTGCATCCCATTAATAACAGTAAAATAATAATTAACCAATGTCACCTCAATAAATTTTAAAGAAAATAATAGTCAAATAAGACTCTCCTTCCTAATAAAGTTGCAGTGTAAGTTAATGAAAGCAATTATGTACAACTGTACTAACTTTCTTTTATTAAGTCTTGTTTCCATCATTTCTACATCACCATTTTCTTAGGATTCTTAGATTTTCAGGTCTAATTCTGTAAGCCTATAATGATGCAAATATTTTATGGAATTGCAGGGACCTCACCAGTCCAGGTTTAAAAAATATTTCCAGTAAGCATGGCCTGACCCTGGTTATAAAGCAATATCTCTAAATCTCTACTTGATACTTCTTAATGCTGTTTTGTGTTCCAGGTAAAGGGTGACTCAGAAGCCCTTGTGAGTGTCCCTAGCACACATCAAAAAGACATATCAAATATTGTCAAAAATGTTCACTTTTTTGCTTGACTGAGATACTTCTTTTTTCTTTTACAGAGACAGAGAGAGGGATAGATAGAGAGAGAGAGACAGGAACAGAGAGAGATGAGAAGCATCAATCATTAGTTTTTCGTTGCGACACCTTAGTTGTTCATTGATTGCTTTCTCATATGTGCCTTGACCACGGGCCTTCAGCAGACCGAGTAACCCTTTGCTTGAGCCAGCGACCTTGGGTCCAAGCTGGTGAGCTCTGCCCAAACCAGATGAACCTGCGCTCAAGCTGGCGACCTTGGGGTCTCGAATCTGGGTCCTCTGCATCCCAGTTCGATGCTCTATCCACTGCACCACCACCTAGTCAGGCTTGACTGAGATACTTTTGATGTGTAGTATTTTAACTCAATAATTTTCTTCAAATCATCTTTAATACAATAGTATAAACAATAACATAGAAAGGGTATAATTTTATTCAGGGTAAGGGCAATGAAGCTCTAAGAGAGTTGAGGCAAATAATTTTTATTTTATTTATTCATTTTAGAGAGGAGAGAGAGACAGAGAGAGAGAGAGAGACAGGGGGGAGGAGCTGGAAGCATCAACTCCCATATGTGCCTTGACCAGGCAAGCCCAGGGTTTTGAACCGGAGACCTCAGCATTTCCAGGTCAACGCTTTATCCACTGAGCCACCACAGGTCAGGCAAGTTGAGGCAAATAGCCCAGACTCTAGACTTTGTGAAGTTCTGTTTGATTTGCTTTTGGAGATGCTACCTTGCAAACAGACATTTCAAATATGTAATAATAATCTAGCTGTGTTTGGTTATGCTACTGCTGTGACCATATGAAGACACAGACACTAGGTACAAGTATAAAAGTGATAATGTGCACAGGGTCAGGAATCAGACTGCCAGGGTTCAGATTCAGGCAACATTGTTAGTAAAAGATAAGGGGAAAATAAGAATAGTTGAATAATAAAGACAGGTAGGTTAAATACTTTTCAGAACTTCAAGGAGGCCCTGGCCGGTTGGCTCAGTGGTAGAGCGTCGGCCTGGCGTGTAGAAGTGCCGGGTTCGATTCCCGGCCAGGGCACACAGGAGAAGCGCCCGTCTGCGTCTCCACCCCTCCCCCTCTCCTTCCTCTCTGTCTCTCTCTTCCCTTCCCGCAGCCAAGGATCCATTGGAGCAAAGATGGCCCGGGCACTGGGGATGGCTCCTTGGCCTCTGCCCCAGGCGCTAGAGTGGCTCTGGTCGCGGCAGAGCGACGCCCCCTCGTGGGCAGAGCGTCGCCCCCTGGTGGGCGTGCCGGGTGGATCCCGGTGGGGCGCATGCGGGAGTCTGTCTCTCCCCGTTTCTAGCTTCAGAAAAATACAAAAAATAAAAAAAAATTTTAAAAATAAGAACTTCAAGGAAAGCTTTATTTATTCAGGTTCAGGTGTCAAAGTCATAAATGACAAAAACAGACTGAGGAACTGTTCCAAATTAAAGGAGACTAAGAATACATGATATTTTAATGCAATGTGGGACCTGTTTCCAATAAAAGACACTAGTAGGACAACTAGCAAATTTAAACAAGGTTTGTAGATTAGTTAAGTATGTTGTATCCAAATTAATTTTTTGGGTTTTGTATTATATTGTAGTTAAATATGTAACATTTGGGGAAGATGAGTGAAGGGTATATGAGAACCCTATGGATTACTTTTGGAACTTCTTTTGAAAGTCAGAAATTATTTAGCAATTATCTTTTTTTTTTTTTTTTTTTTTTTATTTATTCATTTTAGAGAGGAGAGACAGAGAGAGACAGGGGGGAGGAGCTGGAAGCATCAACTCCCATATGTGCCTTGACCAGGCAAGCCCAGGGTTTCGAACCGGCAACCTCAGCATTTCCAGGTCGACGCTTTATCCACTGTGCCACCACAGGTCAGGCTAGCAATTATCTAAAAAAATAAAGTTTAAAATAATGAAAAATATCTGTAAAAAACTGTTCTGTTATTAAAATTCAGCATACTTGTCAAAAAACAAACAACGAGGTTCGACCTATTTGAAAAAAGTGACAGAAAATTTGCCTAACTTGATGAAAGAAGTCCAGGAAGCACAGAAAGTCCCAAACAAGATGAACCCAGAGGTCTACCCAAGACATATCCTAATTAAAATGCAAAAGGTTAAACACAGAGAGAGAATCTTAAAAGCAGTAAGAGAGAAGCAATTAGTTACCTACAAGGGAGCTCCCATAAGACTGTCAGCTGATTTCTTAGCAGAAACTTCACAGGTCAGAAAGGAGTGGCAAGAAATATTCAAAGTGATGTAAAGCAAGGACCTACAACCAAGATTACACTACCCAGCTAAGCTATCATATAGAATTGAAGGACAGATAAAGAGGTTTCCACACAAGGAAAAGCTAAAGAAGTGCATCACCACCAAACTAATATTATATAAAATGTTAAATGGTCTTGAAGAGGAAGAAGAAGGAGGAGGAGGAGGAGGAGGAGGAGGAGGAGGAGGAGAAGGAGGAGGAGGAGGAGCAGAAATAAAGATAAAAAATATGAACAACAGGCCCTGGCCGGTTGGCTCAGCGGTAGAGCATCGGCCTAGCGTGTGGAGGACCCGGGTTCGATTCCCGGCCAAGGCACACAAGAGAAGTGCCCATTTGCTTCTCCACCCCTCCGCCGCTCCTTCCTCTCTCTCTCTTCCCCTCCCACAGCCAAGGCTCCATTGGAGCAAAGATGGCCCAGGCGCTGGGGATGGCTCTGTGGCCTCTGCCTCAGGCGCTAGAGTGGCTCTGGTCGCAACATGGCGACGCCCAGGATGGGCAGAGCATTGCCCCCTGGTGGGCAGAGCATCGCCCCTGTTGGGCGTGCCGGGTGGATCCCGGTCGGGCGCATGCGGGAGTCTGACTGTCTCTCCCTGTTTCCAGCTTCAGAAAAATGCAAATATATATATATATATATGAACAACAACAACAAAACAATGAAGTTTGAGAAATAGAACCAGATCTTGTATGGATTTGGTAGCCATGTTGAGAAATTTAGGCCCTTCATCTTAGAAACAATGAGAAATCACTATAGGGTTTTAAGAAAAGGTTGGGTGTGGGTTAGTTCAACACAGGGGCCAGTTCACTGTCCCTCAGACCATTGGAGGGCCACCACATACAGTGCTCCTCTCACTGACCACCAATAAAAGAGGTGCTCCTTCCAGAAGTGTGGTGGGTGGCCGGATAAATGGCCTCAGGGGGCTGCATGCAGCCCGCGAGCCGTAGTTTGGGGACGCCTCTATGACATAGAGGGTCCCAGAAGGAAACAGATGTGAGTCATAATAGTTTAAGAGAGATTTATTTACATGAGACTATAAAAGTATAAGCACAGAGAACTATTCAACTAAAGCCAATAGGGGGGTAGATAGAACAAGAAAAGGAGATTTAGACTGGCAAAGATTGGTAGTCAGAGAGGGTGAAGTCATGGAAATGGAGAGAACTTTTAAGGGAGTGGAGTAATTAATAATGTCAAATGAATAAAATAAGATCTAGTCACTTGGTCCATATGTGACTTTGGAAAGAATTGTTTCAACAAAAAAATGATGGAAGACCAGAGTGAATTGAGAAGTGAGAGAGTCAGAAAAATGGGGATAATTCTTTTGATATATTAGGCTGAGCTGGGGAGGGGAAATATAGGACATACTTCATTATATAAACTTTCCAATTTTCCACTACAGAATCAACTATAACAACGGGAACACCTTGAACACATTTTCTAAGGCAACACAATTATGAAGAATGATACTTGGTGCAGTCTTAAACTTAGCTACAAAATGACTGTTAACAAATCCTAATCAAATCAAACAAACCTTACTATCCATATGGTACCCGTTTTCGAAATTCAAACATGATCATCAAAAAGTGGGGGTTCCTCAAATCAAAGTTGCAAAGACATTGACATTTTCACTTGAGAGCACTCAGGCATGGTTTATGGGATAAACAATGTGACATTTCTAGTGCCTTATGCAAACTTTTAGATATAAAAGAATTAAAGATAATTTTCTTGTGATAAGTTTGTCCTCAGAAAAAAATATGGAACACACAAATATAGCCATGGTTTACATACCTACATAATATTGATTTTCCTCAGAACATAGCAATTTGGGAAAAAGCAAAGCTTCAGTAACAACAATTGCTTTCTATTCTAGCTTCCTAACCAGGCTAACTTCTAGAATTCTGCTTCCAGAAGGCTCCTTCAGGTTCTATGGAAATTTTGTATTTGTGTGCTGGATGCTGGGTCCTATTGTTTCTCAAGAGACTTTTGGTAAAAAGCTATCCCACTTGACTTCTCTCTTGGCACCTTCTGCCTTGCCATGACCTTCATGCCATCACTCATTGCTACTTCTAAGTTTTGAAAGCTTTGCTTTCCTAGAGCTCAAGGCCCTTTGAACTAACTTTAAATGGTTTCACAGTTTTTATAATTATAGCTGCACTGAGCAATGTGACTCCCTTCCCAAGTACAGGGGTAGTCAACCTTTTTATACCTACCACCCACTTTTGTATCTCTGTTAGTAGTAAAATTTTCTATCCGCCCACCGGTTCCACAGTAATGGTGATTTATAAAGTAGGGAAGTAACTTTACTTTATAAAATGTATAAAGCAGAGTTACAGCAAGTTAAAGCAATAATAATAATTACTTACCAAGCACTTTATGTTGGATTTTCGCTAAGTTTGGCAGAATAAATCTTTATAAAACAACTTACTATAGTTAAATCTATCTTTTTATTTATACTTTGGTTGCTCCGCTACCACTCACCATGAAAGCTGGAACGCCCACTAGTGAGCGGTAGGAACCAGGTTGACTACCACTGTACTAGGTGGTCTGGGTTATTGCCTTGCTTTCTACATCTGTTTCTCTCAACCCAAAATAAGATCCTGGGCAAATTCCCCTTCTTTCTCTCTCCAGCCTTGTTCTTTTCCATTCTAAGATAGGTCTGTAGTCTCTTTTGCTGGACTATCAGCCATAAAGTTTCTATCATTATTTCTTTCAAGAGACTCATGAACCCAGAGTTCCTGATGGAAGGTCTACAGATTAAAGTCCCCACCTTGCCCTAATTGTTAGATTACTTTTTAAAAACAGGTAATTCTCAAAATTAAAACTTTCCAGCTGGACAATCCTCACTCTACAAATATGCTTTTTTTAAAATGTGTAGTATCTTAATGAGGCTATTTTCCCTGGAATTGAGTTAAAATTGGCCTGAAAGATAAAACTTTATTATAAACAGAGGGACAAAATGTTCATGTATTCACTCTGTAAGAAATTAAGTGAAACAGAAGTAGCTATTACTGACTCATCCTGAATTTTCTGCACTTTATATTTTTAGTAACTGAAAGTTAGAGCTTCGTTCTAAAATAAATGCAATCTGCTTTGGGAACTGCTCTTTAGTCAATTCTATTACATATTTCTTTGTTTTATTATTTTTAAAAAAATATTTCATTTAAGCCCTGGCCAGTTGGCTCAGCCATAGAGCGTTGGCCAGCGTGTGGAACTCTCGGGTTCGATTCCCGGTCAGGACACACAGGAGAAGCGCCCATTTGCTTTTCGCCCCTTCCCCCTTTCCTTTCTCTCTGTCTCTCTCTTCCCCTTCTGCAGCCAAGGCTCCATTGGAGCAAAGTTGGCCCAGGTGCTGCATGGCCTTCCTCTCAAGCACTAGAATGGCTCCATTTACAGCAGAGCGATGCCACAGTGGGGCATAGCATCGCCCCCTGGTGGGCATGCTGGGTGGATCCTGGTCAGGTGCATGCAGGAGACTGTCTGCCTCCCCCCCACTTCTCACTTCGGAAAAAAAAAATTTTATTTATTAATTTGAGAGAGAGAGAGAGAGAGAGGAAAGAGCTGGAAACATCAACTTGTAGTAGTTGCTTCTCCTATGTGCTTTGAATGGGCAATCCCAGGGTTTCGAACAGATGACCTCAGCATTCCAGGTCAGTGCTTTATCCACTGTGCTACCACACGTCAAGCCCCATTATACATTTCTTAGGTTAATCTTTAGCAAAAATATTTATTTTCCTAACAGATAAAGTGCAGAAGTTTTGTTTTAGTGATAAAACTATCAGAATTCAGACTTATAATCAAACTTTTATTTATTTATTATTTTTATAAAGTCAAACATTTTTTAATTTATTTTATTTTATTATTAATTTTAATAGGGTGACATTGATAAATCAGGCTACATATGTTCAGAGAAAACATCTCCAGGTTATTTTGACATTTGATTATGCTGTATTCCCATCACCCAAAGTCCAATTGTCTTCCATCACCTTCTAACTGGTTTTCTTTATGCCCCTCCCCTCCTCCAACCCCTCCCTCTCCTCCCCCACCCCCATAACCACCACACTCTTGTCCATGTCTTTGAGTCTCATTTTTATGTCCCATCTATGTATGGAATCATATAGTTCTTAGTTTTTTCTGATTTACTTATTTCACTCAGTATCAGGTTATCAAGGTCCATCCATGTTGTTGTAAATGATCCGATGTCATCATTTCTTATGGCTGAGTAGTATTCCATAGTATATATGTACCAAAGCTTTTTAGTCCACTCATCCACTGACGGACACTTGAGCTGTTTCCAGATCTTCGCTATTGTGAACAATGCTGCCATAAACATGGGGGTGCATTTCTCCTTTTGAAACAGTGCTATGGTGTTCTTGGGGTATATTCCTAAAAGTGGGATAGCTGGGTCAAAAGGCAGTTCGATTTTCAATTTTTTGAGGAATCTCCATACTGTTTTCCACAGTAGCTGCACCAGTCTGCATTCCCACCAGCAGTGCAGGAGGGTTCCCTTTTCTCCACATCCTCGCCAAAAATTATTTTGTGTTTTGTTGATGAGCGCCATTCTGACTGGTGTGAGGTGATATCTCATTGTGGTTTTAATTTGCATTTCTCAAATGATTAGTGATGTTGAGCATCTTTATTATATGCGGCTTAAGTGTCTGTTTGTCGCCGATAGCTTATTGGTTGCTTGCGTAACTGTACTACCCAATGGGGTGAAGTTGCCACGGCTGAACGCAAATAGAGCGGGTCAGGGGGAAGGTGAACATTTGTTTGCATTGGCAATCATCTGCTTTTGAAACAATTTAAGGCTGAATGCAAATAGAGCGGGTCAGGGGAAAGGTGAACATTTGTTTGCATTGGCAATCATCTGTTTTACATAAAAACTACGTCTTAACGTAATTTCTTTTAAGAATGCTTCCTAGAAAATACAGCACTGAAGAGGAGAGAAAAGGAGCTAAAGCTGCACAAAAAATGGTTTTCTCGACAAAACGAAACCACTGAGCAGAGAAAGACAAGGCTTGCTTCAGTCGCAGAGCAAATGCGTCTTTCTCGGCAAAATGAGACTGATGAGCATAGAGAAACAAAGCTTGCCTCAGATGCAAGACAAAAAAGCCTGTCTCGACAAAATGAGTCCCTTGAACAAAGGCAGGAGAGAAATGCAAAAAAATGACAGAGTAATGCTGACCAAAACGCAAAAAGGATTAAAACAGTTTCAAACGGAGAAACTTTAATTTTTGAGCATTCCTCTGGTGACATGAATATTAAATGTGAACACTCACTGTCAGTCCTTAAACTTCAAGTTAGAAATTAATCGATTTGACCTTGGCAAGAAAGGATTTTCTCAATGTTGCACGTACGGAAACATTGTAGTTCCACTAATTGAGAATTATCCACCACTCTTGAATAAATTATTGACTAATCAGCATCCAAATAGCAAACAGTACATGGATAACATGTCATTCCAAGAATTGATTTGGTTCCATCTCAAACAGGGTTGCTGTTTCAATTGAGATGTAGACAATTTCCTGTAAAACTTGCCTTTGCTATGACCATCAATAAGTCTCAGGACCAAACGCTTAAGCGTGTTGGCATTTTTTTTACCTGAGCCTGCATTTGGAAACTGTCAACTTTATGTTGCCTGTTCAAGAGTTCGTGAAAGAACGGACATAAAATTAAAAATAATTGATGGTCCTCTGCAAGGCGAGCTTAAAAATGATGGAAAGATCTACACAAGAAATGTTGTGTACAAAGAGATCTTTGACATGTGAATTAACATTTTATTATTTAAATCACCTTTATTTATTGAGCTAGCGGTGGCTCTTAAGAAATGTATGGCCATTGGTTTCCATCATTGCACTCTACTTTAAGCAGTTAAGCAAGTAGAAGGGGGAAACCCCGTGGGGCACTAAGCAAAGGGGTGTCCTCGCCGCCTGCCCTGGGTAATTCAGTTTGAATTAGCAGACACCTTTGCACAAATCGTTTTAATTACAATTTATAATATCTAGAACAGCGGTCATTTCGTATGACCGCCGGGCTTTCTAGTTTTTTCATATGCCTATTGGCCATCTGTATGTCCTCTTTGGAGAAATGTCAATTCATTTTTTTGTCCATTTTTTGATTGGATTGTTTGTCTTCCTGGTGTTGAGTTTTACAAGTTCTTTATAAATTTTGGTTATTAACCCCTTATCAGACGTACTGTCAAATATGTTCTCCCATTGTGTAGTTTGTCTTTTTATTCTGTTCTTATTGTCTTTAGGTGCACAAAAGCTTTTTAGTTTAATATAGTCCCATTTGCTTATCCTGTCTTTTATTTCATTTGCCGGTGGAGCTAAATCAGCAAATATCTTGCTCTGAGAGATGTCGGAGAGCTTACTGCCTATGTTTTCTTCTAAGATGCTTATGGTTTCATGACTTACATTTAAATCTTTTATCAATTTTGAGTTTATTTTTGTGAATGGCGTAAGCTGGTGGTCTAGTTTCATTTTTTTGCAGGTAGCTGTCCAATTTTCCCAACACCATTTGTTACAGAGGCTGTCTTTACTCCATTGTATTGCTTTACCTCCTTTGTCAAATATCAGTTGTCCATAGAGCTGTGGGTTTATTTCTGGGTTCTCTGTTCTGTTTCATTGATCTATATGCCTGTTATTAAGCCAGTACCAGGATATTTTGAATACAATGCCTTGTAGTATAATTTGATATCCGGAAGTGTGATATCTCCCACTTTATTCTTCCTTTTCAAGATTTCTGAGGCTATTAGTATTCTCATTTGGTTCCACATAAATTTTTGGAATATGTGTTCTATATCTTTGAAGTATGTCATTGGTATTTTAATTGGTATTGCATTGAATTTATTAATTGCTTTGGGTAATATAGACACTTTAATGATGTTTATTCTTCCTAACCATAAGCACGGTATATGCTTTCACTTGTTTGTATCTTCCTTGATTTCTTTTATCAATGTTTTATAATTTTCCAAGTACAAGTTTTTAATCTCCTTGGTTAAATTTATTCCTAGGTACTTTATTTGTTTGGTTGCAATGGTGAAGGGGATTGCTTCCTTAATTTCTGACAGTTCATTGTTAGTGTATAAAAATGCCTCTGATTTCTTTTTTTTAATTAAATTTAATGCAGTGACATTGATAAATCAGGGTACATATGTTGAGAGAAAATATCTCTAGATTATTTTGACATTTGATTATGCTGTATATCCCTCACCCAAAGTCAAATTGTCTTCTGTCACCTTCTATCTGGTTTTCTTTGTGCCCCTCCCCTCCCTCACCCCCTCTCTCCTTCCTCGCCCCCTCCCCCCCTCCCCCCTTCCCCCACCCCTCCACCCCTGTTGCCATCACATTCTTGTTCATGTCTCTGAGTCTCATTTTTATGTCCCATCTATGTATGGATTCATATAGTTCTTAGTTTTTTCTGATTTACTTATTTCACTCCGTATAATGTTATCAAGGTCCATACATGTTGTTGTAAATGATCCGATGTCATCATTTCTTATGGCTGAATAATATTCCATAGTATATATGTACCAAAGCTTTTGAATCCACTTGTCCTCTGATGGACACTTGAGCTGTTTCCAGATCTTCGCTATTGTGAACAATGCTGCCATAAACATGGGGGTGCATTTCTCCTTTTGGAGCCGTTCTATAGTGTTCTTGGGGTATATTCCTAAAAGTGGGATAGCTGGGTCAAAAGGCAGTTCGATTTTCAATTTTTTGAGGAATCTCCACACTGTTTTCCACAGTGGCTGCATCAGTCTGCATTCCCACCAGCGGTGCAGGAGGGTTCCCTTTTCTCCACATCCTTGCCAGCACTTATTCTGTGTTGTTTTGTTGATGAGCGCCATTCTGACTGGTGTGAGGTGATATCTCATTGTGGTTTTAATTTGCATTTCTCTAATGATTAGTGATGATGAGCATTTTTTCATATGCCTATTGGCCAACTGTATGTCCTCTTTGGAGAAGTGTCTATACTTTCGCCCATTTTTTTATTGTATTGTTTGTCTTCCTGGTGTTGAGATTTACAAGTTCTTTATAAATTTTGGTTATTAACCCCTTATCAGACATATTGTCAAATATGTTCTCCCATTGTGTAGTTTGTCTTTTTATTCTGTTCTTATTGTCTTTAGCTGCACAAAAGCTTTTTAGTTTGATATAGTCTCATTTGTTTATCCTGTCTTTTATTTCACTTCCCCGTGGAGATAAATCAGCAAATATATTGCTGCGAGAGATGACAGAGAGCTTACTGCCTATGTTTTCTTCTAAGATGCTTATAATTTCACGGCTTACATTTAAGTCTTTTATCAATTTTAGTTTATTTTTGTGAGTGGTGTAAGCTGGTAGTCTAGTTTCATTTTTTTGCAGGAAGCTGTCCAATTTTCCCAACACCATTTGTTAAAGAGGCTGTCTTTACTCCCTTGTATTTCCTTACCTCCTTTGTCAAATATCAGTTATCCATAGAGCTGTGGGTTTATTTCTGGGTTCTCTGTTCTGTTCCATTGATCTATATGCCTGCTATTATGCCAGTACCAAGCTGTTTTGAGTACAATGGCCTTGTAGTATAACTTGATATCAGGAAGTGTGATACCTCCCACTTTATTCTTCTTTTTTAAGATTCCTGAGGCTATTCGTGTTCTTTTTTGGTTCCATATAAATTTTTGGAATATGTGATCTATATCTTTGAAGTATGTCATTGGTATTTTAATTGATATTGCATTGAATTTATTAATTGCTTTGGGTAATATAGACATTTTAATGTTTTTTCTTCCTAACCATGAGCACGGTATATGCTTCCACTAGTTTGTATCTTCCTTGATTTCTTTTATCAATGCTTTATAATTTTCAGAGTACAAGTGTTTAGTCTCCTTGGTTAAGTTTACTCCTAAGTACTTAATTTTTTTGGTTGTAATAGTGAAGGGGATTGTTTCCTTAATTTCTCTTTCTGACTGTTCATTGTTGGCGTATAAAAATGCCTCTGATTTCTGAGTATTGATTTTATATCCTGCCACTTTGCTGAATTCATTTATCAGATCCAGTAGTTTTTTGACTGAGACTTTAGGGTTTTCTATATACAATATCATATCATCTGCAAATAATGATAGTTTTACTTCTTCTTTTCCAACTTGAATGCCTTTTATTTCTTTTTCTTGTCTGATTGCTAGGACAAGATTGCTGTGGCTAGGACTTCCAGGACTATGTTGAATAAGGGTGGTGAAAGGAGGCACTCCTGCCTTGTTCCTGATCTTAAGGGGATTGCTTTTAATTTTTTGCCCATTGAGTATGATGTTGACTGTGGGTTTCTCATAGATTGCTTTTATCATGTTGAGGTATGTTCCCTGTATTCCCACTTTGCTGAGAGTTTTGATCATGAATGGGTGCTGGATTTTTCAAATGTTTTTTCTGCATCTATTGAAATTATCATGTGGTTTTTCTCCTTCTTTTTGTTTATGTGATGAATCACACTGATTGATTTACGAATATTGTACCAGTCTTGCCTCCACAGAATAAATCCCACTTGATCATGGTGTATAACTTTTTTCCATATATTGTTGGATCTGGATTGCTAATATTTTGTTGAGGATTTTAGCATTTATATTCATCAGGGATATTAGCCTATAATTTTCTTTCTTTGTGTTGTCTTTGCCTGGTTTTGGAATCAGAATTATGGTCGCCTCATAAAAGGAGCTTGGAGGTCTTCCTTCCTCTTGGATTTTTTGAAAAAGCTTGAGAAGGATAGGAGTTAGTTCTTCTTTGAATATTTGGTAGAATTCAGTTGTGAAGCCATCAGGCCCCGGACTTTTCTTTGTTGGGAGTTTTTTGATAACTGTTTCTAACTCATTTGGTGTAATCAGTCTGTTTAGGTTTTCTGATTCTTCCAGATTGATTTTTGGAAGATTGTATGTTTCAAGAAATTTGTCCATTTCATCTAGGTTGTCTAGTTTTTTGGCATACAGTTCTTCATAGTATTTTCTTACAATATTTTGTATTTCTGTTGTGTCAGTTGTTATTTCTCCACTCATTTCTAATTTTATTTGAGTCCTCTCTCTCTTTTTCTTGGTGAGTCTAGTTAAAGGTTCATTGATCTTGTTTACCTTTTCAAAGAATCAGCTCCTAGTTTCATTGATCCTCTGTATTGTTTCTTTAGCCTCTATGTCATTTATTTCTGCCCTGATCTTTATTATTTCCTTCCTTCTACTACATTCGGGCTTTACTTGCTGTTCTTTTTCTAGTTCTTTTAGATGCAGGGTTAAGTTGTTTATTTGAGCTTTGTCTAGTTTTAAGGTGTGCCTGTAGTGCTATGAACTTCCCTCTCAGTACTGCTTTTGCTGTGTCCCATAAATTTTGAGTCATTTCTAGGAATTTTTTTATTTCTTCTTAGATCTCATTCTTAATCCATTCATTATTTAACAACCTGCTATTTAGTTTCCATGTGTTTGAGAATTTTTGAGCTTTTCTGTTGTGGTTCATTTCTAGTTTCATGCCATTGTGATCAGAGAAAGTGCTTGATAAGATTTCAATCTTAAATTTGTTGAGACCACTTTTGTGCCCTAACATGTGGTCTATCCTAGAGAATGTATCATGAGAACTTGAAAAGAATGTATATTCTGCTGCTTTAGAGTGAAAGGTTCTGAAGATATCTATTATATCGAGTTGATCTAGGGCAGAGGTCTCAAACTCGCGGCCATGCGGCCCACCCACCAATTTTGTGTGGCCCGCAGACTAATCAAACTTCGTGGATTAATCTGCAGGCCAGTCTGCGGGCCGCACAAAATTGGTGGGCAGGCCGCATGCGGCCCGCAGGCCGCGAGTTTGAGACCTCTGATCTAGTGTGTCCTTTAAGTCTGCTGTTTCTTTGTTAATTTTCTTTCTTGAGGATCTATCTAGTGATGTTAGTGGGGTATTGAAATCCTCTACTATTATAGTATTGCTGTTGATCTCACCCTTTAAATCCATCAAAGTCTGCTTCCTATATTAGGTGCATAGATATTTATAATAGTTATATCTTCCTATTGGATCATTCCCTTTATCATTATGTAGTGGCCTTCTTTATCTCTTACTATATATAACCTTTGTTTTAAACTCCATTTTGTCTGATATAAGTATTGCTACCCCAGCTCTTTTTTCATTTCCATTTGCATGAAATGTTTTTTTCCATCCTTTTACCTTCAATCTATGTGCATCTTTTGTTCTAAGGTGTGTCTCTTGTAGACTGCATATGTACGGGTCCTGTTTTCTTATCCAAGCAGCTACCCTGTGTCTTTTGATTGGATCATTTAATCAATTTACATTTATTATTATTATTGATATGTAGTTGTTTATTGCCATTTTATTCTTTATAGCTGTATTCCTTTTTTGCTATATTATTTTCCCACTTTGATCTGTTTACAACAAGCCCCTTAACATTTCCTGCAGCATTGGTTTGGTTGTAATGAATTCCTTGAGTTGTTTTTTGTCTGGAAAGCTTTTTATTTCTCCTTCGATTTTAAATGATAGCCTTGCTGAATAAAGTAGTCTTGGTTGTAGGTTTTTGTTCTGCATTACTTTGAATATTTCTTGCCATTCCCTTCTGGCCTCAAGTGTTTCTGTTGAGAAGTCTGATGTCATCCTTATGGGGGCTCCTTTGTAGGTGATAGCTTTTTTTTTCTTGCAGCTTTTAATATTTTCTTTTTATCACTTAGCTTTGGTATTTTAATTATGTGTCTTGGTGTAGGTTTCTTTGGGTTTCTCTTTAATGGAGTTCTCTGTGCTTCTTGAACTTGTGAGAGTTTCTCCTGCATTAATTTAGGGAAGTTTTCAGCTACGATATGATTGAACAACATCTCTATCCCTTGTTCTTTCTCTTCTTCTTCAGGAACTCCTATGATGCGGATGTTATTTCTCTTCATGTTGTCACAGAGCTCTCTAAAAGTTTCCTCAGACTTTTTGAGTCTCTTTTCTTTTTTCTTCTCTGCTTTCTTGCCTTCATTCAAGTTGCCCTCCAACTCGCTGATTCGATCCTCAGCTCTATCCATCCTGTTTTTAATTCCTTCCATTGTGGTCTTTATTTCTGATATTGTATTTGTCATCTCCGACTGATTCTTTTTTAATATTTCAATATCCTTTTTTATATTTGCTATTTATTTAGGTGTTCATAAGGACCATCCATTGTTGTTCTAAGATCCCTAAGCATCCTTACAATCATTATTTTGAACTCTGCATCTGGAAGTTTGCTTATTTCCATATCACTCAGTTCATCTCCTGAAGGTTTCTCTTGTGGTTTCATTTGGATTGCACTTCTTTGTCTTCTCATTATCTGTGTTTGGGTGTTTTGTTTGTAGAGTTGGTTGAGTCTAGGCGTGATGTTGTCTGCCTCATTTTCAATTGTGTTATTTCTAGGTCTTCTTGGGTTGGTATCAGCTATTATTTGTAATCCACTTTTGGATTTGGGCAGCTTTGAAGTCTTGGTTTGTTTTCTTAACAGGTGATAGTCTTGTTTACTGATCTCAGCAGGGGGCTTCCTTGAAACTGTATCCAGGAATGCAATGGGTGTAACCTGAGACTCTGAAGGCCTCTTCCACCAACTAATCTCTCTGGGGGCAGGGTGTTTTCTCAGCTTCAGTAGGGGGAGGTGTATCTCAGATCTCGATGGAGACCTGAGTTACTGCCCCTCCTCCCTACTTCTTGTTTTCAGCTGTGTCTTGTTGCGCTGATTGAAGCTGGATAGATGTCTGGAGATCTCTGATCTGGAAGCAATTCAGTACTGTTTTGTGGAAGGATCAGTCCCTCCCCTAGCTATGGCCATCTCCAGCACAAATGAGTCAGCTTTTTTAGGTCGTCTCCTGCATTCCTTTGCCCCTGACAGTCTGTCCCTCTCTTTCTCCTTTCCACTTGGGAGATAAGCCAGTCCTTTCAACACACCTTGCTCCCTGGTTGCCAGGCAAGTGGCTGTGAGCAGTATTTTCTGCTCTTTTTCCTGGAGTGAGATCCCCTCTGAGCTCTCAGCCTCACCCCCCCCCCATTCCTGTAAGCAAGGGAGATTCAGGCACTCCTTACCAAGTTTGTTGTGGCTTCTTTGCTCCTTGGTTTTTGAGAGCTGTTCTTGTAGTCGAGTTGGTTTTTCATGCTGATTTTTCTAAATTGATTTGTATTCCAGTTTGGTGGTGAGAGTTGGGCGTCTGTGCATCCACCTACTCTGCTGCCATCTTCAGGTCCCTACTTCCTCTGATTTCTGAGTATTAATTTTATATCCTGCCACCTTGCTGAATTCATTTATCAAGTCCAATAGTTTTTTGACTGAGACTTTTAGGTTTTCTATATACAATATCATATCATCTGCAAATAATGATAGTTTTACTTCTTCTTTTCCAATTTGGATGTCTTTTATTTCTTTTTCTTGTCTGATTGCAGTGGCTAGGACTTTCAGAACTATGTTGAATAAGAGTGGTGAAAGAGGGAACCCCTGCCTTGTTCCTGATCTTAAGAGGATTGCTTTTAATTTTTGCCCTTTGAGTATGATGTTTGCTGTGGGTTTGTCATAGATGGTCTTTATCATGTTGAGGTATGTTCCCTGTATTCCCACTTTGCTGAGAGTTTTTATCACGAATGGGTGCTGGATTTTATCAAATGCTTTTCTGCATCTATTGAAATTATCATGTGGTTTTTCTCCTTCCTTTTGTTTATGTGATGAATCACATTGATTGATTTGCAATATTGTACCAGCCTTGCCTCCCAAGAATAAAACTATCAGAATTCAGACTTAGAATCAAACTTTTATTTATTATTTTTATAAAGTCAAACTTTTTTTTTTAGCAAGTGAGAGAGGGAAAGGGAGAAAGATGAGAAGCATCAACTCACAGTTGTGGAACCTTAGTTGTTTATTGATTACTTTCTTGCATGTGCCTGCACTAGGGGCTCCAGCAGAGCCAGCAACCTTGGAATTCAACCCTGCAACCATGGGGTCTTGTCTATGATCTCACACTCAAACCGGCAATGCTGCACTCAAGCTGGTGAGCCCGCGCTCAAGCCATATGAGACAGCGCTCAAGTCAGCAACCTCGGGGTTTCAAACCTGTGTCCTCAGGATACCAGGCCAACACTCTAGCTCACTGTGCAACTGCCTGGTCAAGTGAATCAAACTTTTATATGCAATCCAATGGGAGCTCCTAATTTCTAGTGTCCTAATTAGACATTAGCAACTAAAGCTAAAATTTCTCTCTTAATTCTTCAAATTTGTTTTCTCCCTTGAAATGATACTGAGTACAAGAAAATGATAGCCTAGGATGGTAGAGAAATATTTGCCTGAGAAGCCCAATCCAACAAACATTGACAAAGAAATACAGAAAATATATAAACTTAAAAGTGAAAAAAGACTAGAAAGTAAAAGCTGACCTCCTACGTGGGTCACACGGATTCACATTCATGTTTGTCACATTTGGTCAACACCCGCTATGAATGTCCCCACACAGCAGTGGGCTTCAAAAAAAGCCAGAGAATCACATATGTCAAGAGTCAAAAAGATATATTTCAAGTCAGCCGCTTTAATTATAAAAATTAGGTGAAAAGGAAATTTTCATAACTGAATGTTTAAATTAAGTTTTAAAAAATCATTTCTAATGGTGACATCGGATCACTTATAGTGGAATGGTGGAGTCTTGGTAGCATTGTGCGGGGTGAAATAAGCCAATCAGAAAAAAACAGGAACTGCAGGATTCCATACATTGGTGGGACATAAAAGCGAGACTAAGAGGCATGAACAGGAGTGTGGTGGCTACGGGAGGTGGGGGAGGGAAGGAGGAAGAGGGGGAAGGGGAGGGGTACAGAGAGAACTGGATGGAGGGTGGCGGAGGACGATCTCTCTTCGTGTGATGGGTATGCAACAGAACTAAATGACAAGATAACCTGAAAATGTTTTCTTTGAATGTATGTACCCTGATTTATTGATGTCACCCCATTAAAATAAAAATTTATTTATAAAAAAAAATCCTTTCTACTTAAAAAAAAAGGTGCCATAAAACATTTTTTTTAAATAATTTTATTTTTTTTAATGGGGTGACATCAATAAATCAGGATACATATATTCAAAGATAACAAGTCCAGGTTATCTTGTCGTTCAATTATGTTGCATACCCACCACCCAAAGTCAGATTGTCCTCTGTCATCTTCTATCTTGTTTTCTTTGTGCCCCTCCCCACCCCCATCCTTCTCCCATTCCCCCCTCCCTCCCGTAACCACCACAATCTTATCAATGTCTCTTAGTTTCACTATTATGTCCCACCTACATATGGAATAATACAGTTCCTGGTTTTTTCTGATTTACTTATTTCGCTTCGTATCATGTTATCAAGATCCCACCATTTTGCTGTAAATGTTCCGATGTCATCATTTCTTATGGCTGAGTAGTATTCCATAGTGTATATGTGCCACATCTTCTTTATCCAGTCATCTATTGATGGGCTTTTTGGTTGTTTCCATGTCCTGGCCACTGTGAACAATGCTGCAATAAACATGGGGCTGCATGTGTCTTTACGTATCAATGTTTCTGAGTTTTGGGGATATATACCCAGTAGAGGGATTGCTGGGTCATAAGATAGTTCTATTTTCAGTTTTTTGAGGAACCACCATACTTTCCTCCATAATGGTTGTACTACTTTACAGTCCCACCAACAGTGTATGAGGGTTCCTTTTTCTCCACAGCCTCTCCAACATTTGCTATTACCTGACTTGCTAATAACAGCTAATCGAACAGGTGTGAGGTGGTATCACATTGCCGTTTTGATTTGCATTTCTCTAATAGCTAAAGAAGATGAGCATCTTTTCATATATCTGTTGGCCATTTGTATTTCTTCCTGGGAGAAGTGTCTATTCATATCCTCTTCCCATTTTTTTATTGGATTGTTTGTTTGTTTGTTGTTGAGTTTTATGAGTTCTTTGTATATTTTGGATATTAGGCCCTTATCTGAGCTGTTGTTTGAAAATATCATTTCCCATTTAGTTGGCTTTCTGTTTATTTTGTTATCAGTTTCTCTTGCTGAGCAAAAACTTCTTAGTCTGATGTAGTCCCATTCATTAATTTTTGCCTTCACTTCTCTTGCCTGTGGAGTCAAATTCATAAAATGCTCTTTAAAACCCAGGTCCCTGAGTTGAGTACCTATGTCTTCTTCTATGTACTTAATTGTTTCAGGTCTTATGTTTAGATCTTTGATCCATTTTGAGTTAATTTTTGTACAGGGGGAGAGACTGCAGTCCAGTTTCATTCTTTTGCATGTGGCTTTCCAGTTTTCCCAGCACCATTTATTGAAGAGACTTTTCCATTGTGTGTTGTTGACCCCTTAATCAAAAATTATTTGACTATATATATGTGGTTTTATTTCTGGACTTTCTATTCTGTACCATTGGTCTGAGTGTCTATTTTTCTGCCAATACCATGCTGTTTTGATTGTCGTGGCCCTATAATAGAGTTTGAAGTCAGGTATTGTAATGCCCCCAGCTTCATTCTTTTTCTTTAGGATTGCTTTGGCTATTTGGGGTTTTTTATAGTTCCATATAAATCTGATGATTTTTTGCTCTATTTCTTTAAAAAATGTCATTGGAAGTTTGATGGGAATTGCATTAAATTTGTATATTGCTTTGGGTAATATAGCCATGTTGATTATATTTATTCTTCCTAGCCAAGAGCAAGGTATATTCTTCCATCTCATTATATCTTTTTCGATTTCCCTTAACAATGGTTTATAGTTTTCATTATATAAGTCCTTTACATTCTTTGTTATGTTTATTCCTAAGTATTTTCTTTTTATTGTTGCAATCGTGAAGGGGATTATTGTTTTGAGTTCCTTCTCAGTTGTTTCATTGTTGGCATATAGAAAGGCTATTGACTTCTGTATGTTAATTTTGTATCCTGCGACCTTACTGTATTGGCTTATTGTTTCTAGTAGTCTTTTTGTGGATTCTTTGGGGTTTTCGATGTATAGGATCATATCATCTGCAAAAAGTGATACCTTTATTTCTTCTTTTCCGATATGGATGCCTTTTATTTCTTTGTCTTGTCTGATTGCTCTGGCTAGAACCTCTAGTACCACATTAAATAAGAGTGGAGAGAGTGGACAACCCTGTCTTGTTCCTGATTTAAGGGGGAAAGCCTTCAGTTTAGTGCCATTTAATATGATGTTAGCTGATGGTTTATCATATATGGCCTTTATCATGCTGAGATATTTTCCTTCTATACCCATTTTGTTGAGAGTCTTAAACATGAAATTGTGTTGTATTTTATTGAAAGCCTTTTCTGCGTCTATTGATAAGATCATGTGGTTTTTGTTCTTTGTTTTGTTGATATGGTGTATTACATTAACCGTTTTACGTATGTTGAACCATCCTTGAGATTCTGGGATGAATCCCACTTGATCATGATGTATTATTTTTTTAATATGTTGTTGTATTCGATTTGCTAGTATTTTGTTTAGTATTTTAGCATCTGTATTCATTAGAGATATTGGTCTGTAGTTTTCTTTTTTTGTGCCATCCTTGCCTGGTTTTGGTATGAGGGTTATGTTGGCCTCATAAAATGTGTTTGGAAGTATTGCTTCTTCTTCAATTTTTTGGAAGACTTTGAGTAGAATAGGAACCAAGTCTTCTTTGAATGTTTGATAAAATTCGCTGGTATAGCCGTCAGGGCCTAGACTTTTATTTTTGGGGAGGTTTTTAATGGTTTTTTCTATTTCTTCTCTACTGATAGGTCTGTTTAGGCTTTCTGCTTCTTCTTGACTCAGTCTAGGAAGGTTGTATTGTTCTAGGAATTTATCCATTTCTTCTAGGTTGTTGAATTTAGTGGCATAAAGTTTTTCATAGTATTCTACAATAATTCTTTGTATATCTACGGTGTCCGTGGTGATTTCTCCTCTTTCATTTTGGATTTTGTTTATATGAGTTCTTTCTCTTTTTTCCTTGGTAAGTCTTACCAAGGGTTTGTCAATTTTGTTGATCTTTTCAAAGAACCAGCTCCTTGTTCTATTAATTTTTTCTATAGTTTTTCTGTTCTCTAATTCATTTATTTCTGCTCTGATTTTTATTATCTCCTTTCTTCGGCTGGTTTTGGTTGGTCTTTGTTCTTTTTTTTCTAGTTCCTTAAGGTGGGAAGTTAAGTGGTTCACTTGGGCTCTCTCTTGTTTGTTCATATATGCCTGAACCGATATGAACTTCCCTCTTATCACTGCTTTTGCTGCATCCCATAGATTCTGATATGTCGTATTGTCATTTTCATTAGTCTGTATATATCTTTTGATTTCTGCACTTATTTCTTCTTTGACCCATTCATTTTTTAAAAGTATGTTGTTTAGTTTCCACATTTTTGTGGGATTTTTTCCTCTTTTTGCAGTTGAATTCTAGTTTCAAGGCTTTATGATCAGAAAATATGCTTGGTACAACTTCAATTTTTCTGAATTTGCTGATGTTGTTTTTGTGGCCCAACATATGTTCAATTCTTGAGAATGATCCATGTACACTGGAGAAAAATGTATACTCAGTCACTTTGGGATGAAATGTCCTGTAGATGTCTATCATATCCAGGTGCTCTAGTGTTTTGTTTAAGGCCACTATGTCTTTGTTGATTCTCTGTTTGGATGACCAATCTAGAGCCATCAGCAGTGTATTGAGGTCTCCAAGTATGATTGTATTTTTGTCAGTTTTTGTTTTAAGATCGATAAGTAGCTGTCTTATATATTTTGGTGCTCCTTGGTTTGGTGCATATATATTAAGAATTGTTATGTCTTCTTGATTCAGTGTCCCCTTAGCCATTATGAAATGGCCATTTTTGTCTCTGAGTACTTTTCCTGTCTTGTAGTCAGCATTATCCGATATGAGTATTGCTACACCTGCTTTTTTTTGGATGTTATTTGCTTGGAGTATTGTTTTCCAGCCTTTCACTTTGAATTTGTTTTTATCCTTGTTACTTAGATGAGTTTCCTGTAGGCAGCATACACTTGGATTTTCTTTTTTAATCCATTCTGCTACTCTGTGCCTTTTTATTGGTGAGTTTAATCCGTTTACATTGAGTGTAATTATTGATACTTGTGAGTTCCCTATTGCCATTTTATATCTTGCTTTCTGTTAGTTTTGTGTCTTGTTTGATCCTTCTCTTTCGTTTTTCTATCTTTTGTTTTTATTTGGTTGTATTCCATACATCTTTCTACATCTTTCCTCTGTTGCTATCTTTTTTATCTCATGTGCTTCTGTGGTGGTTTTTTCAATGGTGGTTACCTTTGAGTAATGAAAAGGGTCCCTACCCTGTTCATTGTAGCGAACTATTTTGTGAGTACTTTTGCACTCCATCGTCCTTTGCTACTGTTAATCTCCATCTTCTCCCCCTCTCTCTTTTTGTTGTTGTCACAGTTTAAATTTGGTTTTATTGTGTTCTTCTTGGAGCTTTTACTTGTGGCTCTGTTTTTTTTTTTGTTCTTTGTATCTGACTGGAGAACCCCCTTTAGTAATTCCTGGAGTGGGGGTTTTCTGATAATAAATTCCCTCATCTTTTCTGTATCTGTGAATGTTTTTATTTCTCCTTCGTATTTGAAGGATAGCTTTGATGGGTATAGTATTTGTGGCTGAAAGTTCCTCTCTTTCAGGACTTTAAATATTGGGGTCCACTCTCTTCTAGCTTGTAGAGTTTCTGCTGAGAAATCTGATGATAATCTAATGGGCCTTCCTTTATATGTTGTATTCTTCTTTTTCCTGGCTGCCTTGAGAATTTTTTCTTTGCTGTTGGTTTGTGTCAATTTCATTATGATATGCCTTGGAGTAGGTTTGTTGGGGTTAAGAAAACTCGGAGTTCTGTTTGCTTCTTGAACTTGAGGCTTTAGTTCTTTCCACAGGCTTGGGAAGTTCTCATCTATTATTTGTTTGAGTATGTTCTCCATTCCATTTTCTCTCTATTCTCCCTCTGATATACCTATTATTCTTATGTTATTCTTTTTGATGGAGTCAGATAATTCTTGTAGGGCTATCTCATTTTTTTAAATTTTTGAGTCTCTTTCTTCTTCTCTCTGTTGTGCCTCAAGTTGCTTGTCTTCTATTTCACTAATCCTCTCTTCTATCTGACCTGTTCTATTAGCTAAGCTTGTTACTTCGTTTTTCAGCTCGTGAATTGAGTTTTTCATTTCTGTTTGATTTTTTTTTATAGTTTCAATTTCCTTGGACATATATTCTTTGTGTTCATTGAGTTGTTTTCTGAGCTCCCTAAATTGCCTTTCTGTGTTTTCTTGTATATCTCGGAGGATTTTTAGGATTTCTATCTTGAATTCTCTGTCATTTAGCTCCAAGGTTTCCAATATATTAAATTTTTTTCCATAGATTTTTCCTCATCTAGCTGTGTTACCTCTCTTTCTTTTGTATCCATGATATTCGATTTTCTCTTCCCTAATGGCATCTGAGGGTAGTTTTGTTGATAGTATTAATGAGATTTAATAAAGAATAAAAAGTAAAAAGTAATAAAAAAATAAAAAATTGAAAAGAGTTGTTTTTTTAAAAAAAATTAATGAAATAAAGAAAAATAAAATAAAATAAAAATTTTAAAATAAGAAAATTATTCCCCCCCCCTCCTTTTTTCCTCTCCTCTCCTCTCCCCTCTTTCTTGAGAAAATCTTGTGGTGGACTGTGAATTATAACAAACAATGCCTGTGATGGAGGGCCTGAATTGGGGAAAAGTAATAAAGGGGCAAAAAAAAAAGAAAAGAAAAAAAAAAAAAAAAGAGAGCGTATGGACCCACAAAAAGCAAATAAGGAAAAAATTTGGGTCAAGAATAAAATGATTTGCTTTTCGGTGTTGGTTGTCTAAGAGTTATGATGAGAGGAATAAGAGGAAAACGGAAAAATGGGGGGACAAATTAAAAAATTACTATTGTATTTAGTGGAACAAGAACTAGATAATATGGAGAGCCAGGGATGGGAGCACTGCTAGTGAGTTAAAAAGGTGAAGTTAAAAACCCCCCAAAATGCCACAAACATACGTTTGAGTCCCAGATAAGATAATTTGTTTGTTATTGAGGTTTGAATGAGAGGAGATGTAAAGGAGAAAGGAAGAAACTAATATAGAGGGAGAAAAGAAAGAGAGAGAGAGAGAGAAAAAAAGAGGGAACCACTAAAAGAAGAAAAAAGAAAGGAGAGAGAGAGAGTTAAGGGTTTTAGAGTGCAACCCTCATAGAGAGAAAGGAAGAGAAGAGAAAAGATAATGGGAGATGTAACACTTATGGGTAGTGTAGTTCAAGGAGAGGAGAGAGTAAGACCGGTAGAGAGTTAATCGGCCAAATTGGAGGAGGAAAAAAAAGTATCAAGAATGAAGAGAAACAAACGAACAAATATAATAAAATGGGATAGGTTATAAAGTCTGCAGATTATTCTTGATTTTGAGAGGTTATCTTCTTGCTTTTTCTTTTCTCTCCCTCTTCCTGGTCGGTGACTCTGTACCCCGGGTTCTGCCCCTTTGGCACGCTCAGGTAGAGGTTTGCAGTTGATAAGTCTCTATGGCACTGTCATGTATTGTGCTTTAGTCTCGTTGGCAGTCGAAGCTCATTAGCATTTATAGGCTCCGACAGTGAGAGAGTCCGTGTTCCTGGAGCCTTTCTCCTAGTCTTTCCTTCCTCAATTAGTAGCCTGATAATCCAGCTATGGGGTTGCTGCTGCCTCTGCCTGGATAGTAAGAGGCTCAAAGAGCTGGCAACTCCCCACTCTATTTTCACTCAGCACAGGGCTCTGGGTAAGGCTCAGTCAGTCAGAGCTGCTAGCATAATCAGGCGGGCTTTCCGCCCACTCAAAGACCTCTGGCTCTGCCACTCTGTCCGGTAACACAAGCGGGCGCCCACTTCCGGGGCGCTTGGAGGAAACTCTCACTCACTGTCTGCGACCAGGATATCCGGCCAGCAGTCTCACGCTCTGAGTGAAACCCCCAACCACAGGGAAAAGTTGCAGCGTTGGAATTAAGTCTCGCTCCGTCCCCGTGCGCGGCTTTTGCAAGGCGCTGGGGCGGCCCGAGATTCCGCTTTGGCCCACACAAAGGCCCCTGACTCTGCCCCTCTGTGCGATATCACGGGCGCGCACTGCCGAGGCACTCGGAGGAATCGCTCACTCCTTATCTGCGCACGCAAACCAGGATATGAGGCCGGCCGCGTTTCCCTCTGAGTGAAACACCCTCCAGCACGGAAAATCTCCACCGTTGGAATTAGTTCTCACTCCCTCCCGTGCGTGGCTTTCCCAGGGCGCTGGGGCTGCCCAGAGACTCTGCCCTCGGCCCACAGAAAGGCCTCTGACCCTGCCTCTCCGTGGGGCAACACGGGCACCCACTCTCAGAGCCTAGGAAGAAATCTCTTGCCTACTAACTGCGCACCGACCAGGAGACCGGGTAAAATGGCCGCTCCGCTTGTCTTTCTTTGGGTTTGGTGCGAGTGTTAGCTTGTATTGCCCGGGTTGCCACAGGATCAGATTTTCCTCGGCTTGGATCTCCGTGCCACAGCCTGGTTCGGCCGTTTGTGTCGCGGCCTGGATCTATTCACCCCCTTTGCCCGCCTCAGTTTCTATATTCACAGTTAGCAGAGAAAGCCGCCCTGTTTAGGTTAGTGAGGAAGGCGGAGCATTTCTTACTCCCTATTTCCTTCGGGGTTTGGTTATATATTTAGCCAATTTTTCACTCAATCATAACTTTGGGTGTATTGCGAAGCATCTGGAAGCTCCAAGTATAGGTTTTTCTGTTTCTGGTTGAAGATTTTGTTGAGTTTTGGGGGAGATTTATCGGTATCGTTTCCTACCCCGCCATTACTCTGACGTCATCTCCTGGAGCTTTTTCGCCATAAAACATTTATGGGACAGTATAGAGAAGTACGTCCTGCATTAGCTAAACTTCTTGATTTTATTTTATTTTATTTTTTTCATTTTTCTGAAGCTGGAAACAGGGAGAGACAGTCAGACAGACTCCCGCATGCGCCCGACCGGGATCCACCCGGCATGCCCACCAGGGGCAATGCTCTGCCCACCAGGGGGCGATGCTCTGCCCCTCCGGGGCTTCGCCATGTTGCGACCAGAGCCACTCTAGTGCCTGAGGCAGAGGCCACAGAGCCATCCCCAGCACCTGGGCCATCTTTGCTCCAATGGAGCCTTGGCTGCAGGAAGGGAAGAGAGAGACAGAGAGGAAAGTGCGGCGGAGGGGTGGAGAAGCAAATGGGCGCTTCTCCTGTGTGCCCTGGCTGGGAATCGAACCCGGGTCCTCCACACGCTAGGCCGACGCTCTACCACTGAGCCAACCGGCCAGGGCTAAACTTCTTGATTTTAATGTTTAAATCTAAATCCAGCATATATTTAACAATCCATTTGCTTTCTAATAAACTAATTTAATGGAAAAAATATCATTTATCTTCCCAAATATATGTGGTATAAAACTATATTTGGTTTTCATCAGTCAGAAGCAAAACTGTCTTTAACTAAAACCAAATAAAGAACATATATAATACAGATTTCTTTAAATTAAAATATATTACAGCATATATTTATGTGCATACATGCTGAAAAAATATATAAAATCTGTAAGACACAGTGAACTATGCACACCCCATTTATATAACAAAGGCTGAGAAATGTGAACTCCTAAATTGCACCATACCTAACACAAAAACACTTTATCAATACAATAATCCCTTGAAAGTAGCTATTGAATGAAATAACAAAAACTTTTATTCAAGGTTTTTAGCCCATTTTATTGATTTCTTTTCTGCACAATCCTCTATAAAAAATTAAACTGTATATTTTTTGTATTTGTAAACATCAGGCTTTTAAGCCATTTTACTACAGTTCTTAGAAACACTTCATTTCTTCAGCTCGTCACGCACACCTGGGCTGGCAGAGGCACTGGCCTGGAGCTCTTCTGCTTCCCCCTTTAAAACAAGCTCTGCAGGCCCTGGGTCCTCCTGTCTCACAGCATGGGCTGCATAGTTCAGGCTGGTATTCTCACTCCAATGCCAATAACCGGAGAAGGGGTTGTAGATCATTCCTACCACAGTCTGAACTGACAGACCATCTGAAAAACATATTACAAAGAACAGATTTAATAAATATTTACCTTCCAAGTGCCAAGAGTCTCATGCAACTCTGTGTGTAAAAAAGGATTCCTAACCCAATAAGCAGAAATACTCTGTAACCATGTGCTGAGCATTCCTTACTGCAACACAGAACTCTAACACCGACTGCTAGGGGTCAAATCCCGACTCTGGCATCTATTAGATGACCCTGGGCAAGTGACTTCACCTTTCTGAATTTCAGTTTTCTCACATGGACAGAATATATATCACAGAGTTGTTAGAATTAGGTGAGATATGTGTATAAAGTGCTTAGAATTTGGTAAGTACTCAATAAACATTAGCTGTTTTTAAAAAATACTTGCCAACAAGTGACTATTCCTATAAAGCATCTTTAAAATATTTTTTCTACTCTATTGTCAACTAAGTGAGTTGCAGAATTCTTTAGAACTTATGACACTGCATTAGACTAATAATATTCCAAGTAAAAGCCAGTTTAATGATACACTGTTTTATGAATAAAAAGCATGAGAGATACATGAGTCTAAGTACTTAACAGGAACACCAAATGCTAAGTAAATGAACGGAGAAACGTTATTACTTGACTGGAATTCAACACATCAATCCAATGCTCATGATGTGTAAAGTGGAGCCAGGCATTGCAGTGAGTCCAAAAGGAGATATACTATACTTTTGACTTCAAGGAACTTACAGGCCAGATAAGGGCTTAAAATACAAAAATATCATAATATAGGGCATGCTATAAGTAGTATAAAATACATAAAACATTACAAGGGAGTTCAAAATATATCTGACTATGGGGGTATGAGGAAAATTAGTATGTAAGATAAGCTGATACAAAGAGGGCTTCAAGAAGACTGTGTAAAATAATTGACATTTGTACCTCATTTTTAAACAGCTGAGGATAAACAGCCACAAAGCATTTACTGATCACCTATAATCTGCTTGGCCCTGGATTAGGCCACAGATGAGAAAGAAGTGGTATTTAATACTTCATCCCAGCCTCAAGGAGTCTAGTTGATGAGATGAAGCCAGTATCCAAGGAATTGTGGCCTACGTACGTAATTGAGTGCTAGGTTTTGTGGTTAATAATTTTAGGTACATGAAAAATTCAGCTAGGCTTTGTAAAATTTTTAAAATTCTTAGTACTTACTTGATTCCAGAATGCTTTCTAGTTTTTCAGGTGAAACAAATTTCTCCCAGGTATGAGTACCTTTTGGTACAATACCTGCAATTTGCTCTGAAAAAACAATTCCCAAGGCATAGGATAGCTGCGTTTTGTTAATTGTAGTAATAAATAAAGAACCACCAGGCTGAAAAATATATGTATAGAAGTAAAATTTTAAATGTCAGGAGCATCAGTTAGGTAAAGGCTTGGCTTTCCCCACCCTCCTCCTTCCTCCCAAATAAAGTGCAGTTAAGATACATAAATATATTTTGCCAAAATAGTATATTTTTCTCTTGGGAAATTCATTACTAAAGCCAGTCCACTATTGCTAGACTCACTGAATTTATACAACTGTGCTTACAACTCTTAAAAGTATACATTACTATGACTTATATTTATATATATTATATACATTGCTTTGTATATATCAAATACTTTATAATAAAAATATAGAAATGAGGTTAGGCTTCTCTTCCTTGATACATGTCCACATTTATGTTTTTATTTATTTACTTTTTTATTGATTGTAGAGAGAGAGGAAGGAGAGAGTAAGAGAGAGAGAGAGAAACATCAATTTGCTATTCCATTTATTTATGCATTCATTGGTTGACTGTTGTGTGTGCTCTGACCGGGATTGAACCTGCAACCTTGTGGTACTGGGACAAGCTCTAACCAACTGAGCCACTGAGCCAGAGCCTAATTTATGTTTTGACATGTGTCAACACTGTTCTCTTTGAGTGCTGAGTCTGTCTAACTTCTTCAGCACCACATCTTGTGCAGGAGAGTCAGTAATTGTTCTTTGACAAAAACATTAATGATTAAGGTCTGAAAAGATTTTTTGTTAATTTTATTAGTATAAAGAATATGAAGAGATCAAAATAAGCACTTTGGATGAATACATACTACTTATGCAACTGTTCAGTCTGCCATTTTTTAGTAACTATATTTATATTGTTTCTTATATTTACTCCCTAAAATGGCAAGGACATTAGCATCCCCCCCCCCTCTTTTACACATTCTTATTAGTGTGTTGAGGACAAAATGCCCAAGAGTTTCTTTAAAATAATCATTACTATATACAGGATGGGGCAAAAGTAGGTTTCAGTTGTTGGTATGGAAATTAATACAATAATTAATAAATAATAGTGAAAGTATAAACTCTCGTTCATGCCTGACCAGGTGGTGGCACAGTGTATACAGCATTGGCCTGGGACACTGAAAACCCAGGTTCAAAACTCTGCGGTTGCCAACTTAAGCATGGGCTCATCTGGCTTGAGCATGTGCTCACTGGCTTGAGTGTGGGGTCATCAGCTTGAACATGGGATCATAGATATGACTCCATGGTCTATGGCTTGAGCCAAAAGGTCTCTGGCTTGAAACTCAAGGTTGCTGGCTTGAGCACAGGTTGCTCACCTGGAGCACCCCCTCCCCCATCAAGGCACATATGAGAAAGCAATCAATAAAAAAATAAGGTGCCACAACTATGAGCTGATGATTCTCATCTCTATCCCTTCCTGTCTGTCTTGCCCCCCCTTGCTTAAAAAAAAGAAAAATACAAAGAACAACTCTGTTTTACATACTTACAACAGTAAACCTACTTTTGCCCCACCTGGTATGTACCTATATAGAAAAGAATATACCTCAAATACCACTGCAAACCAAAAATAGAAAAAAAGAGATTTGGCCCTGGCTGGTTAGCTCAGCAGTAGAGTGTTGGCCTGGCGTGTGGAAGTCCCAGGTTTGATTCCTGGTCAGGGCACATAGGAGAAGCACCCATCTGCTTCTCCACCCCTCTCCCTCTCCTTCCTCTCTGTCTCTTTCTTCCCCTTCCACAGCCAAGGCTCCATTGGAGCAAAGTTGGCTCAGGCACTGAGGACGGCTCCATGGCCCCCACCTCAGGTGCTAGAATGGCTCCAGCAGCAACGGAGCAATACCCAGATGGGCAGAGCATCGCCCCCTGGTGGGCATGCTGGGTGGATCCCCCTAGGGTGCATGCAGGAGTCTGTCTGACTGCCTCCCTGCTTCTAACTTCAGAAAAATACAAAAAAATAAAAGAGGCCTTGAAATATTGCCAAGTACATTTAAATGAAATCTAAAATACCAAACACTATTTCATCACACACTGTAACTTTTCTCTGAGAAATTCCAGTTTTCTAAAATACTTTCTTGAAAATCACTATGTGTCAGCTATGTCTTAATAGAGCTAGGGGAAAAAATTGTTAAAAGTCGGGGAAACTAGGTGAAGCATCTGTGTGAATGCTCGGTATTATTTTTGCAACTCTTCTGTTAACTCTAAAATTATTCAAAAGAAAAAAAGGTCTTTACAAAGCTCTGTTTGGTCCAGTGGATAGAGCATTGACCTGGAGTATGAACATCCCGGGTTCAATTCCTGGTCAGAGCACACAAGAAAAGTGATCATCTGCTTCTCTTCCCCTCCATTTTCTCCTTCTCTTCTTCTTCTCCTCTTGCAGCCACTGGCTCAACTTGTACAAGCATCGGCCTCAGACACTGATTTAGGTATTGGCCCCAGACAGGTTTGCCAGGTGGATCACAGTCGGGGCCCATGAGAAAGTCTGTCTTTATATCTTCCCTCCTCTCACTTAAAAAAAAAAAAGCTCTACTTAGGAAAAGGCTAAGTATTGCATTCTTTTAGCTCTTGACCTTATGGTGTTAGCTCTTAAATACATAAACAACAGAGGCAATATAGTAATAATAATATTAATAAAACCTTAGGGCCTGATGGTGGTACAGTGGAAAAAGTGTCGACTTGGACTGCTGAGGTTGCTGTTCTAAACCCTGGGTTTGCCTGGTTAAGGCACATATGGGAAGCAACTACGAGTTGATACTTCCTGCTTCTCTCCTCTCTCCCCCCCATCTAAATATCAACAAATAAAATTTTAAAATAATAATACTTTAAAGAAATTTATTTTTAAAAAAATTGGAACTACTTTCAGAGGACTAAGTCTGTGGCAAATTATATAAGCATAATAATGTAACGGGAAAAAACAGATTTGGAATCAAAAGATGTAGGTTTAAACTCCACTTTAGTACCTAGTGACCTTTGACTTAAAGACAAAATGACCTTTGACATCTCCTAAATTCCGACCTTCATTGGTCAAAGACGGTTATAACAGAGTGACATCAAAGAAATGGAGCCGTGAAGGGTGCTCCCGATATCTCCCCTTGAAATTTCAACAAATTCAACAACTAGAGACAGAGAAAAAAATCTCAGGAGCACCTGAAATATATACACACGAGACAAAGGTATGATTGGGCGAAAATAACCCACTCTGAAGGAAATAAGACGGAGAACTGAGTATTTCACTTTCCTCACTAATCTGAGGAAGGAATGCTTTCATCTGGAACCAAGCAAAGCAGAGGGTCTGGGGCAGAGGGAAGGAGCAGGGCTAGGGTGGATGATCAAACAGAGGAGAGAAAGCGCTGGCTCTGCCTGAGATCACGGACACAGGGTGAGCACAGGCGGCAGGCTCTGACAAAAGTTACTGGTGCGGGGTGCCCGCGGGAGCTGGCACTGGTGATGGCAGCTTTGTGCACACCCAACTTTGTGATTGCGGGCAGTGTGCAAGTGGCTCCGCCTGGCACCTCTGGTGTGGGCACATGCACTCGCAAGCAGGAGGGCTTAGCCTGAGATTATCAGCAGTGGACATCTGTGTGGGCTGTTGCCAGCATCTCTGTGTATTCCTGGCTCGAGGACCAACAGCAAGAGAAGTGCGCAAGGGCCAGGATCCCTAGGCCTGGACCTGTCTGGGTGGGGTACCTCCACCAGGCCGATACAGGTTTCTTTTTTTTTTTTTTTAACCACATTTAAAAATTATTTTTATTCATTTATTTTTAGATTTTATTTCTTCATTTTAGAGAGGAGACAGAGAGAGAGAGAGAGTGAGAGACAGAGAGACAGAGATAGAAGGGAGGGAGAAGCAGAAAGCATCAACTCCCATATATGCCTCGACCAGGGAAGCCCGGGGTTTCGAACTGGCGACCTCAGTGTTTCAGGTCGATGCTTTTACCCACTGCGCCACTGCAGGTCAGGACCCGATACAGGTTTCAAAGGCCATTCCTGCATTCCTGGCTCTGACTGAGATCACAGGCGCTGTGTGTCTCTAAGTGGAGAAAAGCAGACCTCCGTGTGCACCACTGAAGTCCTGGGGGCTGAGTGCGCACGTGGCTTGCTGCAGGTTACCAAACAGGGCACAAGGAAGAAGCCTGTGAAGATTACACCCACAGAGCGCTGAGGCATACTAGACGTGCCTGGGGGCCCTTAGAAAGGTGCTTGATCTGCAATCAGATCCCAGCCCTCCCTGCTCTTGCTGGCAGCTCTGGTTGGCACAGCCTTACCCAGAACTGTGCTTTGAGCAGTACTGGAGGAAGGACCTGGCCACTCTTAGAGTCTCTTCCTCTGCAAGCAGTGGTTGGGGCGAAACTTACAGCTAAGTCCCCAGGTTGCTAGCTAAGTGGGGAGAGACATGACAGGCATCTGGAAAACTAACTGAGACTTCAACTGTCAGAGCCTCCAAGCCCTAACAAGCCTCATCTACCAAGGAGACTGAGGCCTAGCATACGTTATTGCCATAGTGACACAACAGCAAACCTCTGCTCAAGAGCCTGTAGTACAGTGCCACCTGCCGAAAAAAAAACAAAGCTACCTCTCAAAACTAGGAAAACCATACATACATTTTTTATAACATTTTATATATTTTTTGTCCATTTTGGCTATTTTATCTTCTTTCTGTTTTATTCTTTCCTTTTCCTTTTGAACTTCATTATCCATAGTTGTTACATTTTTCATTCTTGTTTTTTAATGAGGGTTTCATTTCAAAAACCTTTACTTTTTTTTTCTTTTTCTTTTTCTCTCATTCAATTGTCATCAACATATTATTTTATTTTGGATTCATATTTTTCTTTGTGGCATTTTGCATGGTTTTGACTTCATTTTTTATCTCTTTTGTCATTTTTCCTGTTCCATGTTCTCTGTAGTTTTTGTTCCACTTATCATTAGAGAATTTTAATTTTTAATTTTTTCATTGTATTGTTTCTATTTTTATTTAATTTTTAAAATTATCTCTTATTAGTGTTATTAACAACACAACTCTCAAATGCCATTAAGGAAAAAGAAATCAAATATCATGGATACAAAAGACAGAGATGTAGCTCAGATAGATGATAAAAAAATCTCTAGAAAAAATTTCAATTGTTTGAAAACCTTGGAGTTAAATGACAGAGAATTAAAAATTGAAGTCCTAAAATTACTCAGAGAAATACAAGAAAGCATGGAAAATCAATTTAGAGTACTCAAAAAACAATTCAATGAACAAAAAGAATACTTCACCAAGAAAATTGAAACTTTCAAAATGAACCAAATAGAGATGAAAAACTCAATATATGAACTAAAAAATGAGGTAACAAGCTTAGCTAATAGAACAGGCCAGATAGAGGAGAGAATTAGTGATTTAGAAGACAGGCAACTAGAGATATTACAGAGAGGAGAGAGACTCACGACTTAAAAAAAAAATGAGAAAGCCCTACAGGAATTGTCTGACTCCATCAGAAAGACCAACATAGGAATAATGGGTATATCAAAAGGAGGAGAGAGAGAAAATGGAATGGAGAACATACTCAAACAAATAATCGTTGAGAATTTCCCAAGCCTGTAGAAAGCATTAGAGCCCCGAATCCAAGAAGCAAACAGAACACCAAGTTACCTTAACCCAAACAGACCTACTCCAGGACACACTGTAATGAAATTATCACAAACCAATGACAAAGAAAAAATCCTCAAGGCAGCCAGGGAAAAGAAGAATATAACATATAAAGAAAGGCCCAATAGACTATCACCAGATTTCTCAGCAGAAACTCTATAAGCCAGAAGACAGTGGACCCCAATATTTAAAGTACTAAAAGAGAGGAAATTCTGGCAAATATTATATCCATCAAAGCTATCCTTCAAATACAAAGGGGAAATAAACTTTCAAAGATGTAGAAAAGATGAGAAAATTTATCACCAGAAAACTCCCACTTCAGGAAATACTAAAGGGAGTTATCCGGCCAGATACAAAGAACAAAACAAAACAAAATTATAAGTAAAAGCTCCAACAAAATCACAATAAAAACAAGATTAATCTGTGACAACAAAAACAAAATAGGAGAGAAGACAAAGATTGACAGTAGCAAAGGAGGATGGAATGCAGAAGCACTCATGAGATAATGTACTACAATGAATATGATATATATCCTTTTTATTACCTAATGGTAACCACCCCTGAAAAAACCACTACAGAAACACATGGCTTAGAAAAAAGAAGAAACAGAGGAAAGAAGTATGTAATACAACCAAACAAAAATAAATAACAGAAAAACAAAAGAGAAGAACCATACAAGATATAGACATATCAGAAAGCAATATATAAAATGGCGATTGGAAACCCTCAAGTGTCAATAATTACATTAAATGTAAATGGATTGGATTGAACTCACCAATAAAAAGACACAGAGTAGCAGAGTAGATCAAAAAAGAAAAAACAACTGTATGCTGCCTTCAAGAAACACATCTAAGCTACAAGGATAAAAACAAATTCAAAGTGAAAGGTTGGGAAACAATTCTCCAAGAAAATAACATCCAAAGAAAAGCAGGTGTAGCCATACTCATATCTAACAATGCTTATTACAAGACAGGAAAGGTAAGCAGAGATAAAGATGGTCATTTCATAATGATAAAGGGGACAATGAATCACGAAGACATAACATTCTTAATATACATGCACCAAACCAAGGAGCACCAAAGTATATAAGACATCTACTAACTGGTCTAAAAATAAAAACTGACAAAAATACAATCATACTGGGAAAACTCAATACACCACTGATGGCCATACATCATTCATGCAAACAGAAAAATAAATATAAAATTTGGGCCTTAAACAAAAACAACAGAACAATTGGATATGATAGACATCGACAGGACATTTCATCCCAAAACGTCAGAGTATACATTTTTCTCCAATGTACATGAAACATTCTCAAGAACTGACCATATGCTGGGCCACAAAACTAACATCAACAAATTCAAAAAGACTGAAATTATACCAAGCATATTCTCTGATCATAAAGCTTTGAAACTAGAATTCAACTGCAAAAAAGAAGTAAACAAACCAACAAAACTGTGGAAATTAAACAACATGCTTCTAAAAAATGAATGGGTCAAAGAAGAAATAAAAGCAAGATCAAAAGATACATACGGACAAACGAAAATGACAATATAACATATCAGAATCTCTGGGATGCAGCAAAAGCAGTAATAAGAGGGAAGTCCATATCACTACAGGCTTATATGAAAAAATAAGAGATAGCTCAAGTAAACAACTTAACATCACATCTTAAGGAACTTGAAAAAGAAAGAACAAAGGCAACTCAAAACCAGCAGAAGAAAGGAAATAATAAAAATCAGAGCAGAAGTAAATGAAATACAGAACAGAAAAACTATAGAAAAAAATCAATAAAACAAGGAGCTGGTTCTTTGAAAAGATCAACAAAATTGACAAACCTTTGGCAAGATTCACTAAAAAAAAAAGAGAAAGAACTCATATAAACAAAATCCAAAATGAAAGGGGAGAAATCACCACAGGTACCATAGATATATAAAATATTATCGTAGAAACCTATGAAGAATTATATGCCACCAAATTTAACAATCTAGAAGAAATGGATAAATTTCTAGAACAATAAAATCTTCCTAGACTGAGTCATGAAGAAGTAGATAGCCTAAACAGACCCATAAGCAGGGAGGAAATAGAAACAACTATCAAAAACCTCCCCCAAAATATATAAAAGTCCAGGACCAGATGGTTATACTAGTGAATTCTATCAAACATTCAAAGAAGACTTGGTTCCTATCTACTCAAAGTCTTCCAAATAATTGAAGAAGAAGCAATACTTCCAAACACATTTTATGAGGCCAACATAACCCTCATACCAAAACCTGGCAAGGACAATCCCAAAAAAGAAAACTGCAGAGCAATATCTCTAATGAATACAAAAGCTAAATTCCTAAATGAAATACTAGCAAATCAAATACAACAACTCATAAAAAAAACAACTCATCAAGATTAAGTGAGATTCATCTCGGAATCACAAAGATGGTTCAACATACGTAAAACAGTTAACGTAATACACCATATCAACAAAACAAAGAACAAAAACTATGTGATCCTATCAATAGAAGCACAAAAGACATTTGATAAAATACAACATGATTTTATGTTTAAAACACTCAACAAATGGGTATAGAAGTAAACTATCTCAACATAATATAGGCTATTTATGACAAACCATCAGCTAACATTGTACATATTAAATGGCAAAAAAATTGAAGACTTTTTCTCTAAATTCAGGAACAGGACAAGGCTGCCCACTCCCTCCACTCTTATTCAATATAGTGCTGGAAGTTCTAGCCAGAGCAATCAGACAAGAGAAAGAAATAAAAGGCATTCATATTGGGAAAGAAGAACTACAGGTTTCATGTTTTACAGATGATATGATCCTGTACATCGAAAACCCCAAAGACTCCACAAAAAGACTATTAGAAACAATAAACCAATACAGTAAGGTCACAGGATACAAAATTAATATACAGAAGTCTATTGCCTTCCTATATGCCAACAATACAACATAAGAAAACAAACTCAAAAGAAAAGAATACCTTTTATGGTTGCACCAAAATAAATAAAATACCTAAGAATAAACATAACAAAGAATGTAAAGGACTCATATAATGAAAAAAACAAAGCACTGTTAAGGGAAATCGAAAAAGATACAATAAAATAAAAAAATATTCCTTGTTCTTAGATAGGAAGAGTAAATATAGTCAAAATGACCATATTACTCAAAGCAGTATACAAATTTAATGCAATTCCCATTAAAATTCCAATGTCATTTTTTAAAGAAATGGAAGAAAAAATCATCAGGTTATTTAGAACTATAAAAACCCCGAATAGCCAAAGTAATCCTAAGGAAAAAGAACAAAGCTGGAGGCATTACAATACCTGACTTCAAATTATATTATAGAGCCACGACAATCAAAACAGCATGGTATTGACAGAAAAATAGACACTCAGACCAATGGAACAGAATAGTGAGCCCAGAAATAAAACCACATATGTATGGTCAAATCATCTTTGATAAAGAAGCCAAAAACACACAACACAGAAAAGAAAGTCTCTTCAATAAATGGTGCTGGAAAAACTGAAGAGCCACATGCAAAAGAATGAAACTTGACTACAGTTTGTCCCCTTGTACCAAAATTAATTCAAAATGGATCAAAGACCTAAATATAAGACCTGAAACAATAAATTACATAGAAGAAAACATAGGTACTAAACTCATGGACCTTGGCCATAAAGAACATTTTATGAATTTGACTCTAAAGGCAAGGAAAGTGAAGGCAAAGATAAATGAATGGGACTACATCAGACTAAGAAGCTTTTGCACAGCAAAAGAAACTGACAACAAAACAGACAGCCAATTAAATGGGAGATGATATTTCCAAACAACAGCACAGATAAGGGCCTAATATCCAAAATATACAAAGAACTCACAAAACTCAACAATAGCCCTGGCTGGTCGGCTCAATGGTACAGCGTCGGCCCGGCGTGTAGAAGTCCTGGGTTTGATTCCCAGTCAGGGTGCACAGGAGAAGTGCCCATCTGTGTCTCCACCCTTCCCCCTCTCCTTTCTATCTCTCTCTTCCCCTCCTGCAGCCAAGGCTCCATTGGAGCAAAGTTGGCCCATGCGCTGAAGATAGCTCCATGGCCTCCACCTCAGGCGCTATGGCTCTGGTTGAAATGAAGAAACGACCCAGATGGGCCGAATATTGCCCCCTAGTGGGTATGCCTGGTGGATTCTGGTCAGGCGCATGCTGGAGTCTGTCAGTCTCCCTCCTCATTTCTCACTTTGGAAAAAAAAAGCAAACAAACAAACAAAAACAACTCAACAACAAATAAGCAAACAATCCAATTAAAAAATGGGAAGAGGATATGAACGGACACTTCTCCCCGAAAAAATACAAATAGCCTAAAGATATATGAAAAGATGCTCATCTTCACTTCTTCACTAGCTATTAGAGAAATGCAAATCAAAACTACAATAAGCCCTGGCCGGTTGGCTCAGTGGTAGAGCGTCAGCCTGGCATGCAGGAGTCCCCGGTTCGATTCCCGGCCAGGGCACACAAGAGAAGCACCCATCTGCTTCTCCACCCTTCCCCCTTTCCTTCCTCTCTGTCTCTCTCTTCCCTTCCCGCAGCCGAGGCTCCATTGGAGCAAAGTTGGCCCGGGCGCTGAGAATGGCTCTGCGGCCTCTGCCTCAGGTATTAGAGTGGCTCTGGTCGCAACAGAGCAACACCCCAGATGGGCAGAGCATCGCCCCCTGGTGGGCGTGCCGGGTGGATCCCAGTCGGGCGCATGCGGTAGTCTGACTGCCTCCCTGTTTCTGGCTTCGGAAAAATACAAAAAAAAAAAAAAAAATACTACAATAAGATACCACCTCACACCTGTTAGATTAGCTATTATCAACAAGACAGGTAACAACAAGTGTTGGAGAGGCTGTGGAGAAAAAGGAACTCTCATCCAGTGTTGGTGGGAATGTAAAGTAGTACAATCATTATGGAAGAAAGTATGGTGGTTCCTCAAAAAATTAAAACTAGAACTACCATATGACCCAGCAATCCCTCTACTGGGTATATACCCCCAAAACTCAAAAACACTGATACATAAAGACACATGCAGCCCCATTGTCACTGCAGCATTGTTCACAGTGGCCAAGACATGGAAACAACCAAAAAGTCTTTCAATAGAAGATAGGATAAAGAAGATGTGGTAAATATACACTATGGAATACTACTCAGCCATAAGAAATGATGACATCGGATCATTTACGACAACATGGATGGACCTTGATAACATTATACTGAGTGAAATAAGTATATCATAAAAAACTAAGAACTATATGATTCCATACATAGGAGGGACATAAAAATGAGACCCATGGACATGGACAATAGTGCAGTGGTTACCAGCAGGTGGGGAAGGGTGGAGAGGGAGGGGATGGGAGGAGAAGAGAGGCATAAATAAAACCAAATAAAAGGTGACGGAGGGCAATTTGACTTTGGGTGATGGGTATACAACATAATTCAATGTCAAAATGATCTGGAAATGTTTTCTCTGAATCTAATCAATCAATGTCACCCCATTACAATTAATTGTCTAAATTTAAAAAAAAAGTCATAAAAATGCCTGCCTTACCTTCCTAATCTGGTTGAAGGTCAGATCAAGTGAGATCATATGTATTAAGTATTATTTTATAAACTGAAAACTGTTATACATATCACATACAGAGTACTTAACAAATGCTATGTCAATTTATGCTAATAATGATTTTTAAATAGTAATCCAAACCAATTTCTTAGTAATTGCCATTCATTGTCCATTAGGTATTTACTCTAGACCATACCAATGGAAGAACACCACTGTAAGTCTATTGGTGGTTGTATAATATTCAGTGCCAACATTTTTCAAGCTCCCTCAACATCAAGACATTGGGTCTAGAAAACTCCAGTAATGGGGGTAAAAACTGAGAGGCAGAAGTCAACTCCAGTGGAGATGCTGTCCCCTAGTCCTGGCTTCCTAGTTTCAAATATTATGAAACAGTTATTGCTATGGATACATATACACACTGACAAGAAAAATCAAACAAGTAAACTCCATAAGTCTTACTTTTAACACTTGACAACAGCACTGTATAAATGTTTCTAGATCAAGCACATGTTCTATAACTTCAGAAGCTACAACAGCATCAAATGTTTCCGCAGTTTCTTCCACGATATCTTCCAGGGAACATGCTTTGTACTCTACTCTCGTATCCAAGACTGGATCAAATGATTTATGGTGCTGAGCTGTTTTAATGTTCTCATCCACAGGATCAATTCCAATAACTGAAGCCCCAAGCCGCCCTAGAGGCTAATGGTATAAAAAAAAATGTTACCCTCAGGAAGAAAATAGAACACATGTTAGCAATAAAAAGCTTATTAAAAAGGCAACAAAATTAACCATGAGGGGATATTACTGAAAATCGTTTATGGAAACGTGGATATTCATTATCATTTTCTCTAGCTTGTACACATTGAAAATTTCTACAATAAAAAAGTTTATTCGTATCCTGCTGACTACACCAAAAAAAAAAAAAAAAAAGCTTAAAAGTAAGAACAATGACCGCAACAACAAAAAACTCATCAATTACTTAAGAACAGTGAAAAATATTGTCTATATTCTCTAGGTACATTTAACATGCAGATAGTACAGTATTGATATATTTAAAGTGTAATAAATGTAACTTATTGTAAAAACAGCAAAATTTTCTGGTATTTAAAATGTCTAAGGAACAATTTTTTCTTGATAGCTTTTTCTGCAACTGACTAGAAGTGAATTTTCATAGCTGTCTTCTTTCAACTTTTATATTCAATCACTTTCCAAAAATACCCGTTTTAAAACACAGCCTTGATATTTATCAAAACTTGCATAGTGTTTATTTTACAACTCTTTAGTCAATAAGTGAAAAATATAAATCAAATTATTTTAACTTGAGACATAAGATCTGCAGTAATACACGGAGAAGATTGTAGAACACATACGTAGTAAGATTTTACTCATTTATAATCTGATACACCGTCTATTCTTAATTCTAAGAAATGTATTTTCACATATGTTACATTTCCTGATATGACTGATGTCAGAGAAACCAGACCACTGCCATATGAAGAACACATTTCTCTGCACGGGGAAACAGCTATGCATCCAAGGCTCCTGCCAGGCTCCTCCCAGCTTGCTGTTATGGACCTCCACAATACCACATCCCAATGAACCTTCACTTACATTTATATCCTATACCATTGCGTAAAATATCTTTCAAATATCAGATTATAATGTAGCATTGAAACAAAAAGTTACTGTGTGGAAAGAATACAAAATAGATTACTATAAAATAAAGCAAATTTTCACAGAGAGAATGAAGTCTTCCAAGTACCCCATGAGATGGGAAGAGCCCCACAGACAGACAAAACTGTTCATTTTTGATACTGAAGCAGAGACAAACGGACCGCTTATTGTGGCATCTAAACCTCTGAACATTGCCTGATCTCTTGGGAGAGAAGAGACAACATGATTTCCAAAGCTATTCGAATGACTACTGCTTCATATTTGTGTTAAAAAAAAAAATCCCTCACTATAATTTTCTGTATTTGTTATATTTTTTAAGAAAATATTATTTTTAGAATAATAAAAATAGTAAAAACATTACTTTTTATTTTAGGAAGAGAGAAATATCAATTTGTTGCATCACTTATTTACACATTCATTGATTCTTTTTTATTTGAAAGAAAGAAGGGAAGGGGAGAGAGAGAGAGGCATAAACTCATTCCACTTAGTTGTGTCACTGATTACTTCTCACATGTGCCCTAGCCAGGGCTCAAACTGGCAACCCCTGGATCCAACCAGCAACCTTCGTGCTACAGAAAGACATTCTATCTACTGCGCCACCAGTGAGGGGACAAATGATTCTTGTATGTGCCCTAAACGGACCAATCCCACAACCTTGGCGTTTCAGGAAGACACTTGAGCTACTTGGCCAGGGTTCAAAAACATCAGCCATTTTTTAATGAAAAATATTATTTGTTAAAAGGATAAATAAGCCTGAACAGGTGGTGGCGCAGTGGATAGCCAGCCTGGGATGCAGAGGACCCAGGATGAAACCCCAAGGTCGCCAGTTGGAGCACAGGGTCACTGACTTAGCATGGGATCACAGACATGACCACATGGTCGCTGGATTGAGCCCAAAGGTCAGTGGCTTGAGCCCAAAGGTCACTGGCTTGAAGCCCAAGGTTGCTGACTTGCACAAGGGGTCAAAAAAAAAAAAAAGGATAAATGAGGCATAAGTCCACTTTTAATTTTTTTTTCCCAGTTAAAAATGGCAGGAAAATTATAAATCACTTACTTCAGTTAACAATCCACCACCACAGCCAACATCTAGAATCTTCATCCCAGACAAAGGTTTTCCTGGTTGGTGATTATGAATTGTTTTTAAAAGATTGTCTCTTTTTAAAAAATTTAAAACATATAAAAATTAATTTTATCAATTAAGTCTTAAAAATGTACAATTTTCAATGAAATACTAAACTCTCATTTTAATTGGTTTATTGATTTTTGGGAGTAAACAGACCTTTCATTTTCAGCATTAAATAATTATGTTTAATTTATAAGATAGTTTTAATAATCAAAAGCAAAGCTCTTGAAATAATCTAGAGATAATGACAATTATTTTAGTCATGATCAAAAAAAAGAACTTTAAAAATAACCTAGTTTAGATTAATCTAATTTATTTGCTTGAGATATCACATCACCTATTGGCTACATGGTCAGTACTTGCCACACCCATTTCGTGTCTGCAACAAATAGGTTATTTAACAGGGCTCAGGAGAAGCAGATTAGAAATCTGTATTTTCAGAATTTGCCCATATTTCCTTCTAACTTGAGCCTCTTTTAAACTCCTAAGTTAGTGGTGTTTTCATAATCATGTATCAGGCATCCAAAATAGGTAAACTTAACTTTAAGATAATCATAGTAATACTTTACCACATAAACACCTCATGTATGTGAACACACCCACACTCACACAGATAGATATATACCTAACAGTATTATAAACTAAACTTTTAAGTTGGACTACATATGAATTTTAATTATACCCACATTAAAATAAATGTTATATATAATAAAGATATCTTAGGATATCTTTTATTGCTATTAAAATTGACTTCTAAGAATAACCTCAACAGTGGTTAAGTAGATAATGTTGTAACATACGGAAAGGACCCATTTCAAATAAAGTCCAATTCATTCTTCACACATCAGCTAAAATGACTCTTTTATATCATAATTTAGATCATATCTCCCCCTTCAATGGCTTCAATGCTCAGAATAACCATAACTTGCTCTGCCCTGACTAATCTTTTTAAATAATGATGTCACTATAGTTTGAATAGAGTCGTTCTCAAGCTGAGGGTATATCCAAATAATCTGGAAGGTTTGCTAAAGCACAGCCCAGTGACTCCCCCTGCCCCTTGGGCCCCAAGTAGTAGGTGAGACCTGAGAATTTTGCAGTTCTAACAAGTTCCCAGGTGATACTGAGGTTCTTAGTCCAGGTGCCTACCCCTTGAAAATCACTGATCCAGCCTAAAGATTGACATTTCGCTTCTCTTTGCCTTAGTGTTTCAGTAATCCACAAAGCCAGTGGTAGTCAAAAGGTGCCAGTGTTTCCCTTTGAACTGCACTGATCCTGGATAAGCAAGCAAAAACCAATCAGGAAGTTCCTTGAAGGCAGCCTGAGTCTGATATTCTGTGTCATTATAGTGCCATGCCCATGTCAGCTGTTCTAACATGTTTAGTAAACAAAAAAATGAATAAACGTAAGAATGAATAAACAATTTCTAGAAAACTGAAGTCTAATGAAACCTTGCCTTTACTCTGACAGTAATTAAAAGTTCCTAAAGTATATGGACTATGTTTAGAAAAATGAATGTCTTAGCAGCTTTTACAGTGTCTAGCCCCAAGCTCTGTACAGGGTAAGTTCTCAATAAATATTTGTTGAAGTGAAATATCTCAGTAGTATTCCCTTTATTAGGACTGCCTAGATCAAAGTTGCTATAAAATGACCTCAATGCCATAAGACCCTAGTTCCTTTTCATAGGATTTAACTCTATTTCACCAGATGATGTCCAAAATGCTTCAAGTTACTTCACAAAAGCAGCCTAGAACTTGGGTGATGTTATCAAAAAAATTAATGGTTTCAAACAATGGACATTGAAGAGACTCTCCCTATCGTCTAAAGTGAAATTAAAATACAGCACTTAGAACATAGGTTTAAACCAAGAGAAAAACGAACTGAAAAGAATTATTAAAAAGATTTGCATTTTAAAAGACTTAGAATGTCTGGAATGTTACCTAATGAATGGCACCCTGAGGTCGTTCATTGAATGAAGAGGTGCATATGCTCCTTGCTCATCCCACCACCTGTGAGCCAGGGCCAGGAAGGTTTTGAGCTCACTGCTGTCTATAGTGGTTCGAGGAGTACTGTACAGTCTAGTCCCAGGGGATCTAAGAAGTTGAAATGAAGAGCCAGGCAAAAAGTGCTGTTTTTAAAAATGTAACATAAATACATTATGTAGAAAGATATTCTAGTTTACTATTTATTAGATTCTACAAATATGTATTGCCCATTTCTGATCCTTCAAAACTAAGTTTACTTATAATCATACTGCTTCTAAATATATTTTTATTCACAAATAAAACAAAATTAATCTGCTTTTGAAGTACAATGAAAATGAAAGTATAAAACTTGGCTTTCTGGCCCTGGCCAGTTGGCTCAGTGGTAGAGCGTTGGCCTGGTGTGTGGATGTCCTGGGTTCGATTCCTGGTCAGGGCACACAGGAGAAGCACCCATTTGCTTCTCTACCCTTACCCCTCTCCTTTTTCTCTATTTTTCTCTTCCCTTCCTGCAGCCAAGGCTCCACTGGAGCAAAGTTGGCTCAGGCACTGAGGATGACTCCATGGCCTCCGCCTCAGGTGCTAGAATGGCTCGAGTTGCAACAGAGCAACGCCCCAGATGGGCAGAGCATCACCTCCTAATGGGCTTGCCAGGTGGATCCCGGTCGGGTGCATGCGGGAGTCTTTCTCTCTGCCTCCCCACTTCTCACTTCAGAACAATACAAAACAAACAAACAAACAATAAAAAAACCTTGGCTTTCTGAGTCACATTTAATAATAGTAGTAGGAGTATTAGTAGTAGCAGTAACCATTTACTGAGCACTTACTAAACACTGTTACTATTTAAGAACTCAATATATATTTATATCATACATCATCACATCAAATCTTCCAGACAACTTTATAAGGTAGGTACATACTAGTATTATCTCTATTACACAGATAAGAAAAGGGAAGCTCAGAGAGATTAAGTGGTAGAGTCAGGATTTGAACCTACGTGCCTCCTTCTTCTTTTCTCCATTTCTACTGCTACCATTCTAGTCCAAGCTTCCATCATTTCTTGCTTGAATCACTATCCTAGCCTTCTAATTAGTTTTCCTGCTTCGTATCTTACCTCCCCCTCCCCCCCACACACAATCTTTTCTCCGTAACTATCTACTACCTTCCTTATCCTCCCCACTTCAGCCATGTGGGCTTTCTTTCAGTTCTTTGAACTGACATGCTTGCTCCTTCTTAGATACTTTGTATATGTTGTTCCTTCTCCCTGGAATATTATTCTTACATTACCCTTTCCCTCCTCTTTATACCTATTTAATTCCTTTTTCTTTCAGCTCTTAGTTTGAATGAGATATCATCTAGAACAGGGGTCCCCAAACTACGGCCCCGCAGACCGCATGCGTCCCCCTGAGGCCATTTATCCGCCCCCACCACACTTCCAGAAGAGGCACCTCTTTCATTGGTGGTCAGTGAGAGGAGCATAGTTCCCATTGAAATACTGGTCAGTTTGTTGATTTAAATTTACTTGTTCTTTATTTTAAATATTGTATTTGTTCCCGTTTTGTTTTTTTACTTTAAAATAAGATATGTGCAGTGTGCATAGGGATTTGTTCATAGTTTTTTTATAGTCCGGCCCTCCAACGGTCTGAGGGACAGTGAACTGGCCCCCTGTGTAAAAAGTTTGGGGACCCCTGATCTAGAAAGTCTTCCCTGATTCTCAAAACTGGTACTGCTTCATGGGGCAATGTGATTATTGGATCTTGTCTCTAACACTTAAGCACTATGAGAGCAAGGCATGGACTGTCTCGCTTACCATTTTATTTCTAGACTAGCACATTTCCTGGAACACAGTTGGTGCTCAGGGAACATTTGTCAAATGAATAACTTGGGGGAGGAGGTGCAGAAAAACATAATTCACATAATTTTTTTAAAATTATTATTAAGTGAGAGGCAGGGAGGCAGAGACAGACTCCCACAGGCACCCCGACTGGGAACCACCCAGCAAGCCTGCTACCAAGCAATGCTCTGCCCCACTGGGCCGCTGTTCTGTTGCTTGGCAACTGAGCTATTTTAGTGTCTGAGGTGAGGCCATGGAGCCATCCTCAGCGCTCAGGGCCAACTTTCCTCAAACCATTCAAACCATGGGTATAAGAGGGGAAAAGAGCAAAAGAGATAGGGGAGAAAAGGGGTAGAGAAGCAGATGGCCACTTCTCCTGTGTGCCTGACCAGGAATTGAACCCAGGACTTCCACACACTGGGTCCACACTCTACCACTGAGCCAACTGACCACCTAAATTTTTTTTTAATTAGATGGTATCAAACAGACAACTACACCAAGTTCTGTGTCAACGTACATGATAGGAAAATCCTCCAAAGATAAAAGAGAGCAAGTTTGTTACATTAAAATAGGTAATGCCATTCAAATTTGTAGTATGTTTTTCTTAGATACATATAATACATTCTATATTGATTACTTATTACCCTATTAAGAGTTAAATGTCACTCTTCTTCAATATTATCTTATGAATACTACCTTCCTTATCCATGCTTTGTGCAAAGGCTCTGTAATCAAGGAATAACTTACAGTAGATAACAGTAGGTGGTTACTCAATTAACTATAAGAATGATTTCAGCGTGGGGGCCAGTGGCGCAATGGATAACACGTCTGACTACGGATCAGAAAAATGATTTCACTACACCCAATCTTTAAGGAGCCAGCTCATTTACAAGTAGAAGCATGCACGCACATCTTAATCCTAAGCAATATTTTTTACAAGGTTAGAAATTGGTTTATAAAATAAGAATACAGAAAGATATTAATTTGATTTAATCTTACTACCTAAAATGTACTTATCTATCTTATCATACTATTTATGTTGCACCCAAATCATTTATAATTTTAAGCACTGCATTATTTGTGTCCTGCCATAAGGATATTATGAGAAAGTAAAAAGTAGTTCTCCAAGTCATATAGTCTTGTATTAAAAATAAAAGACTAGATAAAGGGTATGTGCTATATACTGTCTTACAGTTTTTCTGTGGATTTAAAACATTCCAAATTTAAAAGTTGCTAGAAAAATAAGAATATTTAGATAAGTAAAAGCTACCTTAATCAAATCTCATGAGCTATAAATCTTGACAGGGCTTATTAAACACAACCAATATAAAACTATTATTCACATCACTATATAAATATTTGCCACAGTAATGAATAAACTTACCTGTAACTTTTCATTGTATTCAAGCAAGCAGAAGTCATTCTATTGGATTTGAACCACATGATCCTGTATTTACTGAAAACCCATGGTTTAATTTGTAGAGTCCAACTGAGCTGATTCTCTAAATAAACTGAAAAATATATTAAATGTCTAGAGAAAGCATGGTATGAATCCCTAAGATACATGTACTGAAGAAACTATTTCATATGGCAATCTTACATTATAATTGATAAAAGGGTTTCTTCTTAATTTTGGATTTTATTCTAAAAGATAAAATAAAGGTCTTGCATTCTGCCATCTAACTCTAATCAGACATAGCTGAAATTGTCATTAGCAAAAATAAGTAATGCATATGTAAAAGTTTTTCATGTCATTGGTTTTTGCATTCATATTATGCTGCACAAAATTATTTTAAAAATGTGATATTTAAATTAAAACTACATTACCTTTTTTTTAGATTTTATTTATTTATTTTACAGACAGAAGAGAGAGAAGGACAGGAAGCAAGAAAGATCAACTCAGTTTAGTTGTTCATTGCTTGATTGCTTGTCACTTGTGCCTTGACCACGCAAGCCCAGGGTTTTGAACCAGCGACCTCAGCACTCCTGGTCAATACTCTATTCAACACAGTCCAGGCTAAAACACATTAATTTTTAAATGAGAGTAATAATGACTCTGAGATTATTTGTCAAAACTAGTTCAAATTCTGTCACTTCCATGTCAACTACAAGAATGGGTCTTATATATATGTTCAACATGCTTTGCAGAAGAAAAAACTGTCTTATAAAACATTAGAAGTAACACTCATCTAGTCCATGTTCAAACTTACATAGGGACCTGCTTTGTGAACTATATACTCTGCTGCAGAATATTCAATTATTCAATAACATTTAGACAAAGTAGATCTTAGAGCAAAGAAAATTACCATGCTCACTACTTTATGATAAAGAGGACAATCCACCAAGGAGACAAAGCAATCCTAGATGTGTATGTGCCAAACACATGAAGCAAAACATGTGAAGCAAAAATAGAACTGAGAGGAGAAATAAATCTACAACTATAGTTGGAGATTTCAACACCCCTTTCTCAGTCATGGATAGTGCCACTAGACTGAAACACAGCAAGGATACAGAAGAACTAGTAACATCATCAACCAAATAATATCTACCTGAAATTTATAAACCATTCCACCCAAACAAAAACAATATACATTCTTTCAAGCATGCATGGAGCATTCATAATGATAGGCCATATTCTGGAATATAAAGCAAACCTTCACAAGTTTAAGAGAAGTAAAATCATATAAACTACTTTCTCTGACTACAATGGACTCAAACTAGAAATAAAAGAAAGACAACATTAAAAGAACAAAACAAAAATTAAATAAGACAATTCTAAACAATCCATGAGTTAAGACAAAGTCTGAGGGAAACAAAACTGAAATAAATGAAAATATCCAATATATAAAAACCTGTGAAGATAGTTAAAAGTAGTAGTTAGACAGTAACTTATAGCATTAAATATGCATATTAGAAAGGTCTGAAGTCAACAATCTAAGTTACCGCCTCAACAAACTAGAAAAAGAAGTGAAATAAACCCAAAGTGAGCAGATTGAAGAAAATAATAACAGTAGAAACTAATAACACCTAAAACAAAACAGCAAAAAAATAAATCAAACCAAAAGTTAATTCCTTTAAAAAAATCAATAAAATTAATAAGCTTCTAGCAAGGCTGACAAAGGAAGAGAAAACCTATATGACCACTATCAGGAACTTAAGAGGGGCTATCACTATGAACCCAAGAAACATAAAAAGGATGATAAGGGGCCCTGGCCGGTTGGCTCAGCGGTAGAGCGTCGGCCTGGCGCGTGGGGGACCCGGGTTCGATTCCCAGCCAGGGCACATAGGAGAGGCGCCCATTTGCTTCTCCACCCCTCCCTCCTTCCCCTCTGTCTCTCTCTTCCCCTCCCGCAGCCGAGGCTCCACTGGAGCAAAGATGGCCCTGGCGCTGGGGATGGCTCCTTGGCCTCTGCCCCAGGCGCTGGAGTGGCTCTGGTCACGGCAGAGCGACACCCCGGAGGGGCAGAGCTTCGCCCCTGGTGGGCATGCCGGGTGGATCCCGGTCGGGCGCATGCGGGAGTCTGTCTGACTGTCTCTCCTCGTTTCCAGCTTCAGAAAAATACAAAAAAAAAAAAAAGAAGAAAAAAAAAAAGGATGATAAGGGAACACCAAAATCTCTACACAGAGAAATTCTACAATTTAAACAAAATGGACTAATTGCATGAAAATCACAAACTACCAAAAATCCATACAAGATGAAACAGGTTGCCTGAATAGTCCTATAACTAACTACTAAAGAAATTGAATTCAGAGTTAAAACTTTCTGACAAATAAATCTCCAGGTTGAGGTTGCTTCACTGGTGAATTCTACCAAACAGTTAAGAAAAAAAAAATACAACCAATTCTATCCAATTTGTTCCAAAAAACACCCTCTCACCCAATTTATAAAGCCAGAATTACTCTGAAAAAAACAAACAAACAAAGATAGTACAGCAAAGAAAACCACAGACTGATTTCTCTCATGAGCAGACACAAAATTCTCAACAATTAGTAAAGAGAATCTAGCAACATATAAAAAGAATACTATAGGACCTGGCCAGGTGGCTCAGTGCATAGAGCATCATCTATCCGTGCCATGATTGCCAGTTTGATCCCAGTCAGGGCACATAGGAGAAGCAATCAATGAATACACAACTAAATGGAACAATGGGTCGATGCGTCTCTCTCTCCCTGCCTCTCCCTTCCCTGTCTCTCTCTTTCTCAAATCTATGGGATAATTAAAAGTAAATAAATAAATAAATAGAAGACTAGAGCACCACCAAGTGGGACTTATTCCAGCTATGCAACACTAGTTCCACCTTAGAAAATCAATGTCATCTACCATATTAATAATCAAAAGAAAAACCACATAATCTTAATAACTGATGTGAACCAAATGTAACTGGAAATAAACATGCTATATTACTGATTTACTGATATCAGTCTGACTAGCCATAAAATAGAGCTAAATAAGAATGTGCTAACGAAGGAAGCTTATAAAAGAATTTCTGTAACATAATAAGTTCAGTTTGCTACTCTTATAACCATGATTCAATATTACTAGTTTAGAAATCACAGTTATATATTACTAACTTAGTAATCACAAAATTATATAATCAAGCCTGTACTGTGACCTCTCGCCAAGTCCCTGTTACAGCTAACAGACATGTTCCCTTCTGGCTGGCGCACATCAAGGATTAACATGGGAGCAGAAGGAATAGCTTAAGCAGAAGCTACACCTCGAGCACCCTTCCCCACCCTTTCCTCACTCCCATCCCACTGAGACTTACAGTTCTGATTCTCGCTCAAGGTCCAGAGGACAGCCTGACTGTAGAAATCTGTGGACACTTGTTACATGGAAAAAAAAATCTTAATTTATACATTACTTGCTAGCTTCAGTTTCTGTAACAAGCAACGGAATGGACTCGCAGCCAGCTCCGGGAGATGTGTGGCCTTCAATCTGTTAATCAAATAAACTAACTGTTCTAAGCCTCCTCTGCAAAGAACTCTCAACCCCCTCCTTTCAATTCCTCTGGCCTATTTTTTGTTCACCCTCTCCCTTCTCTCTCCTTGTAAACCCCCTGCCCACACCAGAAAAGTGAGGTGAGTTTTGAGGATAGGAGTCCCGCTAGCTCTTCAGGTGGCCAGCACTTGAATACACCTCTCTCCTTCTCATCAGCACCGGTGCTGTGTAATTGGTTTTCATGGTGACAGGCAGCTGGACCTCAGGGTCATTTTTCCGGTTTCAAAAACATTTGACAAAACCACACCCATTTATGATAAAAAATTCTCAGCAAACTAAGAATAGAAAAGAAATTCTTCAATCCACAGGGTATCCATAAAAATCCTATATAGCTCACAAGTACTTAATGGTGAAAGAGTAAGTGCTTTATCCCTAACATGAGCAACAAGACCAGAATGCCCATTCTCATGACTCCTACTCAACACAGTACTAAGAAGCAAATGAAAGGCAAATATTTATAGAATGGACAGGAAGAAATAAAACTGTCCTAATTTGAGGGGGGGAGCTTCTGAACTAATATGTAAGTCCAGCAAGGTCACAAATTACAATGATACACACACAAAAGTGAGTTGTTTCTATATACTACTAATAAACAGTTGGAAAGCAAAACTCATTTAAAATCAATCCAAAAGAGAATGAATTACTTCCACTGTTGTAGATATCAAAACAAAACATGTACAGGGTCTGTATGCTAAAAATTTACATTAAAAACTGATAAAAGAAATCAAAGACAACCTAAAAAATGGGAGACCTACTGAGTTCATGAATTAGGTGATTCAACATCACTTCTCCCCAAATTGATCTGTATGTTTAACACAATTTCTATGAAAATCCCAATAGCCTTTTTTTTGTAGATATAGACAAGCTAATTCTAAAATTTATATGAAAAGGCAAAAGAAGTAGCTAAAACAATATTAAAGAAAAAGAACAAAATTGCAGAAATCACAATACCCAATTTTAAGACTTACCGTAGAACTACAGTAATCAAACCAGTGTGCTGTTGGAGGGGGACAAACTCAAATATCAACAGAGACAGACGAAAACGTCACCCAACTGGTTTATCTACACTGGTGCAAAAGCAGTTCAACGAAGGAAAATGCAGTCTTTTCTATAAGTAGTGTTGAAACAACAGGACAAAACAAATAAAAAACCCCTTCAACCTAAATCTCTTATCTTAAGCAAAAATGAACTCAAAATATATAATTGATCTAAATGCAAAATTATAAAACTTTTAGATAAAAATATAGAAAATCATCATGAGTTAGGGTTAGGCTAGAGTTCTTACATCTGACACCAAAAGCACAGTCCTTTTCTAAAAAGCAAGTAAATGGGATTTGATTAAAATTAAAAACTTTTGCTCTGACAAAGACCCTGTTAAGAAAAACAAAAGACAAGTCACAGACTGGGAGAAAATACTTTGAAAAAATATATATCCCACAAAGAACATATATCTGGGTATAAGGTAAGTCTTTAAACTCAATAGTGAAAAAACAAAACACAACTCCTATTAAAAAAAAATCAAGCAATTGAATTATAAAATGGATGTGGCTATTATAAAATGGTTATAAAAAGATGAACATACAGCCTGACCAGGCGGTGGCGCAGTGGAGCAGTGGTAGTCAACCTGGTCCCTACTGCTCACTAGTGGGCGTTCCAGCTTTCATGGTGGGCAGTAGCAGAGCAACCAAAGTATAAATTAAAAGATAGATTTAACGGCCCTGGCCGGTTGGCTTAGTGGTAGAGCATCTGCCTCAGGCGCTAGAATGGCTCTGGATGCAACAGAGCGACGCCCCAGAGGGGCAGAGCATCGCCCCCTGGTGGGCATGCCGGGTGGATCCCAGTCGGGCGCATGCGGGAGTCTGTCTGACTGCCTCCCCATTTCCAGCTTTGGAAAAATGAAAAAAATGAAAAAAAAAAAAAAAGATAGATTTAACTATAATAAGTTGTTTTACAAAGATTTATTCTGCCAAACTTAGTGAAAATCTGACATAAAGTACTTGGTAAGTAATTATTATTATATGCTTTAACTTGCTGTAATTCTGCTTTATAAATTTTACAAAGTAAAGTTACTTCCCTACTTTATAAATCACCATTACTGTGGAACTGGTGGGCGGTTAGAAAATTTTAGTACTAACAGAGATACAAAAGTGGGCAATAGGTATAAAAAGGTTGACTACTCCTGAGATAGAGCATTGGACTGGGACGTGGAGGACCTGGGTTCAAGATCTCGAGGTCGCCAGCTTAAGCGTGGGCTAATTGGGTTTGAGCAAGGCTCACCACCACGGTCGCTGGCTCGAGCAAGAGGTCACTCGGTCTGCTGTAGCCCCCCAGTCAAGGCACATATGAGAAATCAATCAATGGACAGCTAAGGAACTGCAACGAAGAATTGATGTTTCTCATCTCTCTCCCTTCCTGTCTGTTTGTCCCTCTCTCTGACTCTCTCTGTCTCTGCCACACACACACAAAAAGATAAACATACATTTCATCATAGAGGATATACAAATACAAACAAGCACAAAAAGCAATGTTAAGTATCAATAGCCATTAGAGAAATACAAATGAAAGCCACTATATACCTATCAAATTGGCTAAAATTTAACCATCCTGATATTTCCAAGTATGGATCAGGAGATGAAGCAAGTACATCTTTTATACATTGCTGGTGGGAATGTAAAACAGTACCGACACCATGGAAAGCAGTTTAGCAATTTCTAATAAAGTTAAACATACATTTACCATACAACCCAGGATTTGCAATTCTGGCCACTAATCCCAGAGACATGAAAACTTATATCCACACAAAAATCTCTACACAACTATTCATAGCAAGTTTATTCATAATAATAAAGAACTGGAAATAACCAAAATATCCTACTATAGGTGAAGGGTTACAAACCATTGTTGTATTGTGAAATGCTACTCAGAAATCACAAAGAATGAACTATAGATATACACAACAATTTAGATGGATTTCAAGCATATTTATGCTGATTTGGAAATAAAAATTTCAAAAGATACATACTGTAGGATTCCATTTATATAACATTGTTGAAATGGCAAAATTCCATTAATGAAGAACAGATCAGTGATTGCCAAGGGTTAAGGTTGAGGGTAGGGTCTGACTGTAAAGGAGTAAAGAGTATCTAGAAATTTCTTTGTGATTATAGAACAGGTCTGTATCCTGAATGTGGTAGTTGTTACACATATCTCTGCATGTGGTCACACACTCACACACAGTCTCTCTCTCTCTCTCTCTCTCTCTCTCTCTCACACACACACACACACACACACACACACACACACACAATGAGTGCAGGTAAAGATGATAAACTCCAAATTAGGTCTGTAGTTTAGTTAATAGTATATAAGATACTAAATGTCAATTTCCTGGCTTTAACAATGCATTATGGTTAGGTAAGATGTTATCACAGAAGGAAATTCTCTGTACTATTTTTGCAATTTCGTGTCTTAAATTATTTCAAAATTAAAAAACATTTTCATTAGAAAGCACAAAGGGTATCACTACCAAGCACCTCTCCTATCCCTAACTCTAGTTATCCTGTTTCCCTCTCTGGAGGCAACCAATATTACTAGATTTGTATGTAAGCTTCCAGAGATACTTTATACATATATCATTTTTGTGTGATCAATTTTTCGCTTATCTTATACAAAATGTAGCACAATATACACATTCTTCAGCACCTTACTTTTTTTCACCTGTCAAAAAAATGTTAATAACAGAGCATAAAGAATTTCCTTTGTAGGGCTACATGGTAACCCATTATATGCCTATCTCATAATTTATTTACACAGTCCCCTATAAATAGACATGTATTTAGGTTATTTCTAATTGTTTACTATTCTAAAAACGTAAGACTGAATTACAAAAGTAATTTCCTATATGTACATTTGAGAGTACTTACAAAGTCCCAAGAATTGTTGTGTCCAGCTCTGGCCTGTTGGCTCAGTGGTAGAGCGTCGGCCTGGCATACAGGAGTCCCGGGTTCAATTCCCGGCCAGGACACACAGGAGAAGCGCCCATCTGCTTCTCCACCCCTCCCCCTCTCTGTCTCTCTCTTCCCTTCCCGCAGCCAAGGCTCCATTGGAGCAAAGTTAGCCCGGGTGCTGAGGATGGCTCCATGGCCTCTGCCTCAGGTGCTAGAATGGCCCTGGTTGCAACAGAACAATGCCCCAGATGGGCAGAGCATTTCCCCCTGGTGGGCATGCTGGGTGGATCCCGGTCGGGCGCATGCGGGAGTCTGTCTGCCTCCCCGTTTCCAACTTCAGAAAAATACAAAAAAAAAAAATTGTTGTGTCCAATGGCAACTGCACTTATAAATTTGTAATTGCCACTCAGAGGAGTTTAATCCCATGAATAATAGATGAGAATTTCTAGTGCTGGTTTCCCCACAGTGATAATATATTGATAGTCAGCCATCCAATGTATTATCAAGTGTTTTTATCTTTGCTAATCTAACAGGTAAAAACAATATCTCAGTGTAGCTCTAATTTATCATGAGGTTAAGTGTCTTTTCTTAAGTTTAATGGTATGATGGTTTGAATGTTTGTGTCCCTACCCCCCAATTCATATTTTAACCCACAAGGTAATGGTATTAGATGGGGCCTTTGTGGGGTGAGATTAGGAGGGTGGAGAGAGCCCTTATGATTGCTTTAGTGCCCTTGCAGAAGAGATCCCAGAAAACAGAGTAAGAAGGCTCTGTCTATGAACCAGGAAGTGGGCTCTCACCAGACACACTATCTTGGGCTTCCCAGTCTTCAGAACTACTGTAAAAAAATAAATTTCCTTCGTTAGTAAGCTAACCAGTCTGTGGTATTTTGTTATAGCAATACCAATGGATTAAGACAAATGGTTATTTATATTTTGTGTCTTGTCTTTTATCTGTACTACTTTTTAAGACTCAGTTAAAATACCATCTCCTTTATGACTTTAGGTAGGTAAATGAGATAGTATTAGATAATTGCGTAAACTACAACACATAGATAAGGATATATAAGGTATTATGAAACTGAGCTTCAGATATTTTAACACTGTTCCTGCTCTCTACTCAGTGATGATCCCTATCTCCCTCTTACCTCCTCTATATCTGGCAAATTAGTCCCTCAGTCATTAGTACTGATAGAATTCTCAAGAGCTTTAAAAACTACCTCAACAAGACTGACCAGATAGTGGCACAGTATTGACCTGGGATGCTGAGGACTCAGATTCGAAACCCTGAGGTCTCCAGCTTGAGCGCAGGCTCACCAGCTGGAGTGGGGTCGCTGGCTTGAGCATGGGATCATAGACATGACCCCATGGTCGCTGGCTTAAGCTCAAGGTCACCGGCTTGAGCAAGGGGTCACTGGCTTCGGTGGAGCCCCCTGGGTCAAGGCATGTATGAGAAGCAATCAATGAGCAACTATAGTGCTACAACTACAAGTTGATGCTTCTCATCTCTTTCCCTTCTTATCTGTCTGTCTCTCTCTCACACTGAAAACAAACAAAAAAAACTATCTCAACACAACTGAGAAAAACTAGTTTGTATTAACAAATAGGATACTACCAAGTTCTTCTCTACCTTGAATCTGTGATCATTCTGATATGTGATTTTAAAGGAATGTGGGGAAATTTAATTTACTTCAAAAGTCATTTATCCAGCCCCTATCAGATACCACACTGACAGTGAACATGTGCTGCCAATATTTTAGTTCCAGTAATCAGCCTTTATTATCTGGATTACTCTAAGGCAGCAATTTTCAACTGGTGTGCTGCAATAGGCACACTTGTGTGCTGCAAGAATTTTTAAAACATGGAATATCTGACTATTTAGTCAGGGACACTAACCTCTTTTCCCTTATATTGCCAAATTAAGGCCCTGGCAAGTTGGCTCAGTAGCAGAGTGTCAGCCCAGCATGTGGAAGTCCCAAGTTTGATTCCCGGTCAGGGCACACAGGAGAAGCACTCATCTACTTCTCCACCCCTCACCCCCTCCTTTCTCTCTATCTCTCTCTTCCCCTCCCGCAGCCAAAGCTCCATTGGAGCAAAGTTGGCCCGGGTGCTGAGGATGGCTCCATGGCCTCCGCCTCAGGCACTAAAATGGCTCCAGTTGCAACAGAGCAACGCCCCAGATGGGCAAAGCATCGCCTCCTAGTGGGTTTGCCAGGTGGATCCCCATAGGGGCACATCGGGAGTCTGTCTCTCTGCCTTCCCACTTCTCACTTCAGAAAAATACAAACAAAACAAACAAACAAATCCAGCCAACACAATAGCCATCTGGTGTGAATTAATCAAAATATACCTATTTTTTTTGTCAGATCAGCAAAAAACATATTTTTTAGTGTGCTGCAGAATTTTAGTAGTTTGTGTGTCATGAGATGAAAAGGTCAAAAATTGCTGCTCTAAGGTCTCACTGAGCCTAGTCTTGACTGCCTCTGGGCCACTTTCTAGACAACTGTCAAGTATCATTTCTTAAACTTAAGTCTGAGTGTGTTGTTTCTTCTGTAATTCCCCACTGTCCTCAAAATAAAGTCAATCACAGGAGCTATACCTAGTCTTTCATGGACTTGTTATGGCCTAAAAAGTCTCCTGTCTTGCCCCTTGCCACTCTGCCCCCATCTCCAGCATCCACACTACTTTTCAAGTAACACTGCAGTTTTCCAGAAACCTGCTCACAGGTATTCAAGCTGGTGTCTTTTGCTTCTAAAACTGGCCAACTCCTTCCAGACCGATCTCTAAATACCTCTTTAAGAAGATTCTCTGATCCCAAATATGTATTAGTTGTTCCTTCTATCGTCACTCCCTATATTTGGAAATATTTATATTGTATTTTTCTAAATTTCTTAAATTTAGAATCATGGTTATAAAAACCATGTTTACTGAAAAAAAATTAAAACGTATATAAAGAATGACAAAATGATAGATCACCAACTCCACTAGGTAGTCACTGCTAAAATTTTTATATATATCTATTCTCTCCATCTATATCTCTAAGTTCATAATACATACTGATTTTTTTAACATTTTTAAACATCATATATCCTACTCATTTTTTCATGTGGATACACATTGATTTAAACCATCCTTTTTGTTGGTTACCCTATTTTTCACTGTATTAGAGTACCAACTTAACTCTACTGGTGGACCTTTAAGTTTTTTTGTTGTTGTTTTGCTCCTTATATCCTAATCTTAGTTGTATCTTAATTTTTTTTCAGGAATAATTTTTTTATTAATTTTATTTTGTTCTGTTAACATGGATTCAAATGTCCCACTGAATATAACACCCTCCCCCCATCCCCGTGTCCCTATTTACACCCCTTTGCCCCTCCCTCCCTCTAACTCCCGTCCCTCTTCCCTCTGGGATTTGCAGTCCCGTTTTCTGTATCTCTGTGTTATGTATATATGATTGAACTAATCCCTTCACCTTCTCTGATCCCATCCCTTCATCCCCCTTCCCTCTGACAGCTCTCCCTCTAGTCCCTGTAACCTCGTCTGTGCCTCTATTTCCTTCCTCAGTTCACTTTGTTCCTTGGACCCCACATGAGGGAGATCATAGGATATTTGTCTTTCTCTGCCTGGCTTATTTCATTTAGCATAATAGTCTCCAGGTCCATCCATGCCATCAAAAAAGGTAAGATTTCCTTGTATCTTAACATTTTTTAAAGAGACCCTTGAGTTACTCATTTTAAAATTCTCAGTGTCTAGAATACATTACTTATTAAATGAGTTTCGTGTAGAGGATGAACTTAACTTTATGATTAACACTGGGAGGAAATAATCGAACTGTCTTCTAAAAGCATCACGTTCAGTGCGATATGTACTTAATCTTTGCCAATACCGTCCGTTGAATTAACCTATTAATCAAAAAGTAATATGGCTGCCTTAAAGTCTTTCTGAAAAGAAGCAAGTAAATGCAAACAAGATACAAATACAACGTTATTAGTGACTGTGATACAGCTGCTGGTGTCCCTTCCCGCACACGACCTTGAGACTCCGGCGGCCATATAGTCGCCGAATCCTAAGGAATTCAAACAAACTGAGACAAAGGACGCTGGATCCATGGCGGCTGCGCTCTTCTCGGCCAGGACAAGTCCTCAGCTATTTTTCCCGGCCTCTGGGAAGGGAGGGCGGCCGCCCAAAGGACAGCGAGGGCCCGCACCTCCGTAAGGGTCTACGATCCCCACGCGGAGCCCAACGGAAGCCCAGTGCCTTCGCCCGCGCCTAACACAGACCCGCACGGTGGGCAGAGCACGGAGATCTCCACACTCACCAGCCGACGTGATAAAACGACAGTCAACCTCTGTAACCCGGCACCCAGACTTAAACACGCCTAAAAAACGACCCCCAGAGCTCAGCCTGCAGACTCCCCACATCGCGACTGCAAGGATCCACCTCTTTTCCGGTCCCTCTGGTAAAAGATCCCCAGTAGAAAGGTTCCGAGAACCACTCTCGGGCAGTCTGGAATCAATCTAACCATGGTTGCATTATATGGCTATAGTTACTCTTCACCTCACATCTGTCGAATCGTGTATGTTATTAAACAATAGAATATTTCTATTATCAAAAACCAACTTAAAAATCTTTCTGGTATCTTGAAATCTCCTCAGCCTCGCTGTCCAAAGTAGCCATCAATCATGCTACTGCTTTCATGTTATGTGACCTAGGTTTTTCTTTTATTCCCTTGTAGCGCTATTTTATATTTAACAGATGTCTCCTGTGGGCATTTCTGCTCCTGTAAGACACTCTTATAATCATAAAAGCATGTTTTCTCTTAACGGTAGAATTGTATCCCCTTTCAAAGTACTCAAATATCAAGAGAGCCAGTAGTCCTGAGTATTATTTTCTGCAAGTGACCTGATATTCCGGACAGGGCATACATTAGATAGCAGGAGGCTTAATTATTCAGACTAGGCAAACTTCACTTAGAGCAAGAAAGTGATTTGTAATATTTTACCTCTAAATATATAAAAAGCCTCTCCTTGGGTAAGAATAAATTTCCAACATTATAGGTTTAAAAAGTTGTACATTTTTAACTGGAAGAGTCAAATTGGTAGTGTTCTGTGAATTAGGGAAATTTATGGTAATGGACTTTCACTTCTGGCTCCTTAGTAAAATATTGACCTCCTCCAGAGTGGTTGCAGACTTCAGTCATCTCTTCAGAGCTCCTCTCTCAAGATGGCAGAAAGCTCTGTACAAAAGACCGTTTATTTAGCATGTGTTATACAAGTATCAGTTGAAGTGACAGAACAAAGAAAAAAAGCAAAGTGCAAGTATGATTAAATAAAATTCTAAGAGCTTTACTTAAATGTTTGAATATACCACCTTGCTGGGCTTCAGGGACTTCCCACATTTTCAGTTCAACAAAGTCAATCAGTATTTTGGCTTCATACTGACAGGAAACAATACCCACCAGTGTGACTCAGATAAGCATAATTAGCTCATACTATTTTTCTCTACAAATATCAGGCTTTTCCAATGACACTTAAACTTGAGTTGTGTTACGACTAGCAGTTGTGATGTGGTAGATAGCCGTATTTCCAGATCATCGCTATGGTCTCATCCACAGATGTGTTTGAAACTGGAGTCTAAAATTTAATCTTTTTTTTTCCCTAAAGTTGGAAAGGGGGAGGCAGTCAGACTCCGGCATGCGCCCGACCGGGATCCACCCGGCACGCCCACCAGGGGGCGATGCTCTGCCCATCTAGGGCATCGCTCTGCCGCAATCAGAGCCATTCTAGTGCCTGAGGCAGAGGCCACAGAGCCATCCTCAGTGCCCGGGCAAACTTTGCTCCAATGGAGCCTTGGCTGCGGGAGGGGAAGAGAGAGACAGAGAGGAAGGAGAGGGGAAGGGGTGGAGAAGCAGATGGGCGCTTCTCCTGTGTGCCCTGGCCGGGAATCGAACCGGGACTCCCGCACGCCAGGCCGATGCTCTACCACTGAGCTAACCGGCCAGGGCCTAAAATTTAATCTTTTTAATATTTTGAAATTTAATTTATATAAACTTTTCCCATTCAACTTAAGGGTAATGTGCTCCCTTACAGCTAACAGGGTTTTTTATTGAACTTATTGGAGTGACATCCCTAAGTTTTATTAAATGACATACTACTAGAGTCACTAAGTTTCCCTCATAAATTTTCACATTAACCAAATTTCACCTAAATTAGTAACTACAGTTATTAGGATAACTTTATCTTACCATAATCAGAATGTGGCAGATTTAACCTATGTGTGTTACAGGAGAACTCTATACCTGATAAACCTTTATGCTATAAACGTTACTCATTACATATGAGTTATTTTAGGACTAATAAAAAGCTCATTTTTTCATTTAGGTTTAGACTTTACAACCAAGTTCTACTTAATATTAAAGAACCTAAGGGCTTTATGTGTTCAAGACTTGGAAATAATCTAATTCTGCCCTTACGTTGTTGAAGAAATTAAGGCCTATAATGAATGATTTGCCCAAAATTCATCAAGTAACTGAGCCAGGACAGTCCAATATATTACTATTTCCAATAAACCAAGCTTAGTACCATTTTAGAAACTTCACTGAATTAAAATAGATTTTAATATATTCCAGAGAAGAAAAACTCAGTTTAAATAAAAAGATTTCCGTAAGACAATATTTTAATTGTCTTATATAACAGGAACTTACATAATTCTTATGTAAAAATTCCCACATAAGATAAAAAAATCTCACTTAAAATTAACTATGCATCATATGCTTCTTTTAAGAACCAGAATAAGTCAAGCACTAAAACGTAAGACTGTTGGGGAAATTCACCTATTGTGTATAAACCATTAGAACCAGGCTAAAAGATATTTTACAATGGCAGAAAACACACGAGATTCCACACCAACCTTTATTTATATTTTGGGGCCTGAAACAGATCTAATAATTACCTCTTCTAAATTACATTTTATTCTCTTAATGGTGTGGCTTACCCCCAATTCCACAAAAAACAAGTATGATTAACACACTAGAAATATTTTTTAAAAGAACCTCTGACAGTTTTTATTAACCAACCCAGACCGATGATTGTATCAAAAATTGAATCTATTAATTTTCTGGTGATGTCATTTTAGAAAAGATTACATAATCAAATTATACATTTAATTAACTTATGTTAAATTTTAGCATTCACATCCCAAATCATGGAAGCCCTATTTTATACTCTTACTACTCAAGGTAAACATACTTCATTGCATGTCAACAAAATGATAAATTATCTAAATTACCCATAAAATTCTGAAAAACCCAAATATCTAATTATAACACTAATGTGTCTACTAATAATCACACATATCATGACTGTGTTTTTAAAAATGCCTAGATTTAAAAGATAAGAAGCTTGCATATTATGGCAGAGTAAATAAAACTGTCAAATACTACTTTTGGCTCTAGTTCATATCTTGCCCAAAAATGTGCATATCATAGCCAACAGAGTTTTTCTGTAGTATTTTATTTTGAAAATATTATTTCACTTGAAGATTGATCTAAAAAACATTTTAAGATATGAAAATGTAATACAACCTATTTATTACAAATTAACTGGATAATTCTACAATTAGGTATACTGTGTTAGCTCAACTACATAAAAAATATTGCACACTTTCCTTTATTTTGTCTCCAGATGTGACTGATGTCTAAACTATATAGAATTCTAAACTATTTAAAAGTTATTCTGTGAAATGTCAACTTTATAAATATCAGAACTAAATGCACTGTAAAACAACCATTTTGGTAAACATGCATTTATTCACAGTTGATTTATTTCCTCTAGATAAATGCATAACTGCTCAAAATTATTTAAGAATTTACGCAGAGGTACAAGAGCACACTATACAAATCTATTTCTACCTTCATTTTGAGGAAATACTGATCTTGGCAAAAATCTGGCATATTTTAAAATGAACTATTGCTGGTAAAAAGGCATACTTTAAAACATTTCTGTGACCTGCACCCGATCTTTTCTTTTTAAATTAAAATTTAAAAACATTTGTTTTCAAAGATTTATCTATTGTGGCATAATAATCACATAAAAACAAACCTTGAAAGCCGTTGAGCATTTAAATGCCTGTAGAGCCTTCACTTTGTAATTGCTAGCACTCACTGAGCCTAATTTTAAGAAACTGACAAAACCAAACCACTTCAATGTTATGAAACTGACACAAACCTACATAATACAGCATTCCTCCACTGAGCTGAGGTCATATTATACTTTAAAATATAAATAAATATATTGAATTGTGAGTCTTATTTCTATAATAACCCCAAAGTGTTTAAAATATGCTTCCAAAACAGAAGTGGATAACTGCAGAATATGGTTCCAGATTTGACTATTAGTGTCAAACACAATCATTCCTTATAAGTAACTAATTGGTACACTGGCTTGATTGAATCCAGTAATTTCATTTTACATGAGTGAACCATACGTTATACACACAGAGAATATATTACTTGAAAATCCCCAAATTAGGATGAGTTTAGAAAGCTGTCAAATGCTTCCAAATGAAAAAGGTCTGTTTCTGGCCCTCTTCCACACTTAAAGTTGGAATTTGACAAAAATCCATGGGTACAAATTACAAACTTTGACCAACTATTGAGATAAAACCATTTTCTTTGGGGGAGATGGGAGGAAGTACCTTTAAAACTTGTTATACAAAGTTCCAGCTGCCTTTTTGTAAAAGTACGTTCCTTAAATTAAAATCATAAAATTAAGGTGCAAGAGGTTAACAAAAATGAACTAAAGAGCTTTATTGACATCACAGTACATTCAAGAATAATTTTAAGAACATTACAGCTGAAAGAGAATGGCATGTTTATAGTCTTATTATGAACTATTTTTTGGAAAAAAAAAAAAAAAGGAATACAAAGAAATCCTATTAACTCGGAGCAGCATTTGGAAAAAGTACACCTATTTACAGATTAAAAAAAATTCTGGTTTCACCTACACAGCCACAATGTGCCTCTATAATGAGACAAGCCCTTAAAACTCATGGAATTTTTTAAACATCATGGCATCTTGCCACATCATTCCTCAGCGTTTACGGCGGGGAGGAGTTGTTGATCTGAAAAAAAAGGGAAAAGACAAAATTTAAAAATAAAAATGTATTTTAAACTAAAGAATCTGCAATTTTTAAATAAATAATATCATATAGGATTTCTAAAATTACTTAAGACTATGATATTTTATCAAGTACCAAACTGAGTTTATTAAAGAGAGAGAGAAAGGACACTTTCAACTTTGAATAAATTCAAATTGTTTTAAAAATCAGACAAAATACTTTAAAAAGTATACTACCTTGATCGGGACTTAGACTTGTGTTTGCGGCTTGCCTTCTTACCAGACCTTTGAGATTTCTCCATGGATCGCGACCGACTATGTTTAGGCTTCTTAGCCTTCTTTTCTTTGCTACTTCCTGGAGATTCAGAACTGCTCCTTCCACTAGAATCAGAGCCTGAATGTTTTTTACTATCTTTGGTAGTAGTTTTCTTACTATCCTGTCTAGAATCATGTCTGATGATTTTAACAGATATAGAACCACTCCTAGAGAACGTTCTTTCACTTTCTCGTTTCCTTTTTAACCTATCATCCTGGCCACTGAACTTAAAATCCTTTTCTTCCCTTTTTTGTTTCTCTTTTCTTTTATCCTGTTCACGCTCTCTTTCTTTGTCCTTCTTTTTCCTATCTTTATCTATACTTCGACTCCTCTCTTTTTTCCTCTCTTGTTCTTTAGCCTCACCTTTATGTTTATGACTGCTCCCACTAAGATTTCCACGTTGGTCATCAATTTTACGCCTATCTCGACTCCTACTGCGACTGGACCGATTGGTTCGCCTATCCCTTGAGCGACTTCTACTTCTACGTCTCTCTCGGGAAGGACTCCGATTTCTTCGTCTTTCTCTTTCCATGCTATTTCTATTAGATCTCCTCCTATCTCTAATCTTGACTCTAGCCCTATTGCTGTCTATTTTAATTCTGCGAGAATAACTTCTACTCCTACTACGTCTAGCTTTAATTGTTGGAGATCTACTCCTACTATGTCTCTTTTTCCGTTTAGGAGTAGAAGATCGAGAAGATGTGCGACTACTACCTGAGCTAGAACTGTATGAAGAGCTAGAAACAGTACTACTACTACTACTGCTTCTGCTATTGCTACTGGAACTACCACTACTAGAACTTCCTGATCTACTCCTTCCTTGTTTCTCTTTTTCTTTATGGTCTTTTTTTGGTTCTAAAACTGATGTAGTTTCATTTGGAGTTCTTTTCTTTTCATTAACCATATCACCGTCTGTTTCTCTTGCTTCAAGTAATGATAAACTATTTTGTTCTTTATGGATAAATTCATTCATCTCTTTTGTAACCCTTTCAGTTTGTTGCTTTTCTTCTGAAATGAAAAAAGACAAAAAAAAATACTAAGAAAAGTCAAATGTACAATGAAAACCTCCCAAACTATACTGCTCATAGATATTAGGGGATATTTTATCGCCTCACATGTTTCTAGCTCTTCATATGAAGCAATAAAATATCCCCTAGTTTTTGTGAGCAGTATATATATTAGGTAGACTATAACAAAAGAGAAGGCCACATAGGTAATTTTAAATTTTCTATTAGCTACATTTAAAAGTAAAAATAAACTAGTAAAATTAATCCTTTGAGTAGTGAGTTCTTTCCATGCTTCTGACCCCTGGGAGTGAGGTTTTTTTTTCAAAAAATGAAATTAGTTACAGTTACAGTTTTATTAACTTAAAATCATGTTTGTTTGATAACCAATTTATGGAAACAAGAAGAACATAGTTTGCCTTATTTTAATGTTGCCTTACACATTTTTAAAATATATATATTTTTTTCTTTTGTATTTTTCTGAAGTTGGAAATGGGGGAGGCAGTCAGACAGACTCCTGCATGCGCCCCACTGGGATCCACCGGCATGCCCACCAGAAGGCGATGCTCCACCCATCTGGGGGTTGCCCTGTTGCAACCAGAGCCATTCTAGCGCCTGAGGCAGAGGCCATAGAGCTATCCCCAGCGCCTGGGCCAACTTTGCTCCAATGGAGCCTTGGCTGTGGGAAGGGAAGAGAGAGACAGAGAGGAAGAAGAGGGGGAGGGGTGGAGAAGCAGATGGGCGCTTCTCCTGTATGCCCTGGCCAGGAATTGAACCTGGGACTCCTGCACGCCAGGCCAACGCTCTACCACTGAGCCAACCGGCCAGGGTAAAATAAAAATTTTTGTACGATTGTACTCTGAATGGTCAGGAAGCATGAGGACGCACATGAATGTTCATACTAATCAAAGGGTTAATTTTATGAACCCAATATTAACAAAACCTATAGTTCACATGTAATCAATTTAAAAGAATACCAAAATATCGTTTTTTCACATAAAGTCTTTGAAACTTAGTGTATATTTTACACCTACAGCATACCATATTTCCCCATGTATAGTAAGATGCACCCTTTTCTGAAAAAATTTGGGGTCTAAAAACTGGGCGCGTCTTATACAGTGGTTGTATTTTTTTTTTACTTGCATTTCCTGCTTTTTAATGCTTGTTGAGGAGTTGTATAAATTTTATAATGAATAAAACCTGAGTTCAATAACTTTATGTGTACTTTTTGCTTTTCAAATTTCGGGTCCCAAAATTAAGGTGCGTCTTATACATGGGGGAATATGTTATCTCAATTTGGATTAGCTACATTAGTTAGCTAACCTCCTGGATAGTACAGCCATAATTATCACGGTGTACAGATATATGGGAAGTGAGTGAGAAAACAATTTCCTTCACCACCAGTGGTGTGCTGGGGATAGAGCGACGAACTAAAACACTAACATCCCAGGTTGAACCCCCGAGATTGCCTGCTTGAGTGTGGGCTCATCCAGCTTGAGTGTGGGATCATAGACATGACCCCTGGTCTGACTTAGGTTCTGAATTGAGCCCAAGATCACTGGTTAGGCTAGAGCCCTCTACTCAAGCCACATATGAGAGCAATCAATGAATGACTAAAGTGACGCAGCTACAAGATGATGCTTCTCATCTCTCCTTCCTGCCTCTCTCTCTCTCAATAAATAAATAAATAAATAATTAGAAAAATTTTCCCTTTTGTCAAATAAGGTACCTTAGGTAATAAGTTATAGGGAAATTTGGGCTGCAAATTCTTAGTAATTACCTTCCAAACTGTCCAAATAATAAGATTCAAAATATTTTCAAAATAAATATTATTTCATTATTGCTAGAATCATCATGTAAACTGTTTAAAGACAGGAATTCATTACATTATTTTACATTAAAAACTACTTCTAAAAGTCCTCTATTATTCTTAATTATCCTAGCTACAAATCACTTTTCAATACTTTTACAAATATATTTCCCCCATTTCAAAAGGCTTCTTTTCATTTTAAGAACTTTAACAAGAAATAAAAATACAGCCTGACTAGGAGGTGGCGCAGTGGATAGAGCGTCGGACTGGGATACGTAGGACCCAGGTTCGAGAACCAGAGGTCTCCAGCTTGAGCACAGGCTCATCTGGTTTGAGCAAAGCTCATCAGCTTGGACCCAAGGTCGCTGGCTCAAGCAAGGGGTTACTCAGTCTGCTGAAGGCCCACGGTCAAGGCACATATGAGAAAGCAATCAATGAACAACTAAGGTGTCGCAATGAAAAACTGATGATTGATGCTTCTCATCTCTCTCCGTTCCTGTCTGTCTGTCCCTATCTATCCCTATCTCTGACTCTCTGTTAAGGAAAAAAAAAAAAAAAAAAGCTAACTTACAGCCCCTGAGATTAATCTGTACCAAAACAAAAGTATATCTTTTCTAAACTCTGTATTTTGAATACTGCAATTTTGATTTTACATTTGATAAAAATTGCATGCGAGCCAAGAAACCTTAGTTTCAGTTACATCTCATTTATAATCTAGCCTCGATTCCATTCTTTGATATTTTAGGTTGGTTGACAATGAAAAGCAATAAAAACAAAACTGGATAAAAATTAAGTGGATCTAAAAGATATACCTTCCATTTGTTTATCATGTAACAGCTGTTGTTCTTTTTCTTTTCTCCAAAAGGCTTCCTGTTTTTGCCGGATTCGGTGCCGTAATTCCTCATCATCAGTGTCAGATGATTCAGAGGCTCTATCACTCCTCTCATCTTCACTGTCTCCTGATCCATAACCACCCAGTCCACCTGTGTGCATAAAGCCCAGTCTATCATTTGGAAAACTTATTCTGTGCACTAAAAACTTTTTAAGGTCCGAGGAGAAAGCTCATTTCTTTTTTTTATTGCATTTTGTTGGAAGAATATGCTTATTCGGGGTGGGGAGAAGTATGAATTCCAATGCTTAAGTAGTTTATAAGGAACCCTCATGAAAATTGATACTTAGTACCTTATTCTTTCTGGAATATTTCATACATTTTTGTCACCATTAAGGAATTGTGATAATGGTTTATTTTACTGTCCATGCTAACCAATAAAATCCTTTAGAATAGGGCAGTAACAAAACCTCACTAAAACATAATCAATTCAACTACCTTAAAATTTATGACGATCCTGAAAATAGTTCTACAATTCAAAGCTTAGAAATCCTAGGTAGTATGCTAAGTATTTTTTTCCTTAAAAAAAAAAATCAGAATACTGTAACTCTGACTGTACAAAAGTGGTATGATGCTAAAACTACTCCCCACCCTGAAGTGTTCTAAATAGTAATCATAACAAAATTACATGGGCATTTGGTTCTAGCCATTTCTGTTTATCCTCACAAAGACTCGTTTGAAATTAAGATGTGGGAAAGGCAAATTCAAGCTTTTATATACTTGTTAATATATCATGCAAATAGCAAATTATGAACACATCACTACTGCTCTAATATAAGATAAACCCTTTCCTCTGTGGTAAACCTGACTTGCTGCAACACAATCTCAATAAAGGTCCTTAAAAGCATTAGTGGATAAATTTCCCTCTGAGGCATGTATGCAATAATTTTGAAAGTGAGCTTAAATACTACCATGGCTAAGTTATAACTATTACAACTTGCCTCAGTAAACTACGAATTAGTCACCGCATATATGATATAATAATCCCACTGTGAATGTTTAAAAAAAAAGGCAAACCTTTTAGGTACTGATATAACCCTAAGACCTAGGTTTTATACACTGAGTAGGAACAGTACAGTTTCAAAACAGTACATGTAGAGAGACAAGGTAAGTGTGATTTTTCCCTCTAAGGCCCTGTCACAAATAAGGAGAACACTTACCGAGTCCAGTGAGGGAAGCCAGTGCACTGGACTGTGCCAGCTGTTTTGCAGGAGCTTTGTATCACATCAACAACAGGAACAACATGTTAACACAAATAGCCACGATTTCATAGTCATGAGAGTCTATGGTATTGTTAAATCTACTACTATTGCTGCTTCTTGGGGAGAGAAGAAACATTAAAAACATAACATTCACTTTAAACCAGTAGCATGTCTGGCCTTGAAAGTATAATTCTGATGTGAGCTGAAATTGGTTTATAATGAGGGAAAATGTTGACAGTGTATCAGTATTTTTATTTTAGGGGTATGGCCCATAATTTACATTTTGCTTTTAGTATATTTTTTAAGTGTTACTAAAAATATAGGGGCTAGGTGAGAAATCACTAATTTCTGTAAGAATTGTAAGTGGCAAACTGTGAAAACTCTCAAGGTTCATAATTCATTAGTAAAACTAAATTGCTTTAGAGGTCATACACTAATACCATGGTATCTATTAAAAAAAAAATCAAGTGAAATAAATTGAACATCAAGAATTTTCCACAATACATTTTACAGAACAATAGTATAATTACTAATTTGTGTTCATATAGATTGGATAAAACAAAAGTATTTGTATAGTTGTAAAGAGTGTCTACAAATCTAAACTTTCCCAAAGAGTAAAACATGCAAGAAGAGAATTCAAATATCTGCTAGGATTTCAACAAGGACAACAAAAAAAAAAGGCCAAAATAGCCACCAAAACCAAAACACCCCCAGCGAAACAAAGCCAAGAACACCCACAATATACCTTTTGTTGCTTTCCGGTGTGCATCTTTGGCTACATAATAAATTTCTTCATCTGTGACATCCAGTAGAATTTCAGTTAGCAGCATTTTTGTCAGTAACATCTAAGAAATATATATTGTTTCTAACTTTATTATAGTTACCAATACATTCTGACATTTCTAAAAAAATTAAAAAGAGCCTGGCCAGTCGGCTCAGACCCAGCATGTCAAAGTCCCAGGTTCAATTCCTGGTCAGGGCACAGAAGAGGGAGACCATCTGTTTCACTTAACCCCTTCTCCTCCCGCAGCCATGGCTCAATTGGTTTGAACATGTTAGCCCCAAGAGCTGAGGATGGCTCCATGGAGCCTCTACCTCAGGTGCTAAAAGTAGCTCGGTTGTGAGCCATGGTCACAGACTGGGCAGCCCCAGACAGGGATTGCTGGGTGGATCCCAGCTGGGGCACATGCAAGAGACTCTCACCTACTCTAACTTAAAAAAAATTTTTTTTTAATTAAAAGGTAAAGCAATTTTATAAAACATTTTTAGAGATGATATCAGATGAGCCATTCCAAGAATGGAAATTATCTTGAAAATTATTTTTAAAGTATCAAAACTTTAAAAATTTTCAAAAGCATATGAGTTAAAGCCGTGATGGCAAACCTTTTTATAAAAACCGCCCACTTTTGCAGTGCTGGTCAACCTGGTCCCTCCCACCCACTACTGGGTGTTCCAGCTTTCATGGTGCTTGGTAGGAGCAACCAAAGGGCACCCCTATTGGCTCACTAGTGGACGGGAAGGACCAGGTTGACCAGAACTGCAAAAGTGGGCGGTTTTTATAAAAAGGTTTGCCATCACGGAGTTAAAAATTTAGTTTCTGTAGAGATACTGAATTCTAACACTAGAGACAAAACATTTAAAATGTCCCTATTATTAAAATCCCCCACCAAATGTCAATAGGTGTTTTAAGTTGAAAAAGGTATCCTTTTATTGAATATTATTAAAAAGTAGTATTAATACTAGTTTCTTAAATCACTTAGGAATTCGGCTCAAGGTAAAATTTGAGGAAGAAAAAGGAAGAGACAGTTATCTCATTTTGTCAGATGAAGTCCTTTTTTTCTTGATTGCTTTACTAGTAAGAGAACAACAGACATGAAATAGAGCTAGATCCTAGCACCAGTTTGGCTACCAATAGCAGTTTCAAAGTCCCTTATCCTCTCTGGGCTGCAGATCACAGTACTACTCATCTATTAAAATGAGAGAACACTGAATCGGCATCTTCTAAACACATCCCAAAGATTACTGGTCTTTCAATATGAGAAACGCAGCATTTTATATTCCCAGTCTCAGAAAAAGACAAAACACATTACAGACCTTAATGGCTTTGAGAAGAACTGCAATGAAGAAATATGTTTACCTATATTCCCACCCAGGGCTTCCTGAACTTATTTTTCTATGAAGTCTTTTTTTTTTTGTTTGTTTGTATTTTTTCTATAGCTGGAAACGGGGAGGCAGTCAGACTCCCGCATGAGCCCGACCGGGATCCACCCGGCATGCCCACCAGGGGGCAATTCTCTGCCCATCTGGGGCATCGCTCTGTTGTGACCAGAGCCAGTCTAGTGCCTGAGGCAGAGGCCATAGAGCCATCCCCAGCACCCGAGCCATTTTTGCTCCAATGGAGCCTTAGCTGTGGGAGGGGAAGAGAGAGACAGAGAGGAAGGAAAGGGGGAGGGGTGGAGAAGCAGATGGGTGCTTCTCCTGTGTGCCCTGGATGGGAATCAAACCCGGGACTCCTGCACGCCAGGCCGATGCTCTACCACTGAGCCAACTGGCCAGGGCCTCTATGAAGTCTTTTAATCTTTCAAAAACCACACTTTAGAAAATAATAGACATGTTCTCTTGGGTCTCATATAGTAAAACATTGTTTAATTATAACATTAGTATTAGGAAAAGTGTTTAATAACTGCTTTATAAGCTGTGACTTCATACTCTTGTTATCTGGATTTTGCAGACATTACTGCCAAGCAAATCTATACATTAACATATATTTTATTAACTGTTTAATAATTTCTCAGTTTTAATGTTTAAGATGCCAACCAATAGTTCTAAAAAATTATAAACAAAATAAATCCTGTAATATAATGTTAAATGCTAATTATGTATAATTTCTTAATTTAAAAAAATTTTTACATTTTTACCATTTGATATTCTTTCTCTTCTTCAGTCATCTCTGGTTCACTTTGCTCTTCCTGAGGAACCGGAGATGGACTTCTGGTGACTTTTCCACTGCTTGCAGCCTCAACATTTTCAGTGTCTTCATCTTCCTCGTCACTATCCTAAAAAAAGGTATTATATAATATATAGCCCAAATTCATGCTTATAATGTAAAGTCATTATTGCACATTGTTTTAAAACCATAAGTTAAAAAAAATCAATGGAAGATATACAAAAATAAAAACTATTCTCTCAATTATATTTTTGTATGATAATTTTTTTGAAACATTTTATTTATTGCCTGACCAGGCAGTGGCACAGTGAATAGAGTGTCAGACTGGGATGCAGAGGACCCAGGTTCGAAGGCCCCAAGGTCGCCAACTTGAGCGCGGGCTCACCAGCTTGAACGCAGGGTTGCTGGCTTGAGTGTAGGATCAGAGACATGACCCTGTGGTCACTAGCTTGAGCCCAAGGTTGTTGGCTTGAGCAAAGGGTCACTCAGTCTGCTGTAGCACTCCCCCTGCCCCATCAAGGCACATACGAAAAAGCAATCAATGAACTACTAAGGAGACAAAGGAGCTCCAACGAAAAATTGATGCTTCTCATCTCCCTCCCCCCTGACTGTCTGTCCCTCTCTCTGTCACACAAAGTTTATACTTATTGATTGATTTTAAAGAGATAGTGAAAGGAAGAGGAGCGAGGGAAGAGAGGGAGGAAGACAGAGGGAGGGAGAGAAAGGCAAAGAGAGGGAGAGAGAAAAAAGCATTCATTTGTTGTTCCACTTAGTTGTGCATTCATTGGGCCTGACTGAGGATAGAACTTGCAACTTTGATGTTTTAATTCAACACTCTAACAGACTGAGTTAACCGGCCAGGGCCTATATGACAAGGATTTCATGTGGTGATTTCAAGTGTTACCTCAGAAGAAATGTAAGATTACAAGATGGCTTATGAGACATAATTAATTTTTATTTCAATTTGATTTTTTCCTTAGTCAATTTTGACATTATTCTATAAATAAGCAGAAACACATCATGCTCAGAGACTGACTCCATTATATATGATGGCTGAAATGAGTGACTTGCAGAACTTTGGGTAAATGAACCACAATCATATTATTCAGTGTTACAGTTGTAAATGTAAGCCATTTACCTAAAATTAGGTGATTTAAAATGGAAACTCTGTAGTCAGTATCCAGATCTCAGCTGGCCCTGAAACTTAATGAAATGTTTTTTTAGCTGTACAATGGACAGAGGACAGATGAGAAATAAGTTTACTTCAAATGGAGGAAATTCCATCAGTTTATCTGTCTTTGTATGGGTGTTAGGTTTTCAGAATCCAGAGAGAATACCTTAAAAAGAGGGCTCTATTTTAGGGAGTGTTCCACAGTCACAATTAGCAATCCACTAAGTAAAAAAAGTGATCACCTAAATACTACTATGGAAAGACCATTTAAACCAAAAGAATTCATGTAACACAAGCCCAAAGACATCTGGGAGGAGGACAATCTACAGATAATTTTTGACACTTAAACCACCACCAAATCTGGAAATCCACTAGTTCATGTAAAGATTTTCAAAAAAAATTTCAGGTAAACTTTAACAGTGATAGTCGATAGTTTATTTTATTACATCCAGAACACAAAATACATCTTTGGCCTGGCCTGGCCTGTGGTGGCGCAGTGGATAAAGCATTGACCTGGAACGCTGAGGTAGCCGGTTTGAAACCCTGGGCTTGCCTGGTCAAGGCACATATGGGAGCTGATGCTTCCTATTCTCCCCCCCCCCTTCTCTTTTTCTCTTTGTCTCTCTCTGTCTCCCTTCTCTAAAATAAATGAATAAATAATTTTTAAAAAGTCTTTGGCATGCTCTTTCGTAAAAATAAAAGTAATTTATGGCATTCATGGAATTTAAGCAAAATCAATGTCTTCTTAAATCTAGTTTCATTTCTGTCCCTGGGATTTATTTATTTATTTATTTTTGTATTTTTCCGAAGCTGGAAACCGGAAGGCAGTCAGACAGACTCCCACATGCGTTCGACCAGGATCTGCCCAGCATGCCCACCAGGGGGCGATACTCTGCCCATCTTGGGGTATCGCTCTGCCGCAATCAGAGCCATTCTAGCGCCTAAGGCAGAGGCCATAGAGCCATCCCCAGCGCCCGGGCCAACTTTGCTCCAGTGGAGCCTTGGCTGCGGGAGGGGAAGAGAGAGACAGAGAGGAAGGAGAGGGGGAGGGGTGGAGAAGTAGATGGGCGCTTCTCCTGTGTGCCCTGGCCAGGAATCGAACCTGGGACTCCTGCACACCAGGCCGACGCTCTACCACTGAGTCAACTGGCCAGGGCCCCTGGGATTTATTTTTGAAGCAGAAAATGGCCTTGGGAGGAAGACCCATTTCCCAAGTGGCATACCAACCAGTGCTCTAACTGTCCTACCAGTCAGGAGTACATTACTACTAAATAAAACATTCCTAAGCCACTCATGCCATCTAACTAATAAAGATTTAAGTATTTAAACTTTGTTACTTTCAGTGCTCATGTCAAAAACCATGAAAGTGATTAAATTCTCTGATATAAATATATATTTGAATGTTCAAAATGGGCAGATTTATTTCTCTAATGCAATTTTAACTTAGTTTTATTTTATAAACCACCACTAGGGAATTAACTATACCACAATGAACGAAATACAGATGTTTGTCAATGGAAGACCTATCTCGCATCCCACTGAATAATTTCTCTCCAGAATAAAATGTTTTATAAATTCAGTGCTCCCTTTCTCCTTACTCCACCCTCAATAACATAAAATATAAAAAACATAATCCCTAATATACTTCCTGTAAGTAATCTCAGAAACAGTACTTTAATACCTTTCTCTAGGCTAAAATACCTACTTATTTCAACTACCTTTTCACATAAATATCAAATGGAGTTTCAGGTCAAGGGATTCTACTTACAAATTTACTTCTCTGAGGTAAACGAGGGCCATCACCTCCTTCCGCATCTTCCGTAGTCTTCTTTTCTTTTTTGGACAACTGTGAACGTTGTTGTTCCATTCTTTCTTTCTCCAACTTCTTTTGCTTTTCACGTTCCATTTTTTCAAGACCTTCCCGAATCCAAGCTGGAAGAGTCCTGCGTTTTACTGCATCTAGTTCACATGGGGATACAAAGATCGTAAGTCAGAGAAGTAAAAATCAAGCATATGAGTTCCTTATTCTAAATTTCTACAAACTTGTGAGTAAATTTTTTAGAAAAAAAAATGCTGGTGCCATTCGAACACTTGTAACAAATACTATCTATCATTCTTCAACAAGAGAGTAATAACAGCTTCTCTTTAAAAGCATCTTTTAATAGCAGTTGAACATTGTATGAATGTTTACAATGTGCAAAGCACTGTGAAAGCACATTAAACCAACAGCTCAATCCTATAAAAAACTCTAAATGAGGCCCCAGCTAGTTGGTTCGGTGGATAGAGCATTGGCTGAGTGTATGGATGTCCCAGGTCAATTCCCAGCCAAGGCACAAAAAAAGCAATCATCTGCTTCTCTCTCTCTCTCTTGTCCTCCTGGAGCCAGTGGTCAACTGGTTCAAGCATTGGCCCGGGCACCAAGGATAGCATAGTTAGTCCCAGCATGTCAGCTCAGGTGCTGAGGATAGCTCAGTTGATTTGAGCATTGGCCCCAGACAAGGGTTGCCAGGTGGATCATCTTGGTCTGGGTGCATGTGAGAGTCTGTCTTCCCATCTCCCTTCCTCTCACTTAAAAAGAAAAAAGCCCTACATGGTCACTACTATTACTTGAACTCTTTTGCAAATGAGAAAAAGACTCAATGAGAATAAAAGATGTACTTAAGGTTACAAAGTTAGTAAGCAGGGATATGAGCTACTTCAGAGCCAGACCTAGACTATACTGCTTCCTAAAAGATGAAGACAGAATATAGTCAAACACAAGTCCATTTTCACACTGAAAATTCATTTAAACAAGTATTCCATATAGATTACTTTTTAATTTATTGCATAAGTTATAAAAGTAATAATCTTCCTAAAATGTCTACCTTGTGATAAGGGAAGACTTAAATGTTCTTCTGGTCCATTAAGTGCTGGATTTGGACTTCCAGATATATAGTAGCATAAATATAATTTGTCATTGGAAATGTTAGTTTTGATATGTTACCGTATTTCTCCATGTATAAGACGTGCTTAATTGTGAGGGCCGAAATTTGGGGGGGGGGAGAAGTATTACATAAAGTTATTGAACTCAAGTTTTATTCATCATAAAATTCATAAAACTCCTCATCACTGTCAAAACTCCCAACCATTGGCTTGTTCTCATCTGTGTCTGACGATGAATCACTGTCTTCATATATTGCCTCACCCTCAGTTCCATGTATGGTATTTGAAATGCCACAGTTCTACAACTGCTGTATAAGACGCACCCAGTTTTTAGACTCCAAATTTTTCAGGAAAGGTGTGTCTTATACATGGGGAAGTACAGTACTTAAGAACTAAAATTTTCTGCAAACTACTTATGGAAAGTGAAACAGAAAAGAAATTAATTTGGCAGCAGCGTATCATATGAACTGAGGGTGGAAAGAATCTAGGGAAAAAAACTAGATTTTAAAAGGGGGAGCCTGACCAGGCAGTGGCGCAGTGGATAGAGTCGGACTGGGAGGCAGAGGACCCAGGTTCGAGACCCCGAGGTCGCCAGCTTGAGCACGAGCTCATCTGGTTTGAGCAAAAGCCCAACAGCTTGAACCCAAGGTCACTGGCTCCAGCAAGGGGTTACTCGGTCTGCTAAAGGCCGCAGTCAAGGTACATATGAGAAATCAATAAACAACTAAGGTGTTGCAACGCGCAATGAAAAACTAATGATTGATGTTTCTCATCTCTCTCTATTCCTGTCTGTCTGTTCCTGTCTATCCCTCTCTCTGACTCACTCTCTGTCTCTGTAAAAAATAAAAGGGGGGGGATGCTCATATATTGGCATAATGTATCAAATTGTCAACAATGAAAAGATATCAAAATTCTATGGTCATGCCCTGGCTGGTTGGCTCAGCGGTAGAGCGTCGGCCTAGCGTGCGGAGGACCCGGGTTCAATTCCCGGCCAGGGCACACAGGAGAAGCGCCCATTTGCTTCTCCACCCCTCCGCTGTGCCTTCCTCTCTGTCTCTCTCTTCCCCTCCCGCAGCCAAGGTTCCATTGGAGCAAAGATGGCCCGGGCGCTGGGGATGGCTCTGTGGCCTCTGCCTCAGGCACTAGAGTGGCTCTGGTCGCAACATGGCGACGCCCAGGATGGGCAGAGCATCGCCCCCTGGTGGGCAGAGCGTTGCCCCTGGTGGGCGTGCGGGGTGGATGCGGGAGTCTGACTGTCTCTCCCTGTTTCCAGCTTCAGAAAAATGCAAAAATAAATAAATAAATAAATAAAAATAAAATTAAAAAAAATAATAATTCTATGGTCATGACAAATTTATAACTCATCACAAGATTTGTTTTAAAAAAAATTATTCAGCCTGACCAGATGGTGGCACAGTGGATAGAGCATCAGACTGGGTCGCGGAGGACCCAGGTTCGAAACCCTGAGGTCACCAACTTGAGCACGGGCTCATCTGGTTTGAGCAAAGCTCACTAGCTTGGACCCAAGGTCGCAGGCGTGAGCAAGGGGTCACTCAGTCTGTTGTAGCCCCCACACCCCACCCCATCAAGGCACACATGAGAAAGCAATCAATGAACAACTAAGGTGCTGCAACGAAGAACTGATGCTTCTCATCTCTCTCCCTTCCTGTCTGTCCCTATCTGTCCCTCTGTCTCTGTCACAAAAGAAAAAAAAATTATTCAAAGCTTTTAATATTTTAGACAAATCTCTTCTCTGGAATTTTAAGGTTTACAACCATTAAATAATATAGTTTTAAAGTAGCAATGCGTAACATATCAGATACATTTACAACATTTTAAGAAAATAAGACATCTCTTTCATATAATCAAGAAATCGTGCCAATTGTGGTTCACTAAACTTAATAGCTACCAATTTGTGGAGGCTCCTGCTTCACAGGAAGTGCAATAGGTGAGCGCTGCCGATCCCTGAATGATGACGGCCTTTCTCTTCGATTCTGGGGAGGTGCTGGAGGTCCTGGAGGTCCTGGTTGCCAATAAGGAGGATGAAATCCACCTTGCGGTGGACCAAAAGCAGCCCCATGCTGAAAGAGTATTGCAGTTTATTTTTCTTCTCATTAATACAATACACAATCTGGGACAGTAGAAATCCATGCGTGCAGAAAATCCAAGATTTCCATGGTTCTAATATTCACCAATATTTCTGTAGCCCAAGAACTTAGGCTTACTTTTCTTAAGAAAATGATTTTCTGCCTACATAAATGCAAGTCATCTAAAATCCAGCTGATAAACTATTTTCAAGAAGTATAGAAAATGGAATATATGAACTTTTTCATTCTGAATCCATTTATAAATCCATTCACTACCAAGAAATCAAATAAAGATCATTTTTTTGTAACTAGAAAATACAGAAAATTTTTTTAAATCAATTCCAATGTCCTATTTCTTGTGAATTTAAGTTGTTTCTATCATCTTGCAATAAATACCTATTTTAAGCAAAGATAAAAATTACTAAACCATTACAATAAATATTTTTGTAATTTTACCATTTTCAGAGGCTTTTCTAAACCAGTTGCCAACAGTTCTTTGTTAGCAAGGGGATCTATCAAGCTAATGTAGTATCAGTAGAAGCTCCCTGTCACAAACACTGTCATATAATATGATCAAGTATGAATGTGCAACAGTATTTGAGTATGTATGAAAAATAAGTTTATTATCTCAAGGTAAATACTTTTTACATTTATGTCTATTACCCATATGATTAGTGAAATAATGTATGGGTTTTTTAAAAAAAAATTTAACTTATGATAGTTTAGTTTATAAGGTTAACAACTGCAATCAGTTATTTCAAAATGACACCTAGTACTATAATTTGAGAGTAGACTCTGTGGCAAAGCAGTTAGGGAAAACAATATACTATTCCCCCTAAAGTTCTATGTGATACTACTCCCCAAAGAGTTCTATGTCCCCAGGAATAAATTAGATGCTACAAAGGAAATTGTATACAATTCCATTAACAAATGTGTCAGAATATGAAAAAAATGACCAAGCTTGTCATAACTTTACACAGCAGAAGGAACTAAATTTAGAAGATGATCTAAGTTCTTCATGTCTTAACCATAATCTATTATTAATAAATAATGTATTCAACTACTGTGCATTTTTTAACTTTATTGAATATTTAAATAAACCATTATAAAATTATAAATTAGAAAACAAAGCATCATATAACTATTGCACTTACAATTTTTTCATTTTATCTAAAATTTTCCCTAATGATCCTTTATACCGTTTTCCTAAGCAAATCAGAAAATAAAAATCTAATACTTTTAAATACTCAAGAATTGATAAACTTTCTGAGACACAATATGCACTTATCTGTAGAAGACTGCAAAGTGAAACACATATCTCAGGTACTCTTGGATGAGACAAACTTCCAAAGAATGGATTATGTGCACATCTACAATATTAAAGCAACAAAATATCTTTCACCTGATAGTCAAACTGGTTCACTGGGCCCACTGCAAAATTATCGGGTGGTCCACCAAAGTTGTGATTGTTCTGGTTAAATATATGCCTGTTGTCAGGGGCAAATTCCCCACTGTCCTGACTGTTGCTGTCTTCGGAAGGAGGAACAATGTCCATTGGGCCTGGTGTTGGTGGCATCCATGGCTGATCTGGAGGGGGATGGGGGGGTTGCTGATGCATTCCCCATTCTATTTAGGATTTAGGCATAAAAACATTCAACAGGGAGTTATAAGAAAATCAACACAAAATTTTAAGCTCTCAAGAAAGCTAGATTTTTCAGTAAAGAAATAAATATAAAAATTATGACTTCTTGGTTAAATTTCTATTGTATAACTTAAAAATAAGCAATGAGTTAATCTAATAAATAATTCAAATAAACTAATTTCAATTCTTATCCTAAATAAATGGAAACCAAATGCTCAACATTATTTTTAATAAAAGAACAAAATGCGAAACTATTGTTGTTCAGTAACACCCCAAGAATAACACCTAGGATTATATAAAATTTCTTTCTTCAATGAACACATTTATCCTCACAACATCCCTGTGAGGTAGGGAGAAATCAGGTATTATTTTTGCCAATTTCAGAAGGAAAACTGAGGCACAAAGAAATCTATCACTTGCCAGGGTCATAAGGAAAACCAGTAGAGCAAAGTTAGGGAAGTGGAAATGGTAGGGTGAGTCATTTATAAACTTGAACTTGGGAACTAAAACATTTTCAAACTTCAGGAAATTTAGCATAGGTTCAAGAAAACTAGAAATGAACTACCTCACAATATCAAATATTAGAATATTCGTTATCCTTTTAAAAGTGATGTTAGAGGATTACTCTCTGAGTTTCCCATTCTTACATTGAGAAACAAAAATAAGTATTAATAGAGAAAGGAAGATAAGACTTTACCATTAAAACATTTAAATATCAGATTCCTCTATAAATAAATTTAAGTGTATATTAAAAATAATAGTACAAGTCATGGAAAACTGAACTAGCATCAAGGAATCTAAATCAAACTGAAGTAAAAAAAAACAAGCAAACAAACAGACAAAGCAAATAAAAACTTATGGAAGATCTTCACTATCTGAGAAAAAGGGAAATAAATATGGGTGGATGGTAGGGGCAGAGTATATTTGACAGACTAATTTGTCACAAAGTGACACAATTTTTCTTTAGAGACTAGACATGTTTTGCTCTGCCAGTCCTGCTTCTGAAAAGGCCAGAGGTTGCAACAGAGAGACCATAGAATGCTCTCTTCCCTAGGTGCCAAGTGAGGTTTCCAGTGTTCCCAGCCCCTGTCAGCCTAGGAATGAAGAACCAAGAAAAGAATCAAACTGAGTGCCACAATGCTAGACTACTGCACAGAATAATTTTAACAACAAAATTTCCAGGTCAAATCTAATTAAAAGCTCTTGTTCTTTAAGTATTAATTTCAAGAAGTCATAAGACTAATAAGCAAATTAAACTATTTTAATCTTTTTATTTTAAAAAGTCCTAGAATTAAGAAAACATAACCAACAAACCTGGTTGCCACATCCTGTTAAAGTTTGAATCCCCTTGAAAATTCCCATGATTGTTTGGACCAGAGTCCATTGTTGATATATCTTGTCCATTTGGCATCATTCCTGGTGGTTGTTCTACCATGTTTTGCTGTCCTGAAGCTTCTCTTTGGGCAATCCAAGCTTGAGCCAATGCAGCCCAGTCAATCTGGCCTAACGTAATTTAATATAACAGAATTTAGCATTCAGAATATAGGTGCTAAAAGAATAATGCCTCAAAGTAAAACAAGCATCTTGTTAATTCCCAAAAAGGACTCCAGAAAAACACTCTTAACCAATTATTTTCTATTACTAACTCATATGAAATTTATCCTCTGTACCTTAGTTTATTAAGATTTTAAAGTCTTATTCTACCCTCCTGGCCAGGTAATTCAAGGTTGTTGGTTCCATCCCAGGTCAGGCCACATATAAGAATCAACCAATGAATGCAAAAATGTAGAACAGTATCGGTATTTCTCTCTCTCTAAAAAATCAATTTAAAAAAAGTTTTATTCCTTTTTTTAAAAAACAAATGATCAGACTCAGTCATTTTTTCTCAAATGGGTCCTCTTCAGGCCTACATCAGGATCCTGTAGACCCTGGATGAATATAATTATCTATCCCTGTTCCTCCTTACAGTCACCCTTCTTTAGTTTAAGGCTCCCTTCACTAGTCAAAATATATCTCTAACAATTTATTAGTCATTCTTTACTCAAAATTCATTGTCCCCACTAATTTCAAGGTTCTCCTTTCCTTCTCAAATATCTGACATTTTTTATTTAATTTTACATTTTACTATTTAATATTATTAAAAAAAAAATAATAAAGCAAAATAAGGTAGCTTTTCACATCTCAGTTTAGTACAGGTTAAGGTATTCTCACCCCTTTTCATGGAGACATAGCTTGGCATAACCCCCATGAAGTTAAACTTGGCAATGTCTATCTAACACTTTCCAAATATGTAACTGCTATCTAACCTAGTTCTTGAACTTTTTCCTAAGAAAATAATTAGACACATGAAAAATATGTATACAAAATTATGGTAATTACACTGCTCAAAAAATTAGAGGATATTTTATTGCTTCATATTCATTTTTGAAATATCCTCTAATTTTTGTGAGCAGTATATTTTTAAAAAGTAAAAACTACAATCAATCATCCAAAAGTGGATCAGTTAAGTTACAGTATAGTTCTATAATAGAATTGCTATGTAGCTATTCAAAAAATTGGTTCAGCCCTGATGAATAGGTGCCAGTAAAAGTGTCATCTGATACACCAAGGTTGTGGGTTCAAACCCCAGTCAGGACACATACAAGAACCAAACAATGAATAAGAAAATAAGTGAAAAAACAAATCAATGTTTCTCTCCCCATCCTTTCCTCTCTCTAAAAGAAACAATAAATGAAAATTTAAAGAAAAAAATAGGTTCAGATTAAACCAATAAAGGCAGGACAGCAAAAAGGATCGTATCAATGAAAAAAACTTACTATAAGTAAGTATTAAAGCTAAGTCATAGATGGGTGCTCCCTCTACTCTTTTCTACATCTGTATATGCCTGAAATGTTCCATACGAAGGAGAAGTGATTTAGCATACCATCAGTTGACTATGATCTACACAGAATTATAAGATTCAGAAATAACAGAAGTATATTTTACTTCAATTATCCACTTAAGATTTTTCCACTTTCTTTAGAAAATAGAACTGTTTTAAAGATTAAATACTGACCATAAAATAATCCAATAAACCAATTTCATTTTCCTTAATCCCACTGAGTACTTCCCACATATCTCCATCTCTCTCCTTGCCCACCCTCCAAATTTGGTTTGTTTCCTTACTTGGATCCTGCTGGTGCTGGAATGACTGCATCCACTGTTGCTGGTTCAAGGGCCATTGCTGCCAAGGCTGTCCTCCTTGATCCCACATCCTGACTTTAAAAATATATTGGATTTTCTATCTTCAATAAAATGAACAATTTAAAAATGAGAATGAGAGTTCTTTAATTTTAAAAGCTCTCACAGAAATTACTGTATGACCCAGTTATATGATCAGAGCTCTAAAATTCTGGTCAATACGTTGCCGGAGGCAACTGGAATTTTTTAGGTTGGCAAGCAAGAGTAGAATATTTCATGTTAATACTGGTGTCAGAGTTTGGAGGTAAGCATAGCTCAAATCAATTTATCTCAAAAGGGGGGGGGGGAGACTAATTTCTCCCAATATAAATCTCTGGAAATAAGCCTGGCCTGTGGTGGTGCAGTGTGAATAGGCCGTCAACCTGGAATGCTGAGGCTACCAGGTTCAAAATCCTAGGCTTTCTGCGTCAAGGTTCATACAAGTAATCAATGAACAGCTAAAGTAAAGCAACTTTAAGTTGCTTTTTGTTCCCCCCACCTTTGTTCCCCTCTCTCTGTAAAATCAATAAATAAAATATTTTTTAAAATAAAAAAAGAAGAATTAAATACTGTGGTTTAATTTCCCCCAAACAAGACTCTCTGAAAAGGGTAATCAAATAGCTCTAGCTAATGAAGGGGAAATCTTGCTTATAAATAACTATATATAAGACTCTGGCCAGTTGGTTCAGTGGTATAGCGTCGGCCCACCATGTGGATGTCCTGAGTTCTATTCCTGATCAGAGCACATAGGAGAAGCCCATCTGCTTCTCCACCCCTCCCCTTCTCACTTCTCTCTCTCTCTCTCTTCATCTCCCACAGCCATGGCTCAATTTAAGTAAGTAGGCTTGAGGCGCTGAGGATGGCTCCATGGCCTCCACCTCAGGTGCTAAGAAGAGCTTGGTGGCTGAGCAATGGAGCAATGCCCCAGAAGCGCAGAGCATCAACCCCTAGTGGGCTTGCCAGATGGATCCAGGTCAGGGAGCATGTGGGAGTCTATCTCTGCCTCCTCTCCTCTCACTGAATAAAAAATAATAAATAAATAGTAACAGCTAATAAATGCTTTAAGTAAGATAGATTTACAAAAACTTCCATCTTTCCAAACCTAACAAAATAATTGATTCAGACAATCTTAAAAAAGAAGTAATGGGAAATCACAGATTCAGAGGTTGTCAAAATATCACCCCTACAGAGTTAATAATCTGGAATGGTGTCTCCTCATGAAACACAATATTATGTCCCCAGAATGACTACAAATATTTTTATCAAATCTGTTTAACTGAACCCAAATGGGTTTTCAATCTCACTTCTAGTGTGAAGGAACTATAAGGGGACAAAGGAATGAGATAAATAGTATCAAAAGAAACAATCAGATAAATTCAGAAAAGTGAGACAGTTTAAAAGACCAGGTGTCTTAAAATGTAAATACCATGGAAAAGATTGGGGGAGAGAACAAATGTTAATAACTATTAAATCTAGATAATGAGTATAGGGGAGAAGTTTATCACTCTAGTTTACCTTTCTGTAAACTAGTCTGAACTTTTATAATAAAAAGTTTAAATTCCTACATGTCTAATATCTTTGTAATTCACCTAACAGTGACATGCAAACCTGTTCAAGAACCAGTGATAATACATGGTAAGCAGTGTATGTTTCATTTTTGTACCCCAGGGCTTAGCATAAAGTAGGCATTAAATAATAAACCCTTCCTGATTAACCCTTTACTTTCTTCTAGAAACAAGACAAAAGCCTTAGTATTGCAGAATAACAAAAAAGTAGAGAAGCCAGAATAACAAAGAAGAGACATCAACTCAAACTGGAGTTTGAGACTCCAGTTTCTGCAGCATTTTTGGAATGTTTTAGAATTCCATCAATGGCAGATGGTGACCTCTCAACTGAAGAACACTGAATTAGGGAAGATGCATTCCTTTGTTACCTTGACTTGCTTATGAGTCAAGTGCACTTATCTTCTAGTTGCATGAATACAACTACAGTATTATAATGGCACTGCTAGAATATTGCAAAATATGCACTAAAACAGCACCGTTGTTGAGGCCAACAATGAACTGGGGTATCGATTCTAAACTAAATATACTTTTCCTAATCTCCCTTCAGATTTTTGTTGTTCTTCCCCTTTTTTTACCCTTCTGCTCTTTTTCAACTATACCTTTACAGCACTTTAAAACTAAATGACTCATTACAGTCCTTAAAAAGTAACCTCTCTTACAACTTTAATAAAAAGTAACAAACAAAGGGGAAACACCCAGAAGAAACCAACTGTTATTTTGACTGACCTCAGAGGTTCACCTTCTTTTTAAAATTTAGATGGATTCAGATTACAGCTTGGAAGCATAGCAGCAAGATTACTTATGCCCTGAAAAAAAATAAATAAAAAAAGAGTATGTTTGCTTAGATTTTAAAAAATTAGAATAAAAATAAATTTTAGAAATATAACATAAAAATGTGATCATCTCCAAATTGGGAACTTTTTTTCTTCCATTAATTATAATGAGAAAGTATTTACCATTATAAGGTTAAGGAAAACCAAAACATCAGAAATAAAAAGGCAACACTTCTAAACATTTTTTTCTTCAAAATATCTTGTTTTCATTTACTTGAAAAATTCATTAACAATACAAAACAGTGTCAAATAATTTAGGGATTGTTTGACATATGCTGACATATATGACATATAGTGTTAATAAAAATTAACACCTGCAAGGTGAGAACAGTCTGTTCTGCAGATTTTCTTCCAGTAGGATCAATAGTTTTTCAAAAGCTGATAAAGACAAATCTATTTATCTTTTTATCTTCCATAAGGTACAGGGCAGTTTCTTCCACACAAGTCACAAAACACCAAACAATTAAATGAATAATCTATAGCACCTACTTCCTGTTTACTTTTAAAGGTTAATGATAAGGAAAGTCTTGACCTACATTTAGGAGAACCAAGAACCTGGCAGAAGCACAGTTTTTTTCCAGAGCTCTAATGGCATATCAGAATTCAATGTATAACTGTTTCTGTTTTAGGTTGTAAACTCACACAATGTAGGCATTATAAGCAGCACTATACAGTACCTGCTCAAGTTGCAAATAGATGTGCACTTAGTAAAACCACTTTCACGATGAAAATGATTGTTCTGACTCCCTCTCACAATTTCTAATATACAAACTTACTTTTCTTAAAATCCCCCAAAAACAAAGTTTCTTTTACTTATGTTTAATGTTTTTATGGACTTTTTCAGTGTTCTTTTAAAGTTTTCTGGTCATCACTTGCCACCTAGATTTCAGAGCTCAAGTTCTAGTTCTTACCTATAACCTGGGATACCTATACCACTCACTAGCTATGCGAGCCTGGGCAAATGAACTGTCCAATCCCTAGTTTTCTCAACTGTAAAATGGAGGACACAGGTGTCTTATCTCACAGGGTAACTGTGAGGATTAAATGAGAAATGTATGAAAACTCAGCACAAGAAGCTTCAATAAGTGGTTAATGTCATCACCAAGATTGTTTAGTATCATTTGTGATAGCTTTCCTCAAGTTTACAAGTGGGTGGGGGTAGAATTGAACAAGACATCCCATTTCTACTCAATTCCATTTTCTTCTCTAAAAAAGATCTAAGATGTAACCAGATTTCACTTTATCTTTGAAAACAAAAAAAAATCTTCCTGTCCCTACTCCTCACACCCCAGGTTGAAACTTTTATTATTTAAAAAAGAAAACTTCAGCCTAACCAGGCGGTAGCACAGTGGATAGAGAGTCGGACTGGGAGGCAGAGGATCTAGGTTCGAGACCCTGAGGTCGCCAGCTTAAGCACGGGCTCATCTGGTTTGAGCAAAAGCTCACCAGCTTAGACCCACGGTCTCTGGCTCCAGAAAGGGGTTCCTCGATCTGCTGAAGGCCCACGGTCAAGGCACATATGAGAAAGCAATCAATGAACAACAAAGGTGTTGCAATGCGCAATGAAAAACTAATGATTGATGCTTCTCCTCTCTCTCCATTCCTGTCTGTCTGTCCCTGTCTATCCCTCTCTGACTCACTCTCTGTCTCTGTAAAAAAAAAAAAAAAAAAAGAAAAGAAAACTTCAGAATTTTTCTACACACAGAAAGATTTTACTTGTATATTTCCAAGAGCTTCACTTGTATTACTTGTAGCCATGGTGTTTGTTAAAACCAACCACTTATTTTACTTTTTCCCCAAAAAGTTTTTATAGAAGCTACTATTCAGATACAGTGTTTGATACACTTAGGCTGAGAAAAATATGAGAAGAGGTGAAACTCTGAGAAATAGCAGAATTAAAACGCAACATAGATGACAGTAAAAGTCAAGGAAGTAAGACGTTAGGAGCTAGTTAATAAAATACTTCAAGTAAATCTGCAATTGAAAAACCTGATTTGGTACATATATACTACGGAATACTACTCATCCATAAGAAATGATGACATCGGATCATTTACGTAACACGGATGGACCTTGATAAATTATACTGAAATAAGTAAATCAGAAAAAACTAAGAACTGTATTCCATACATAGGTGAGACACAAAACTGAGACTCATGGACATGGGCAAGAGTGCAGTGGTTACCAGGGGGAGGGGAGGGAAGAGAGAGAGGGGGCGGGGGCGGGGAGGGGCATAAAAAAAACAAATAAAAGGTGAGGGAGAACAATTTGACTTTGGGTGATGGTATACAACACAATCAAATGTCAAAATGATCTGGAGATGTTTTCTCTGAATCTATGTACTCTAATTGATCAGTATTACCCCGTTAAAATTAACTGTCTAAATAAAATTAAAAAGGAAAAACCTGATTTGGCTACAGGGGAAAAGTGCTGAATGAGGATGTTGGTAAAGCACTGAATCATTAGTCTTTTGGGAAGATAATATATATAATTTAATTTAGTATTACAGTATTTTATTAAATTGTAACTGAAGGAAAAACAACTTGTTTACCTCATGTTCTTCTCTTCAACTATTCCCTAACACCCTCATCCAGTTTCATGCTATTCCCACCTCTCCCTTCCCCACTTCGCAGGGCCATTTAAACTAGCCAATCGGGAAAGAATAAGATTGCACAGTCAACACCCCAGACAATGGGGCAAGACCCAGGTCTACATTAGGAATAAAAACAGAACACCCCTCCCACCCCTGCCCACACCTTGCTGGGCGGCTTTCACTAGGGGCGGCATACCCTGCTGAAGTTATTAAAGTTGCCTTGCCAAGGTTATCTCCTCTCCAGTGAGTCTTGCTTAATTGTAACTAACATACCCCACCACCTCCACTTCCAAGATTTAAACCAAGGATGAGGATACTATGTCATTCAAAAACCTACAGCATGTTTGTAACACTAAACGTCTTCTTTTAGGGATACTTAATTAACTAAGAGACATAGATAAGAGTAAACCATACAGTGTACTCCTTCCTATTCAGCCATACAAAAGAATAAAGTAGACTTCTATATGCTGAAATATATTAATGAACAAATTGTATTAAGAGAAAAAAAAGTGGTATACCATGAATAATGATACTTCAGGTTTTTTATTTATAAGAATGCAATTTCATATAGAAAATTCCTAAGTTATACACACACACACACACCCCTTAAAGCTGCTCTGCTTTGCTCTGGGGGTGAAAACAGAGCTCAGGGAATTTTCGTATTTTATTTTATATTTTTCTGTATTCTTTGAATTACTTTTGCATGAGTGTGTATTTTTAGAAATCTACAGTTTTTTTAAGATACAAAGAATCAAAGAAAGCCTGATCAGGTGGTGGCACAGTGGACAGAGCATTGACCTGGGATGCTGAGAATACAGGTTCAAAACTCCGAAGTTACCAACCTGAGCACAGGCTCATCGGGCTTGAGCACAGGCTCACAAGCTTGAGTGTGGAGTTGCCAGCTTGACGGCTGGATACTAGACATGACCACATGGTCACTGGCTTGAGCAAGCGGTCACGGGCTCAGTGGCAGCTCCCCTCCTCCCGGCACGGCATGTATGAGAAATCAATCAGTGAACAACTAAAGTGCCTATGAGTTGATGCTTCTCATCTCTTTACCTTTCTGTCTGTCCGCTCCCTCTGTCTTTCATTTAAAAAAAAAAAAAAAAAAAAAGGAGGCCCTGGCCGGTTGGCTCAGTGGTAGAGCGTCGGCCTGGCGTGCAGGAGTCCCGGGTTCGATTCCCGGCCAGGGCACACAGGAGAAGCACCTATCTGCTTCTCCACCCTTCCCTCCTTCCTCTCTATCTCTTCCCGTCCTGCAGCCGAGGCTCCATTGGAGCAAAAAGATGGCCCGGGCGCTGGGGATGGCTCCTTGGCCTCTGCCCCGGGTGCTGGAGTGGCTCTAGTCGCAACAGAGCGACACCCCAAAGGGCAGAGCATCGCCCCCTGGTGGGCGTGCCAGGTGGATCCCGGTCGGGCGCAGACGGGAGTCTGTCTGACTGCCTCCCTGTTTCCAGCTTCGGAAAAGTAAAAAAAAAGAAAAAAGAAAAAAAGGAAAAAGAAAAGAATCACAAAAAGCTGATTAGCACAGTCCATAATGACTGATACAGGCAATAAGAATTACACAATGGCCCTGGCCGGTTGGCTCAGCGGTAGAGCGTCGGCCTAGCGTGCGGAGGACCGGGGTTCGATTCCCGGCCAGGGCACACAGGAGAAGCGCCCATTTGCTTCTCCACCCCTCCGCCGCGCCTTCCTCTCTGTCTCTCTCTTCCCCTCCCGCAGCCAAGGCTCCATTGGAGCAAAGATGGCCCGGGCGCTGGGGATGGCTCTGTGGCCTCCGCCCCAGGCGCTAGAGTGGCTCTGGTCGCAACATGGCAACGCCCAGGATGGGCAGAGCATCGCCCCCTGGTGGGCAGAGCGTCGCCCCATGGTGGGCGTGCCGGGTGGATCCCGGTCGGGTGCATGCGGGAGTCTGTCTGACTGTCTCTCCCTGTTTCCAGCTTCAGAAATAAAAAAAAAAAAAAAGAATTACACAATGGCCCTGGCCGGTTGGCTCAATGGCTCAGTGGTAGAGCATCAGCATCGGCCTGGTGTGCAGAAGTCCCGGGTTCGATTCCCGGCACACAGGAGAAGCGCCCATCTGCTTCTCCACCCCTCCCCCTCTCCTTCCTATCTATCTCTTCCCCTCCTGCAGCCGAGGCTCCATTGGAGCAAAAAGATGGCCCGAGCTCTGGGGATGGCTCCTTGGCCTCTGCCCCAGGCGCTAGAGTGGCTCTGGTCGCAACAGAGCGACGCCGGGAAGGGCAGAGCATCACCCCCTGGTGGGCAGAGCGTCGCCCCATGGTGGGCGTGCCGGGTGGATCCCGGTCGGGCGCATGCGGGAGTCTGTCTGACTGTCTCTCCCCGTTTCCAGCTTCAGAAAAATACAAAAAAAAAAAAAAAACAATTACACAAGTCATATAAATGTAGGCAATTACCTCTGCGTCATTTTCTTAAGGAGGATTTGGAGTATATCTGTTATCTAGTCCAAAAAAGATACCTCTTGTCATGAGAACAAAATTTGGAGTTGTGCTGAATTTTATAAAGTGACAGGTTTTAAAAAAAGACTTGATATATGTCAATATTTAATATAAAGTTTTATGTTTTGGCATCTAGTACAATCCTTGATTAAAGGTTTCATTAATTATTCTTTTCTGTGTGTGTGTGTCAGAGAAAGACAGAGAGACAGACTGAAAGGGAGATGAGAAGCCTCAATTCTCTGTTGCGGCACCTTCGTTGTTCATTGATTTCTTTCTCATATATGCCTTGACCAGGGGGCTACAGCAGAGCTTGTTGCTCAAGGCAGCAACCTTGGGGTTTCGAACCTGGGTACTCTGCCTCCCAGTTTGACACCCTATCCACTGCGTCACCACCTGGTCAAGCGCATTCACTATTCTTAATTCAAAAACAAAATTGTGATTTGATGGCATGGACTTAGAAGCCCTATTCTTTCTTCCTTCACCTTCACTATAAAACCTTTACTAACAAACAAATGCAAAATCTGTACAACAGAAGAAATATGAAGGTACCAGCAATAATAAAAAATGTTTTTAAATTTCATTATGGCTTAATGAAATCACCCTTGTTATTGACAAAAAAATGACATTTATACATTGGTTTAATAATGATTTGGGAGACGATAATTGATTAAAATGGGTAATAAGGACGTTAGGGTTCATATTCCACTTCTGTACTATTGAAAATTTCCACAATAGTAAATTAAAGATGATAAGGAGCATTTGTTATAGAGGGACTTATATTGAATTTCAATGTTTTTTTTTGTCTTGGCTCACACAAGAATCTTCTTGAGAACAAAGGAAATCCTGTAATTATTTAAATCCTCCATAGTGCTTTGCCTCTATTGAGGAAATACTTTACTCATTCATTGTAATTATCAAGTAAATGAATTAATACTTAATGATGAAAACAGCATCCTAATACTGCTACTCTCATTTTATAACATCAAAAATAATTCCAATTTATTCCATCTTCCTTCACCCTTTAGACTCAAATTATCAAGTTTGGAAGAATTTGATTACTGATGAGTCAGACGCATGAAGGGAAAGTGCAAGACTTTTTCTTTATGAAGTTTAATTAACTGCTATTATTTGGAAACAACTGGGATTTAGGAAGAACAGAATTGATCAATAACCATGGTTTGCATCAAATCATCCCAGTTATCATACATGGCTATAATAATCTAGCTTATGACTATAACCAGTGTTAAGGACTGAATCGTGTCTCCCTAGAAGGTACACTGAAATCCTATCCCCAAACTCCGTAAATCGTGAATATGCCCTTATTTGGAAATAAGGTCTTTTCAGATGTAGTCAAGCTAAAATGAGGTCATACTGGATTAAGGTGGGTCCTAATCCAATATGACTGGTGTCCTTATAACACACATACACACAAACACACAGAAAAGCACATGACCACAGGAGCAGAGACTGGACAGATGTGTTTATAGGGAAGGAAAACAAAGGATTGCTGGGAACCAACATGTCAGCAAGCTGGGAAGAGGCAAAGTAGTACCTTCTCTCTAGAGGAGAGAGAGAGAGAACCAGTATGGCACTTTCAGACTGTATAACTGTGAAAGAAGAAATTCCTGTTGTTTCAGGCCACCGGTTTGTGATTTGTTACCACATCCCTAAGAAACTAATACAACCAGAAATGACCATCATTCATCTTATCTTACTCATTTCTTAGATGACTCTATATTAGAATACTGCTTTTAAGTTCTTAAAAATACTTGTTTAAATGACAATCATAGACTGTGTGACTACATAAATGAAAATGAAATGTCTTAAAGACCTTAAGCATTAATGGTAAAATCAAAGAGATACAGAAACACATCTACCCTTTGATGCCTATGGTCAAAAAATTCTTACATCAAACACAAAGTTTAGAAACTACAAAGTGCAATAATCTTCTCCCAGCCCTTTCAGTCCTAAACACCAGAAAATGACTAACCTCAAAATTAAAAAATTCATTTGTTCAATTCAGATTAGGTGGAAATGGCACCAATACCCATAAAGGTTGACCTTGTAATCACTTGAAATGTGTGTGAGTGTGTGTGTGGGGGGGATCTTTGCTACTTTATGTGACATGGATTTTGATTTATATTGAAATATTTTGCAGCTTCTAGCCTAACAGAGGTATTCAAGAAAGATTAGAGAATTGGATAGTCTGGTTATAGATACCAATAAAATGATAACTGAAAAATAAATTAGAGCAAGAGCCTAAAGGAAACAACACCCCAGTAACAAGTAGAGTATTTTGATTCTAACACCATTCTATTAATACAATGAAAGGAATCAGGGAACCTTAGAGAAACAGCTGATTCTCGGGACTGGGGCATAGCAAATGAGCCTGGAGTTCTAGGAAGTAAAAAAGTGCTTAAAAAGAAAAAAGAGTCCTGACCTGTGGTGGTGCAGTGGATAAAGCATCGACCTGCAATGCTGAGGTCGCCGGTTCAATCCCTGGGCTTGCCCGGTCAAGGCACATACAGGAAGCAACCACTACGAGCAGGTGCTTCCTCTCCATCTCACTTGCCTTCTCTTTCTCCCTCTCTCCTTCTCCCCTCTCCATCTCACTTGCCTTCTCTTTCTCCCTCTCTCCCAAAATCAATTTGCCTGACCTGTGGTGGCGCAGTGAATAAAGCGTCGACCTGGAAATGCTGAGGTCGCCGGTTCAAAACCCTGGGCTTGCCTGGTCAAGGCACATATGGGAGTTGATGCTTCCAGCTCCTCCCCCCTCCTCTCTCTCTCTGTCTCTACTCTCTCTGTCTGTCTCTCCCTCTCCTCTCTAAAAATGAAAAAAAAAAAATTAGAAAAAAGAAGAAGAATGGGCCATGTCAAAGTGACACAACAACTGAAAGAGCTCCTAAAGTCCAAAACTGGAAGGGGGGCAACAAAATAAAATACTACGGAATATAACACAAACTATAATACAAATACCTACGAGTCCGCGCTGATATAAGTAAATGACTGAATAAATGGAAGGGAACAGACTAATCTCCCATGCAGAATTTCAAATAACGTATGTCGATACTCTGCCCTAAAGAAGGAAGAGCATAACTCTCCACTCAAGTGTAAACTGTGCAAAGGGACTTCCAGTCAGTACGGAAAGGAGGGGTGGATACAGAGTAACTACAGTGTAGAAACTTGACAAACACTACTACCTCGAGCAGGTGATCAAGGTCAATCTCAATGTGATGTCATTTTTATAGTACCTACCCTTGATAGGATGCTTGTGATCTTCCACTGCAAAACCCTTTCAGACCAGTCTTACCATTAGAAAATCATCAGACAAATTTCAATAACGGGCATCATCCTACATGCCCAGTAAGTACTCTTCAAAACTGTCAAGGCCACTGTATTGGTCTACTAGGCCTGTCATAAAGTACAGAAGAATGGGTAGCTTAACAACAGAAATTTATTTCCTCATAGCTCTGGAGGCCAGAAGTCCAAGATCAAAATGTCAGCAAGGTCAGTTTAATTGAGACCTCTACCCTTGGTTTGTAGATGAATGCCTCCTCCCTGTCTTTACATGGTCTTCTCTGTGTCCTCATCTTTTCTTGTAAGGATACCAGTCTTAATAGATTAGGGCCTACCCCCATGGCCTCATTTTACTTCTTTACAGACACTATCTCCAAATATAGTCACCTTCTGAGATACTGAAGTTAGAATTTCAACATTTGAATTTGGGACTATAACAGTCATTAAAAACAAGAAAAGCCTGAGAAATTGTCAAAACCAAGAAAAGGCTAAAGACACATGACACCTAAATGCCATATGGTATCCTAAATGTGACTCTGGGACAAAAAAAGAACATGTGGTTAAAACTTAGGAAATATGAATAAACATGGACTTTAATAATAACGTGTCAATACCATGTCTATTAATAATAGCGTGTCCATTAATTGTACAACAAACATCACACTAATGTACTGTATGTACATTAATAAAGAGAAACTGTAATGGGGCTTTGGGTATTTACATGGAAATTCTGTACTATCTGCTCAATCTTTCTGTAAATAATGCTTCTAAAAAATAAAGTCTACTGGAAAAAAGTTAAATACAGTCTCAAGAACATCTTAAAAGAACTGATTTACTGTTACTTTCCCTACACCCCCAGGACACTTTACAAAGTAGTCCCACGCGTGAATCTTTATGTTCTATTTTGTTTTTAATCCTTTTGCCTTGCTGCACTCCAATCGGAAATAAGTTTGTTTTGCTCTTCTATGAAATAACCTCCGACAATCAAAATCTGTCAAATCCCCACGATGTTCGTATGACAATCACAGACACCACTGGATGATACAACTAAAATGTTAGACACTGCCTCTTTCCCTGGTGAAGCTTAACACATAACGTCCACCACCGGATCAAACCAAGAAAAACATAACCTAAGGAGCCTAATTATAGTTAACAGGACGCATCTGTCCTTGGCTGCGCCTGCGGAGTCGGAGCTGCAAAAAGTCCAGGTCCCGGCCCTCCGCCTCCTCCGCCCCCTCCGCCCCCCCCCCACCGGGGGGTTCCCACTGCGCACGCGCAGTGCCCAACAGCAGGTCAGGAGCCCAAGAATCAGTCCCTTCTCCTGCGAGAAGAAACTCTCGTAGTTAAGTGGAAGGGGTCGTGAGCACCCTCTTTCACGGGTACATTTCCTTTTCCTGAGAGGACCATTTGATTCACCAAGTCCGGCGGACGCCGCGGCTTTAAGGGGATGAGGTTCCAGCGGTCGCGCCAAGCAGCGTACGCAGCCTGCGTGTTTTTAAGTTATACTACCTTCGCCACAGAAACCATGAAGGCTATGATGGCCTGGCAAGTCCTCACACGTAATTGTTCTCCACCACTTACCCACTGTGGCTCCGGAACACCGTTGTCCCCACCGTTCCTGTAATACCTCTCCAACCCTTTCGATGCTTCTACTTCTTCCCGAACAAGACAAGATGGCGCTGGAGCGGTCTCACCCGGAAGTAGTAGCAATAACATCCGCTCATCATATGAAGTTGCACAGTTTCTGCATCCTGGTCGTCCAGCGCATGACGGTACCGGGTTAACGTGGTTTCACGCCATCTTTGTTACGGGCAATACCGCCTGGACTCTAACGCACGCTGTGGAAGTTTCTGAACATTCCTGTACATTAACCTTAATGGAGCCAGCGCCATGCCCGACCCGTTTCCATCTTCAATAGGGCAGAAAGCCAAGAGCCTAAGTGTTCTGTACACAGCGCCTGAAATTTTTTACTTTAGCAACGTGACCCTTCTTCAAAGTGAAGTACGGTCTGCCCTAGGAACGCTTTAGCTTCAGAAAAGGGGGCTGAGTGTGCGACGCTAGTTTCAGACTACGGAGGCTCAAATGCTCAAACTAAATAACTCTGGCAGGTGGTTCGGTGCGCCAGGCGCGGCCTTTCGAGCCGGGCGGAGTATGCTGCGAGTGTTTGGAGTACTCCCGGCTTGGGTCTTACAGAGCGCCGCTAAGGGCTCCGCCTCAGGGAAATCGGGCGTTAGCAAAGCGGCCAGTCTAGAGGGTAAGGATGGTGGAGACCTTAGCGGACCCCTCAGCGGTCAATCTCTTTTTTTTTTGAGGTGATCAAAACATCGCGCCCGCTTCCAGGGACATTTGCTCAGCTGAACCTCACCCAACAAGTCTCGGTATATCCTGCCCCCCCCCCCCCCGACGTTTAAGGAAAGGTGGTGGGGCAATTCAGTTTCCGTCTCTCAATTACAAGATGGCCTCGGGAAGGATTTATGCGATGCAATTTTTAGAGTGGAATGAATGCTTGATAACATGAAACAGTGTTCAAGTATTAAAAAATACCGATTTCCAGGCTAGGATCTACGAATTACAAGGAAAACAGAAGTCTTCCAAAGACACAATATTTACTTATCAACTAAATCTTGAAAAATGTCTTGCTAGGGAAGTAACATGAAACTTGTATGTGCCTGAATAAAAGTGCACCAAGTACCTAAATTGTTCGTTGGGAATTGTGCAAAAGAAATTAGCCAGATCATTCTGGATCAGATTTAGAAGAAAATTCTCAAATTGCTAAAGATATGGTCAAATCCAAGTGGCCCTCCAAAACTTCATCTTGGAAGAAAAGTTCACTAATTACACCTGGCAAACTGTGAGTGCACGAAGCTACTACTGGAGGCAAATGGAACTTCCATTTCTTTGACCCTTTTCTAATTAACAACACACACACACACACACACACACACACACCAGTCTAATATGTGAAAGGCAGAAACCTTGGACGAACCGAAAACACAAGGCTAGTGTTACAAAAGGAAGTTTTATTTTAAAAGCACCTGGGTGCAAGTGGACTGGGACCAGCAACGCTTATCAGCACCCAACTGCGGAGGGAGCATTAGATAAAAGGTTATTGTGGGCACTTGCTGGCATGGGTTGCCCTCACCTGGACATGCTCAGGTTAGCATATCAGGCTTTATGGCCTTGGTCACTGACTTGATGAGCAGGAGGAGGGGAATTCTGCTGCAGAAACACAAGTTCTTTTTCTTCCTGGTGTCCTTGGTAAATTTTGAAGACAGCTAAGAGGTCAGAAATCTCCCAGGATAGCCTGGGACCTGGTGTCTCTGAATCTGTGGCTAGGTTCTCACTAACAACTCTTGTGATTTAAACTCCTCTGATGGTCAGGTCCCTCCTCAATGCAAGCTTTCCCTGCATTCCTACAAAGGTAAACTTTTTGCCACCTTTCAAAGTGAAGGCCAGGAAGCCATTAGGAAAGAGAATAGCAAGCAAATTAACTCCCAACTGCATAGTGGGGGATGAGAATGTTCTGTTTTGAGCCTGGGTGAGAATTTGGGTGAGGGGAATTTGAGTTTTAAAGGGGGTGTGGAATTAAAAGAACCAATTTAAGCCTAACAATATGATTTTTAAAATCACTTTTTTAATCTGGTTTTGCTCTGTGATTTTCTTCATTTTCCAAGTTCTCTGCATAGGCTTTGATTTTCAAGTTTATTTTTCTGAGAAACATTCTAATCAGAGAAACATTCTTTGTAAAATCCGATTTTTCTAGTGAAACTTTCATGTTATTTTCCTACTTCCTATCATCATCTTGCAAGCTGTTTACCCTGGTCAAGTTGAAGCAATTTTCTGATAGTTTTTTCTTATCTGCTTTCCAACTGGCCAGCAAACTGCATAGCACACACAAATGTTTTTTTATTGAATGATTAATATTTTGAACAATGACCACAATGTGGGCCAATCATTTTGGAAACCCATTGCTAAATTTTGTTCCTTGTACCAATTTCACAAGACTCAGCAATCACTGTCTGCCGGAACAGGAAATTAGTTGTATTGTCCCATTAACCTCTCCTCATCACTATCATCTAGGATTTTTCTATAATGTTATGATCTGAAGGAGACATCAGGCACATATATGTATTTCTTTTATTATTATTTATTTTTATTTTAGTGAGAGGAGGGACAGCAGAGAGACAGACTCCCGCTTGTGCTCTGACCAGGATCCACCCAGCAAGCCCACTAGAGGGCAATGCTTTGCCCAGCTGGAGTCATTTCTCTCTTGCTCAGAACAGAGCCATTTAGCACCTGAGGCAGAGGCCATGGAGCCACCCTCAGCGCCCAAGGCCAACTTTGCTTGAACCAATCAAGCCATGGCTGAGGGAGGGGAAGAGAGAGAGAGAGAGAGAGAAGTGGGAGGGGTGGAGTAACAGTAATTCAGATGTAGCCAAGGAGGATAATAAAAATAGACACTTTCAGAAAGCGGAGTCTGCAGTCACAGAGAACAGGGAAGAGAATTCTTAATGAACAGAAAAAAAGGTCTAACCACAAACATTCCCCATGCCCAGTGTCAGGGTAAGAGACCCTGACAATCTTTCTATCCTTCTGCTTCTGAGTGAAAATATATTGTGATTATGATCCCACCATCCCACCACTGTGCAGTGTGTGGAAAATAGAACATATCCTTTTGGTTCCTGGGTCTGCAGCCAGGTAGGAGCAACACCCAGACTTGACAAAGCACTTCTACAGAGTCCGGTCTTGGAAAATAAATGCCTGGATGGTACTGGGGCTGTATACCATGTGTAGAAAGAAGAGTGTGCTGAGTATTGTGACTAGAGGTTGGGTTGGCTGAGACCACTGGTGCACTCACCCATCCCATGGGAAACCTACTCTTTCCTACCTATCCTACCCATCCCTACTTGTAATTAGGCAGGCAGATGTGACTACTTCTGGCTAGTGGGTTGAATGACCCATCCAAGATGAAGAACTTAATTGCTGGTGCAAGACATTTTAATGCCTACTTTCCATGCCATAGTGGGGAGGCCTGGTGTTGAAATGATGGAGCCATAAGACAATCAGCCTGGATTACTGAGTTACCAGTTGGGAAATAGTTGCCTTTACAGATAACCAAGACTCTTGGTTCACTCTGGGTGAGAAAGAAATTTTTGTTGTGTTAAGCCACTGGGGCATGTTTATTTGCTAGTGTGTCATAACAAGCCTATCTATATACAAATGGGAATACATTCTGCTTGAGTGCAATTTTAAAAATGTATGAAAATGGCCTGACTAGGTGGTGTCACAATGAATACAGTGTGGACCTGGGACACTGAGGACCCAGGTTCAAATTCCTGAAGTCGCCAGCTTGAGTGCAAACTAAACACATTGGCATAATCCCAAGGTTGCTGGCTTGAGCAAGGGGACACTGGCTCAGCTGAAGCCCCCCAGGTCAAGGTACGTAAAAGAAAGCAATCAATGAACAATTAAAGTGTCACAACTATGAGTTGCTGTTTCCTGTCTCCCTCCCTCTCACTAAAAAAGAAAAAATGTATGAAAATGGTCTTGAGGGGATTCATGAACCTCTGAAATTATAAATATCTGGTACATATATTTTTCTGAGAATTTTCCTTCCCATCTTCTATACTGCCATTAGCAGGAGAGGGCCCTAAATTAAAACCTTCCTCTTCCTGCAACACCCATTACTTCCCTTGGGGACTAGCAGGACCTTAATTCTTCTGTGGCTCTGTGGGTAATGTTGCTTGATTTTTCTCCATGTCACTTGCCATTTGATTTATCTTTTCCTTACTTTTCATTTCTTAAAATGTCTATCTCCTTACATCTTGGAGAGATTTCTATTTTCTGTGATGAGTGCTGTATTCAAAGTGCATACCACACAGCAGGTATTCAATAAATACTTATTAAATTATTAAACAATTGAAAGATAGGCTATAACTTTCACCATAATCTCAAAGAGCTACATCAGTGTTTTTCAAGTGCCTGTCCATAAAAGTTAACTACCTTGATGTTGTATAAAGATTATAGACCTAATGATCTTAGTGAAATTCACTTATGCTTAGGGTGATTGCCACTTATCAGCCTGTATCATTGATGAAAATACTGTTGAGGTTGTTTTAGACGTCTTTTGAACTTGTAGGCTCATTTGAACAATTGTTTTCACTGTACAGAGCATTTACAAACAAACACAATAAACAAAAAGCATTTGAAAAACTTATGTAGCATTCAATGCATTATATATGTGGAGTTTGGAAATCAAGCACCAGCTTGTACCATGTTGTACTGTTATGCATGGTAAAATAAAACTTTATTCACTGCATGTTTCTGTTTCTGGCTGGCTAGGTCAACAGTCCACAAATGTAAAAAGATTGGAAATCACTGGGCTACTTGACTCAAAAAAGGTTAAACACAAACAGACAAAATATTACCTATTACATAATGAATTATCCTTCTTCCTCTTTTTTTTCTTTTAAGTGTGCAAGAGCCAGTGAGAGAAGCAGGGAGGGAGGAGAAAGAGAGAGCAAGATGAGAAGTATCAACTCTTAGTTGTGGCACTTTAGTTGTTCATTGAATGCTTTTTTCATACATGCCTTGACCAGGGGTGGGAGGAGGCTCCAGCTGAGCCAGTAACCCCTTGCTTAAGGCAGTGACCTTGGGCTCAAGACAGCAACCTTGGAGTTTCGAACCTGGGTCCTCCTGCGTCCCAGGTCCGCCCTCTATCCGCTACACCACCACCTGGTCAAGCATGACTTATCCTTCCTAAATAACTCAAACATCAGATGTTTGGAGAAACATCTGATAAGATAAAGATTCACCCTTGATAGATACTGCAATCTGAGTAAAAAGTGGCCCATACTTTATTCTGAAACAATGAATTTCTAAAATATGAAGACTATTTTGAATATAGCTAAGTAAGTACAATGTTGCTAGATAAAATATTTTGTTAGTAACGTGCACTGTAAAAAACTCCAGGAACAATCTCAAAACATCACGTAAATAAGAATTTAATATTTATTATGCATGTTCATACAGGAACATAAAAATGCTCAATAAGTTACACATCTATTTTCTAAAAAAAACTACAGAAAAAGTAAAAAAACAATAGGAATGATATATTACCCAGTGTCACTCAAAATTAAAAATATAGTTATCTATTTTTTAAACAGATTTGAATTGAGTTTTATATCAACCAAAACATCTTAAATATCTAAAAATAGTCTTTATGCACTATATATAATATATAAATGCCCAATTTTATTGCACATAACATATTTGGTTTAGGTTTATCAGGTAACATTGCAGATAAATTATGAATATGAATTTAACAAAAGTAGGCAGAATGTTATTTTATACTACAAAAATTAGATGAATGATACATTTCACAGCTTAATCTTCAGGAAATTTTATTGAGCTACTGTATAAAATCATTGAATAAAATTACATGTGAGCTAAGAGTTGTTTAATATTATATTGCAAAACAGCACTGTTGGCACATTTAAAATAAGAAGCTGGTATGAACTAACTATTCTTAGAACTGACACCAACTTCCATACTCCGTGCCCACCAAAAAAGGTAGTCTTCTCATCAGCTTTAAAAACAAATTTAGATAAAATTGTAAATATAGACATATAATTGATTATGTAAAAAATATTCATATAATTGGCACATAATTAAATTTTATCATTTTCAACAAGGGAAAAACTAGGGGAAAATAGGATTAGACATACCTTCTAAACCAGTTTCTAAATAAAGCTAGTAAAACTTCCCATTTTACTTTTTAAATTCATTTGGCCAAACACTATGGTCAGTGTTTTGAGGATCTGTAAACATTCTTACTTATTTGTACTGTTTCTTGAGGTCATCTGGAAACAACTGTTATTATAGTAGCTTCATAATTTTGTGCCCCTGCAAATATGCTTAAGAAATATTCAAAGAATATGTAGCTCCATGTTCATTGCAGCATTGTTCACAGTGGCCAAGACATGGAAACAACCAAAAAGCCCTTCAATAGATGACTGGATAAAGAAGATGTGGCACATATACACTGTGGAATACTACTCAGCCATAAGAAATGATGACATCGGATCATTTACAACAAAATGGTGGGATCTTGGTAACATTATATGGAGTGAAATAAGTAAATCAGAAAAAAACAAGAACTGCATGATTCCATACATTGGTGGGACATAAAAACGAGACTAAGAGACATGGATAAGAGTGTGGTGGTTGGGGGGGGGGGGAGGGAAAGAGGGAGAGGGGGAGGGGGGGAGGAGCACAAAGAAAACTAGATAGAAGGTGACAGAGGACAATCTGACTTTGGGTGATGGGTATGCAACATAATTGAATGACAAGATAACCTGGACATGTTTTCTTTAAATATATGTACCCTGATTTATTGATGTCACCCCATTAAAATTAATAAAAATTTATTTATAAAAAAAAGAAATATTCAAAATAAAAACAAAAATATAAATGCAGACCTATGTATAACTTAATATACTTTATTTATAAAAGCTATCATTAGAAAATGCTTCAATTTTAAAATAAACCTTATTCCATTACCAACCTGCAAAAACATTAATAAATTCTAGGCCACAAAAAAATTAGAGATTTTAGCATTAGCTTATTTATTTATTTATTTTTGTATTTTTCTTAAGCTGGAAACGGGGAGAGACAGACTCCCGCATGCGCCCCACTGGGATCCACCCGGCACGCCCACCAGGGGCGATGCTCTGCCCACCAGGGGGCGTCACTCTGCCGTGACCAGAGCCACTCTAGCGCCTGGGGCAGAGGCCAAGGAGCCATCCCCAGCGCCCGGGACATCTTGGCTCCAATGGAGCCTTGGCTGCGGGAGGGGAAGAGAGAGACAGAGAGGAGGGGGGGATGGAGAAGCAAATGGGCGCTTCTCCTATGTGCCCTGGCCGGGAATCGAACCCAGGTCTCCCGCACGCCAGGCCGACGCTCCACCGCTGAGCCAACCGGCCAGGGCAGCTCATTTAACATAATGGAAATGTAAAGAAAAATATTGTATCTGTACGGTACTTATGGGATAATGTCTAAAACTTTTATAGGCCTCTTCATTTTAATTTTTATTTATTGATTGATTTTAGAGAAAGGAAGAGAGAGACAGAAACATCAATTTGTTGTTCCACTTACTTATGCCTTCACTGGTTGATTCTTGTAGGTGCCCCGACCAGGGATCAAACCTACAACCTTGGTGTATTGGGACAATGCTCTGAGTGATCCCACCAGAGCCTAGGCCTCTCCATTTTAAAACATGTTAAAATAGTGTCAGTATAGTGCCTGACTCATAGTAGGTGATCAGTAAATATACACATAATGAATAAATGCGAAGTTAAGCATAAAAACTGCAGTGCTTTGGGAACAAGGTAATGTTCTGAAGCTACAGTGTCAATGAGAAATCAGTTTTCACTGGTACTCAAAATAAAGCTTAAAATATTTCCTATTTGCTAAGTACAGCCCTGATGCCTTTTCTGGCATCCTATTAACAAAAAGAGGAACTGGGCACGTTCCTTGATTCTGACCGTTACCAATTACTCACCCTCCCTGGCTGCAGCTGCATAAGGGGTAAGTAAGCCAAAAGGCAACAGAAAAAAGTGTTCTTGTTTCCCTTCCTTCTTTCTTTCTCTCTTCCTCCCTCTCTCCCTCCTTCTCTCTCTCTCTCTTTCTTCTATCAATGATATAAGAAGCAGGTAACCATCCAATGAAAAGTTCATGCCTCTTAATATGTAGTATCTTTTCTAGGAGAAAAATGAGGTGACAATATTTACATTTGGAGTGGAGGGTAATCGTCATTACCAAGATGGCTGACTTGAATAAACAGATTTAACTAGAATTTTTCAAAAAAATTCACTGATCTGGTTTTGAAATCTTCCATATTAATGGACAACAAACAGAAATATTAATCTAAACACTGTTTAAACTACTTTCATAGGACCAAAAACCTGAGTTTGCAAATTAACATATACTATAGAGATATATTTCTTCACAATTTCACTGTTAAAAATCAAGAAAAATACTACTATTGAAATTGCATCAGCTTAAAAATAGAATTTGTGCCATGACATTTTAGCTCCTGCATTTTGTATATTATTACCATCTTTAACAATAATCACAATTCCATTCATCCATATCAAAAGGCAGCACTGGTAACATTGATTATGCTATATATATACTTACATGTTAAAAAGAATCAATCCTGGCCCTGGCCAGTCAGCTTAGCAGTAGAGCAATTGGCCCCGCGTGTGGAAGTCTCAGGTTCGATTGCTTGTCAGGGCACACAGGAGAAGTGGCCATCTGCTTCTCCACCCTCCCTCTCCCCTTATCTCTTTTCTCCTCCTGCAGCAGTGGCTCAAATGGTTTGAGCAAGTTGGTCCCAAGCACTGAGGATGGTTCCATGGCCTCACCTCAGGCACTAAAATAGCTTGGTAGCCTAGCAGTGGAACAGCAGGCCCAAATGGGCAGAACATTACCCAGTAGGGCCCTTGCCAGGTGAATCCAGGTAGAGGTACATGCAGGAGCCTGTGTGCCTCCCTGCATCTCAAGTAAGTAAGTAAGTAAGTAAGTAAAATAAATAAATAAATAAATAAATAAATAGAACCAGTCTTGATTAAATAGTTCCACAGTTATCTGCAGCCACTATTTTTATCCTTCCTTCCCAATGGGAGAATGAACTGAGACTAGGCACTTATCCAGTACATGCCTGTAGTTTTATCCACTGTCACTAATGATTAGCATGATTAGCATGATTGAACTATGCAATTATGTGTTTTGATTCAATACAGTGATACCAAAATAGCAGTTATTTTTTTTAAATTTAAGCTCAAGTAATAGCAATATTTTCATGACAAGTTTGAACAACTTAATAATTTAAATTCTAGGAGAAAAACTATCATATATTTGCTATTTATTTAAAAAGAAAGAAATTCCAACTTCATGACCCATTAAAAAAAAGTCAAACTCACTTGAACTTAATGATGCTTGTTGACTATAAAGTGACTGCAAAACTCTAATACTATGATTAATATTTACTGATCTATAAAACTAAAAAAAATATTTTCTTGTTAAATATAGTAAAAATTTAATTTCCTATCATTTACAAATTTAACTTGGCAATTTATATTTCAAAGTTATCCTATGATCTGATATGGGTGAACTTCTATTTATCAATTCTTCATGTTACAATTATCTATAATTATATCGTATAGTATGGCCATGGCTAATCACTTGCAGCTCATTCTTAACTCCAACATGAGTAGGTTACAAATAATATGGTGATGAAATATTTTAATATTTTTCTAGTTCTCAAGAACTCAAAGAAATAAGATAATATATTATTTGTAAATCATATTACTGACATTACAGTGATACCTTTTTATATGGCTGAATCATACAAAATATGACAAGATCACTAAGCCAGTTGTTTAAGTATTGATATATATGATAGCAACATTTCCCACAGAGCAGCATACATATACCCCTGGATAGTCCTGAGATGATTGTAACTAAAGTGCTATATGAATGAACAATTTTTCTTTAATGATTATATATTTATTTGGGGGTTTATTAGAAAAAATACAACTAGCACATAAAATGTGGAATATGCTCAAAACAGATATGGTTAAAAAAAGTAAGCCTAAAAAATGAAGTTTAAAATTATAAGTAAATAATGGCACAGGTGATCCATTTATATCAGAAAGGGGGTATGTGACTTAGATTTGGGTAACGCTGTTTTAAGGATGGATCTGATTTAGCCGGCATCATTTCTGAATGCTTGTAATAATAAGCCACATCATAAAGGAGTTTCCTCTCCTACTGTAAATTGTAGTTTTGTTCCAGCACAAACATTTCTTTAAAACATGTTTACATTAATTTTAAAAATATAAATTTGAAATCATTGACTAAATTTAATTTACTTTAAAAGGATTTACCAAAATGGTAAAAATGTTCAGGAGCATTTGAGGGGCATGCTATTCCTACAGAATAGACTACAAAGGCACATTGCATATTATGGTTATCATTGCAGCATTTAAATAAAAGTGATCTATATAACCATTACCCTTAATAATGAACAAATAATTAAAATATTCTTTCATAAAAAAGAAGGTATGCTTGTGCACTGAGTACTCTTGATTCCGGAACCACCTGCACGTAAGTGTCACTAACATGGACCCACTGGCCTGCCGATTCACTATCAGGTTCATTCAAACCTAACAAAACAAGAAGTATAATTTTAAAATAAGTATATCCTTACTCTACATTATATGCAACAACATTTTCATCACAAACTATGTTTATCTAATACTAGATCTTATTGCATAAATCTGTTTCTTGCAAAATGAACTAACTCTTTTAAAGCATTAATATTACTATTATTTTACTTTAAAAATCTAGTGAAATATTAGGTAGCCTTTAAAATATTTATTATTTGAGGAAAATCATTTTCTCTAAAAGAGGAAAAAGAAAAAACAAAGTTAGTTTGCTGACCCATAAAGTTAGCAAACTCTCAACTCCAATTCTATTCTGAGGACCGGGTATGTCTTCAAAAACTTTTGGTATTGTTAAATAAAATGCCACTCCACTGCAATATGATGACTCAACACTTTGTGTCACTTCATATCGTCTAGAAGGGTACATACTGTCTTATGATATTTAAGATTTTTAAAGATTATCTAGTACTCATATTTATTTCTCACTTAACATTAACAAACTGAATCCACTTGAGTTATCCATGAAATAACTTAGCTCTTCCAAAAAAACAAAGAATTCATTTGTTTTTAAGAATAAAATAAACTTAGTATAACATACCAGGCACACTTCTCTTTCCAGTGATATGTTCCAATAATTTCCTGGAGGGTGTTCTCACTTTTACATATGCGGTGTAGTGACCTCCTCTCATTGAGCCACTATGTTCCACTATGCCATACAGATCATAGAGAACCTTCTTTCCCACACTTACATTCTTTAGACAAAAATTTAAAAAGTAATATTTAGTGAAATATTACTCTAAGGAAAATTAAGTCAAATGTATGTCCTACTTAACATAAGCACATGAAAACATAGCATATAAAAATACACTGAGAAACTTTTCCACACATACTAGACTGGCAAAATGCAAATGATTGACAACATCCCCTGGTGGATGGGCTGTGGGGAAAAGTATTCACACACACTACTACATGTGGGAATGCAAAGGGGTACAACTCCTCTGATGGAATAATTAATGGTATCAAGCTAAATTACACATGTGTTACACTTGGATTTATCAATCCTATTTCTAGGATTCTATTATACTGGTACATAAACAAAATGTAAAAAGACATGCACCAAACTACTAGTTGCACAAATATTTGTATTATCAAAAATCAGAATAGGCCCAAATGTACATAAATTAGGAACCGGTTGAATGAACTATGATGCATCCATACGAGTATTATATGCTTGAAAAATGGAATGCAGAGTATCTCTAAATGCTGCTTTGAAATAAACTCCAGGATATAATATAATATAATGGTAAGGATAAGGTAGATAAAAAGGATATATATTGTAAGCTATGATTATTTAAGAGGAGAGAGCATATATACATACCTATCAGCTTATAGTAGAAGAATACCATAACTTTTTAACAATGGTTATCTATAAAGGGAGGGAACAATAATGATGGACATACATGGAGAAAAGCTACACTTGTTTGAATTTACTTTGCTTTGTACATTTGATATATTTGACTTTGGAACTGTGTAAATATTTAGTAATCATTTAACAAAATTTGAAAAATTTAAATTTAGAAAACAGTCTCTAAAATCCAAATTAAAGTGAAGAATATATCCAGTTGGTAGTACAGTGATTCAAAAAGGAAACACTAGGGTCACATCAAAACTCCAAAGCTGGAGTGACGGTAGAGAAATGGTGCTGTGAAGGGTGCTCCCGATATGTCCCTTGAAATTTCACCAACAAAAACAGAGAAAAAAATCTCAGGAGCATCTGAAATATACACACACCAGACAAAGGTATGATTGGGCAAAAAGGTGGCTGAATATATGATATAATCCACTCTGAAGGAAATAAGACGGAGAATGGAGTATTCCCCTTTCCTCACTGATCTGAGGAAGGGCCGCTTTCGTCTGGAACCCAGAGAAACGGAGGATCTGGGGCAGAAGGAAGAAGCTGGGATAGGGTGGATGATCAAGCAGAGGAGACAGCGCGCCGCCTCAGCCTGAGATCACGGACATGGGGCCAGCATAAGTGGCAGGCTCCGATGGAGGTTGCCTATGCAGGTTGCCCGCAGAAGCTGGCACTAGAGCGGCTTTGTGTGCTTCAGGGTCTGCCGTGGCGGGCGGTGTGCAAGTGGCTCCACCTGGAGCCTCTGGCATGGGCACACGTGCTTCTGGGCAGAAGGGCTAGGCCTGAGATTGTCAGCAGTGGAATTCTGCATGGGCTGTACCAGCGTTTCTGTGTGGTCCCAGTTCCCTAACCAACAGCATGGGAATTACGCAAGGGCCGGGATCCCTAGGCCTGGACCTGTCCAGGCAAGGTGCCTCCACGAGCTGATACAGGTTTCAAAGTACATTCCTGCATTCCTGGCTCTGACTGAGATAACAGACGTTGTACGCCTAAGTGGGCAGGAGCAGACCTCTGTGTGCACTGCAGAGGTCATGGGGGCTGAGCAGGCACATGGCTTGCTGTGGGCTACCAAACAGGGCACAAAGGCCTGTGGGGAGATTAGACTCCTGGAGCGCTGAGGCATACTAGACATGCCCCGGGGCCCTTAGAAAGGCACCTGATCTACAATCGGCTCCCAGACCTGACTTCTCCCACTGGTGGCTCTGCTTGGCACAGAACTATGCATTGAGCGGTGCTGGAGGAAGGACCTGGCTGCTCTTAGAGCCTCTTACTCTGCAAGCAGTGCCTGAGGCAACCTCACAGCTAAGTCCCCAGGCTGCTAGCACAGGAGGGAGAGACGTGGGAGAGGCACCTGGAAAGCTAACTGAGTCTCCCATTGTCGGAGCCTCAAAGAACTAACAGGACCCACCTACCAACGGGACTGAGGCCTGGCCCATGTCACTGCCATAGCAACACAAGAGCAAATCTCTGATAAAGCAAACCCTGTAGTACAGCGCCAGCTGCCAATTAAAAAAAAAAAAAAAAAAAGCAAGCTACCTCTCAAAACCAGGAAAAAATTACATTTTTTATAACTTCTTTTTTTTCCCCACTTTGGTCATTTCATCATCTTTCCAATTTATTCATTCTTTTTTCCTTTTGACTTTCATTATCCATATCTGTTACATTTCTTATTCTTCTTTATTTTTATGAGGATTACATTTCAAAAACCTTAACTCTTTTTATTTTCATCTTTTTTTCTTTTTTCTCTCAATCATTTATCAACAAATTATTTTATTTTGAATTCATATTTATCTTTGTGACACTATACATATTTTTGACTTCCTTTTTATCTCTTTGTCATTTTCCCTTAGTTCTGGCTCCCTATTCTCTTTAGTTTTTCTTCCACTTATCATAATATAATTTTCATTTTTTCACTGTATCTTTTCAACTTTTTTTTAATTATCTCTTATTAGTGTTATTAATAATACCACCCTCAAATGCCAGTAAAGAAAAAGAAATCAAATATCATGGATACAAAAGACAGAGATGTAGCTCAGATAGATGATGAAAAATCTCTAGAAAAAATTTTCAATTGCTTGAAAACCTTGGAGTTAAATGACAGAGAATTTAAAATTGAAGTCCTAAAAATACTCAGAGAATTACAAGAAAGCACTGAAAGGCAATTTAGAGAGCTCAAAAAACAATTCAATGAACAAAAAGAATACTTCACCAAGGAAACTGAAACTATAAAAAGGAATCAAACAGAAATGAAAAACTCAATACATGAACTGAAAAACAAAGTAACAAGCTTAACTAATAGAACAGGCCAGATAGAGAAGAAAATTAGTGACATGGAAGACAGGCAACTAGAGACACTACAGAGAGAAGAGAAGAGAGACTCATAAATTTAAAAAAAAAATGAGAAAGCTCTACAGGAATTGTCTGACTCCATCAGAAAGAGCATCATAAGAATAATGGGTATGTCAGAAGGAGAAGAGAGAGAAAATGGAATGGAGAACATATTCAAACAAATAATAGATGAGAACTTCCCAAGCTTGTGGAAAGAATTAGGGCCTTGAATCCAAGAAGCAAACAGAACACCGAGTTACCTTAATTCAAACAGACTTACTCCAAGACACACCGTAATGAAATTATCACAAACCAATGACAAAGAAGAAATCCTCAAGGCAGCCAGGGGAAAAAAAGAATACATAATATAAAAGAAGGCCCATTAGGCTATCATCAGATTTCTCAGCAGAAACTACAAGCCAGAAGAGAGTGGAACCCAATATTTAAAGTACTGAAAGAGAGAAAATTCCAGCCAAGAATACTATATTCATCAAAGCTATCCTTCAAATACAAAGGGGAAATAAAAACATTCACAGATATAGAAAAGATGAGGGAATTTAACACCAGAAAACCCCCACTTTGGAAATACTAAAGGGGGTTATCTGACCAGATAGAAAGAACAAAACAAAATTACAAGTAAAAGCTCCAACAAAATCACAATAAAAACAAGATTAATCTGTGAAAACAAAAACAAAAAAGGGGAGAGGACAATGATTAGCAGTAGCAAAGAAGGATGGAGTGCAGAAACACTCATGAGTTAATGGACTACAATGAGTATGATATATATCCTTTTTATTACCTAATGGTAACCACCACTGAAAAAACCACTATAGAAACACATGGCTTAAGAAAAGAATTAACAGAGAAAAGAAGTATGGAATACAACCAAACAAAAATAAATGATAGAAAAACAAAAGAGAAGCAGCAAACAAGATATAGAGCTATAAGAAAGCAATATATGCCTGACCGGGTGGTGGCGCAGTGGATAGAGCATCGGACTGGGATGTGGAAAGACCCCGGTTCGAGACCCCAAGGTCACCAGCTTGAGCGTGGGCTCATCTGGCTTGAGCAAAAAGCTCACCAGCTTGGACCCAAGGTCGCTGGCTCAAGCAAGGGGTTGCTCAGTCTGCTGGAGGTCCGCGGTCAAGGCACATATGAGAAAGCAATCAATGAACAGCTAAGGTGTCGCAACAAAAAAAAACTGATAATTGATGCTTCTCATCTCTCTCTGTTTCTGTCTGTCTGTCCCTATCTATCCCTCTCTCTGACTCTCTCTCTGTCCCTGTAAAAAATCCTCGTGTCAATAATTACATTAAATGTAAATGGATTGGATTGAACTCACCAATAAAAAGACACAGAGTAGCAGAATGGATCAAAAAAGAAAATCCAACTGTACACCCCTTCAAGAAACACATCTAAGCTACAAGGATAAAAACAAATTCAAAGTGAAAGGTTGGAAAACGATTTTCCAAGCAAATAACATCCAAAGAAAAGCAGGTGTAGCCATACTCATATCTTCAATGCTGACTACAAGACAGCAAAGGTAAGCAGAGACAAAGATGGTCATTTCAGCCTGACCAGGCAATGGTGCAGTGGATAGAGCATCGGATTGGGATGCCGAGGACCCAGGTTCAAGACCCCGAGGTTGCCAGCTTGAGCGCGGGCTCATCTGGTTCAAGCAGAGCTCACCAGCTTGGAACCAAGGTCGCTGGCTCGAGCAAGGGGTTGCTCGATCTGCTGAAGGCCCAAGGTTAAGGCACATATAAGAAAGCAATCAGTGAACTAAGGTATTACAATGCACAACTAAAAACTAATGATTGATTCTTCTCATCTCTCTCCATTTGTCTGTCTGTCCCTATCTATCCCTCTCTCTGACTCTGTTTCTGTAGAAAAAAAAAAAAAAGGTCATTTCATAATGATAAAGGAAACATTGAATCACGAAGACATAACACTTCTTAATATACATATATGTGTGTGTGTGTGTGTGTGTGTGTGTGTGTGTGTATATATATATGTATATATGCACCAAACCAAGGAGCACCAAAGTATATAAGACATCTACTAACTGGTCTAAAAATACAATCATACTTGGAGACCTCAATACAATGCTGACGGCTCTAGATCATTCATCCAAACAGAAAATCAGTAAAAAATTTGGGCGTTAAATGAAACACTAAAACAATTGGATATGATAGACATGTACAGGACATGTCATCTCAAAACACCAGAGTATACATTTTTCTCCAGTGTACATGGAATATTCTCAAGAATTGACCATATGTAGGGCCACAAAACTAACATCAAAACATTCAGAAAGATTGAAATTATACCAAGCATATTCTCTGATCATAAAGCTTTGAAACTAAAATTCAACTGCAAAAAAAAAGTAAACAAACCTACAAAAATGTGGAAATTAACATAATTCTAAAAAATGAGTGGGTCAAAGAAGAAGTAAATGCAGAGATCAAAAGATAAATACAGACAAATGAAAATGACAATACAACATATCAGAATCTCTGGGATGCAGCAAAAGCAGTAATAAGAGGGAAGTCCATATCACTACAAGCTTATATGAACAAACGAGCACAAGAAAACAACTTAACATCACATCTTAAGAAACTAGAAAAAGAAAGAACAAAGGCAACTCAAAACCAGCAGAAGAATGGAAATAATAAGAATCAGAGCAGAAATAAATGAAATAGAGAACAGAGAAACTATAGAAAAAAAAATCAATAAAACAAGGAGCTGGTTCTTTGAAAAGATCAACAAAATTGACAAACCCCTGGCAAGACTCACTAAGGAAAAAAGAGAAAGAACTCACATAAACAAAATCCAAAATGAGAGAGGAGAAATCACCACAGACATAAAAATATAAAGAATTATCATAGAAAACTATGAAGAACTATATGCCATCAAATTTAACAATCTAGAAGAAATGGATAAATTCCTAGAACAATACAATCTTCCTAGACTGAGTCATGAAGAAGTAGATAGCCTAAACAGACCCATACGTAGGGACAAAATAGAAACAACTATCAAAAACCTTCCAAAATATAAAAGTCCAGAGCCAGACAGCTATACTAGTGAATTCTATCAAACATTCAAAGAAGACTTAGTTCCTATTCTACTCAGTCTCCCCCAAAATTGAAGAAGCAATACTGCCAAACACGTTATGAGGCCAACATAACCCTCATACCAAAATCTGGCAAGGACAACACAAAAAAAGAAAACTACCGACCAATATCTCTAATGAATGCAAATGCTAAAATCCTAAACAAAATACTAGCAAATTAAATACAATAACAAATTAAAAAAATAATTCATCATGATCAACTGGGATTCATTACAGAATGACAAGGATGATACAACATACGTAAAACGGTTAACAGTAATACACCATATCAACAAAACAAAGAACAAAAACCATATGATCCTATCAATAGATGTAGAAAAGGCATTCATAAAATCATTTTACGGCCCTGGCTGGTTGGCTCAGTGGTAGAGCGTTGGCCTGGCGTGAGGGAGTCCTGGGTTTGATTCCCGGCCAGGGCACACAGGAGAAGCGCCCATCTGCTTCTCCACCCCTACCCCTCTCCTTCCTTTCTCTCTCTCTTCCCCTCCCGCAGCCGAGGCTCCATTGGAGCAAAGATGGCCCGGGCGCTGGGGATGGCTCCTTGGCCTCTGCCCTAGGCACTAGAGTGGCTCTGGTTGCGGCAGAGCAATGCCCCGGAGGGGCAGAGCATCGCCCCATGGTGGGCAGAGCATTGCCCCTGGTGGGTGTGCCGGGTGGATCCCGGTCAGGCGCATGCGGGAGTCTGTCTGACTGTCTCTCCCCGTTTCCAGCTTCAGAAAAATACAAAAAAAAAATAATAATAAATAAATAAATAAAATCATTTTATGTTTAAAACACTCAATAAAATGGGGATAGAAAAAAAATCTCAATATAATAAAGGCCATTTATGACAAACCATCAGCTAACATCGTAGATATTAAATGGCAAAAAATTGAAGACTTTTCCTCTAAAATCAGGAACAAGACAAGGCTGCCCACTCTCTCCACTCTTATTCAACGTAGTGCTGGAAGTTCTAGCCAGAGCAATCAGACAAGAGAAAGAAATAAAAGGCATTCGTATTTGGAAAGAAGAAGTAAAGGTTTCACTTTTTGTAGATGATATAATCCTGTACATCGAAAACCCCAAAGATTCCACAAAAAGACTATTAGTAACAATAAATAAATACAATAAAATCACAGGATACAAAATTAATATACAGAAGTCTATTGCCTTCCTATATGCCAACAATACAACATCAGAAAACAAACTCATAAAAATAATCCCTTTTACGGTTGCAACAACAACAAAAATATCCAGGAATAAATATAATAAAGAATGTAAAGGACCTATATAATGAAAACTACAAAGCATTGTTAAGGGAAATTGAAAAAGATACAATGAAATGAAAAAATATTCCTTGTTCTTGGATAGAAATAAATATAGTCAAAATGACCATATTACCCAAAGCAATATACAAATTTAATGCAATTCCCATTGAAATTCCAATGTCATTTTTTAAAGAAATGGAAGAAAAAATCATCAGGTTTATATGGAACTACAAAAAACCCCGAATAGCCAAAGTAATCTTACGGAAAAATAACGAAGCTGGGGGCATTACAATACCTGACTTCAAATTATATTATAGAGCCACGATAATCAAAACAGCATGGTATTAACAGAAAAATAGACACTCAGACCAATGGAACAGAATAGTGAGCCCAGAAATAAAACCACATATAAATGGTCAAATCATCTTTGATATAGGAACCAAAAACACACAATGGAGAAAAGAAAGCCTCTTCAATAAATGGTGCTGGGAAAACTGGAGAGCCGCATGTGAAAGAATGAAACTTGACTACAGTTTGTCCCCTTGTACCAAAATTAATTCAAAATAGATCAAAGACATAAATATAAGACCTGAAACAATAAATTACATAGAAGAAAACATAGGTACTAAACTCATGGACCTTAGCCATAAAGAACATTTTATGAATTTGACTCTAAAGGCAAAAGAAGTGAAGGCAAAGATAAATGAATGGGACTACATCAGACTAAGAAGCTTCTGCACAGCAAAAGAAACTGACAACAAAACAAACAGAGAGCCAACTAAACGGGCGATATTTTCAAATAACAGCACAGATAAGGGCCTAATATCTAAAATATACAAAGAACTCACAAAACTCAACAACAAACAAGCAAACAATCCAATAAAAAAAGGGAAGAGAACATAAACAGACACTTCTCCCAGGAAGAAATACAAATGGCCAACAGATATATGAAGAGATGCTCATCTTCATTAGCTATTAGAGAAATGCAAATCAAATCTAGAATGAGATACCACCTCATACTTGTTATATTAGCTATTTTCAACAAGACAGGTAACAACAAGTGTTGGAGAGGCTGTGGAGAAAAAGGAACCCTCATTCACTGTTGGTGGGAATGTAAAGTAGTACAACCATTATAGAAAAAAGTATGATGGTTCCTCAAAAAATTAAGAGTAGAACTACCATATGCCCCCAAAACTGAAAAACACTGGTACATAAAGACACATGCAGCCCCATGGTCACTGTAGCATTGTTCACAGTGGCCAAGACATGGAAAGGAAACAGCCAAAAAGCCCTTTAATAGATGATTGGATAAAGAAGATGTAGTACATATATACTATGGAATATTACTCAGCCATAAGAAATGATGACATCAGATCATTTACAACAACATGGATGGCCCTTGATAACATACTGAGTAAAATAAGTAAATTAGAATAACCTAAGAACTGTATGATTCCATACATAGGTGGGACACAAAATTGAGACTCATGGACATGGACAAGAGTGCAGTGGTTACCAATGGGAGGGGAAGGGAGGAGAAGGAGAGGAAGAGAGGAGAGAGGCATAAAGAAAACCAAATAAAAGGTGACAAAGGACAATTTGACTTTGGGTGATGGGTATGCAACATAATCAGATGTCAAAATGATCTGGAGATGTTTTCTCTGAATCTATGTACTCTAATCGATCAATGTCACCCCGGTACAATTAAAATTGTCTAAATAAAATTTTTTTAAAGTGATCATGAATTTAAAAAAAAGAGATCCCAAGCCAACTTGAAGTGGCTTTTAGTGGCCAACAATATACACACACTAGAGAAATATATTGAATCATAAATAAATAAAAAAAGAAAATAAAGCATGGTATAACAATCATAGGATACTTAAGCATATTATTTGCAAATCAAATAAGTATTTTAATAACATAATATACCTTACAAGTAGCAGAACAGAATGGTGCTAAATCAAGCATAAGTGGAAAATCTACATGTCTGTTTACTTTGCGAAGACTCAATCCAGTCTAGAAAGACAAAAAAAAAAAATTTGTAATGCAGCAAACTCAATCTAAGTCATTATGTTTATTAATTAAAACTAAAAGTGGAATCCTGGATGTTAGTTTTTTCATAGATATATAAATATCATTAATGAATAGTCCAAAATTGATATATGACTAAGTTTTCAATTAGGTTTCATAAACTGTCACTGCAAAGATCATTTATGTGCATTTTTACCACAAATAATATGGAAATAATTATTTTCACTGTGGCTTTTCAATACTTAGAGAAAAATAAATTCGATGTGATAAAAGCTAAGCTACTGAGACATATGCTATCATAAAAATTTACTAGGAGTCTGGTGTCCTAGGTCTGATTCAATGACTGGTTAACACCTAACTTGATTCTAGGCAACCTCACTTAGATCAAGGCAGAAAATGGGTAGAAATGGGTTGATTAGATCCTTTTCAGTTCTAAAAATCAGTGATAATTCAGCCTGACCAGGTAGTGGCTCAGTGGATAGAGTGTCGGACTGGGATGTGGAGGACCCAGGTTCAAAACCCCGAGGTTGCCGGCTTGAGCACGGGCTCATCTGGTTTGAGCAAGGCTCACCAGCTTGAGCCCAAGGTCGCTGGCTTGAGCAAGGGGTAACTCAGTCTGCTGTAGCCCCTTGGTCCGTGATGGCGAACCTATGACACGTGTGTCAGCACTGACATGCGTAGCCATTCTTGATGACACGCAGCCACATGTGGCCGCATACCAGGATGATACGCATGGGGCCGCATGCTGAGAAACACGTTTCATCCTTGGCTCCTGCACGGCCAGGTCCAATAGCCGAGGATAAAACATTTGCTGTAGTGTGCATACTCTGTGCCAGAGGTCTGTAGGCGTAGGCCAAAACAACAGAACTCTGGCACAGAGTGTCTAGTTCTGGGACTTCTGGTTAGGCAGTTAGGGGATCTTTGACCTCATTTCTGGCCGGCGGAGCAGGGAGCAGCAGAATGTTGTGGGGGACGCATCTCTGGGGGCCCTGTGATCGCCATTACCAGCAACCATCATCCAATCTACTGTTCTGGGGTGTCGTGGATTTCTAATTGACCCTCATTACTGAGATAAGTGAGGGGGAGGCTGGGAGAGGTGAGGGCCTGTGCTATGGGTGCCATTTCCCGCCATCAGAAATAGTGGCAGCCATCTTAATTTACATAAGATACAACTTGCAGAATTTCAAGACAACATCTGGGCTCAGGTATTTGTCAACTTGAGGTCAAAGCTTGAGAATCTGGAAAGGTGCCGCTTGGAGAATCAAGAGGAGTGCCACTGCGAAACAGGAAATTTGGAGTGCCTAGAACTGATTACCAGACACTTTTAGCACCCTGAAAAATATAGCAATGGCTTTACTCACAATTTTTCCCTCTACTTACTTTTGTGAGACCTTATTCTCAGCGTTAACTAATATCAAAACCAACAAAAGAAAGAGATTAACAGATGAAGTTAGTAGCGCTTGCTTGGGCTTGAAGTGTACAAAATACCAACCTTCAATTGAAGATTTAGCCAATGAAATTCAGCAACAAAAAAGTCACTAATATGCAGGTTAAAGAATTTCCTCTCCCCCTCACTTATCTTAGTTCACAGCACCCCACACAAGTTAAATAATATCAAGACCAACAAAAGAAACTGACTGACAGATGAACAAAGAAGTCACTAAGCAGGTAAGTTAAATAATTAGTTTTTGGTTTATTAAATACAGTTATATATTACAATTATACATTTTTGTTAAACTATAAATATCACAAAATTATGATTTTTTTCTCGAAGTGACACACCACCCGAGTTATGCTTGGTTTTTTGGTGAATTTTGACACACCAAGCTCAAAAGATTGCCCATCACTGCCCTTGGTCAAGGCACATATGAGAAAGCAATCAATGATCAACTAAGGTGCCACAACAAAAAATTGATGCTTCTTATCTCTTTCCCGTTCTGTCTGTCTGTCCCTATCTACCCCTGTCTCTCTCTGTCACAAAAAAAATAAAATTCAGTGATATTCATTCATTAAAACAAAAAGCCTAAATTTGAATACTCAATCAATAAGAGTAAATGTTATATACTGTATAAATCAAAACAAACCTCATGTTCTTAAATAAGCTCTATATGTCTTTTTCAATTTTTAATTTCCAAAGGCAGAACTTGAAAAATTTACACTTTGCATTATTTAATGATAGTTAAAAACTAGCTGACAGACTGAATGCCAATGGTACTGGATAGGAAAGTCACAAACAGAAACTTTATTGTAATCAGAAGATCTGAATTATTCAGGTAGACAAAGACTAACAGATGCAACCTTTCATGCAAGGCTTTCATGACTTACTTCAAGGACATAATTTTACTGTGAATCTGTTGTTTATTTTTTACTTTCCTTTTTCTTTCTTTCTTTCTTTTTTGTAAGAGGAGGGGAGATAGAGAGACAGACTCCCGCTTGTGCCCTGACCGGGACCCACCCAACAACCCCAGTCTGGGATTGATGCTGGAATCAATAAGCTATCCTCTGACCAATTGGACCATTGGCTGTGAGAGAGGGATAGAGTGAGAAGGGGGAGAGAGAGAAGAGAAGCAGATGGTCGCTTCTCCTGTGTGTCTTGATTCAGGATTGAACCAAGAACTTCCTCAAGCAGGGCCAACGCTCTGTTCACTGAGCAAACCAGCCAGGGCCTTCTTACTCTCCTTTAAAGGTAAGAAAGCTTATTTATTTATGTTTTTTACCAAAATATACCCACTTATTGATTTGTTTCTTCAAGTGATGTTTAAAAGGTTTAACATGTTATCTGACGTGAGGTCACACACCAGCAGTAAGTATTTAATCTGTATTCAATTTGCCTTGTTTTTCTCATCAGATGACCTCAATAAGCATTCAATACCAGCACTGCCCGAGCCCCCTTCAGGCTAATGTATCCTCCCAGGACAGGACTTTCTGTGGAGAAACTACCCCAATAACAGGAGAGACTCTGTAAAGGGCTTTAGTATAAGACGAATCTCTTTCTTTTGTAAACTTTTTTTTTTTACTTATATTGGATTTACAATATTGTATTAGTTTGAGGTATACAACATAGTGATTCAATATTTATATATCTTATAAATCAATCACCCCAATAACTCTAGTAACTATCTTGACTCTCTTTTTCAAAGGGATAATTTTTGGAAAATATCTTGCCTTACATTTGGGCATATGCAGTCTCCTGCCTTTTAAAAATTTTTTCTTTTAACTGAACATCAGAAGTATTTTCTCCATGTCATTAAAATGTAAATATGATGCCTGCAGCAGGCCTCACAGCTGGCATGAGCTATATAATGACTGAGATACACACTTTTCTGTCTATTTCTATTACCTTGTAACAGGTCTTAGAAGTGGAATTACTTAGTCAAAAGCAATACTTTTGTTCAAAAATTATGTTTGATTCAAAACATTACTTAATGTTCTTGAAATATATTATTAAATTACTTTCTAGGTGTTACCACTTACAGGCCCGCTGCTGGCATGAGAGAGCCTGTACCTCACTTCCTCATCAACACAATCAGATCTCTGCCAATTTGCAAAGGTTAAAAAAAGAATCTCACTGTCATTTTATTTTGCATTTGTTTGCTGGAAAGATGGACCTATTTCTTCACACTTTCCTGGAATTTTTACTTCTCTGAACTGTCAAGACATGTTCTTAACCATTTTTCTATTAGGGTCTTCATATTTATTTTTTTTTAGATTTTTAAAAATTTATTCATTTTAGACAGAGAGAGAGAGAGAGAGAAGGAGGGAAGGAGCAGGAAGCATCAACTCCCATAAGTGCCTTGACCAGGCAGGTCCAGGATTTTGAACTGGTGACCTCAGCGTTCCAGGTCAACACTTTATCTACTGTGCCACCACAGGTCAGACAATATTTTCCTTATAGATCTTTAAGAATTATTTACATATTTATGATGGTAATATCCTGTTTGAGATTTGCCTTTCAGTGTCATGAATATTTCATATACAGGTCTAATGTTACTACAGAGACATTGGCTTTCAAAACAATAAAATACTAGAAGCAGAGACTTTGCTTAGAGTCTGCTCCCGATAATTCTCAGTCCCTAGGAATGAGAATATAGCCTGCTCACATTACATTTAGCTTGAGAACAGAAAGGGACCGAGATGTTTGTAAATATTTCCCAGTAAAGGCATGAATTCTTTCTGTACATTTTTCCTAAATAGAAATACAATGACCAAATATAAAACAACTTGTACAACATGCAATTAGCTCCTCAGGTCTGGCATGACCCTGTTTTTTTTAATGTTTTATTTATCGATTCTTAGAGAGAGGTGAAAGAGAGAGGGAGAAAGTGGGGAGAGAAGTGGGAGTCAACAACTCCCAGTAGTTGCTCCCCATATGTGCCTTGATCAGGCAAGTCTGGGGTTTTGAACCAGCAACCTCAGCATTCCAGGTTGATGCTTTATCCACTGCACCATCACAGGTCAGGCGTGGCATGACCCTATCTTGTTCACACAGTTACTGCAGACATACACCTTCCACAGGCATTCTGATGTAGCGAGACACGATACATCTGCTCTCAGCAGCCATTTCACTTCCATTAAGTTTCTATAATCTTGGCTATAGAAAGTCAAGAATTAACCTAATCCTTCTTTGGATAGGGATGAAAAGTGTAGAGAAAAATCTCATCCTGCCCATCTGTGGCCCACCTAAAATGCTGCAGATATATATAATCAAAGCTTCCAATCTTTTCCCTCAAGATTTCTTTTATGAGCCCTGGCCGGTTGGCTCAGTGGTAGAGCGTCGGCCTGGCGTGCAGAAGTCCCGGGTTCAATTCCTGGCCAGGGCACACAGGAGAAGCGCCCATCTGCTTCTCCACCCCTCCTCCTCTCCTTCCTCTCTGTCTCTCTCTTCCCCTCCCGCAGCGAGGCTCCATTGGAGCAAAGATGTCCCGGGCGCTGGAGATGGCTCCTTGGCCTCTGCCCCAGGCGCTAGAGTGGCTCTGGTCGCAACAGAGCGATGCCCCGGAGGGGCAGAGCATCGCCCCCTGGTGGGCAAAGCGTCGCCCCCTGGTGGGCGTGCCCGGTGGATCCCAGTCGGGCACATGCGGGAGTCTGTCTGACTGTCTCTTCCCATTTCCAGCTTCAGGAAAAAAAAAAAAAAAAAAAAGATTTCTTTTATGGGTTTTATACTTAGAAAATCTTCCATGCAGAGATCAGGTTGATATTCATTTAAGTTTTCTTCTAGTCTTTTGATAATTTGTTTCATACAATTAAAGCAATTTATCTATAAATAGTATTGATATATGGTAGGGTTTAGCTATAAGCTTTTATTTCCTCCAAAAGCTAATTTTCTTTCCTAAATCCTTTACTGAATTATTTAATGAATGATATAGCCCTCTTCTGAACTGATTTCATATTATTTCATTATCATAACAAAGGAGCTTTATATTAAACTCATGTTTTATCTGACAATTCTGACCACACTGTTTTATTTATTACAGCTTTATTTTTAAACAAGTATTTTATTATTTTTTTTTTAGTGAGAGGGAGAGAGAGAGACAGACAGGAAGGGAGAGAGATAAGAAGCATCAATTCTTCATTGCGACACCTTAGTTGTTCATTAATTGCTTTCATATGTGCCTTGACCAGGGGGCTCAAGCTGAGCCCATGAGCCCTTGCTAAAACAAGCAACCTAGGGCTCAAGCCAGTGACCATGGGGTCATGTGTATGATCACATGCTTAAGCTGGCAACCCTGTGCTCAAACTGATGAGCCTGTGCTCAAGCTGGTGACCTTGGGTTTCAAATCTGGTCCTCAGCATCCCAGGCCAATGCTCTATCCACTGAGCCACTACCTGGTCAGGCTTAAAACAGGTATTTTTAAAAATTCATTCTAACTTTTGCAAAAAAATGATTTTTTTTCTGAAGTAAGAAGTGGGAAGACAAAGGGACAGACTTCCACATGCGCCTGACTGGGATCCACCTGGCAAGTCCACTAGGGGCCAATGCTCTGCCCATCTGGGGCATTGCTCCCTTGCAACCAGAGCCATTCTAGAGCCTGAGGTGGAGGCCATGGAGCCATCCTCAGCACCTGGGCCAACTTTGCTCCAATGGAGCCTTGGCTGTGGGAGGGGAAGAGAGAGACGGAGAGAAAAAAGAGAGCAAAGGGTGAATAAGCAGATGGGTGCTTCTCCTGTGTGTCCTGGCCGGGAATAGAACCTGGCACTTCCACACGCCAGGCCGACACTCTACCACTGAGCCTACCAGCCAGGGCCATGATTTGTATTTTCACTTATACACTCTTCCAGAGAAATGTTAAAATTATTTTATCAAATGCAAAAAAAAAAGTGAGATAAGGCATTGAATTAAAAATGTGAAATACTGGAGAAAAACCTGATACATTAAAAATATTTAAGTTCCCTTCCACTGTGGAGTCCTACATGGAGCCTGCCTCAATCCCTTCTGCACTCAGGCTCAGCCAAGCAGGCCCAGCCCTCACAGCCCTCTCTCTGGGATCAGGAGACCAGAAAGCGATGTGCACTTTGCTGTTTCCCTTCTTCTAAGGGTTCTCCTTTTTTGAAGGTTTCTTAAGAGTTTTTATTTTCCACTGACACAAACACATACATTACACTTGGTTTCCTACCACCTAAATATTCATATATTGTGAATTTTAACTAGAAAAGTTTTATAAACTATTAGTGAAAAAAGCAGTAAATTTTATATGAATTGTAAATTAGTGCCTAATCTTTGACAGCATTTGACAAAACTTAGGGCTCTACAAAACATCCATCTGATGAAAATTTGTATAGTGCTACTAAAGGGACTTTTACCTGATGGAATCTTTTAAGATGGAGTATTAGAATAACTGGAACGGCAGAAATGAGCAACTGTTTCCTGGCATTAGTATAAATTCCTTCGGCTTTCTTTTCTGCATAAAATATAATAAATTTATTAGTAAGATTCCATTTTATACATCATCTACCATATGATATAGTAAACATTTATATAGAAGCACTATATCACATTTTTTAAAATATTAAAAAAGAAATTAGAATGACCTATTGATATATGTAACAGTATAGATGACTCTCAAAGTATAATGCTAAGTGACAAAGAAGTCATCAGAGACAAAAGGCTATATATCATCTGATTTCATTTATATGATATCCTGGAAAAGGCAAACTATACAGAAAAAAATCAGATTAGTCATTGCAGGGACTAGGGAATGAGGGAGGGGATCAACTGGAAAGGGGCACAAGTAAACATTTTGGGGCAATGGAAATGTTTTATATCTTATATATGTTATCAAAATTCATTAAGCTATACACTTAAAAAGGATGAATTTATTGTCTGCAAATTATATACTATATGCAAATTCCATTATGTGCAAATTTAGTAAACCAGATTTTTTTAAAAAGGAAATAAAAAAGAAATTAGACTTCTGGTTACAGGGTGTCTCTACTCTTTTCAAAACTACTAAAGTGATTTTTTTTTAAGGCACATACTTATATGAACAAAGAATAGGTGAGGTGACACTTGCAACACAACTTTGGAACCTGGAAAGAAGATGGACTAGTGGTGACTTAGGACAATGCCCAGGCAACGACCACCAGAAACACACCTGTGGTTAATAAAAGTGGCTCAATATTAATTGCAGTGAAGGAGAGTTCGTATCATGAGAACAATGGGGCATTTCAATAAGAGGGTGTTAGAAAGAACCTGTGACAGGATTTAAATATAACCAATTGCATATTTAACTTGGATTAATATAAATTAGTATTTTTCTTCCTTTACCCACCTAGACATTTCCTTAATTACCAGTGTACTAAGTATGTCTTTGTTCTGATACTTTGATAACTGGGGCCTTGTCTAGAAGGAGGGCCTCTCCCAGAGCCAGTGAACAATTTAAGTATACCTTTCATATGCAAGCCAACAGATCCAAAACCCATACCCCAATTACCTCCTTACTGGGGTCTTATACGCTCTAGGCCATTATCCATTTGCCCCAATCCCATCACAACCAGGTACCAGACAATTAGAGACAGCCGGGATATCCCAGAGCCCACTGAAATTACTCAGAACTAGTCAGTCTAGACCTGTGTACCGCCTTGCCCCTTCCTTCCCTTGGAAACTACAATGCAGTCTCTCGCCCTGGTTTGCCCCTGGCTGCCTCTGCCTCCTGATCAACCTGGTGCTTCCCCAGGTGCTCCTCTGCTAGGAACTGTAACAAACTATCTCCAGTGGCAACCGTACCTGATCTGCTGACATCACCATCCCTGAGTAATAATAAAATCTACATGTTGAAAAAACTAGTCACTAGGAATCTGAGTATTCTCTCCATTTAATCAAGGCTAGAGGTGAACTGAAAATTTCTCACTTGACAAGTCCCCTTTTTTCCATTTTTTTCTAGTCAAGCAAATACAGTTATTATATTGCTACATTTCTAATATACAATTATTCAAAACCTTCAAATTTATATCTTATCATTTTATAGCAGATTAATGCAATTTATTAAGCACATTAATCTCATCATTAATCTCACTAGTGATAAAATTTTAAGTTTTAGGGAAATTTCTTCTGAAAATGTTTCAGAGAGTTAGTCCCCTGAAATAAGATTATGTGGATCTGAATCTTCAGGGCAGAGATGGATACTTCCTGTTCTTTGGTTTACTTCAACAAAACTCAATCAAACATTTATTCTGCCTGGTCACTGTCTCTGGTGCTGAGGTCCAAATGTACAAACGTGAAAAAGACAAACCCCACCTCCAAGCAGCTCAAGTATAGAAAGAAGGTTCTTGGGTTCCTGTTTTTGGGACCTAATGCCTACTATTCACGAACTATAAGATAATCCATGAATACAAAAAAAAGCTAAATATTTACCTGCAGAACTGGTTTCCCTTTGGTACTTCTGTATCTTTTCAGTACAATTCTCACATAGAAGTTTGTTATTCCCCATTAATAACTCCACTGATGTAAACTGGTAGAGACAGGACTGAATTGAACATTCTTTAGAAGTAGTTATATAGCTCTGAGAAAGGGTCTGAAAAGCATTTTGGGGACTGTGAGATGTATGCTTCTCCTCTGAAAAATAAAAATTTAGAAGATTTAGTGGCTGATTTTCTCCATCAACATCTCTATCTCCAGTTACAGTGCTGCTTAAGTGCAGTTCAGAAATAGCTGCAGCCACCCCCTCATCACCACTGTCAGTCTCCTTGGCGAGTGGTTCACTTGCTGGTGGATGATGTCCATTTGTGTGCACACAGCATCCACTATTGGATCTCAGCAACACAGTTTGCTTAGAAGCACTTTCAGATTCTGAAGCCTCACTGTCAGCATCAACACTATTTTCAGAATGGCTGGCTTCTTTCTCACTGCCATCAGTCAGAGTTGATTCAGTATTCACGCAGCTTGCAAACACTGGAGAATCCCCATTCACTTTAATGTTCCTATTTTTCTGGTGTATGACATCCGCTTTCTGTTCTCCAGATGACAATTTCCTTGTACGCTTTCTGCCATGAATTAGTTGATTCTGTAAGTTGACAGTGTTTTTAAGAGAAAAGAATCTTGTGACTTTACTGAAAACAAATGCTAGTAAGTCTTATTTAAACATCCCATAATTATTAAATAAATACTATTCCTATTGCCTCTAAAATATATTTCCTAAATCTACATAAACTACAACCAGTAGAAGATATACTAACAAATAGTTCTAATTTAAAAATAAATCTTTACATAAGAAACCAATGACAGTTGTTACCTATTTTCAGAGAAGAGGACAGGACATTTTGGAACAGTGCTGCGAGGGAGGCTTTTCAAGTGTAAACCTTTGTATAATCTCTATAGTCTTGCCACTTAAAAAGCCTTCTACAGGGTAAGTTAAATCTGGTAATATGTCAATTTTCCAAGTAAGTACAAATAACAGCAGGTAAAAATATTAATAAAGTGAAAATTCAGATTTATTTCTTTAAATTCATATGGGATAATTCAACAACCTGGTATATCCCCAGTGAAATAATGGGATAGACAAGTCATTAATGACTGGGACATTACAGAAAGAGACATCAAACATCATGGGCACTTCCTTAATGGAAGTATGCGCCACCACTTACAAGTTTTCTTGCCAAAAATTAAATAATCAAACCTAAACTCAAGTAGGCCTCTATATCTGATTGCCTTGGAGAGAAACTAGAAGAGATAGAGGCAAATGATTAGTATTGAAGTGGAAATGTGAGAAACTGCTTTTTAAAAAACTGATTTCTTCAACGAATAAACTGCAAAGGAAAAAAGGGGGGAATCTATACACCTAACAATCAACTGCATTCTATAGCGCTTTCTCAGATCCTGAATTCAAATACACTTTAAAAAGCAAAAACAAAAAACAAATATTTATGAGACAATGGCAGAAATTTAAATAGAGTGAATACTGATGCTGTTACAAAGTTATTAATATTTTTACATATGATATTTTTAAGTATTGTGGCTATGTACTTTAAAAGAATACTTATCTTTTAGAGATATACACTGAAGTATATGATATATTTGGGATTTATTCCAAAACCATCTGGGGTGGGGCGGGGAGAATGTGAAATACAGATAAAACAAGATTGGCCATGGGCTAGTAAATACAACACTGAGAAATAGGTACATGAAAGTTTATTATACTATTTGCTCTACTTCTGTATATTTTTGAAAATTTTCAAGATAAGTTTTAAAAAGCAGATGTCCTACAAATACACATAATCTTACTTTATCTTTAGATGCCACTGTACTGACAATTATCTGTCTCCTATAACTTCTATATTTACTAATTCTTCCCAGAAGTACAGGCTTTGAAACTAACATAGAAACCATGTACAGAACACAAAACTTCTTTAGGAAATAAATTCTGCATATAATCTACTTTTTAAATTTTCCAACTCATTTGAAATATAATTTCCTTAACCTTAATTCTCAAAATATAAAACATAAGGATTTAAATTTCTTGAGAATAAGAACTGTATCATACTTTATGCATGTATACACCAACTCATATATTAAACTGTAAATACTCAACTATTGAATATGAAAAAATGACTCTCAGATATCTTATAATATATTCAAGAAATGTCTAAATACCTGAGTAAATAAAAGCTCTTTACAAAAGACTTAAGTTTTTTTCTACTTACCCTTTCTTCTATTATAGGAAGTGAAATATCAATAAAAGGATCTTTCACTGTGGAGATCTTAAAAAGAAAACATATTGAGAATTTCAGGTAGAATTCTAATATAGACAATGTAGTTTTACACAGGCTTAAAGAAATCAGACTTTCCAGGCAACTTAAAATTTTAAGTTACAAAGATGTTTCTGGAACAAACAGCAATTTAATTGGGTGCAATGGCACATACTGTTAATCAAAACTAGATATTCCAAAACTTTAATAAATGTAACCCTGTTAAATTTTATAATGTAGTCAATATCACAAGATCAGTAATATTTAAAGTAACTTAGAAGTAAACAATGTGTAATAATAATGATTAACTAAAGACATTAATAGTTTTGGAGAAATTAGTGCTAAAATATAAATAAAATGTGGAAAGGCCGTGAAAATAGCCAGAGTTTGAGTACGTTTTGTAGATTCTTTAGAATATTCTGTTTTAAAAGATACTCTATAGATTGTGAGAGAGAAATCAACTTCTATGTTGAATATACTAGAAAATTAAGTAATATCTCATTGACACAGTCTGCGCTTCAATATGACAGGTTAGAAAGACATAGAACATGTAATTCTGATTGTATCAGACTAGAGAGGATAGAAAGGTACTCTATAGTGTGGGACAGGGTAATGCATATAAAGGCTCTTTTACAATAAAATCTGACAAAAGCGTAAACCCATCACACTCTAAGACATACACTTTCAGAACTATTCCTTATCAAGCAATTGAAAGCCTATAAAATGTATGTCTTTAAATTCTTGTTAAAGGACAGATGTCATTTCATGAGATAAAACAACACTATATTCCAAAGTGAGTTCAGTCTACTTAAAAAAAAAAAGCCCTGGCCAGCTGGCTTAGTGGATAAAACATCAGCCCCACAAGTGGATATCCCATGTTTGATCCTTGGTTAGGGCACATATGAGAGTGACCATCTGCTTCTCTTCCTCTCCCTCTTCTCCTCCTGTAGCCAGTGGCTCAATTGTTTAGAGCATCGGTTCTGGGTGCTGAGGATAGCTCAGTTGGTCAGAGTGTTGGCCTCAGGCGCTGAGGATAGCTCGGTTGATTCAAGCACTGGCCCCAGACGGGGGTTGCCGGGTGGATTCCGATCAGGGTAAATATGGGTCTGTCTCTATCTCCCTTCCTCTCACAAGTCATATAAAAGTAAACTTTAAATCAAATGTGTTTGATCACCCTAGGTTATGTTACTACAATAAGTTATTTATATAAGAAGTACATTTTAGGGCAATGCATACAGGGAGAAGCAAAAGTAGGTTTATAGTTGAGAATATACAAGTTTATTCTTTTATTATTACTTATTAATTGTATTATTTTCTGTATGAACAACTATAAACCTACTTTTTCATCACCCTGTAGTTATATAACAGTTATTCTTTTCACAGAACTTTTTTTTATTTCAATCCAAACAAGTAGCTAACACATTCAAGCATACTAAAATAAGCTAAGGTTTCTTGGCAGAAAAAATAAAATACCACAATTTTTTTAAATTTTTTTAAAATTTATTTATTTTAGAGGAGAGAGAGAGAGAGAGAGAGAGAAAGAGAGAAGGGGGGAGGAGCAGGAAGCATCAACTCCCATATGTGCCTTGACCGGGCAAGCCCAGGGTTTTAAACCGGCAACCTCAGCGTTCCAGGTCGACGCTTTATCCACTGCGCCACCACAGGTCAGGCCAACACATTTATTTTTAAAAATTATAAATTATGTTTACTTTCTAGGAGTGAAGGATATATTTTAAGATTTTCAAAAACTGTTATGTAGTCATCTGTCACAAATAAAAATAAGTGATTGCTGGTGATTATATATAAAACGAAATAATCAAAACAATATAATTTAATCTATTCCATGTTGAAGTGAATTACAAAGTACCTACATTTGCACATTCTTCACACATGACTGTGCTAGTTAATTCACCAATAAAGATCTGATCTATGAAGTTCATTTTCACACCTTCTCTTCCATATGCTGTAAAAACAATATTTTTTAATGCAAAAACATATCAACCATTAACCTAAAAATGAAACATAGTTTTTTTCTGTTGATTCAAAAGAAATCTAAGGTAGATGTCCAGTACCACATTTAAAATGCATTTTACTTTATGGCACTATAATGTCTTTTTCCTTTACAAGTCTGCAGAGAAAATGTGACTATCAACTACAGTAATCTCTAAGAAATAACAAACTGCTCTTATGAGGCAAAATAAGTAGAGCAATAGCCATGATTCAAATTACATCTCAACTGTTCCCATTCAATCTGTTAAAGCCGCTATACCTCACCTAGAGGTAGAGGGACGGGAAAGGAGATGATGCTTCCAGGACTATAGATGCCAGAATCATAACTATGGATGTGACAGAATAGTAAAAGACAAATAAACACGGTACATGTAAAGAATTAACATAGGAATTAATAGCTCAGTTATATACATAACTGCTCAGTTACATTAAAAATATCAAAACCATGCTGTTGGAAAAATACGTATATATCAGGGGAAGTTATGCCTATGATTTTCTTCAAAATAACCTGAAGTTGAGAGAAAATAGATGAAACATAATACCTCATAAACTGAATGTAGTAAGTAGGGTCATGGGTACATGGGGCTTCATAGCTACTTTATTTTTATTTTTTATTTATTTATTCATTTTTAGAGAGGAGAAAGAGAGAGAGAGACAGAGAGGGAGAGAGAGGAGAGAGAGAAGGGGGGAGGAGCTGGAAGCATCAACTCCCATATGTGCCTTGACCAGGCAAGCCCAGGGTTTCGAACCGGCGACCTCAGCATTTCCAGGTCGACACTTTATCCACTGCGCCACCACAGGTCAGGCTTCATAGCCACTTTAATAGAAGCTTGATACTCCCCAGAGTAAACACTGGGGAGAAATATATTACCTTAGCTATTCACTCCTGTTTCAAACTTCTATCTGTTTTGGGTTTCTATCTTCTAAAACACTGTATTTTCTACCTTTTAAAAACGGTATTTAAAGCACTGAATGACAGAGCAGATATATATGAATATACTAATAAATATTTATTAACTATAAATATTAATATATTGTGGTAAACTAAGATTTATCATTAAGAAAAACTGTACAAGGAATTAACAATAGAAAAGATAACAAAACTGGAGATGAAAGAAAAACTGAGCAGTTATTCTAAACATGCAGTAGATGGCGCTATCCCAAAACAAAAGAACATGCTTAAAAATCTATTTAAAAGTCTTGAACATTTAACTGCATATAAAGTTTTGGCATATATAATCACGACATATATTTGTTTATAAGTTATGGACATGTAGTATGTACATATAATACTACAAAACAGAAGTTAAAAAAGAATAAATAATATACAAATATTTTTAAGTGTCTTCTAAAAAATGGTAACTTTAGTTAATATCTCAAGGTGGAATATACATTTAGGACATGGTAAATCACTAATAACATAGAATATAAACACACACTTAAATACTTATAAGTGATCATCTTTGATTAGATAATTGTTTTTGCCTCACTTTTACCTGAAGAAAGAATTAACACTAGGGGGAAAGTAGATATGTATGCTTAACCTATTAGTACTCTTTTTTAATAAATGGTTTCCTTGCAGGAATCTTTTGAATACTTAAGCATTTTGTCTAGTTACAACTAGGTAATATCCATAAATCCACTCACCCAAGCACACCTCAACTGCAAAATGATACAATATGGTAAAAGTGAATTTACAAGTAAGGATGCTTCTTTCAACAACCTTTCAAGTCGCCTTAGGATACCTTATACAAAAGCAACCGTGTCAATCTGTATACCTGATACTAGTTTAATTTTTTAAAAATTCACTTAGGTAAGTTCTAACATTTTCTTTCTATGACCCACTAGTCTGTCTTGCAGCCACTGGAATATGTACACCTTCATTTTAAGGCAACTATTTTAGAACATTCATTCATTCACATCATGCTCAGTTCTTTTTCCCCTGAAAAGAAACTTAATACTTTCTTCTATAAGAAATTTTAACAGTGAGGAGGGTCAACATACCTTTGACTTTTTTTCTGGTTTCATCATCAGCAGTTTTAGTTGTTGGGTTGTTAAATGCTTTTAGAATGCTAGCTTGTATTCTCTATAAAAGAAAGTTAAAAAATTTATTAAGAATCTATTCTTTCAAAGCAGTATTTTGTGTTCCTTTAAAATAAAATCTGGTTTAATAGGGAACTCCAGCCCCACCCTCTAATAACAAAAGGATATTCAAACAGTAAGGTACACTGGACCTTAGTTCCCTAGTCTGTAAAATAAAATGACTAAATTTATTAAAAATTAAACACATCCTTTCTTTCAGTCCTAAAATTCCATTAATGAACCATTTCCTTATTTGGGGGAGAATTTGGAATTAGAGCCAAATTTCCTCTGTTTAGGTTCTTTCTTGGGTTTAAAGATGTTTCTCAGACTACAAAAAGCAAGCAGCCTAGTCTCACTGTTCCTACAGATTTAGAGTAACTTCTCCTTCTCTCCCCTTCTCTCTTGATTTGTTCTGCTCTCGCTCTTTCCCCTCTGTCTCTAAAATGATGTATTCCTTAATCAGGACAAAAAGTCACAAATAGACCATAGACATTTCTTGTCTAGAAAGAAAAAACCTTAATATAAAAGGAGCTTGTAAACTGGTCACTATGACTTCCACATAAAGAATTTATATAAATATATGACTAAAGTCCAGAATATCAATTAATGTCACAGCAAAATATCCCCAATTTTTCTTATTGTTTTATTTGAATTTAGTTGTCAATAATAATCATTATTAAAGTCTTTAGCAGGTCTTAGTAAAAGACAAGGTCTGTTTTCACATTTCTTGTGTAAGTTTTAGGAAAGAAAAGAAGTTTTAAAATAAATTAAAATTATAAATTCCAAAAATAAAAACTTATCTAATAAATCATCTTTCACACTAATTATGTGGATTAATTTAATCTCCTCTAATTCACAATATTTTTTAAAGTCTTAATTATAGATTTTCATATGTGAAACCACTGTTTGATCTGGACTTCCTGATGTAAAAACGATACATAATTTTTTACAAAAATTATTATGTCAAAGAGAAACTAAATCCAATTTCTAACTTCCCAGGGACTAATAAAAACACTGTATATCAGAATCTGTCATAGTTTCCACTGTTCAGAAGAAAATTCAGTCTTAAATATTTAAAACAATTGGAAAAAAGACAAATAAGCTGCTTACTTATAAGTTCAGAATAAGGATATCAACACTGAACAAAAAGTAGAAGAAGAGAATAAGAAGAAAGCTGATTCTATGATTGGGGGACAAATAAACCCACTAGCTAATCTTAATCAAAGTAAGAATGAAAAGCATAACATCCCACCTAAGAAAGGGAAACTACCAATAGAATTAAGAGACATCTGAAGTAATCATGAGAGTCCACTTTGCTCAACTCTCCTGTAATTATATTTGAAAATACAGATAAAATAATAATTTTCCAGGAAATCAATCCCAGAAGAGACAGAAATTCTTTCATTGGGGAGGGTGTGGAGAGAGCGAGCGTTGTTAAATAGCACTCCTTACAAAAAGCACCAGGTCCTAACAATTTCATAGAAAGAATGCCACTAAACCTACAGTACAGCTTGACCAAGAGGCTTTTATTCTAGTAATGCATATCACTACAGTAATATAAGCCTTCATATTAATAAGTGTAGGAGAAAAATTCAAAACCTTGATATTCCCTATTCCCTGCTACTAGTTATAAATATATTAAATTTCCAGTCATTGCAATTGATAGGAAAATAAATGAGGAATAAAAACTATAAGATAAAATATAATATAGTCATTAGCCATCACATATAAACAAAAACCAGCTAGAAGATAAAGAAGAAAATATTCCATTGACAATAGCAGCTTTTTGCCTGACCAGGTGGTGGCACAGTAGATAGAGTGTCGGCCTGGGACTCTGAGGACCAAGGTTTGAAACCCCAAGATTGCCAGCTTGAGCGCATGCTCATCTGGTTTGAGCACAGGCTCACCAGCTTGAGCGCAGAATCGTCAGCTAGAGCATAGGGTCATAGATATGACCCCACGGTCGCTGGCTTGAGCCTAAAGGTCACTGGCTTGAAACCCAAGGTCATTGGCTTGGCTAGAGCCTGCCACCCCCAATCCCGGTCAAAGCACATATGAGAAAGCAATCAATGAACAACTAAGGTGCCGCAATGAAAAGCTGATACTTCTCATTTCCCTTCCTTACTGTCTGTCTGTCCTCGCTCTCAAAAAATAAATAAATAAATAGCAACTTTTGATAAAATACCCAGGAATAAACTTAAATGTGTAAGCCTAACTAGGCAGTGGCACAGTGGATAGAGTGTTGAACTGGGATGCAGAGGACCCAGGTTTAAAACCCTGAGGTCACCAGCTTGAGCTCAGGTTTGTCTGGTTTGAGCAAGGCTCACCAGCTTGAGCGCAAGGTCACTGGCTTGAGAAAGGGGTCACTTAGTCTGCTGTAGCCCCTGGATCAAGGCACATATGAGAAAACAATCAATGAACAACTAAGGAGCCACAACAAAGAATTGATGCTTCTCGTCTCTCTCCTTTCCTGCCTGTCTGTCCCTATCTGTCCCTCTTTCTGTCTCTGTAACAAAAAAACCCAAAAAACTTAAACGCGTAAGATCTAAATGAAGAAAACTTTAAAACACTACTGAAAAACACAAAAGAAAACTTGATCAAATAGAAAGATACACTATGTTCTTGGATAGCTCCAAACATTATATACATTTCAATCCCCATCCCACCAAATTTACCTAGCAATCAGATAGGTAAATAGAATGAATAGAAAGTTGAGAAATAAACCCAAATACATATGAAAATTAGTATAAGTGATATAATTCAGGGTGAAAAGCATACTACACAATTCAGATCATGGTAAGGTACAAAAAAAAGAAAATGCGATCTACTTCAACTGATCAAGAGTTAAATGTAAAAATTAATAATACAAGTACTAGAAAAAATATGGGAAATTCTTTTATAACCTTGGAGTGGAAATGCCTTTTTGACTACTATGACTCAGTATTTAGAAGCCATAAAAACAAATTCAAAAACAAAAAATTTTCAAACTTTATTTAAAAACTGCTTCTACATAATAAATAAAATCAAAATACAAATGACAAACCTGGAAACATATTCTCTCCTGGTACACAAAAAGCTTTAGAAATCAGCAAAGACATAAAACCCAGTAGAAAATGGGCAAAAAGATAAAAACAGATGAAAAGATGCTGAGCCTCATTTAAGAGAAAAATGTACACTAAAATTACCTTGAGATACCATTTTCTACCTAGAAGATTAGCAAAAACTTAAAAATTTGACAAAACAGTCTGTTGGTGAGGCTATGGGGAAACAGATTCCTTATATATGTTGCTGGCAGAAATGAAAACTGTATACCTATGAAGACAATTTGGTAATATCTATTAAATTACAAATATAACATATATATATCATTTGATCCAGCAATCTCATTTTTGTACTTATACAGATATACTTACACACATGCAACATTATATACACTATTTTCATACCATTGTCCATAAAAGCAAAAACACTGGAAACAATATTTAAGATATCTATATAAGGGATATAAAATCAATAAGGAATTGATTATATATGTTAAACTAAAAAAAAAGGAAGCTTCCTGTCTTCTGAGATGAAAAGACTGTTACAATATCTCAAGTGAAAAAAGACAAAGTGCAGAAAGGAGTATATACAGTATAAACGATTTTGAACATTTTATTAAATTAGACATGGCTTTCAGTAGGATTTAATGAATCTTTACTATATTTTAAAATGTAAGCTATGATACTGCACTCTTAAAGAGTGAAAACAAAAAAAGTAAAAATAAATCTGATTTAATTATTAAATTTTAAACTATTAGACCTTTGTTGTGTTTTTTTAATTGTATCCTAGCCAAAAATTTATATTCTCTGCTCCATACTGTTAAAGAGTTAATAGGTAATTCATCAAGTTGAATAAAATAAATGGGTTTAGGTCCATCCAACCTTTCATTGTTAAGAGTTGTGCTTTGAACCCTTTAGGTTAAAAAGAAAAAGACAGACTGGTCAGGGAACTGCTAACAACTGCAGCACATTAATCAAGAACTATCAAAGTTCAACTATCTCAAGTCTCCATCTTACATTACTTGCAAAAATATAAATGCAAAAAAACTCATAGTTTAAGTTAGCTAAGATATTGTGCCTTTAAAATAATCCTATCTAATAATGTATTAAAGTGATATGTCTTTGAGAAGATAATAAAACATAACACCATTAATTGGTGGTAGCTCAAATTAAAAGGAAAAAAAGTGAAGCACATATATTTGTAAGTTGAAAAGACTGCTTATAAAGGAAGTTCTTATAGTCAATTTGGTTTTATATGCACACAAAAAGTTTATACTTTTTTGTACAAATAATCCCTTGAGTGCTCTATATAGTAAAAGCATGTTAGTAATAAGAAAAAGACTTTAACGAAACAATACAAAAGGAGGTCGGTAGTTTTTAATCATTGCTAAAAGAGTCTGGTGGCAGACATAGTGCTGCAGCCTTTCTTTAATCAAAAAACACAGGGCAGTGACAAACTCCAACAGCAGCACAATTAACAGCTGCGGGGCTCCCAGGCCAAACAATGCAGCTCCTGCCTGGGTTCGCACTGTAACTGACCCGCCTGACTGTCCTTGCTTACGAGACTGAATGGATCCACTGTCATGACATTTTAATTTTGCCACACCATCTAATACCCTCAAAGTGGAAGAAAGATAAGAGCTTTCAAAACCAATGTTTCCTATACTGCCTGACTTTTTAAGATACTGTGATTCCCAATGCACCATGATTAAAAACAAGAATTTAATTTGGAATAAAGAATGCAATCAGGTAATAGAAGTGAAAAAAAATTATAGGGATAGATTTTATTTTATTTTTAATAACAGAGAAAAACAGTGTAAAAAGGTAATTTTAAATTCTATTTATAATAACATGACTACCATATAGTAAAAATACTTCTGGAAATCATAGGGGGAAAAATTATTCTAGCAGTTGATGATCCAAATTAATCTTAAAGTAACTCCTGTATCATCTGCAGGCTCAGAAGCAGCAAAATACATTTACTATTCATAATACAAAGACAAAGCATTTCTCTCGACCTTGCTACCTTCTACGGACACCTTCACAAAGGTACCAATACACCAGAGTTATTAGATTTAATACTTTTTCTTTTTAAAAAAGGTTTTATTGATTTTAGAGAGAGAGAGAGAAAGGGTAGGAGGGAGGAGTGGGAAGCATCAACATGTAGTAGTTGCTTCTTGTATGTGCCTTGACTGGCAAAGCGCAGGTTTCAACGGGACCTCAGCGTTCCAGGTCAACACTTTAACCACTGTTACTGTCGCCACAACAAGTGGTTCCCAGCTGAAGAACCAGATGAAATGACCTCCCAAAGCCTGGCAAAGGAAAAGGACATCCACTCATCCCGTTTGGTAAGGGACACAGCAGCAGGGGAAAAGCCCTTGAATGCTTGCAGTGAGGTCATTTTCAGGGATCAGGCCAGGGGATTTCCCTTTCCCTTCATCTCTCCTTCATCAGGAGGAATTCCCTTTCCCTGAGCAGCAGTCACAGGTTATAGCTACAGGGACTCCTCCTAGCTGCAGGCTGTTGGACTGGAATTTAACTGCCCTCTTGCTCATGGTCTGACAATGCCCTTGGTATCCAAAGGAGGGAAGTTCAAACTTAGCAGATTGGAAAAACACTTTTACCAGGGGATGGTTGAAGCAATTGAAACAGGATATGAAATGGCCCCTTGGGATTGGAAAGGGCTTGTAAAAACTGTTCTCACCACTGAGCACTCTGAGAGAAGGAACTGAGAAAGTAGACAAAGGTGAGAAAAGGAGAGGAAGGACTTTAGAAAAAGGATTGTCCTAAAAGGAAAATTCTTAGGGGGCCTCAGGAGCTTGAGGAATTCACTCAAACTTGCAGGTATTATAGAAAGAGCCAATGGCCTTAAGTCCCAATTACACAAACAAAAAAGGGGAAGTCAGGAGAGACTCACCCCACAAGAACAATTATACTCTTAATTTTTTTAACATTTCTTCCTCTGGACCTACTACAGCTGAGAGGCATTTTATACCAGCTGAGCAACAGCCTCAGCCTCTCATACTGCACCGGGATGGATTAGCTGGCCCTAAGTGACAGAGCCCAGTCAAATTGCTAACCTGGGGGAAAGAGTATGTTGCAATTTTCTCATCAACAGGTCCTCTTTGGATACCAGCGAGAAATGTGAAGCCTCATCATGAATTGGCATCAGCCCCTAGGAAGCAACCTGGTTCCAGAGATCCAGAAGCTGATGGTGAATCTACCCTCAGAAGTGAACCTGAAAAGAAGGGGGACCTAACTCTCTCCCACGTGCTCAGGGAGCACCTGACATCACCTGGGACACTTCAAAACATCTAGCCAGGCGTGCTGAAGAGTTTTGTAAAATACAGGCACCCCTATAACCCCTGAAAACCTGTTTCTCTCTATGCTTGTCCTTCACCTTCCACTGCAACCACCTAACCATCTTACCCTCTGTTAATTTTTACTAAAAACAAACAAGGGGGATATGTAGGAATATGCTATGAAAATATGCAGAGTTAGGATTACAATTAGAGACAGTGAGGCACCCTAGGGTGATAAGCCCTGACGGATGAGAGTCCAGGGGCCTCTCTGACCCTGTACTGGAAACAGTGCGTGCTGGAAACAGCAGAACCGCAGGATAAGATTCAGCAACAAGAAATGTTTAGGCTCTCAGAACAGAGATTAGGAGTCAGTATGTTCCTTTTCCTTTACTTCACCCCTGTAAACTTCTGCAGTCTGCTTCCTTGAGTTATTGTACTGGCTAATGAATATCTGAGTGAGGCTGGGGACGAGCTCCAGTCCTTCAGTCTGCTGACCTGGGCTGCTGCCCACCCCTCAGCTCCTCAGTGCAGGTCATCTGGTCTCCAAGTACCGTAGTTCATTGTCGCTGCGACAGGTTCTGAAACCAGTTCCCTGCAGATGCCAAGAGATGACTGCACACTGTTTGGTAACATGAGGGAGTGACTAATTATTTTTTAAGATTTTATTTATTAATTTTAGAATGAGGAAAGAAAGAAAGGAGGGAGGAGCTGGAAGCATCAGCTTGTAATTGTTTCTTGCATGTGCTTTGACCAGGCAAGCCTGGGGTTTGGAACCAGCGACCTCAGCATTCCAGGTTGAGGCTTTAACTACTGCGCCACCACAGGTCAGGTGGGAGTGACTAATTTTTTAAGATAATTTTGAAAAAAAATATTAGAATGCTAATAACCCTCTCTTCACTGAAAACTGGTCAGTCAGTAGAGCTAAAAAAAAAACACTATAATGTTACAATTCTGTCAAAGTAGGATTAAAAAATAGAGGAGAGTCCATCCTGCCTAGTAACATAGTACCACCTACCACAAGCACATGAGCACTTATTCTCACGTGGTTAGTCTGCTACATACTAATACACAGATTAAAAAGTGTATTCTTCTTGAGGGAAAAATAGGATTTCACCTATTACGACAATTACGATGGACGGGAGCTGCCCACAGTACTATGTTGAGAATGATGCAAATTAAGTCCACACTCAGTAGAAAAGTTATGAATAATTAGCAATGTCTGCTATGAGTAAGAAGGGAGGGATGGAGGATATGTGCTGTGTATTTAACTTTTGTGTGTGTGTGTGTGTGTGTGAGAGAGAGAGAGAGAGACAAAGAGAGAGAGAAGGACAGAGGGACAGACAGACTGGAACCATCAGAGTGATGAGAACCATCAATTCTTCATTGCAGCATCTTAGTTGTTCATTGATTGCTTTCTCATATGTGCCTTGACTGGGGAGCTTCAGCAGACCAAGTGACCTCTTACTAAAGCCAGCGACCTTGGACTCAAGCCAGCGACTATGGGGTCATGTCTATGATACTATGTTCAGCCAACAACCCAGTGGTCTAGTTAGTGAACCTGCACTCAAGCCGGATGAGCCCACGCTCCAGACGGTGACCTCAGGGTTTCAAACCTGGGTCCTCAACATCCCAGGCTGACACTCTTCTCCACTGCACCACTGTCTGGTCAGGCTAGTATCTCTATCTTGAATTGTCTCTAAAAAAAAAATTTGTCTCCTATTTGTATAGGACCCCAACCAAAAAGTTGAATTTAACTAATTTAATATTAAAGTCAACAAACACGCAATCAATTAAGGCAGGAATCCCCAGGCCGCATGCGGCCCCCTGAGGCCATTTATCGGCTCCAGGCGCACTTCTGGAAGGGGCACCTCTTTCAGTGGTGGTCAGTGAGAGGAGCACTGTATGTGGCGGCCCTCCAATGGTCTGAGGGACAGTGAACTGACCTTCTGTGTAAAAAAGTATGGGGACCCCTGGATTAAGGAATAGGATTACAATCAACACTGTTTAGGGAATCTATCCAGTCCATGAACCATTCCTTCTTTCCTGAGAAACCATCCCTGACTCAGGATGTGGGACCCCAGTCCTGTAGTCCCAAGTGCCTAATCCCTAAACGTACCCCAATCCAACATGGGATAATGAAGTTTCTCTCTCTCAGGAATTTAGAATTGGCATCACAAACAGCCGGTTTCATTTTTATATACAGGGGTCCTTGGGTTACAATAGTCTCAACATACGACGTTTCAAGGTTACAATACTTACTTCCATAGAGTTCAATTGAGATGGGAGTGTTCTGGCTTATGCATTAGAGTTGTATTTACGGACTACATGGGCGAAATAGTTTTGTTGTGCAAGGGGGAAGAATACGCAGTACTTTCTTCTGTGGCTTAGCTGTGTTTTTATATTCTAGATTATAATTTTACAACTGTGTTAGGATAGGTAAGTGAGCTGGCTAGGGTGTGTTTCGACTTACACCAAATTTGGGTTACGTCACTGCTGTAGAAACAGAACTGTATATAGAACTGCAACATGCAAACTCTGGTGGTCATGTGCTACCATTCAGAAAGAGAAGCAGAGAAACTACTCAGTCTGCACAGAGACAAATAAAGAAAACCCACAGAGCCAGAAAAACGAGGAAAGTAAGAATACTTTCTAGATTCCTGAGAACCTTCCTGTCCCTGCAATCCCAGTGACATCCCCCTTCACCTGGATTCTTAAATCCCTTTTCTTTATTTATGCTAGTCTGAGTTGATTTCTGGGGTTTTTCTTCTTCTTTTCCAAGTAAGAGGAGGAGAGATAGAGAGATAGACTCCTGCATGTGTACTGACCAGGATCCACCAGCAAACCCCATTTGGGGGCAATGCTCTACCCATCTGGGGCCATGCTCGCAACTGAGCTATTTTTAGCATCTGAGGTGGAGGCTCTATGGAGCCATCCTCAGCACCCAGGGCAATGTGCTCAAACCAATTGAGCCATGGCAGCAGGTGAGGAAGAGAGAGAGAGAGAGAAAAAAAAAAAGTGAGGGGGGAGAGGGGGAAGGGTGGAGAAACAGATGGTTGCGGTCACTTCTCCTGTGTACCTGACCAGGAATCGAACCCCGCACATCCACACACTGAGCTGACGCTCTACCACTGAGCCAACCAGCCAGAGCCAATTGATTTCTGTTATTTATAGCCAAAGGGTATTAACTAATAAAGAATAATAGGAGTTGTGAGAGTAAAAGAAAATAATCTTATAGAAGAGTCAAAAAAAAGGAGAGAGCCCTGGCCGGCTGGCTCAGAGGTAGAGCACCAGCCTGGTGTATGGATGTCCTGAGTTCAATCCCCAGTCAGAGCACATAGGAGAGGAACTCATCTGATTCTCCACCCCTCCCCTCTTACTTCTTTCTCTCTTCCCCTCCTGCAGCCATGGCTCTACAGAGCCATCAGATGATAAAAAATCAGACCTCTGCCTCAGACACTAAAAATAACTCAGTTGTGAGCCTGGCTCAGAGGTAGAGCATTGGCCTGGCATGTAAATGTCCTGAGCTCAATACCTGGTCAGGGCACATAGGAGAAGTGCCTATCTGCCTCTCCACCCCTCCCCTTCTCACTTCTCTCTGTCTCTCTCACTCCCTCCTCCACTCCTGCAGCCAAGGCTCGGTTAGAGCAAGTTGGCCCTAGATACTGAGGATGGCTCCATGTCCTCTGCCTCAGGGGCTAAAAAATGGCTCTGACTGCAAATGGAGCAAGGGCCCAAATGGGCAGAGAACACTGCCCCCTGGTGGATCCTGGTCGGGGCGCATGGGGGTCTGTCTCTACCTCCCTTTCACTAAAATAAAGAGAGAGAATAAATAGGTTAGAAAAATATCAAGTTACTTCTCAATGGCACATTAAAATTACAGTAGAAATAATTCTTTCCGTTTTGTGCCCCCTTCTTAAAAAGGGTATGTGGTAAACATAGAGAACTTGACCTTTGTTTCTTCTGTCCTCACTGCATCCAGCAGATAATGCAAAAGCTCCTGGCTGTCCTGTTGTTGGAAACTTTTAAATCGAGGGGCCCTGCAATTTAAAAACAAAACAGGAAAGAAAAAAATAATGAACATTTCATCAACAATATATTACTAATTTTAATGACACTTTAAAAGTTTAAAAGTTTAAAAGCACTTTAAATGACATACAGTCAAAGATTCAATTTACTTCTTTTTTTATTAAGTCAAAACACAAAATGTGATTACTGTTTCATTAGGATGAGATCAATCTTCACTGTGCTGAGAACAATATGGCTATCACTTATCAAGCGATTACTACATGCCAACCACGTATGTTAAGCTTTACATATGTAAAAGTCACACAATCCACAAGCTTGGAATGTATATTTTCTCTAGTTTAAAGATGAGCGCTCAGAGGGATTATTTAAATAATTTGCAAAGGCACACACCAAGCAAAAAACAGTATTCAAATCCAAGCCAGTGTTATCCATTATTGTCCTACCTCAAGTAACCAAAAGAAAAGCAAATAATAATTTACATTAAAATAAAGAACTATAAACTGATGTCTTCATGAATGTATTTACTTTGAAGATTTGACAGTTAGATTTCTATGTATTAATTTAAAGTCAGGAGCTATTCATAGGGACATCAAACACAACAAATGTTTAGCTGATTTCAGTAACTTTAAAAAGTAATATTCTCAGCAATAAACTCCAATACTAAATGAACTTTTGCCTAAAACGCAAACAACTTCTAAATTTAGAAAGTGCTCTGATCTAAGCTAAAGATAAATTTTGGTCAAAATAACACAAAATACTAAGAATATCTTATGTACTACAAGACAAGTTCACAATGGTCTCATTATGGTGTAGTGCACAGCATGCCTCATTTGATATACACAACAGTGATGTTAAGGAATTCATAATTAACATGAACTTCATTTTACATTTGAGAAAACTGAAGAACAAGCTGGGTGCCACTAACATAAATCCGGGTCTTCTGATTCTTGAGTTCAGTACTTTAAGCACTATTCCTCATTATTTCATGATGAATGTGCGTCCTAGCAACGCACTAATGCGAGGCTCTGGTGCTAAAAAGGGATCTGCACTAGTAGTGAATCTAGCCTGTTACAGAAACCGTTTCAGTTACTACTGCTCAGTCTTGCTAACAGCAGCATGATGCTGAGAACACTTTCATTTACTACCCGATGGGCTTCGCCTTCTGCATGTAGTGGAGAGTGTCCACCTCATAGAGCAGAAATAAGGACAGAAACCAAGGCAAACACAGGTTCCAACCATATCTAGGCCTCCACAGCTACAATCCAGGAAAGACGTAAACTGCACAACACTACACTTGTGCTGTGTCAAGAAAGATCAGTGAGGTGGAAGAAGGCTGTAGGAGGAAGCAGAGGAATTCTCTGGAGAGCCTCAGCAGCCTGCTGACAGGCAGAAGAGAGTTACATCTTTCAAAGCAGACACACAGGCAGGAAACCGGTCCTGAACAAAGGAGAAGTTGTCTCCACCAGGTCTCTGCCTGTAGCTCCGTCTCATCCAGGCACAAAGCACTGACTGCCTTCCAACCACTGAAGAAAATTTAATAAGCCTGGGTATTTGTTTCATTCTTTCTTTCCCTAAGATGGGGGAACAAATCATATGATGACTTACAGAATCTTTAATGAAGCCTATCTGCGTGACCAATGCCAAAAGAGACCTCCAAGCTTAAAGGACAAAATAAGAAAATATATAAAACGTATGAAAAGATTCACCCTGTTCAAAATAAGGGAAACACTATACAGTCATAGGAAATGTACTTTAGTAAAAGTGTTTCTGTAGAAAAGAAGAGGGAACTTGTAAAAACCTCAAATTGTAAGAGAAAAAATGTATATAAACTCATAAAATAGGAATAAATTGTCAAGAAAACAAATTTTTGCCTGACCAGGCGGTGGCACAGTGGATAAAGTATTGACCTGGGGCAGGGAGGACCCAGGTTTGAAACTCTGAGGTTGCCGGCTTGAGCACAGGCTCACCAGCTTGAGCACCGAATTGCCGGCTGAGTGTGAATTTTAGACATGACCCCATAGATGCTGGCTTGAGCCCAAAGGTTGATGGCTTGAAGCCAAAGGTCACTGGCTTGAACCCAGGGTCGCTGGCTCGAGCAAGGGGTCACTCGGTCTGCTATAGCCCCTGGGTCAAGGCACATATGAGAAATCAATCAATGAACTAAGGAACTGCAACAAAGAATTGATATTTCTCATCTCTCTCCCTTCCTGTCTGTCCCTATCTGTCCCTCTCTCTGACTCTCTCTGTCTCTGCCAAAAAAAAACAAAACAAAAAAAACTGAAAAACATTATTATGTTACATTTTTTTAGTTATGCTTTTCAGAACTTGTAAAAAAGAGGGTTAAAAATAAAAAAAAACAAAAAAGTTATCTCTCTCTCTCTCTATATATAGATATATATATATATATAGATAGATAGATAGATAGATAGATAGATAGATAGATAGATAGATAGATACGTTCTTAGTAAGATTTAGTAAATTTGGCAGGTCCCAGCACGGATGTGTTAAGTTTTTTCATTCTTGTGTTTATGAGAAACATGAGCCTGATGTGTCCTAGCAATTTCTTCAATGTTTGGGCATATATTTGAAAGACAAACTCTCATTTCCTCGTCAATACATTGAAGAATTCTCTTTTTACTCTTAATGGTGTTGAGGGTAGAAAATACTAATTCACATAAATAGGATGTTGAAAATTATAGTAAAATGTCCAGAGCTTTTTTAGATATTGCCATATATTCTTCTTTTATAGAAATCCAAAAGACTTCAAGAGACAATTCCTTATGTTTAATCATCAATCCACGATCAGTGGATACAGCTGCCTGTTCTTCTTCTTCTGTTAATGTTAAACCAAAATCACTTGAAGCTTCCATGAATGGGTTTCTAATTCAATCGTATTGTTCAGTGTTAAGATGGAAAATTAAATTCTGCCATCAACCTTCAAGTCCTATTTTATTTACACTTAACTTCTGCTTAATTCCAGGATTGGATCCTTCAATATCATGCTTCTTTTTGAGAAATCCATTTTATTTGGGTGTATTTATATACACACACCAGGCTGACGCTCTACCACTGAGCCAACGGGCAGGGCCTAAAAATCACTTTTTAACATATGATTCTTTTTAAAGTAAACAGAATAAAACAAAAGAAAATGCAATTTTAAAATGTTTACAAATAATGTTTGTCCTACAGATGAACCCTCACAAGTACAGTAAGATGCATACACAGACTCACACATACAGGGTGGGACAAAGTAGGATTACCATTATTCTATGGAAAATACCACAATAATTAATAAATCATAATACAAAAATAAACTATTTCACACACAACCATAAACCTACTTTTGCTTCACCCTATATATACTTGTGTAAAATCAAATGTTATATCCACGGCCTAGCGTGCGGAGGACCCGGGTTCGATTCCCAGCCAGGGCACACGGGAGAAGCGCCCATTTGCTTCTCCACCCCTCCGCCACGCTTTCCTCTCTGTCTCTCTCTTCCCCTCCCGCAGCCAAGGCTCCATTGGAGCAAAGATCGCCCGGGCACTGGGGAGGGCTCCTTGGCCTCTGCCTCAGGCGCTAGAGTGGCTCTGGTCGCAACATGGCGACACCCAGGATGGGCAGAGCATCGCCCCCCGGTGGGCAGAGCGTCACCCCTGGTGGGCGTGCTGGGTAGATCCCGGTCGGGCGCATGCGGGAGTCTGTCTGACTGTCTCTCTCTGTTTCCAGCTTCAGAAAAATGAAAAAAAAAAAAAAAGAACAAATGTTATATCCACATGTATTATATGGAAAAATCTACAAACTATATTAAGCAAAACAAGCAAATTGCAGATAATTTTTATGTTTATAGATGCTTAATCACTTAAAAAAAATAAAAACAGCCTGACCTGTGGTGGCGCAGTGGATAAAGCGTCAACCTGGAAACACTGAGGTTGCCGGTTCAAAACCCTGGGCTTGCCTGGTCAAGGCACATATGGGAGTTGATGCTTCCTGCTCCTCCCCCTTCTCTCTCTCTCTCTCAATCTCTCTCTCTATCTATCTCCCCCCTCCTCTCTAAAATGAATAAATAAATAAAAATTAAAAAAAAAAAGATTGATTTCTATAAAAAATAAAAAAATAAATAAAAAATAAAAAAATAAAAACCAAAATACAACTTTGAACTTTTATCTATGAACACCTATTACTTTAATAATTTTTTAAAAATTATGAATCTTGCCTGACCAGGTGGTGGTGCAGTGGATAGAACACTGGCCTGGAAAACCCCGAGGTCACTGGCTTAAACATGGGCTCACCAGCTTGAACATGGGGTTACCGGCTTTAGCATGGGATCATAGATATGACCACACAGTCTCTGGCTTGAGCCCAAAGGTCGCTGGCTTGAAGCCCAAGGTTGCTGGCTTTAGCTGAGTCCCCCGGTCAAGGCACATATGAGAAAACAATAAATGAACAACTAAGGTGCTGCAACTACAAGTTGATGCTTCTCATCTCTCTCCCTTCCTGTCTGTCAACCCCTATTTGTGTCCCCCCCCCTTTTTGTGTATTTTGGATTACATTTAATGCAATGGCACATTATGAGAAGTAAAATAAATGAGTCACAGAAAGACAAAAACCTCATGATTCCATTTATATGAGGAATCTAACCTAGTCAAATTCATAGAGTTGAAAAGTGAAATGGTGGTTGTGAGGGGCTGGAGTGAGGCGAAAATGAGGAGTTGCTGACCAATGGGCAAAAGTTTCAGTCAAGCAAGATGAATACGCTCTACAGATCCACTGTATAACATTGTGCCTATAGTCAACAATATTATACACTTCAAATTTTTTTAAGAGGATAGAGCTCACATTGTATTCCTTCCACAATAATTTTTTTAAGAAACTAACATCGGTACAATACTAAGAAATAAAATATAACAAAACACAGTACAGTACCATGGCACAAATAACGAGCTTGATTTAAAATTAAAATTTAAAGATTTAGATTAAATATAAACTTGCATTTATTTTTATTATAAGAATTTTGTTTTCATATATTTTAATTAACTGGACTGGACTAGTTTATCAACTCCATGACAAGTCCATTTTTTTTTTAACTAAGCTTTTCTTTTTTTTTCTTTTTTTCTTTTTCTTTATTCATTTTTAGAGAGGAGAGAGAGAGGGAGAGAGAGAGAGACAGAGAGAGAGAAGGGGGGAGGAGCTGGAAGCATCAACTCCCATATGTGCCTTGACCAGGCAAGCCCAGGGTTTCGAACCGGCGACCTCAGCATTTCCAGGTCAACGCATTATCCACTGCGCCACCACAGGTCAGGCAAGTCGATTTTTAATATATTATCCATTGTGTATCTGTCAGCAAGTGCTGACAACAAAGTAAGCTCTCAATTTTCTAGATGAAGAAATAAATAAATACATTAAAGTTAAGTCAGGACCTTTATGGTACGTGTTTATTTCCAGGTACTCAAAGATTCTGTGTTTAAAGATTCTGTAATATCTTGAGAAATTCACTTAAACTCTATTTGCCTCAAAGCTTATCTTTTATAATAAAGAAACTAGTTTAGATAATTATAGCACCTTTTAGATTTTATAATTTTATAATAGTCACACTTTGTCATATTACATTATGGGCTTCTGAGTAAGGACAGACCTCTATTTGAATCCTGGCTTTGTTACTATTATATTTAACAAGGTAAATCACTCAACTTCTATGAGTCTAGTTTCCTTATATATAAAATGAGGATAATCACTTCTTCAAAGTAGTGTTATGAGATATAATTGCCATAAACCATAGAGCTGCAATTAAACAATGTTAATTCTTTCTCTTGGTAGCCTAGGCAATAATAATAATGTTACAGTGAGAGTGAAACTACTCATATTAAGTACAAACAACAGTATTTTGTAACTCATAATTATTTATATTAAGAATGTAGGTGCACTCACTTTTGACAAAGTTGATTGAAAAGAGCTTTAGGAGAAAGTGATCCTTTATCAGTTTCCTTCATGCTGTGAAGAAACAGGATCAAGGCTGAGGTCAATGGTCCAGGGCTTGAAAGTTCCACCATTAATGGGTCCTTTAAAAACATGATCAACTCTATGTCAGAAATACATATTATTTTATTTCTTTATTTATTTTATTTATTCATTTTTAGCGTGCACACGAGAGAGAGAGAGAAAGAGAGAGAGAGAGAGAGAGAGAGGGAGAGAGAGAGATAAGAAGCATCAACTCTTAGTTGCAGCACTTTAGCTGTTCATTAATTGATTTCTCATACGTGCCTTGACCACTGGCTCCAGCCGAGCCAGTGACCCCCTCCCTGTTCAAGCCAGTGACCTTCGGGTCATGTCTATGATCCCATGCTCAAGCTGGAGACCCCACGGCTCAAGTTGGTGAGCCCTCGCTCAAGTCAAATGAGCCAACACTCAAGCTGGCAACCTTGGGGTTTTGAACCATGGTCCTCAGTGTTTCAGTCTGATGCTCTATCCACTGCACCACCTGGTCAGGCCATATTATTTTAAAATAAAAGTTATATTTTGTTTAAATGAGGACAGTAAATTAACTCAAATGTATTAAGAAATATTCCCTCATATATAAAATATATAAAAATGGAATTAAATGCCTTATTTTAAAGAACATAGGTATTCTCATATCATCTGTCCTTTACTTAATAAAACCACTAGCTTAAGAATGAAATCCATATGATCTCACTTATATGTGGAATCTAATGAACAAGGTGAACTGAGGTACGGAATAGAGGCAGAGGCGGGGTCACAGGGAGCAGAGGGACAGCTGTCAGAGGGAAGGGGGATGAGGGGATGAGATCAGAGAAGGTGAAGGGATTAGTGAATTTATATCACATAACACATAGATACAGATAACAGGACAGCAAATCCCAAAAGGAAGGGGGGAGGGAGTGAGGGGAAGGGGGACAAAGGGGGAGTAATGAGGGACAAAGGGGTGGAGATGAGAGTTATATTGAGTGGGACACTTGAATTCATGTTAACACAGTAAATTAAAATTAATAAAAAATTTTAAAAAAAAATGAAATCACTAATCTTTAGTTGGTAGTACCTGTCCCTTAATATGCTCTTAAAAGTAAAATTATTAATCTACTTGATATTTTTACATCTTCAAAAATAGTCATAAATTACATTTATTAACAAAACTCCATACCTTTCTTTTCCTCAAATATTTTACCATTAAATAAGGAATGGGAAATTATGTTACCAGATTGGTATGCCATCTCTCTCCTTTAAAGGGAGAGATAAAAAGCTTGACAAAAGAGCTTAAATTGTGTGAGGGATCAACATACTTTATCTAGATTTTTTTTCCCACCAAGCTTTTTTTTTTAATGTTGCTTTACACATTTTTTTAATAAATAAATTTTTATTAATTTTAATGGGGTGACATCAATAAATCAGGGTACATATTTTCGAAGAAAACATGTCCAGGTTATCTTGTGATTCAATTATGTTGCATATCCATCACCCAAAGTCAGATTGTCCTCCGTCACCTTCTATCTAGTTTCCTTTGTGCCCCTCCCCCTCCCCCCTCCCCCCTCCCCTCCCCCCACACCCCGTAACCACCACACTCTTGTCCATGTCTCTTAGTCTCGTTTTTGTGTTCCACCAATGTATGGAATCCTGCAGTTCTTGTTTTTTTCTGATTTACTTATTTCACTCCGTATGATGTTACCAAGATCCCACCATTTTGTTGTAAATGATCCGATGTCATCATTTCTTATGGCTGAGTAGTATACCATGGTGTATATGTGCCACATCTTCTTTCCCCACCCAGTTTTGTTTTCTAAAACATTATTTTCACCAGTAATCCCCTCTCCTTATGCAGAATGAATAAAAAGCAGATCCCAAATGTAATCCTCAAACATTACAGTATCTTATCTTGTCTCATTCATGTATTCATGATATGCATGTTACATATGTGTTTCATACCAACTCTCCTTAAAAATCCATCATCTGGCTGAAACCACAGAAAGGACAGGTTATAATTCCCCATAGCTTCTGAGTATCAAAAATGCTTTCTGCCATGTTAAGTAATTGAAATCGATTACTCAAAAGTAAAATATAAGGCAATTTCAAAGCCCAAACACTAAGGTGTAGTATCTTCCATCCCTAAATGAAGCATTTTTAGACAAAATAAAAACATCTTCAGAATTAAGTGAGTTAATAACCTTCATTTTTAACCTGACCAGGTGGTGGCACAGTGGATAGAGTGTTGGACTGGGATGCAAAAGACTCAGGTTCAAAACTCCAAGGTGGCCAGCTTGAGCACGGGTTCATCTGGGTTGAGCATGGGCTTGACAGCTTGAGCGCAGGGTCACTGGCTTGAGCAAGGTGTCACTCGCTCTGCTGGAACCCCCCCTCCCATCAAGGCACATATGAGAAAGCAGTCAATGAACAACTAAGGTGCTGCAACAAAGAATTGTTTCTCATCCCCCTTCTTGCTTGTCTGTCCCTCCCTCTGTCTGTCTCTCTTGTTAAAAATAAAAAAAATAAACTTTGTTTTTAAAAGCACACAGGAACATCAATCTGTTCCAGTATGTGCCCTGACCGAGGACTGAACAGCAATCTCTGTGCTTTGGATGATGCTCTAATCAACCAAGCTCTCTGGACAGGGCAGGTCCTGTTTCTTAGGCAAAATGTTGGTTAGTTTCAGTTCAGTGTGTTCACTTTGTGAAAATCTATCATCTGTACAATTATGATGTACACTAGTCTGTATGAATACTTTAGTTTGATCAAATTATTTACTAGTAGTTTTTAAAAGTAAGCACAGTGCTGAGATGCACATAAATATTAACAAATTGAATCCATCAACCTGTAAGTATGATAGTACATCATAATTAAGTGGGGTTTGAATACCAGATAGATTTGAAAATCAATGTAATTTGCCACATTCACAGAGAATAGAGAAGAAAAACTATATAACCTCAACAGATACAGGAAAAGCATTTGACAAAACTCAACATCCATTGATGATAAAACTCTCAGAAAACCAGGAATACAAGGTAATGTTCTCAACCTTACAAAGAACACCTATGAAAAACCTACAGTTAACTTAACTTCATTCTTAACAATACTGAAAAACTAAATGTTTCTGCTCTAATTTAGGGATTAAGGCAATGGTGTCTACTCTTATCAATTCTTTTCAAATTATTACTTGTGGTTTAAGCCAGCACAATGAGGTTAAAAAAAGAAAAAAAAGGCATACAGATTAAAAAGGACAAAGTAAAATTGATGTGTTTTTTGTTTTTTGTTTTTTTCAGAGAGAGAGATAGACAGGGACAGTCAGACAGGAAGAGAGAGAGATGAGAAGCATCCATCATTAGTTTTTCATTGCACATTGCAACACCTTAGTTGTTCATTGATTGCTTTCTCATATGTGCCTTGATCGCAGGCCTTCAGCAGACCAAGTAACCCCTTGCTGGAGCCAGCAACCTTGGGTCCAAGCTGGTGAGCTTTTTGCTCAAACCAGATGAGCGACGCTCTATCCACTGCGCCACCGCCTGGTCAGGCAAAGTAAAATTGATGTTTGAAAGAGTAGTGATCTACACAGATAGTCTCACAACTCAGGTCAACACTATGTCTTAAATGCAAGACCTAAGACTGAAAATTTCCCTTTGAGAATGACAGAAACCTAAAGAGATAAATTCTAATATAACTGCCATATAGTAATGTTGAGACACAACTCCACAGGTGAAGTAGTCAAACTTAACATTCACATTTCAGAGAAAATCTTTTCAAATGACTACGCTTTAACTTCCACCTAGTGAAGTAGTTAGTCCTCACTTTAGAAGAGGGCATTGGGATCTACTCAAAATATTTTAAGGGGCTGAACAGGTAATGACTTTGGAGTCTGACTTTTCAACAAAAAGCCTTCTTTCAAAATGGCCTTCTTGGAATAAAAATCTAAGATTATTACATTGTGCTAAAAGTTTATAGAATTATTCTTTCTTAAGTGTTTTTGAAAGCCAGAACATGAACTATACTTATATTCTTCCTTCCTCTAAAACACACACACATCAATTTCTAACTAAAATCATTATTAGTAGTGCCAATTCCCTCTAGCCAAAGACCACCAGGAATACCCCTGCAGTTGAACAAGACGGGCTAATTACTTGTTGCACTGCAGGAGAGCACAAACCAAGGGGAAACGTGGGCTGTCTCAACAAGAGGGTATTTGAAAGAACCTATATTGGATTTTTGGCTCTAGTTGCATAATTCAGTGGAGAGTCAAAGCAGTCTGGGTTGGTATTCCATGAGATTGTTTGAATACCATGGCCTAACTGTGGGTACCAGGCCAACTTCTGAATCTTATTTTCCTCGCCATTAGCTTAAAAATCTACCATCACATTAGGCTTCAAAAATACTGTTAGATGCTAGTAAAATTAAATGTCTTGCCCTGGCCGGTTGGCTCAGCAGTAGAGCATGGGCCCAGGGTGTGGAAGTCCCGAGTTCGATTCCCAGCCAGGGCACACAGGAGAAGAGCTCATCTGCTTCTCCACCCTTCCTCCTCTCCTTTCTCTCTCTCTCTCTCTCTTCCCTTCCCACAGCCAAGGCTCCATCGGAGCAAAGTTGGCCCAGGCGCTGAGGATGGCTCCATAGCTTCCACCTCAGGCGCTAGAATGGCTCTGGATGCAGCAGAGCAACAGCCCAGATGGGCAGAGCATTGCTCCCTGGTGGGCATGCCGGGTGGATCCCAGTCAGGCGCATGGGAGAGTCTGTCTGCCTGCTGCCTCCTGCTTCTTGATTTGGGGGGGAAAATCATCTTTTTTTTCTTGTCAAAGACAGAGAAAGAGTAAGAGAAAGGGACATATAGGGACAGACAGACAGAGAGAGATGAGAAGCATAAACTCTTTGTTGCGGCACCGTAGTTGTTCATTGATTGCTTTCTCATATGTGCCTTCACTGGGGAGCTCCAGCTGAGCCAGTGACCCCATGCTCAAGCCAGCGACCTTTGGGTTCAAGCCAATGACCATGGGGTCATGTTTATGACCCCATGCTCAGCCAGCAACCTGGCACTCAAGCTGGTGAGCCTGTGCTCAAGCCGGCAACCTTAGGGTTTCGAACCTGGGTCCTGCGCATCCCAGTCCGACGCTCTATGCACTGCACCACTGCCTGGTCAGGCTAAATATGTCTTTATATAACAAAAATGCTATATTTAAGCAAATGACACCAATAACCACAAAACAGTCCTAGACATTTTGTTCAACAAAAGGCAAACTCCTTTTATTAATTCTGGTATGTTTGACAGTTATCGCAGTATTTTTGTTTTGTTTGACCTATGTGTTTGAAATATATCTTAGTTACGATTTTAGAAGTTTTAAAACTGATTTTCACAAATACTTCTGAATTATTTTTCAAATTCTCTGACCTCCATCTCAGTTGATAGTTCTGAGAAACAGGAAAGATAGGTTTCAGCAACATCAGTGGCTCATCTCAAAATAGTGATTATCCAGATAATTACAGTTCTTACCAGCTGAGAGTCTGATGGAGGAAAAATCTTAAGTTTTATACCACTTTCTTTGATCTCATTCATTATTTCCATCAGAATGTAAGACTGTGCCAAGTTCTAAAAGAAAACAAAAGTAAAGTCTTCTGACTCAGGTATACTGTGCCTCTGATTTTATGGAATAAATTACTCTCTCAAAGTTTCATCTAGGAAAGCAAAAAATTTTTAAGTAAAAGATTTAATTGAATACATTTTACATTTAATAAATGTCACTATTACTGACAGAGTAACAATAAATGTCACTATTATTCACAGAGTCATTGTAAAACACAGAGAAAACACTTAAGAAGCATTATGGAAAAAGAAAGTTTAAGTATGTGCACGAAATAGCTAAATAAGGCCTAAAACAAAACAAAAACCCAACAAATTTCTAGATAAACATTTAGTCTTTCTACAGGTTTGCAAACAAATATAAATTAAAATTATCTTTTGTTTCACAAAGCTTTCTGATGGCTCTTACCTGCATAACTGCATTAAAAAAGCAAGTATTTCCTAAATTGGTAATTCCTTTAACAGATGTTACACTGCTGCCTTTTCTTCCCTTCTTTTTTTCACCTGTTTCACATTTTTCTTCACAAAGTTTTATGATTCTAGAAAATGAACCTAAGTTTGAGAAAATATAACTGATATGAAATGTACAATTAAATATATATCATTTGACATAATTCAAATACATTATTTGAAATTAAATGTTTCCCCTAAATCAGTATTCCTGAACGGCAGAAACACAAACACAAATAAATGTCTTGAATTTTGTCATCTTAGTGCTAAAGCAATTAATTTTAATTCATTTTAATATATATATCTGTGCCTCATACCACATTGCAGAATAAATTCCAGATGATATAAAAAATTAAATAAAAAGAAGTAAAAAAACAAGTGCAAACTATCCATATCATGGTTTCTTTTTTTAAAAATTATTTTTATTTATTCATTCATTTTAGAGGAGAGAGAGAGAGAGAGAGAGAGAGAGAAGGGGGGAGGAGCAGGAAGCTTCAACTCCCATACATGCCTTGACCGGGCAAGGCCAGGGTTTTGAACCGGCAACCTCAGCATTCCAGGTCGACGCTTTATCCACTGCGCCACCACAGGTCAGGCCATATCATGGTTTCTAAATACCATTCCCTACTAAAAAGAATGTAGACTCCTTAAAGAAAAGGCCGATTCTTAATCTGGAACAGCACAGAAGCAAAATGGTCACTAACATTATTGCTGTGCCTGAAAATAAGGAAGGTGCTAAAAAAAAAAGGTGATGAATATGTCAAAATACACAAGTGCAAGTTTTAATAGGTTCCTACTTCTATGTGGGAAAATTTGAACATAAAAATAAAGAAGGGAACTAATAGATTATTATTATTCACTGAACAAAATGAAAGTGATTCTGAATTGATAATAAATTTTCAAATGAGGATAAAAGAGAGAAAACTTCTTTATAAGAGAACCCTGAGTAGCAAAAAATGAAATTAGAATATCATCACAGAGTGGCAATTTTTTGTGTTATTCTTGCAACTTTTCTACATTTGAAATTGTCAAATAAAAAGTTTTTAAAAATTAACAGAATTATAAAAGGTAAAATATCTAGCCCTGGCCAGTTGGCTCAGCAGTAGAGCGTCGGCCTAGCGTGCGGAGGACCCGGGTTCGATTCCCAGCCAGGGCACACAGGAGAAGCGCCCATTTGCTTCTCCACCCCTCCACCGCGCTTTCCTCTCTGTCTCTCTCTTCCCCTCCCGCAGCCAAGGCTCCATTGGAGCAAAGATGGCCCAGGCGCTGGGGATGGCTCTGTGGCCTCTGCCCCAGGTGCTAGAGTGGCTCTGGTCGCAACATGGCAACGCCCAGGATGGGCAGAGCATCGCCCCCTGGTGGGCAGAGCGTTGCCCCTGGTGGGCGTGCCGGGTGGATCCCAGTCGGGTGCATGCGGGAGTCTGTCTGACTGTCTCTCCCTGTTTCCAGCTTCAGAAAAATGAAAAAAAAAAAAAAAATCTAAGTATATAGTACATACTGCATATTTTGGGCTTACTAAACTGTATAATTAATGCAAGTCTACAAATTATAGTATCATGTTTAATAACAATATAAAAATAAAGAATAATTCCTAACATTTATGAACATGATTAATTATATCTATTAACAGATTACTTTCTGAGTCATTATTATTTAAAGTTTGACAGGAAATTCCCAAGTTCTCAAGTCTTTTGGTTGTTTTGTTTTGTTTTTGAGTGAGAGAAAGAGAAAGAAGAGAAGCACCAACTCATAGATGCAGCACTTTAGTTGTTCTTTGATTGCTTCTCATATGTACCCTGACGGGGGTGGGGGGCTCCAGCCAAGCCAGTGACCCCTTGCTCAAGCCAGCAACCTTGGCCTCAAGACAGTGACCTTTGAGCTCAAACCAGTGATCCCATGCTCCAGCCAGTGACCCTGTGCTCAAACTGGTGAGCCAGATCAGCCCACACTCAAGCTGGTGACCTTGGGGTTGCAAATCTGGGACCTCAGTGTCCCAAGTCAATGATCAGTACTACCACCAGTCAGGCTCAAATCTTTTGGTTTTAACTAAATGTTCTTTTACTTCCTTTCAACACTCAGATTTTATAGTTCTTTACACATATATTTTATTCATCTAATACTGAAATGTTGCCTTGCAGTGCTAATTAACTTGAACGTTTAGCTGTTTGGCCCTCCAATCAGATTAATGGAGATCAGCAAATGTATCTTATGGCTACTCTTACTACCACACAGGTATCACCTTGGGAAGTACATAATAAAAATTTAATATAAATGAAAACCTATAAGATTAAACAGTAAATACAGTAGACTTATAGCCCTCCATGATGAGCTCTTAACAGAAAATAAGCTAAGACATCCTTCCTCTTTGTACAAAAAGCATTAAGGGAGATGAACAGGGGTGGATGTGGCCACACTTTCAGGACAGGAGCAAGAAACAATCACCATAAGGAGAAACTTTAGTTTTAGATACTAGCACACTGACGTCATGCACATCCTACTGGTTCAAACAAAGTTTGAGCTGGCACATTTGACTTTTGGCCAACCCTCCAAAAAAAGGCATTTAAAGATGGGACTCATCAATCAAGTGAGATAATTAACACATTTTCTCACAGACTTTTCATAAGGATTAAATGAGCTATTTTGTAAAGTACCTGGCATGGTAAACACTACATGTGTGAAAAACAGTCCCAAGGAGCCCATCAAAAATTATTTGTGCCAAAATCTGCATCTTCATGAGCGATCCCTCAGGTCCCTTGCTTATCTGCTCTTAGTTTTTTTCTTCTCTTTAATCATTTCCTGTACTTTAAGGTTTTTGTTGGGCAGATAAAATGTATTATGCTCACTTTGTTAAAGATGACACAAGGAGGCCCTCGCCCAGGTGATATTAATGTGTGTTGGGGATCCTTGTAGCCTGGGGCTTGGTTTTGGGATTAAGCCTTTCCCACCCTTTTTGATGTAGGGTGGTACAATCCTATCATGCCTCAGAGAAGTGACTTTGTATTAGAGACTTCCCTATTATGTATATTGGATTAAGGGTTTGGATTTCTACACTATAAAATGGAGGCAGAACAGGACTTGGTGCTTGGTTCCTGAGATTATCATTAGAAGAGAGAGCAGAGGAGAGCAGAGAAAGGCCACGTGGAGGAGGCCAGGAGAAGCAGCCAAGATGGTGGAGTGCTGAGTGAGATGCCAGTTTGTACAGAGTTTGTATCTGGGATAAGGAAGGAGATGGGGAACAGAGGTGAATAAGTCTGGTGAGCTAGAAACCTTTGATTCTAGGAAACTCGGATAAGTCAGTGGCTTTGTGAGCACTGAATGTGACTGGGTTTTGGAGCCCAGTGTGTATTTTTACTTGCCCGCCGGGTGCAAGGTAGGATTAAAGGCTATGGCCCACCAGTTCTTGGCTCCGCTGTTTCTTTACCGACTGTCCGAATCCAATGCGAACCTGCATGGGCCAGGCTGCTGTGATAGTGGTCCTGGCCTTGGCTGCTGGCTTTACAGTTTTATTCCTCAAGTTTGTCTCTACTTCTAATTGAATTTTCTGAACTGCTAATAAGTTTTGCCTTTTACATTGGATTTGTGGTTTTCATAATTTCTTGGCTTTTCTTTTCAACATGTGGAATATCTCCTTGAGAAAAATAAATTGGTGGTTTCTAAGATGTTTCTATGATTAAGTAAATTAATTGCATGGAAAATACTTTTCTTTCAAGTCTTTTCTTTTATCCTATGATGCAATCTTTTTTCATAAAAGCTATTACCTGATCTTCCCTTTATTCCTGTTTGCTTAGTTTTTTTTTCATTTATTTTTTCCATTGATTTCAGAGATGGGGTAAGGGGGGATAAGGTAAATAGGGGAGTGAGGGGAAAGGGAAGAGGAAGAACGGAGAAAAAGAGAGAGAGAAGCATCAACTCATTCCACATAGTTGTTCTGATAAAGGGAACTCAAGAGTTAAAATTTTAGCTGGAATAACAGTAGCTTTAGTTATAATCAATAGGCTTAATTATAAATGCAAGTAAAAGCTTTGTTCCAGGAACTAGGATACCTGAATGACTTACCAGACTTCAGACCTGCAAGCAATCCACCTTTGTGCCTCAGGGGTCTGCAAGCAAAGCCTTTGTACTCCAGGGACTGAACACCCACAGACTGTCATTGGTTTAACTTTCCCTTGAATTCCAAAACCCCTTATCTACCCCTTTTCTTCCGTTTATAAAAAAGTTGGCTTGAGATAAGATGTTAAAAACAGCTTTGGGTATGTTGGGCAGATAGAATGTATTGTGCTCACTTTGTTAGGGATGGCGTTGCCCAGGTGATATTGATGTGTGTCTCTGGGCAGGCAGGATCCTTGTAGCCTGGGGCTTGGTTTTGGGATTGAGCCTTTCCTACCCTTTTTGATGTGGGGTGGTGCAGTCCAATCGTGCCTCAGAGGGGTGACTTTGTATTGGAGGCTTCCCTACTTTGTGTATTGGATTGGAGGTTGTGAAGCTACAGTGTGAAGTGGGGGCAGAGCGGGAGTTTGGGCTCTTGGTTCCTGGGAGATTATCATTAGAAGAGAGAGCAGAGGGGGGGGGGGGGGCACGTGGAGGAGGCCAGGAGAAGCGGCCGAGATGGCGGAGTGCTGGGTGAGATGCCAGTTTGTGTAGAGTTTGTATCTGGGATAAGGAAGGAGATGGGGAACTGAGGAGAATAAGGCTGGTGAGCTAGAAACCTTTGATTCTAGGAAACTCGGATAAGTCAGTGGCTTTGTGAGCACTGAGTGTGACTGGGTTTTGAAGCCCAGTGTGTATTTTTACTTGCCCGCCGGGTGCAAGGTAGGATTAAAGGCTATGGCCCACCAGTTTTTGGCTCCATGGTTTCTTTACCGACTGTCCGAATCCAATGCGAACCTGCATGGGCCAGGCGGCTGCTGTGATAGTGGCCCTGCCCGTGCCTTCTGGCTTTACATTGGGTACATAACGCCCATCTTCTCAGATCCAAACCTTCTGAAAAAGCATCCATAACAATTTAATCCCTGTCTCTGCTTAATTTGGCTGACTGGTGACAGGCAGCATACACGCTGGTATTTCCAGTATCAGTTTCATTTAGTTGTGCACTCATTGGTTCCCTTTCATATGTACCCTGACCAGGGATCGGACCCACGACCTCAGCATGCTGGGACAATGCTCTATCCTGAGTCACCTGGCCAGGGCTCTCTTTGCTTATTCTTTAAACATTATTGGTGGTGATTGGACGTCACATATTGAAGAGTTGTTTTTAACTCTGAACCCTAGAATTCCAAGTTAACACAGTGAAGAACAAGATCTCCTTTACTATCCTCCAAATCCTACAATAAATGATAACAATTAAACCCTATAGTAGAACTTAGAGGCAAAGGCTAGTCAAATTAATAGAGAAGGTCACTGAAGTGCAGAGGCCAGGCATGGAGAAAAGAGGAAGCAAGAAAAGGCCAGTATTCAAACTTGCAAGTGAATGTAACAGCAAATGAAACAAGCCAGTCAGTGCTTAAAAAGCACTACACAAACAAGTAGAAGCCCCATAGTGATCCTGGCTGGGTTTGCAAATGAGAGCAATCCATCTCTTCATTATTATCTGAAAGGTTTCAGGCTCTCACTATAGCTGTTGCAACTAGATGGTTCTGTGGTGATTTGTAAGATATTCAAGATGAAAGAGTAATTAAACTCATGCATTACTCTATCCGTTGGCACAGGCTGTTACTCTTATTTTACACTTACAAAACTGAGTTTACAACAAATTAAGGGATTTGCCCAGTCATAATGGTAATCTTTCAATTAATCCATTGTTATTTTACCACCTAATTTCTCTTCTGTGATTTGTATACAATGAGAAGAATCATAAAAGATATTAGGGCAAGCCTGACCTGTGGTGGCGCAGTGGATAAAGCATCAACCTAAAACGCTGAGTGAGGTCACTGGTTCAAAACCCTGGGCTTGCCTGGTCAAGGCACATATGGGAGTTGATGCTTCCTGCTCCTCCCCCCTCTTTCCCTTCTCTCTCTATCTCTCTCTCTCTCTCCTCTCTAAAATGAATAAAATCTTTAAAAAAAAAAAGATTGTAGGGCAAGATTCTTAGATTTGAGTATATGCAATCCTGAACAAATATGACTCTTCAAGAGTATTTCCTTTAGTTAACATTCTTAATATGTGTTGCCATAACAATTTTTAGCTTATTAACATAAGACAGAGTGATTGGGGAAACTAAACTATACAGATTACATTAACTCTATATAAATACCTTACATATATAATATACATTTACTATTCACTTGGGAAATTACTTCCAGAAATAAGTTATATTTTAATGTTATAAGAACAAATAGTATTTTTAAACCATAACATGCAAATGATTTATGTATCTGTGTAGCACATTTACCCATCAATTTTCAAAACATCTGGGATAGCATTCTAAAGTAAACAATGTTCATAAGACCATCTGGACAAACTGTAGGCAAAAAAAAAAAAAAAGCATAAACATATGGAAAAACAGATTTTACCCTTCCCTTCAGCAGTAAGGGATGACAAATGTTGAACCTAGATATATCCACGCTTCACTGTGCGATGCTTTTTAGCACCACCTGGCTCTCCATGCAGAGCCACCAAATATGGACAATAGAGCCAGAAAGAACATATCCACAGGGCAATGGCAATAAATGTAGCTTATTTCATGGTTAAATAACCACTTCACACAAGTGGCTAGAATCTATTTGTTGACTATTACATGTAAATCTGTGAGAACATATTCAAAATTAATTATGCTATTGAACTTAAATAGTAAATAGATCAGATAATTTAATAAGAAAATAAAATGACATTTTCTAAGAGCTATTTAAATTTCTTACTTAAAATGCAAGCTTTACATTTTATCAAATAACACATTTATAAAACATCACAATTCAAATTCAATTGATTTCTCAAATGTTCACTGAACCACTAACTATATATACTCAACTCCTTATGATTTATAACTACAATATAAGGAATTGATACAAAGGGAACAGTACAGAGATATTAAACCTTAAGTTCATAATACCTTTGTAACACTTTAGAAACCAAGCATAAATGTACATTTGCTCATTAAGAAACTGTCAACTGAAAGTTTAAGATTCTAGATTAAAACAAGGATTTCTGAAAATCAGTCTCTCAATTATTTGACATACAAACAGGTATGTGTTTTAATAATATGCAATTTATTACTTGTATTAAAGAATGATTACTGACCCTTTTATTTTTAGAAACAACAAAGCTTTCTCTATCTGGTAGTAATTTTTAGATCTTACTCCATTTAAGAACTCTTTCTTAATAAACAAGAACTAAATGCACACTAAACTTCAGAATGGTTTTTTTTTTGTTTTTTGTTTTTGTGTGTTTTTTAGTGAGAGAGACAGAGACAGGGACAGATAGGGACAAACAAATAGGAAAGGAGAGAGATAAGAAGCATCAATACTTCATTGCGGCACCTTAGTTGTTCTTTGATTGCTTTCTCATATGTGCCTTGATGGGGGGTGGGGGGGCTACAGCAGAGTGAGTGACCCCTTACTCAAGCCAGCAACCTTGGGCTTCAAGACAGCAACCCTGGGGTCATGTCTCTGATCCCACGCTCAAGCCAGCAACCCCGCACTCAAGCTAGATGAACCTGCACTCAAGCCAGTGACCTTGGGGTTTCGAACCTGAGTCCTTAGCATCCCAGGCCAACACTCTATCCACTGCACTATTGCCTAGTCAGGCAACTTCAAAATGTTTTGAAATATAATATAATTAAAAGGACAAAGCTGCAACAGCAATAACAAAAAAGACAAAATGATACAAAATTCTAATTATCATTTATTTTGTTCTAAAGTTTTACCTGAACCCATGAGATGGCTATAATTAGGAAGAATTTCAGGGTTAGGAGATTTTATTAAAAGGGACTTACTCTATCTTACCTTACTTATCTCCTTTATATTACCAACACAGTAGTCATCAGATATTACACTTATGTAATCAAGTAACACAGACACCAGAATGTAAAGAACATTGAGTGAAAACTTCAGGCATTCTGGATACAATTTCTAAAGCTCCTTTATATCTCTGTAGTTTACCTTTAAGCCTATAATCTGAGTACTCAGAGAGCTGCTGGTTAATTGAGGAACCTGATAGTTTTGTACATACTCATCATCTTGCAAGACAGAAAACTAGTTGAAGCACCAGCCAAGCGCGCATACACCACTGATGGACCTAGCAACAGTCACATTAAGAGCTTCATTATTACCCCCAAACCTGTAAAAACTATAAACAGTTAAAATGGAAAAAATGGGTATTCTTGTCAACTAATAACTTATAATAAATATTAATATATATATAAAATAGTAAATACTAATCGTTTTTATTAAGTGTGGAGGATTTTGCATCACTCCACATCTTTAAGTTTATATTTTTCTATTTAATAAAAAGCTCTTAAGCAGCTGAAGTGGTCTGCATGCCCATAATGAATTCTAATCATATAATTAAACAAAAATCTGGTATATGCTGAGGTTTGCAAAGGTACATTATGGCGTGTGTTTTTTTAAGATTTTATTTATTGATTTTAGGGAGAGGAGAGAGAGAGAGAAAGGGAGGGGGGAGGATTGGGAAGCATCAACTCATAGTTGCTTCTTGTATGTGCCTTGACTGGACAAGCCCAGGGTCTCGAAATGGTGACCTCAGCACTCCAGATCGATGCTTTATCCACTGCGCCACCACAGGTCAAGCCACTATGGCTATTTTAAAAACAATTTACAGCCAGAGGATTTTTAAAAGTACATTAATGAAAAATGTTCTTTTTATCAAATGAGAAATAAATATTTTTAAAAAGTATAATTTTTCTGGAGGGTAGGTTAACAACAGTAATAAAAGTTTAAGACATGTTTATAAATTGGCCCAAAATCCTCCAAAAATTTAACCTACAGAAATTAAAAAGTAAGTACACAGACATGCAGCTTTTCTTATCATGGGAGAAAATTTAAAACAACTAATAGTGGATCTGTTGCCAAGTAATAGGAAATGTCCTTTTTTAAAGGTGTAAATATTTGTCAGTTACTTTGGTTAAACCAAAAGGGGAATGCGGGTGCCCCTCAGTTTCCCATGGGCCTAGAAAAGTAAACTTAACTCGGCACTGTGCTTATTTAAAGAGAACATTTGAGAATATTATCTCCTCTGACAATTGTCCCCATTGCAGAGAGATGACAAAATCAGTAATTGAGAATAGCTTCAAACCCCAGCAGCACATTAAAACATTTGGGTCTACTGTCTGTATAATACTAGTTGATAAGGTTAATAAGTGTGATAATGTAAGACAGTACTGAAAATGCTAGTGATGATATGAAAGGAAAAGCCACTAACCTTAATCAAAGCAGGACATACTAGATGGCTTTGGTGTGTGAATTTACAGCTTCATTAAAATTTACACAACTCTTCTCAAAGATTCCTCAAAAGAATTAATAAGCCCTAATGCCCCAGGCACCTATATACACAATTAACTTCTTATGGATCCAGAGGGGTACTAGTTAGGTTTCATCTTTGGTGGCACTGAGAAAACAGTCACTCAAATCATCTTCTGTGTTCTGTGGTTTGAATGAGGAACCCCAATTTAAATCTCTACAGGTAACAATACATTGTTTTTTAAATGTCCAACATCTTTTTATGCCTAACCTCTTTTATACAGGGAAACAACTATTTTTAGTGCTTATTTTGGAAAATGTATATTTCTTAGGTGTATGACTGTCACTTTTAAGCAGAACAAAAATGTATCACTTTTTCAAAGAAAGGCTAAGTATATATTACACTCAAATTGTTACTGAAAAGGGGCACAATATTATTTATCTTCAGATGCACTGTTTCAGATCCCAAACATACCATTTACTTCTTTAAAAAAAAAAATACAGGCCCTGGCCGGATGGCTCAGTGGTAGAGCGTCAGCTTGGCGTGCAGAAGTCCCGGGTTCGGTTCCCGGCCAGGGCACACAGGAGAAGCGCCCATCTGCTTCTCCACCCCTCCCCCTCTCCTTCCTCTCTCTCTTCCCCTCCTGCAGCGAGGCTCCATTGGAGCAAAGATGGCCCGGGAGCTGGGGATGGCTCCTTGGCCTCTGCCTCAGGTGCTAGAGTGGCTCTGGTCGCAACAGAGCGACTGCCCCAGAGGGGCAGAGCGTAGCCCCTGGTGGGTGTGCCGGGTGGATCCCGGTCGGGCTCATGCGGGAGTCTGTCTGACTGTCTCTCCCCATTTCCGGCTTCAGAAAAATACAGAAAAAAAATACAGCAAATTTATCCCTAATACAACCAAAAGAACCAACATAAATCATGTCTTTTTACACCAAAAGCATAACATAAGCTTAATGAATTTAACAGGATATTTTATTCTCTCTTTAAGCACTTTAAAAATGGCATCCCACCAGTATAAAAATTATGGGCCAAATTTATTGTTTTAGAAAAAAAATGTGGAATTGTTAGTTCACAAACAGCAAAACAATATTTAACAATATTACTTCAATAGGAATTCCTGTATTCTATAAATATTGTAGATTACATGACATTTACAAGACTATCAAAGTGACAAATGAACTGTTCAGAGAATATTAACCCACTTTTCAATAATGTATATTTCTGAGTGGGTGTCACAAGAAAGTTTTCTTGCTCTTTTTTATTTTATGTTATATATGAGGATTTATTGGTTGTTTTTAGTTTTCTGGTATGTGTTTGAAGGGGAGGGTGTGAAGGAGTTTTGTTTTTTATTTTGAAGCAAATCCTAGCATCAGATGTGAAATCTACACAGCTGTAAGCAGCCTTCTGGGAACCTGCACTGGGCTCCCTCAACTGCTTAATGCAATTACCTAAACCAGTCATGTAGTATTAATGTAATTTGCCCATTTCTACAGCTGAAAAGAAGTTAAATCTTTACAAAGGAAAAACTTGCTGCCCCACAACTCATCTACCTTGGAACTAAATAATAATTACCTCACCTGTTTATTCTCAAACTTTCATTAACCCCTAGTTAACTATTAGCGTTAGAAATCTTTATTTGATCATATAATAAACTGATATTGCCACATGAATGGGCAGGTATACACATAGAATGGCATTGTTATCTCCACACTATAGTCAAGAGATCTTTCTAAAGCTAATCATCCATCTCCACTTAAAATTAGTGGTTTCTCTGCCTAGCCAGTAGTGGCGCAGTGGATAGAGTTGACCTGGGATGCTGAGGACTCAAGTTTGAAACTCCAAGGTAGCTGGCTCGAGCGTAGGCTCACCAGCTTGAGCACAGGGTCATAGACATGATCCCATGGTCACTGGCTTGAAGCCCAAGGTCACTGGCTTGAGCCCCAACCTCCATTAGAAGCAATCCACGAACAACTAAAGTGATGCAACTACAAGTTGATACTTCTCATCTTTCTCCCTTAATGTATCTCTCTTTAAAAAAAAAAAAAAGTAGTGATTTCTCAGTGCCTGCAAAATAAACTCTAAACTTAACAAGACCCTTTAATATCTGTTCCTACTTACGTCTTGAGGCTCACCTCTCACCATTCCCTATCACAAAACCTTGCAGCTCTATAAAATTCCCTGAACATTCCCTAAATGCATCAAGCTCCCTATCAATAAGCTAATCCTCTGCCTGGAACACATAACCTCTTGCCTCTTTGCTTAGCTGATTTCTGGATATCTTTCAGCTGTTGCCTTAGAAAAGTCTTCCTATAAGCTAATGTTCCTGGTTCCTCCCGTCTAGGTTAGAGATTGCCTAAAGTGTTCTCACAGTCCCCTGTACTTACTCCATCACAGCACTATTTAAACAAAGCAACTGTAATTGTGATTTATCAACATCCCCTACTGGACCAAAAGATCAATAATGGCATGAAATAAGAAACAGATCTGTCTCGTTCACTATCTCCAATACCTAGCACAACATCTGGCTAGAAATGTAAATGTATTAAAAGACTGAATGAATAAATAATTTGATATTTATATTCAGGCGAATTTTGGGGGGATAATGCAAAGCTTATCTACTTCCCCAGTAAAAACTGGTTACATGCTAGTTTGGTTCAATTCAGCAAGTGTTTACTGCTTAGCTCCATAGAAATCAAAAAGAATATACACCAGGGTACAATCCTCAAGGAACACAGAGTTTTATAAATAAGACACAAACATAAGAAAGTTACCACCAAACCCTGCGTTATTACATGCTATGGTGTGCTGCATAGAGGAAAGGAGATAAGAAAAGGACTGGGCAGGGGCTTTGGAGCAGGATTTGAGCTGAGCCTTAAGGCAAGTAAGGCTTGAAGGCAGAAAATAGAAACGTGCTAGGTCAGCAGTTCAGAAGTGGATCTGAAAACACCCTCCTGAAGACACCATCCTTCTTTCAGGGTCCTTAAGGTCAAAAGTACTTTATATGTCCAAGATGTTATTTGCTTTCACACTCATTCATTCCCGTTATACAAAGCAGTATTCCAGAGGCTGCACGCCATGTGATATCACAGCAGACTGAATGCAGAAGTAGCCATGAGAATCCAACCATTTTCTATTAAGCCAGACATTAAAGAGATTTGTAAAAATGTAAAACAATGCTACATACTAAGTTTGAGTTATTTTGAAAAAATAGTTCTTAAAAATGTTATTTGTGTTAAAATGTCATGAAATGATTGCTATTTTTCAGTGAGTTGATATTTTAGTTTTCTTAGTTTTAATTTATATTATGATAAGTATTGCTATATAACCTACCTAGCCAAAGCTCTTTGAAGTCCTCAATAATTTTTGACAATCTAATGGGCTACTAACCCAAAAGCTGCAGTTCACTGAGCTAGTTGTTTTTAAGTGATGGCTGGGGCACCAGCCTCGATTCGCTGTGTAGAGAAACTGATCTAGACAGCTTAGCCATTAGCACAGGCACTGCACAGCTTAAAGACATGTCTAAGGTACAGGCACAGGCTTTCCTCTCAGTACTTATTTTCACTTAGTGCAAAATATAAAAAGAATCTTTCATTCTTATTTTTCCACCTAAATACAATATATACAGTTTCATTTTTTTAATTACCATATACAGACATTTTTTATACTTTTGGTCTTCACAATTATAATATAAAATAGCTGCATAGTTGTATCCAGAATTCTTACAGACCTCAAAAGCAACTTTCATATTTGGTTTTTAATGTATTTTATAAAAATACACTAAAGTCTCAGGCAAGAAAGAATATGGCAAATTACTATCCCAAAATCTTACTTCTAGAATGCCGAGAGATCTTATTTTAAATCAAACTTGCCTAAGACATCCTATAGTTTGGAAAACAAAGATAGCCACATTTTGCCCCAGAACTTCTGGAAAACTTGAAAGAATATGGCAAATTACTATTCCAAAATCTTACTTCTAGAATGCCAACAGATCTTATTTTAAATCAAACTTGCCTAAGACATCCTGTAGTTTGGAAAACAAAGATAGCCACATTTTGCCCCAGAACTCTGGAAAGCTTGAATTCAGAACTACGTCTCTCTCTAGCTTTGAATGCTCTACACTCTCAAATTCCCTCAAGAACCTGTTTCCCACTATTCCAGGTGATACCCATGGTTCCTTCCCTCAAGACCATTAAAGCTTACATGGGTCCCACCACCTGAAATGATTTCATCTCTCATCTCAACCTATCCAAAGTTCATCCTTCAAGGGTCAGCTTGGAAGCCAACTCATCCTAGATTCCTTGTGAATTCCTTTGAATTGAACATTACATCTGTCTTTGACTATCTAAAGAACTTTGTTTAAACATCTTTCAAAATACAAATTCTATTTTGCTTATATTATCATTACTTTTATCTCACAACTTATGTTAAACTTCTTTAGGGCAGGAACAATTTTATCAATCTCTATTTCCTGAAGTCCCATGGGAAAGAGGGAAGCAGTGCTGAGGAAAATGAGGCTCAGACAAACTGAACACGCCCCAGGTCACACAGCTAGTGACAACGAATCCAATATGAATGCTGGACTCCCTTATCAAATCCCACGTTCTTTCTACCATATTATCCTACAGTCTCAACCATACATTCTTTGTGACAGTAAACAATCAGGAAATCTGTCAAATTAAATGGAATCAGACTGGCTTTGTTCTTAATATCAAGGAGCCTCTGAGGTGAAAAGTACAGAGAAAATAATTTCTACGATACTTTTGCAAGCTTTAGCATCATATCTCTTATTTTGGCCAACAAAACAAATTTAATGTGCAGTTTTCAGGAGACCAAAATCTCTATTCGTGGAGTATTAAATGTCTATCATCACCATATTAATCCTGATTTTTGATTTGAACGTAATTGGAGCTATGGGTAGTATGCCTGGGACAGAGTAAGATTTCAATAAATGTCTGTTGAATAAATAACTGGGTGTTAAAATTAATAATTTCTTCTACTGTCCAGGAACCTGAGTTTACTTCCTCTAGTTCCTCCTTCAATTTTTTAACCATCACTGTCTCAGAGCAATAGCTAACAAATATAACATATACTGAGCTGCAGAATATACAGCTGACAACTATATTTCTACATAATTTTTCAGTTTCTGACATCAATTACTAAGCAGTTCAGTTCTGTTCCAAAGGCATTTCAAAATTACTATTTCCATTCACTCCTCTTCACCTAGTTAATCAAACTCCTGAGGCTTGTACTTGTTCCCTCCCACTCCCCCTCACTCATCGCATCTTACTGCACCCACCTTCCACCAGTGCCTCTGTTCCCCCGCCTACCACCATAACCTCCTTTACGGTCTCAATGACCCTCTCACTTTCACTCTCAACCTCCAACAGTCTATTCCCCATATAGCAATCAGAGTAAACTTGTTATAAAAAGATGAAATAACTGGTATTCTCCTGCTTAAAATACTTTAATATCTTCCATTACACTTCTAATAAAATAAAAACTCTTTACCAGGGAATTCCTTACAGTATCCTTCAAGACCTGCCCACCCCCTCTTACCAGGGAATTCCTTACAGTATCCTTCAAGACCTGCCCACCCCCTCTTACCAGGGAATTCCTTACAATATCCTTCAAGACCTGCCCACCCCCTCTTACCAGGGAATTCCTTACAGTATCCTTCAAGACCTGCCCACCCTCTCTTAACTTCATCTCATTCTATTCTCTCCCAGCAAAACACACTCCAACCAGATTGGCCTTTCTTGATCACTGTGACCACTTATCACTGCAATCTGTTTCTTTCTTTGTAGCACTTATCAAAAGTTATTATACATGTGCTCATTTATTTTTCTGTCTTCCTCACTATACTCTAAACCACAAAAGGGCAAGATAAATCTGCTTTTGTTTTGCCACTGCATATCAAATAAAGTATAAAACCTAGCATGTGGTAGGCACTAGTGGGGAATACAGCTGTGTTTTCCGGCTGCAAGCACTTGGCCTGATGAGTGCAGGAGCACATGGAAGCCACGTGTGTGTGGTCTGTGTAAGGTTGTGGGCGCTTTCCCTGGGCAGCAATTCCCCAGCCACTCTCCCGCCACCGTGAGGTGAGGTGTGGTTTTTCCTGCTCCCTTGCCCTTACTGTGAAAAGCAGATTTTCCTTTATTAGCTCTTTTCTTTTGTTGCATATTTGCTCACCCATCTTTGCGAGCCTCCAATAAACCAGTATAGCCCGACGCTTCCTGCTCCGCAGTTCTACTGTCTGCACAAATCCAGTGAGAACCTACCTGCCTGGCCTCGGCCACCAGCATTACAGCACTTAATATTTTTGAATGAAGAAACTGCTTCCCTATTACTCTTAATTTATATTAACATGTGTTACATATTACTTACATGGTAGATAACAAAGTATATGATGTATAATACATTACTACTGTGTAATAAAGGACTTGGCGTCCTTTTGTCTGTTTCCTGAGAAGTATCCACTAAAACCTTGGATGCACAAGTGTAACTGAGGTGTCCTATTTATTCATATGGGGCCCCTCCAACCATACTTGATAGTTCATGTTAACAAGTGCCTTTTTTATTCATGTAGGTGCCTGGACAGTTTACGCCAATGAAACACCTCAGAATGGGGGCCAGTCCTGCCAGAAAGACCAATGTGTGATTAGAGGGCTGGGTACTGGAGACTGATTTAAATCATGTGGCAATCCTTATGCAATGAAACCTCGATATAAACTCTGGACATGAAGCTCCAGTGAGCTCTGGTTAACAATATTCTTACATTGTTACACATCAGTGAGCCAGGAAGGTGATGCCACCTGACTCCACAGGAAGAAAACCCAGAAGCGGCATGTTTGGGACCTTCCCATATTCACTCTAAATGTCTTTCTTTTAAAAAAAAAAAGATTTTATTCATTTTAGAGAAGAGAGAGAGGTGAGAGGAGCAGGAAGCATTAACTCCCACATGTGCCTTAAACAGGCAAGCCCAGGGTTTCGAATCAGCGACCACAGCATGCCAGGTCAACACTTTATCCACTGCGCCACCACAGGTCAGGCTAAATGTCTCTTTCTTTGGTTAGTCCTAATTTGTATTTTTTCCCCCTATAATAAAACTATAATTGCAAGATTAGCACTTTTCTGAGTTCTCTGAGTCATTGTAGCAAATTATGGAACCTATGAGGACAGTAGGAACACCTGAATTTGTAGCCAGTTCGTCAGAAGTGTGGGTGGCCTGAGACTCTCTGAACGTGAGGATGGCTGTGAGGTGAGGGCATCTTGTGAGGGCACTGAGCCCTTCATCTGCAAGGTGAGCCTAACACTAGGTGGTCAGTGTCAGAAATGCACTATAATTACATAACAAATAACATATCATTTCATAAATATGTGTCAGGCAATACACAGTATTTTTCATATATTATTTCTAAATCTTTAGAAAAGATCTCAAAGCTTCACAACAACTACACACAATAGAATTATTATCCTAATATTTAAATAAGGAAACTAAAGAGTAAAAGCAACACAGACAGTAATTTAGGTGATGTCTAAATTCAGACTCAGCACTGCCTGACTCAAAAGCCCACGATCTGGTCACTACCCTCACCAGCTTCTCATTACTGGTTATATAAATACAATACAAGATAGCTACCAAGGAATGCATGACACTGGTGCTAGGAGGTGACCATAAAAACTAAGGTACTCTTTGTGAATTTATGAATTCTTCATACGAATTATAAAATAATGTAGTTTAATACAAATTTTTTTAGCAATTGCTTAACTTACTTGTTTGCGTTTTAGAAACATGTTTCTGGAGAAAATCAACTGTCTGAGCCAAAACCTTCTTATTACAGTGGCTTGGTAACTTTTCATCACATTCATAACACCTGAAAACATAAAATGTAAGCCAACATTATGAAAGTATTTTCAGTAATTCTGCACATCAGGTAATAAAGTTGGCATTTATCTACTTTTGTCTTTAAATTGTGGAAGGAAAGGAAGTACACAGGGTGAGGCACCAGGGAAGTCTAGAGAAATAAGCAATGGACAGTTCACATAGAGACTTAGTAATTATTCACATTAAAGTTTTGGTAGTTTATCCTAAGTGTTTTCAAGCAGGACAGTGATAGGATATAATTTAAGCTTAAAAATATTCCTCGGACTAATGTTAAATTGGAGGGCATCAGGAATAGAAGCAAGACAGGGTAGAAACAGTGGCTCTAGAGGAAAATGAACAGATTTATTTTATATATTTTCAGGTATAAACATGAATGAATTAGATTTAAAAGATAAGGGAGAGTGCAGTGTCAAAGTAACTGACATGAGAAGGGAGAAGTGGATGAGGGTATGTCGGTGACTCTCAAACACAAGAAACTGTGCCCCCAGCCCCCCAGGGAATTTGGCAATGTTTTAAGACCATTCTGGTTGTCACACTGTGAAGCTGCTACTCACATCCAGTGGGTAGAGAGACCAGGAATGCTTTTAAACATCCTAAAATGTACAGGGCAGTGCCCTTACCACAAACGAATTATCAGCCCAAACCACCATAGTCCTAGAGATTGAGAAGTCCTAGTTTAAATGAAACAAGACTCACTGTGAGTAATGTTTAAAGCTGGATGATGGGTACAGAGGAAATTATTATAATATTTGTATACTATTGTTAAATGGTTAAAAAATAAATATAAAAAGAGGAAGAAAATAACTGCCATGCTTCTGGCTTGTATACGTTAAATGATGGCAGTTCCACTTACAGAGATGGGAAGACTGGATGAGACTGGTGTTTTATTTTGTTTGGGGCTTGTGGGGCAGCTGTGTTAGGCTTGCTCGTGGGGTTACCCACTGCAAGCACTTTGCCTGACTGGTACATGAGTGCGTGGCTGTGCCACGTGTGTATGGCCTGTATAAGGCTATGGCTGATTGTGCTCAAGAGAGAGGGAGATTGTGGATGGCAGGTTGCCTGCCCGCCACTGTGAGGGGTCATTCTTGCTGTTTGTGTGCCGGAGAAGAGGTTTTCCCCTGCCTGTGTGCTTGTCTACTATTGTGAGACTTGATTAAATGAAATGGCCCAACCCTTTCTGGCTCCACATTTTCTCTATTTACCATCTGGCCGAATCCAATGTGACCTTCCTAGCCTCGGCCACCTGCCACCGGCATTACAGGGCTTATTTGAGAAGAGAGAGGTAGGGACTGATTTTCATAACACGTGCCTTGTCAGAAAACCACCCTCCACTAAGTTTACTCATTAATGCATACAGTATTAATAAAGTTTCTTCTATATATTGTCATTACCTGCTTCCTTTATCTTCATGAGACATAATAGTCAAATAAAAACATGGGTTTGAAAGCAATGAAAATTTTATGAATGTAATATGTTATACCAATACTAACTTACATATCCACAGTCTTTTTACTTATAACTATTAGTGGTCCTATGATCAAGGGCTGTAAATTAGGTTTAGGTTCTTTTTCTAAATAGTACTAAAATTCAGTCAAATATTTACTGCGTGACCACTTTATTACTTACACACAGAAAAAGATGCACAGATAAATCCACAAAGGAAATGAGTCACAGAAAAGAGTCCCAAACATCTTTTCCATAGATTTTTTTTTTTTTTTGTATTTTTTCTGAAGCTGGAAACGGGGAGAGACAGTCAGACAGACTCCTGCATGCGCCTGACCAGAATCCACCCAGCACGCCCACCAGGGGGCGATGCTCTGCCCCTCCAGGGTGTCGCTCTGCCACGACCAGAGCCACTCTAGCGTCTGGGGCAAAGGCCAAGGAGCCATCCCCAGCGCCCAGGCCATCTTTGCTCCAATGGAGCCTTGGCTGTGGGAGGGGAAGAGAAAGACAGAGAGGAAGGAGAGGGGGAGGGGTGGAGAAGCAGATGGGCGCTTCTCCTGTGTGCCCTGGCCGAACCCAGGACCTCTGCACACCAGGCTGACACTCTACCACTGAGCCAACCGGCCAGGGCCTTTTCCATAGATTTGATGGAATTTAAACAATTTAATTATAGTTACTAGGCTTACATTATAATAGATGCTCAATATTTATGGATGTAACTATTGCCAAAAAGAGTAAAGATATAATTGCTCATTTTCAAAATATTGAAATGTCAAGAAATTTTACTGACATTGCAATTTAATGTTCTCTTGTTATAAAATATATTGTAACTTTAAGAGCACAAAAAAAATGTAGGCCCTGGCCGGTTGGCTCAGCGGTAGAGCGTCGGCCTAGCGTGCGGAGGACCAGGGTTCGATTCCTGGCCAGGGCACACAGGAGAAGCGTCCATCTGCTTCTCCACCCCTCCGCCGCGCTTTCCTCTCTGTCTCTCTCTTCCCCTCCCGCAGCCAAGGCTCCATTGGAGCAAAGATGGCCCGGGCGCTGGGGATGGCTCTGTGGCCTCTACCTCAGGCGCTAGAGTGGCTCTAGTCGCAACATGGCGACGCCCAGGAGGGGCAGAGCATCAACCCCCTGGTGGGCAGAGCATCGCCCCTGGTGGGCGTGCCGGGTGGATCCCGGTCGGGCGCATGCGGGAGTCTGTCTGACTGTCTCTCCCCGTTTCCAGCTTCAGAAAAATGAAAAAAAAAAAAAGTAAATTAAAAACGGTGTAATGGCAGTGGATTTGGAGAAAAGAGGACAACTCAAAATAACTTAATTCTACTTGTTTCCATTAGAAATAACAACAAAAATATTAATCAATCATGTACCATGATCCAGACACTGTTCTAAGTGCTTTACATGTATTTTCAGGTTTAATTCCTCACAACCATCAAAAAAGTATTATCATTTTAATTTTATTTATTTATTTATTCATTTTAGAGAGGAGAGTTAGAAAGAGAGAGAGAGAGAGAGAGAGAGAGAAAGAGGGGAGGAGCAGGAAGCATCAACTCCCATATATGCCTTGACCAGGCAAGCCCAGGGTTTTGAACCGGTGACCTCAGCATTCCAGGTCAACGCTTTATCCACTGCGCCACCACAGGTCAGACAAGTATTATCATTTTAAAAATAAATAACTTTACAGTGTATAATACTTTATTTTTACAGATGAGAAACTGTAAAAATTTAAAAACAGTCCTTCATACATTGTGTTAAATCAATGCCTCTTACCCTTGGTTTGACATAAGAAGCACCTATGAAACTTAAACACACAGAAGCCCTGATAGGGGCCACAGGCACCTATGGGTTTTTCAAGTTCCACTTATGTGATCTGATGTGGAGTCAGAGGTAAGAAACCACCATGCTAATAATTACCTTTTAAAGTAGTATTAAATCCATTATCTAGCAACACTTTGTTGGCTATAATTAAATTATCAAATCTACAATATTCCTTTCTTTTTTAGATTTTTATGGTTTTTCCCTAGTTCAGGCTGGTCTTCTCTTTAATCCAAATTAGTGCAGTTTTCTACTGAAATTATTGAAGTTTTTAACATTTAAGAATTAAATGGGAAAATAAAATAGTAGTCCTTAAATACTTATAAATGCATGTGACAAACTTGAATTTCTTCCTTTAAAAGGAAAATAATTCCCTTTCAATAATCCTAAATGTGATTTAAATTATCTTAATTATAAATCTAGAGCATCCACTCACAAAACAATAAATTCATTACCCTTATAATAAAGCAAGGTTATATAATTAAATATTTTTTAAAATTACAAAATCAAGTAAGTTATAACTAGCAATGCTAATTTATTATGTTAGGTATTTTTTTTTGCTAAAATTAAATCATGAAGTTATCAGACCATAATTATGATCCTAAGAGCTACAACAGAAGTTCTAACACAGACTGACTTGAAATGAGACTATTCTACCAAGTGCCACTCAATTCTCCAACCGGCTTTTTCTATTTCAGCAGTCCTCAAACTGTGGTGCCCAGACCAGGGCATTGGCAACACCTGGGGACTTGATAGGCAAATTCTCAGGCCCTATCCAAAACTACTAAATCAGAATGTGTAGACCTGGGACCCAGCAATCTATTTTAACAAGCCCTCCCAGCAATTCTAAGGCACCCCATAGTTTGAGACCATTGCTTCCTTTAAGACTGGAGAGAAATGTTTATTGAGTTGCCATGCTAGGCATCATTCCCCACTCCTCTGGCTCCAATACATCCTCTACGTATTAAGTTTCCTCTATCCTTTCCTCATTCTATTTTCCCAATACTATTACTTGGGGCCAACAACAACAAAACACAAATGCAGTTGCTTGACCAGTGGTGGCAGAGTGAATAGAATGTCAACCTGGAACCCTGAGGTCCCAGGTTCGAAACCCCAAGGTCACCAGCTTCAGCAAGGGGTCGCTGGCTTGAGCATGGGATCATCAATATGATCCCAAGGTCACTGGCTTGAGCAAGGGGTCACTGGCTCAGCTTCAGCCCCCCAGTCAAGGCACATATGAGAAGCAATCAATGAACAACTAAAGTGAAGCAACTACAAATTAACGCTTCTCACTCTCTTTCCTGCGTCTTTCTATCTCTCAAAATCAATTTTAAAAAACCCATAAATGTAGCAATCACCCCACCCTGTGGCTGAATTAAATTGTAAGATGATGATCTCTCCTTACAGGAAAATATATGCTAGTATCAATGTTAGAACCCCCCCCAAAAAAACACAAAGTTAAAATATTTTGGCTTAAGAAAACTTGAGCCTGACCAGACGGTGGCGCAGTGGATAGAGCGTCAGACTGGGATGCGGAAGACCCAGGTTCGAGACCACGAGGTCGCCAGCTTGAGCGCGGGCTCATCTGGTTTGAGCAAAAGCTCGCCAGCTTGAGCCCAAGGTCGCTGGCTCGAGCAAGGGGTTACTTGGTCTGCTGAAGGCCCGCGGTCAAGGCCCATATGAGAAAGCAATCAATGAACAACTAAGGTGTTGCAACGCGCAATGAAAAACTAATGATTGATGCTTCTCATCTTTCCATTCCTGTCTGTCTGTCCCTGTCTATCCCTCTCTCTGACTCTCTCTCTGTCTCTGTAAAATAAATAAATGAAAGAAAGAAAGAAAGAAAGAAAGAAAGAAAGAAAGAAAGAAAGAAAGAAAGAAAGAAAACTTGAAAACTCCTGAAAAGTCATTCAAGGAACACTAGGAGTCTATAAATTCCAGTTAGAAAAATTTTATTGTGGCCCTGGCTGGTTGGCTCAGTGATAGAGAGTTGGCCCAGCGTGTGGAAGTCCCAGGTTCGATTCCCAGTCAGAGCACACAGGAGAAGCAACCATCTGCTTTTCCACCCTCCCTCTTCCCCTTCTCACCCTCTCTTCCCTTCCTGCAGCTATGGCTCAAATGGTTCAAGCGAAGTTGGCCCAGGGCACTGAGGATAGTTCCCTGACTTCGCCTCAAGCACTAAAATAACTTGGTTGCTGTGCAATGGAGCAGTGGCCCCAGATGGGCAGAGCATCTCCAGGTTGGGGCCTGCCAGGTGGATCTTGGTCGGAGCGCATGTGGGAGTCTGTCTCTCTGCCTCCCCGCCTCTCACTTAATTTTTTTTAAAAAGTAAAATACAAAAAAAAGCTTTTCAATAGCGTCCACTTATACCACAGAGGCAGTGTGGCATGCTGAGTAGAGATCAGGCAATCAAAAGACTTATTTTAGTGCCTGAATTTTTGTTTTGTAACCACAAAAAGAAATGATTTCCAGTGTCCTTATACACAAAGTAAGGGAACTGGACTTGATTCCCAACCAAGGTTACATAGTAGAACCACCTGAGAAGTTCCCTTTTCCCTGTAGAGAATCACCAAACCACCTGACGGCCTCAAGTACCTTCCTCCTCTGGAACTATGGGACTCTCTATCAGCAAGTGCATTATGAAAACTCAATTCGAAGGGATTTTCCTTTATTGTACAAAGAAAATGTTAAAGAAAGGTAGAGGGATGACTATTTTCTTATTTAAATTTTGTATTCATGAGTAATATTAATGTTCTTAAATTATTCCATAGGTTGTTATTCTAGCTAAAAAGCATAAGCTGGTATAACATCTTTACTTACTTTACCTGTAATGCTGAGAAAAGAGAGAATTTTTGTCATGGATGCAAGTACTAATAAAATCTAACTTACCATATAGTCCATGTGCTCAGACTAATTATAATACAATGGAGCTCTGTTCTCCAACTCTTGAAGTGCTTTAATGAATGCTGGTTTTCTGAGTTTTTACCACATCCCTAAAGATGAACAGAATGCTATTTGTATGATTGATACATACATTTGTTTCAAATTAACCAAAATTTAAATCATACTCAAACTCAAAAAATTTTATAAACTACAAATAGGTAAAGGCAGGTCTAAAGATGAGAACTATTACAAGTAGGCTAGATTCCCTTTCAATTCTTATAAACCACACATGATTACTTTCTGAACAAAACATATCTTTTACTTTATCTTAAATATTTCTAAGCTCAGCATTGTAAACTTCTATGAAAGCATGGGCTAAATTTATGTTTAGTTCCAAGCATTACTAATAGTCAAATTCAAAATAAAAATTAAGGAAAATATTTAAGACAAAAAATAAAAACACTTTTCTCACCTGAAAACCACATTTGAGGCACAACCAAATGTCAGAAGGAAGTCCTCGCTGTCCATCACAGAATCTTCTTTCTTTTAAACACTCTGAGCAAACCGACCACAGATTCTCAGCTATCGCTGTTTTCACATGATTCACACTGACAGCATGACTTACATGTCGGCAAGTGAAACCTGCTGAATAAGATAAAACAAAGGTGAGCATTTTCGTTGCTAAACCCAATCAGTAAGTAAAGTCACTAACATTAAAAAGCTATAACTAAAAAGCATTGAGATTTAAAAAATAATAATTCAAAAGGCATACTTAGGGAATGATTCCATTTACAAAACATCTGTGAAATAATATAATTATAGAGTTAGGGAACAGATTAGTGGTTGCCAAGACTGTGGATGGGAAGGAGTTGTGGTTATAGATGAGTATATACTTCAGGTGGTGATTTAACAGCCAAGTATCCTGATTGTGGTGGTTATAGAAAGCTATACATGTAATAAACTGCATAAAGCTATGAACACATGAGCCTACACACATACATGAATACTTGTATATCTATTGAAATACAAATAAGCTCTATGAAATGCATTGAGGTCAGGTTCTTTGTTTTGATATTATACTATAGAAATACAATATGTTAAACCAGGAGACATTAGGTAAAGGGTGAGTGGGATCTCCTTGTATATTTCACTGTACCTTCCTATGAATCTAAAATATTTCAAAAATAGTTTAATAAATAATTAAAGGAGATAATTTATTGAGCAGCTAAAATGTGTCTAGCATTTTGAATATATTTTATTTCCATTAAGATACACACATAAAATCTTTTCACATAGACTAGCTTTGCTATGACATTATTTTCATCATTGTTGGGAGAAAGGAGAGAGAGGAATAAAGATACAATTTATAGGAATAAGAATCCCCAGAATTCTCCTAATGAATATTCCCAAATAACAAAAGATTTTTAATAGTCCTTAAATATCCTTTATAACAGTTTCCCACTGTGTGCATTGTGTGAAGACAAATTACCAAAATGAGCAAAGAAGTTTTTAATTCTTCAAATAACCATATTCTCCACCTAAGGGCATAACGATACTTCCATTTCTCCCGAATACCTGAGCACTTCAATTGCTTCATCTCAAATCAAATATCCCAAACACCAAACCTACAACTGCCAAAATCAAATAACAAGAGACTTAGTAACCTGAAGAGGAAAACAGAAGGAGTATGTACATTTCAACTTTCTCCACTTCCCTTTCTAAATGCAAAAGATTCCTTTCACCTATGGTAACTCGAGACCAGCTAAACAGTACTTTCATTTCATCTTGAAGACTAAGAATGTGATTCCTGACAAGTTACTTATAATAAAATTTTAACAAAAATAATGCATAAATCTGATAAAAACTTCTAATTTTACACCAAGAGCAAGTTATAAGAATAGACACACAAAAAAGTAATTCTGATGTCCTATGTTTGAAAACATTTAAAGAAAGAAATGGTCAGGGGAAGAGTGATAAATGACCTCACAAGTTTAACACCCAGAAATGGACCACATCTCATTGCTTTGCTTGAGGTTTTATATTTTTTAACATTCTAAAGCAGCAGTTCTCAACCGGTGAGTCGCGACCCACCGGTTGAGAACCGCTGTTCTAAGGGAAAAATCATTTCACATACCTTCTATATCATCTTTGGGGTGGGATTTGGCCAGAGCACGACTTACCCATTCTCTAATTCTAAACGTAGATTTATAAAACTTAAATTGTTAATGAACTTAATTAAGATTAAAAGACTTATTTAAAAAAAGACAACAGAACCAAAATGGGTCAGTTATGCAGAGCACCATGTCACCAAACTGAGACTTAATATCTAAGTTGATTACAGTTTCAGCTTCTCCTCAGAATTTTTTCTGATTTTTATTTATTAATTTTAGAGCAAGAGAGGAGGGGAGAGAGAGAGAGAAATATTAATTTATTGTTCCACTTATTTATGCTTTCATTGGTTGATTCTTATATGTACTCTGACCAGGGATTGAACCCATCACCTTAGTGTATAGGGATGACTCTAACCAACTGAGCTACCTGGCCAAGGATACCGGGAAGGAATTTCAAACCAGGAATGGAATCTTAAACCAGTCAACCTAGAATTATCTGGTCAGCACTAGTGAAGAAATCTGCTAGGACCCTCGCCAATCCTTAAAGCAGGGGTCCCCAAACTATGGCCCGCGGGCCACATGCGGCACCCTGAGGCCATTTATCCGGCCCCCACGCACTTCCGGAAAGGGCACCTCTTTCATTGGTGGTCAGTGAGAGGAGCATAGTTCCCATTGAAATACTGGTCAGTTTGTTGATTTAAATTTACTTGTTCTTTATTTTAAATATTGTATTCGTTCCCATTTTGTTTTTTTACTTTAAAATAAGATATGTGCAGTGTGCATAGTGATTTGTTCATAGTTTGTTTTTTTTTAGTCCGGCCCTCCAATGGTCTGAGGGACAGTGAACTGGCCCCCTGTGTAAAAAGTTTGGGGACCCCTGCCTTAAAGGAAGGTGATCTTGCCACAACAAATCTGCTTTTTACTAGTATAACTTGCTTGTCCTGCTCCCTTCTGCCTATAAAAAGCTTTCATTTTGTATGGCTCCTTGGAACTCCTTTCTGTCTGCTAGATGGGACGCTACCCAACTCATGACTTATTGAATAAAGCCAGTAAGTTCTTTAATATTTACTCAATTTTTTATAGGTTCCAGGCCTTCAATTGAAATCTACAATATTAGTTTTTAAACGTCTCACCCTATATACTTTTTATAAGTATAAGTAAATTTAAAAGTTTTAAGTTTTCCTACAAGAGCTAACTGGTGTTTACATACTTAAAATATATAATATTTAAAACTATATACTTAAAACTATATTTAAAAATTCCCTGTGTTAATAAGCAAAGTTCCTCAGTTTTCTAAAATATTTTTAATCATATAACTATCTAAATTTCATGTGACAAGTAGATACTCTAGACAGTCCTGAATAAAAAATATAAAAATGTGTTAAAGTCTATCGTTGTTTCATATTAACATATCAAAAACAATAATCCAAATCTCCATGTTTTCTACTTTAAATATTAATAAAACATTTTGTAAGGTCTTTCAGCTTGCAAATAACGGCATAAAAATCGACACTCCCCTTTTCCCTCCCAGAAATTGTCCAAGGGCACAAAGAACAAGTAACAAATATCACTTTTAGAGAAACCAGGATAGAGCTGAATACCCAAGTCACAAATTCCGTGGAAAGGCCTGCCCTCGAAGCAGCAGAGATGAAACAGGAATGCACACAGAGGCAGAGAGAATACTGCAGCTGTGGATTACAGAGTGACGTACGGCATATGCTTCACACACAGAACAAAACCCAAATCTCTGTGCTGCAACAATGGTGGTTCCCCTATGTCCAATTTTGTTTTGAGAAGAAGCAAAAAGGAAATTTCTCATTCGCTGGGGGGTCATATTTGCCCTGAACAATCCTGTCACTGTGGCAGTTGGGAAGAAGAGAAACTATGGATTCTGAAAAAATCCAGTGCTGCGCAATCCCATTGGTTGGAAAGAAGTAAAGGCCAAATGACTCAAACTCAAAATTCCACTTAGGTCTCAACGGTGTTTTGGCCCTCCTTCCAGCAGAAACATCCTAAGCCTTACTGGCCCAAGGAAAGCAACCCTACATCAAAGAATGAGTAATCAAAGAATAATCAAAGACGCAGAATCTATGCTCAGATAATATGAGGGAAGAAAGGCAATGGAAAAACCATGGCTGCGCAATCTCTGCCATGAACTAAATCACAGAACAGAAGCGAACACTCTAGCATGAGGTGGCAAAACAATAGGAAGTGGCTGGCAGAGTTCAGCAAGAAGTGGAAGAAAACCAAAATAAAATTACAAAAAGGAAGGCAAAACTAATGCCTATAGGTGACACAGACCCTGAAACACAGTAAAAAATATTGATAAAAACAAAGACAGAAGCAAAATGAAAAGGGACAGGAGTTTTAAAGGGTTTGAGGAAAAAATACTAATACTAATTATGGAAGACAGGCAAAGGAGAGTTAATGAGAATAATCAATCCCTGAAGAAAACTATTCACAGAAGAGAATATTTAAAGGTAAAATTCAGACTTCCTTCAATACAGTACTTTAGTTATCCTGAAACACTGTCCAAATTAAAAACATGTAAAAGTGGAAATAATATATTAAAATCATCTTTTTACGTAAAGAGCTGAGCAAACTGGTTAAGAAAGTAACGAAAATCCTCCAAGGCCAAAACTCAAGGCCTGAAGCCAGCGGCTCACCAGTGGCGTCTGCCAACCTTCTGACTTGACCACTTGGTTTTTTTTTTTTTTTTGGTTTTTTTTTAGATTTTTTTTTTATTTATTTATTCATTTTTATTAGAGAGAGAGAGGAGAGAGAGAGAGGGAGAGATAGAGAGAGAACAGGAAGCATCAACTCCCATATGTGCCTTGACCAGGCGAGCCCAGGGTTTTGAACCGGCGACCTCATTCCAGGTCGACGCTTTATCCACTGCGCCACCACAGGTCAGGCTTGACCACTTGGTTTTAACAGCCCGTGAGAAACAGGACGACCACAAAAATAAGCGAATCCTAATTACTTTATAAACTAAACAAAATCTCAATAACAATACCAACAGCATTCTTTTGGAACTAGACAAGTTGATTTTAAAGTTCACCCAGAACACGATAAAAATAAAGAGGAAAGAATTTATTCATTAAAAGCATGTTTAACCACAATGCTATACACCTAAAACTGATACAAAATAATACTGAATGTAAATTGTAATTGAAAAGTAAAATTTTAAACTAAGATATATTGTTATTTCTTTTCTGCAACACAATATTTAGGATGCCAGAGTATCACGATTTACCAGCAATGTCATCTGAAGAGTCTTCATCATGAGGTATGGCAGGCCTCTTGCTTCTTTTGGTTTTCTCAGGGAAAACTTTGGATGGCTCTTTCACTCGCATCTGTTATTTACTGAAAAGGTTGGGGGGGGGGGGAGAATACATTTTAATCCTCAAAATTAAAATTTTATGTATTTTACTTAGTGCATATTAAAACTGAAATTACTTCAATTTTAACTAGTCCACTTAATCAGCAGAGGAAGAAAAGGGAAGTCAGCTGGAACCAAAAAGTATCTTTATGAAGCCAATACACAAATGGCACTTTACATTTAACTGTTACCAACTACTCCCTAGATATATGCTATCTAGGTGAATGAAAAAGCAGAAGTTTTGATCAATGGAACAAGTCACTGCTTCTGCATCGTGTGCTCCCCTTGATCTTTCTGCTGTCCCACCAGCAAGGAAATAGTAGGAGTTGGTAAAGCCACAATGGACCAGAGATGGAAGCCATGTGCCAAGCACCATTAGGCCATGCCACCTTTGCTGTATGACCTAGTGCTAGACTACAGAGAAATAAATTTCTATCTTTTGAAACTATTGCATGTTTTCTCCCTTTTCTGTCTTTTTTCAAATGTTTATTTTATTAATTTAAAAGAGAGGATAAGAGAGAGAGAGAGAGAGAGAGAGAGAGAGGTGGATGGAGAGAGAGGAACATCAATCTGTTCCTATAGGTGCTCTGACTGGGGGTCAAACTAGCAACCTCTGTGCTTTGGGACAATGCTCTAACCAACCGAGCCCTCCTGCCAGGAATCACTTTTTTGTCTTTTTAAAAAAACTTATTGATTTTAGAGAGAGGAAGAGGAAGGGAGAGAGAGAAAGAGAGGGAGAGAGGGGGAGAGAGAAAGAGAGGAAGAGGGAGAGGAGAGAGAGAAACACTGACCTGTTCCTATATGTGTCCTGACTGGGGAACAAACCAGCAATCTCTGTGCATTAAGACAGTGCTATAACCAACCAAGTTATTCCACCACGGCCCCAGCTTTTTTTTTTTTTAAGTGAGAGAAGGGGAGATAGTCTGCTGCATGCTCCACAACCAGGATTCAACTCACAACCCGTCTGGGGTCAACGCTGGGTGGGACCAACTGAGCCACTGGCCGTGAGAGGGGAAGAGAGAGAAAGAAGGGGTGGGGAGGGAAGATGGTCACTTCTCATGTGTGCCCTGACTGGGGATTGAACCAAGACGTCTGCATGCCAGGCCAATGCTCTATCCACTGAGACAACTGACCAGGGCCACCTCCAACTATTTTTTTTTTAAACACAGAATTTTTTTGGTTTTTTTTTTATTTAATTTATTCATTTTAGATAGAAGAGAGAGTGAGAGAGAGAGAGACAGAGAGAGAGAAGGGGGGAGGAGCAGGAAGCATCAACTCCCATATGTGCCTTGACCAGACAAGTGCAGGGTTTCAAACCGGTGACCTCAGCGTTCCAGGTCAACGCTTTATCCACTGCGCCACCCCAGGTCAGGCTCCTCCAACTATTTCAACTTAATGTCCTGAAAATAGACATAACTAAAAGTATCCAGGGAAAATGGCCCATAAGAAACTGGTCATATTTTTTTTTCCAATTGTACAGATAAACTCTTCATGAAGAAGAGCATTAACACATAAATAACGCTGTCAGAATAAAAAAGAGGAAGGAAGGAAGGGAGGGAAGGAAAGAGAAGAGAAAAAGAAAAGGAAGGGAACAGAAGGGAAGGGAAGGGAGGAAAAGAAGGAAGGGAGGGAGGCAGGGAGGGAGGAAGGAAGGAAGGGAAAAGAAAGAAAGAAAAGAAAAGAAAGGTATTTGACCTACAATCTGTAAAGATCTGGGTCTTTTACAAAAACCCTGGCTCAAACTTAACTTGGCAATATCAAATCAATTTCCAGTGGGTTTTTTTCTGACAAATACAATATATTTTCATATATAGAAACACTGTGGATAGTAACCCATTGTTTAGCTATCACTTATATGTATAGGTTTCTTTTACAATATCCCTTTAAATTAAAAAGAGATGAGTCCAATTATTAGAGCTTCAAATACTTTCTATCATCAATACTGTGTCTGGGGAGTTCCAAGACCACCCTCACATTTGGAGATTCACTAGGACTCACAAAACTCAGCATATAGTTAGTTGTACTCATAGCTACCATTTATCATGGCAAGGTATACAGTATGAACGTACAGGCTGATCATAATGGAAAAAGACACAAGCTACATAGAGGAATCCTTGTGCAGGCTTCCTTATGTCCTCTCCCTCCCAGATGTCAAATCCAGCAGTACACCTGTGCAAGGCTTTTGCCCAGGGAAGCCCATTACAATCACAGGCCCAGGATCTTTGTGGGAGCTAGTAACTTCAGTACAAACCATGTTGTACAGCATAAACCATACTGTTCGCAGATGTCACACAAGCGCTAACCTTGCAAGAAGGTTTTTCTAAAGATAACTATCTCAGGCCCACTATGCTTTTTTCAGCACAAATACCTTCTAGCCATTCTTTTTTAATTTACTGATTTTAGAGAGAGAGAAAGAGAGAAACAGGAACACAGATCTGTTCCTGTATGTGTCCCTACTTGTAATCGAACCAGCAACCTCTGCAATTCAGGAGGAGGATCTAACCAACGGAACATTCTGGCCAGGGCACTTCCTGGTCATTTTTCTCACATGGTTTCCCAACCAAAGTTTTCAGTTTTCAACTTCAGCATTATTCTAAAATCTGTCTTTTCTTTAATGTAGGATGTACAACTAAGTTGCTTAGAAATGTTTAATAGTTTTTAAGCAGGTTATGCAAACAAAGGCCTATAGTCTAAAAAAAAAAAAAAAGAATCATTTTTTCCTACTCTCGGGCAATTATTTTCAGCGGCGGGAGGGCAGAGGTTCGATACCAGGCTCGACAAGATGAAAAGCACTTAACATAGTTTTACTGAGCATCGCACTCGGTTCTAAGCACTTCAAAGATAACTAAACTAAGCCCACTTAACCCTCACAACTATCCTACGAGACAGGTGACTTATTTTCCCCATTTCACACTGGAGGAGACGGAGACGCAGAGAAGGGAAGCGGAGTGCCGGGGCCCCCAGCCAGGAGCGACGGACCCGGGCGGGCCTTCTCCACGAGGCTGCCAGAAACCCGCGGCTCCACACGCTTCCTCCCGTCACCACAGAGACACCGCGTTTCCCGAGGGGAGGGCGCTGTTCGGCGAGCGCGCCGGAGACGCCGGGGGTGCCGGGGGGTGCCGGGAAGCCGCGCGCCCCGGTCACGGCGAGGCGGGGACTCGGCCCTCCCGGCGGCCGCTCCCCCGCCCGGACTCGGCCGGCTGCCTCTCCGGCTGCCGCCTGACCGCGGCCCTAGACAAGGATCAGGAAGACGGGAGGGCAAAGCGGCCCGCTCTCCCAGGCGCACCACGCCACTCGTGCCCGCGGTCGCGGAATCCTAGATCTGGACACTGCGACCCCCTGACCGCACCCAACTCACCCCGCGGGCCGAGCCTCCGCGTCTCCACGAGAAGAGACTGCGCCTGCGCGGCTGTCCGCGGGCGGCGGGGGCGGGGCCTCGCGGGGCCGCGCCCGAGTCTGAACCCGCGGTCTGCGGCTCCCGGGGCCGAGCACCCGGAGTGGAGCGTGGGCAAGGCTGGTCGGCTCTGCTCTCGCCTTCGTTTTCTACTTGGGCAGAGCCTGGTAGGCGCCCGCCAGTCTTAAAATAATAGCGGTGGGATCCGAATAGCAGCCTGGAGCGCTCGGGTCTTCTTGGCGTCGGGAGGAAGTCTCACTTGTGGCTGGGCACCTGCTGGGACAGCCTCCTGCTTTCCTCCGTCACACTCTTCTGTACAATAAAGTCACGTCAGACACCCACCATACATCACCTTGGTTTGTTTGTTTGTTTTTTTCATTATTATTGTCTTATCTTTCTCACTTTCTTACTGGACAGGAAATGTCTTGCTCTCTACACCTATCCCCCTTGGGACCTCAATTATTCGTTAAAGGAGTCTGCAAATTGCATATACTTAGTAAAAGTAGTCAGTTTGAAAATATTTTGATAGAATTGAGGCAGGAAAGTTAGTTTAGGAAACAGAGACCTCGAGCTCTACCTCTCCTCTCCCCTTCTAGGTTAGGAGTCTGGGGATGTCACTTGTGGCTAGGCACCTGTCCCCTTACAATCCCTCCCCACTCAGTTTTCTTGGGTTGAGAAATAGTTGAGACAAACGAAAACCAGTCTCAGCCAGAGTTAGCAGCCACGTTGACCTAGATCGCAATTGGAGGCCTCTCTGTCCTCCAGACAGCCACCGCCCAGAGAGTCGGACCTGAGATGAGTTGCGCGGCGACCTCGCCCCCTGCCCCAAGCTCTGGAGACCACGAGCCACCCCCGTTCCCTCCCCTTGTCCACTTCTGATAAAAACCTTACCCAGACACCTCCGGTGCGAATCACTTTCTGAATTCGTCCGCACTCCCCTCCTTCTTCAGCGTGTACTGTCACCTTAAATCTGCGGCTTTGTTGAATCTGTCTCGATCTTGAATTTTTTCCTGTGAGGTAACAAGAACCTGGACACTGTCACTGAGTTTAGGCCTTCCTGTGACCCCCTCCGTCATCAGAATGATATTGCAAACATCAATGCTAGTTACGGATTGCTCTACAAATACTGTAATCTTTCAAAATTGTTCAGCAGTGGTGAACAATTGGCCTTGTGGATATATCCTTGGATTACGGGTAAAAAGATATCAGAGATAAACCAAAAAGTTTGACTTTTCCTTAAAAACTCTAATTGATGTCTTATGAAATAGTTAAAATTATTTCCATGTTAAGAACCTGGCTGGCTAAGGAGCTTTGCGCAATGGCAGTATCATAGCTAACGAGGTTTATCCCAAGAGCGATTATATGTTAATTGAGAATTTGGCTAAAGAGATTACTAAATGTTTACACTGTGTATACAGAAACCACTCATTCCACAAATATAACCTAATACATATGCCAGTCATTGTTCTCCGTTCAAGGATACACAATCATGTTTTGCAGTAGGCGGATTTTTTTCACTAGGGAAAAGAAAATATTCCCCAAATAAATATAGGTTGCGTTGTGGTGTAATTTTGAGATCTAATAGACTATTTCATATATTTAAATTTTTTATTTATTTTAATTCAGATTTGAAACAGAATATGGAGGGAGAAAAGGACATGCAAACTTGAGCATATCTAAATAATTTGTATACTAAATTGCATTTCAGTAAAAGAAAGTTTTTAAAAAGTATCATATATTGATATACAATTTACACTTAAGGGGGAGGGCTGAATTAGAATATGGAAATTTAGCTTCTCGGCTTTATAAAAAGAAATTTAGGAATTATGCAAACCATCATAAAATATTTAAATTTTTCTTGGAAATGACAAAATTCCAAAGCTATCTTGGCTTCCAAAAGATGTACCCTTTGCATAACCAAAGTCTCCAGAGATTACAATCTCCATTTCAAAACTTGAAATGAGTTAGGAAAAATTTTCTAACACTTTTTATTTCCGATGTTCTTCAAGTTATTTATCTTTTCACTTAACTGAAAGTAAAACTTACTATTTGATGGGTTTCTCAGAAAATGAAAATAATTTTTAGCCTGACCGGGCGGTAGCGCAGTGGATAAAGCGTTGGACTGGGATGGGGATGCAGAGGACCCAGGTTCGAGACCCCGAGGTCACCAGCTTAAGGGCAGGCTCATCTGGTTTGAGCAAGGCTCATTAGCTTGAGCCCAAGGTTGCTGGCTCGAGCAAAGGGTCACTCAGTCTGCTGTAGCCTCCCCCCTATCCCCCCCACCCCCATCAAGGCACATATGAAAAAGCAATCAATGGACAACTAAGATGCCGCAACAAAGAATTGATGCTTCTCATCTCTCTCCCTTCCTGTCTGTCCCTCTCTCTGACTCTCTGTCACAAAATAAATAAATAAAATTTAAAAAAAATTTTTAAAGAAAGAAAATAATTTTTAAATAATACACAGTAAATATATTTTCAGTGTTATTGCAAAGACATTATGACAAAACAAATATAAATTTGCTTAAGATTAGCTGTGTATGTATTTCAAATAATGTTAAATATTTTAACTTTACCATTATTGTTCTGCCTGAAAATATGTGAAATACTTTGCTAAGCTATAGGTTGTCTATATATAGCTTTTAAATATTTATTGTATATTTTTCAAGATACACTCTTTAGCATAAAACTAACATAATGGTTTAGTATAAAGTTCATCTTTTTCTCCTGCCCATACTTCCATTTTTTTTACTCAGCAGTAACATTTCCTCTACTCTGTTCACTGTTTCTTCTGTATAGTTTCAGGAATTGTCTATGCATTGTACCATATTTTTATATGATTACCATTCATTAAAAGAGAACACAGATTACATTAAAGTCTATGTTCTATTCCAGTGGTCCCCAACCCCTGGGCTGCAGACCAGTACCAGTCCGTGGGCCATTTGGTCCCAGTCCGCAAAGAAAGAATAAGTAACTTACATTATTTCTGTTTTATTTATATTTAAGTCTGAAAGATGTTTTATTTTTAAAAAAATGACCAGATTCCCTCTGTTACATCCGTCTAAGACTCACTCTTGACGCTTGTCTTGGTCACATGATACATTTGTCCGTCCCACCCTAAAGGCTGGTTCGTGAAAATATTTTCTGACAATATTTTCCACATAGGAATAACATTACTTGGTGGGGAAACCAAACTGAAAGTAAATTAAAAATAAGGTAACAAGAAACTTTATGTGGTAGGCTAAATAATGCCCCCCTCCTCTGGTGTCCTAATTCCCAAAACCTGTAAATATGTTACTTTGCATGGCAAAAGGAGTTTGCAGATGTGACTAAATTAAGAATCTTGAGATGGGAGGTTATCCCAGATTGTCCATGGCCCAAAAAAGGTTGGGGACCACTGTTCTATTCTACACTTGATTATTTTTTTTACCTGACTGTATATCTTGGACATATTTTCATATTAACCTCATTCTTTTATCAGGACTCCAGCAAATAAGTATATCTTTCTTTTTCTCCAATGAGTCCCCTATTAATGTACATTTATCTTTGCCTACTTGTGGAAATGTTTTCAGTAGATAGATTATTAGCAGTAGAAATGCTGAGTCAACAGATGTTCATTTTAACTTTTGATAGAAACTCTTCTGAAAAAAGTTGTATAAAAGGCAATATGTTTCCTAATTCTTCACTTGAGTTTTCTAATATCTAGGATGGTGGTTCTCAAACTTTTTGAAATCAGGGAGCATTTAAAATCCTACAAATAATTGTAGGCACACTATATGCAAATTTCTGAGAACTATATTATAACAATTAAGTCAAATATTAAAGTAAAAATACAAAGTCCAAGTGTGCTTTTATGGTAATGAAACAACATAAATATGACAAAATTAAATTTATTCTGATATTAAAAAACATTTTTATGTTACATTTTTTGAGTTATGCTTTTTAGAACTCATAAGAAAGAGGGGTTAAAAACAAAGAAAACAACAAAAAAGTTATCTTTTTATATATAGATACATTCTTAGTAAGATTTAGTAAATAAATACAGCAGGTCCCAGTGTGCGAATGTGTTGTTTTTTCATTCTTGTGTTTATGAGAAATATGAGTCTGATGTGTCCTAGCGATTTCCTCAATGTTTGGGCATATATCAATAGTTGAAAAGCAAACTGTCATTTTCTTGTCAATACATTGAAGAATTCCTCTCTTTTTACTCTTAACTGTGTTGAGTGCAGAAAACCCCCACCATACATATCATCTTAACTTTACACCAAACAAAGGATAGAAGAAACTTGCCTCCAGTCTTTCCAGGGAACATGGGGGGTAATGTAAACAATCCAGCACCACAAATTAACAGCTTTTTGTAACCTAATCAGGCAAGTGAGGTGGGGTGTTGGGCAGACTGTCGGCTTACAGCCAATTCACCACACCTCTATACCCCAAAAATCTAAATTCCAAAATCCTTGTTGGTTTTTTGGTCCCCAACAGGCACATATTTCTCTGGAATATCATAGGGTGCACCTGGAAATCTTCTAGGGCACACCAGTGCACCCTGGAACACACTGAGAACCACTGATCTAGGGGCTTAAAGTAGACCAAAAAATGAAAAAAAAATCTTAACTTTAAAAAAATCCCCTTCCTCCCAAGTATCTTTTACTTGAATTCTGACAAAAAATAGTTTGAAAATTATGTAATGTTTATAGCGACTTAGATTGGTAGACCTCTCCTAGAAAGTTAAACAATTTCTTTCCTTTTCATCCCACTTTAAGCCTTGCAACCTCTTTTAAAAAATTTTTTATTGATTGATTTGAGAGAGAGAGACATCAATTTGTTGTTCTACCCACTAATTCATTCATTGGTTCAGTTTTGTATGTGCCCTGACTGGGTGTCAAACTCCCAACCTTGGTATATCAGGATGATGCTCCAACCGACTGAGCTACCCAGCCAGGGACACAATCTCTTTTGACAAGAGCTTTTTGCTCTAATGACTCTTAAATAAACCAAGTATGGCACCATGTTAGGTGTGAGAGGAACTTTTCAGGAAAAAAAAAACAAAAAAACAACTAACAGAAACATATTTCTCAAATAATTGCATGTTCTTGCCAAAGCATAAATCATTAAATATAATTCATTTAGGCCATGTACATTGTTTCAATATCTGTATCCATGCAACTTGTGGCTTATGATGCATATTCAGAACTGCTTGGGGATGCCATGGAGAGTATATGAACCTGAAATATATAATGACATCTTTTTTTTTTTTTTTTTTTTTTTTTCTCCTGAAGCTGGAAACGGGGAGAGACAGTCAGACAGACTCCCGCATGCGCCCGACTGGGATCCACCCGGCACGCCCACCAGGGGCGACGCTCTGCCCACCAGGGGGCGATGCTCTGCCCCTCCGGGGCGTCGCTCTGCAGCGACCAGAGCCACTCTAGCGCCTGGGGCAGAGGCCAAGGAGCCACCCCAGCGCCCGGGCCATCTTTGCTCCAACGGAGCCTTGGCTGCGGGAGGGGAAGAGAGAGACAGAGAGGAAGGAGGGGGTGGGGGGTGGAGAAGCAAATGGGCGCTTCTCCTGTGTGCCCTGGCCGGGAATCCAACCCGGGTCTCCCGCACACCAGGCCGACGCTCTACCGCTGAGCCAACCGGCCAGGGCCTATAATGACATCTTGACTCACAATTAATCTACAAAATACAGTGTGTTCATAAAGTCATGGTACACTTTTGACCAGTCACAGGAAAGCAACAAAAGATGATAGAAATGTGAAATCTGCACCAAATAAAAGGAAAATTCTCCCAGTTTCGTACCTATTCAGTGCAGTTCGATGTGGGCTCACGCACAGATTTTTTAGGGCTCCTTAGGTAGCTATCCCATATAGCCTCTACAGACTTGTCACTGACCGGTGGCCTACCAGAACGGGGTTTCTCCACCAAACTGCCAGTTTTCTTCAACTGCTTATCCCACCGAGCAATGTTATTCCTATGTGGTGGCGCTTCGTTACAAACGCGCCGATATTCACGATATTCACGTTGCACTTTGGTCACGGATTCGAATTTAGCAATCCACAGAACACAATGAACTTTCCTCTGTACCGTCCACATCTCAACTGGCATGGTCATGGGCTGCTCCGCTGTATACACAGCGTTACATCATCATCGGCACATGCGCATATGCTGCCACATCATCCTACAGAAACTGGGAGGGTTTTCCTTTTATTTGGTGCAGATTTCACATTTTTATCGTCTTTTGTTTCTTTCCTGTGACTGGTCAAAAGTGCACCATGACTTTACGGACACACTGTAGATTACACAGAGATTATGGTTAAACTCCAAATGATTTGGAAAAACAATTTTAAGTAATGTCATTGGTATAGAAGTCTGAAGAGATTTTATTAACTATTAAATTATTGAAAACTTAACAATTTAAAAGTACATGCTTAATGAAACTATCCCTTGGGTACATATTTTAATAATGCCATTTAGAAATTAATTTTTAAATTTCTCACTGTGGACCTGACCTGAGGTGGTGCAGTGGATAAAACATTGACCTGGAATGCTGAATTCACCCATTCGAAACCCTGGCTTGCCTGGTCAAGGGACATAAGAGAAGCAACTACAATGAATTGATGTTTCCTGCTTCTTCCCCCCCCCTTCTTTATCTGAAAATCAATCAATAAAAATTTTTTTAAATTTCTCACTGTGAATGAATTTACAGTTAAATATAGCTTTCATTGTGTTTGGAAACCAAACTGAGAGTAAATTAAAAATAAGGTAACAAGAAACTTTATGCGGTAGGCTAAATAATGCCCCCCTCCTCTGGTGTCCTAATTCCCAAAACCTGTAAATATGTTACTTTGCATGGCAAAAGGAGTTTGCAGATATGACTAAATTAAGAATCTTGAGATGGGAGATTATCCCAGATTGTCCCAGTGGTCCCATTGTAATCACAAAGGGTCTTTATAAAAAGGAGGTATGAGGATCAGAGGAAAAGAAGAGAACAACAGAAGCGGGTGAAACTTAGAGATTTGAAGATGCTAAACTGCTGGCTTTGAGATGGGTAAGGAGACCACTGGCCAAGGAATGCAGTCAGCCTCTAGGGAAACGTAAGTCAAGAAATTCTCCCCTAGACAAGCCTTCAGAAAGAACAGAGGCTTGATGGCATCTTAATTTTAACCAAGTGAGATTTTTGACCTACAGTACTGTACATAATAAATTTGTATTGTTTTAAGCCAGTAAACTTGTGGAAATGTATTACAGTAGTAACTGGAAAAACTAACACGTTTCAAAAAAATAGTTGGACCTAATTCTGAAAAACTTATCATCAAATGTAATCAAATATCAAGTTGTGGGGAAAAGATGACAGCATGAGATATTATCCTAATGTTGGCATAGTTGAACTAGCTATTAAAGTTAAGAGCAATTCTGAGAAAAAATGTCCATATGGTTTGCTTTAATCCAATATATTAGAATCCTGTTATAAAGCAAATTGGAGAGGTGTATTTACTTGAATGAACTCTTTAAATATTATCGTTGGTATATTTCCTACTGTATACTTTTTTATTTTTTTATTTTTTTTTATTTTGGAGAGGAGAGGGAGAGACAGAGAGAGGAGAGACAGAGAGAAGGGGGGAGGAGCTAGAAGCATCAACTCCCATATGTGCCTTGACCAGGCAAGCCCAGGGTTTCAAACCGGCGACGTTAGCATTTCCAGGTCGACGCTTTATCCACTGCGCCACCACAGGTCAGGCCCTACTGTATACTTTTAAACTTTGTCTTTCCTTAATCAAAAAAGGGGGGGACAAGCCAACCTTTAGTTTTTTTCCAAACGACTTTAAATATTAAAGCGGGGGACTATTTTACCCTTTAGTTAGCAATTACGCCTTGTGGCACTACCCGGTTCGGCCGGCGCCTGGCTGGAGGGCGCTCAAGAGCCCGACGCGGCGGTGGAGGAGGAGGAGCAGGAGGAGGAAGTGGTCAGCAGTCCGGCGGGCTTGAGCCGGGGATGCAGGGGTCGAGGTTCCTCCTCGAGAATGCGCGCCGCGCGGTCCTCGGGTCGGCGGAGACTGTGCTGTGGGGTGAGCTCGGCAGTCCCTGGGGAGAGGAAGAGCGCTTAACCTCAGGCCCCAGGGAAGCGGGCGCTCGCTTCTTGAGATTTATCGTTAAAACTCAAACCCATTACTCTCGGCACCTGGGAAGGTAGCGAGCGCCCTACAGGTCTTGCTCCTGCAGATCCCGCGTCCTGGGGTCTGGGGCTTGCCCTGGGGAAGGCAGGGAGAGGAGTAAACGCTGCTCCCGGCAGCTCACGTGGGAAGGCATTTATAAAGGTATTGGTGCCCGGCTTAGCAATGAAGGTCGATTCGCGACCGAGGGACGCGGGCCTGGGAGAGAAGTACTGACGAGTCCAGCCTTGCGAGTTCCACTGTGACTATAGAGCAGGGCTCATAGCTTGATAAAACAGCATGTTAGAGATATACACGTACCACCCCTAATTTTACAGATGGCGGAAGAGAAGATAGAGCAAAGGTAGTTAGTGGGGGCGTTAGACGTGGAACTCAGCAAGCCTGCGGTCCCTTTGCTTTGCATTACGTGCTGCTCCTCCTTTAGCAGCAACTGTTATTTGTGGATGCGAGTACAGGGGCCCGGCTTAACACTCTCATCCCCACCCCACACCATCCCACTCCCCACCCTCAGATACTCCCATTTTAACTGCCTGTACATCCTCTGTAGTTTAAAACGTGATTTTTTTTATATGCAAATTCTTTATTGTTTGCTTTTACCTTTTTTCAGTCATTTACTGGGCAGGTACCTAATAAAGCCAGTCCTGCTGGGAGTACAGCCTTTGCAGTTCTCTTTACCAGTTTGGGGGCAGATAGACACAAGTAAACAGTCACTACACACAGCCCAGTCCCCTGAGCCTGCAATGGCAAGAACAACTGAGTATACCTGAGTTGGAGCAAGTTAGAGGAAAGGTACCTTTCATTTAACAAATTCTACTAGCAATATGTGATTATATTAAAACAAACAATATCGCATGCACCTCAGCCTTTTGGCTGAGTTCAAGTGTAAAACAAAGCACAGTGTGACTCACCTTTGGACAACCTCCCGGCTCCCCTCTCCTCCCCAGATGTGGTGTGCTTCCAGTCCTTGTAAACACCTTTCTATGAGGATACATAAATAAATGTACATATAAAATACTATATATGTAATAGAAAGCTGTTATAGATCACATTTATACATGGAACTTGTTTTATAATGTGATTTACGGTATATATTTTTCTGTAATCTTTTCTCACTTAGGTATTCAGAACCTTCCTTGACATCACAACTCTTTTAACCATGGCATATATTCCATAGTGTGGATTAACACAGTTTACTTATTCAGTCCTCTATTGATGAACATTTTGGTTTCCAATTTTTTGCTATTATAAAAAGATCTTCAATAGTTATTACTGCACCTGCCTTTTCATGTATACGTACAAGTATTTTACTAGACTAGATACCTGGAAGTGGAATGTGTGGATCAAAATGGTGGTAACAAGTGGCATTTAACTTGGTCTTAAGGAAGTATAAGAGTGTACAAGTAGAGATGAGGAAGAAAGATATTCCCTGCACAAGAAACCGTGCCTAAGGAAAAGTAAAAATAGACATTTACTGATTGTACTGTGTAGATTAGTTAAACCTCACAACAACTCTAAAAGGATAAGTAGTAGTAGTAGTATTCCCATTTTACAAATAATAAACTAAGTCTCAGAGAGTTTAAGTAATCTGTCCAGGGTTACAGAGCTGGTTGTAAGTGTGAGCCAGGATTTAAAGCTGGTTTATCTGACTCTAAAATCCCTGCTTTTACTGCTACAAAAATGTAGGTAGGGCATATATATACAATTTTTTTCCTGTGCTATAATACATGTTTGTTTAGTATGTTGTTATATTTCAAGGGAGTTAATTATATTTGATAAATATTAATATCTGGGTAATAACAAGCTTTGATGTAATGGTGTTTTTCTAGTAATCACATTTTTGGGGGGCCAAAAGAATATTTTAAGATCATAGATATATAGAAATTATACTTGGGAAGCATCTTGGAAACCATATAGCTCATTTATTTTATAGATCAGGAATTTAGGATCCAGAAAAACAAAACTTAAAAGTTTGGGACAAAAAAAAAAAAAAAAAAGTTTGGGACATGTCAAAATTTCAGTCAAATAAAATGATTGGTATATGTGTTCATGATGCTATTCTCTCTACTTTTCTGTATGTTTTATGATATTTTTTTACACTAAAAGTAAAATATTAAATTATTAGTAGAGCCTGACCAGGCGGTGGCGCAGCAGATGGAGCATTGGCCTGGGATGCTGAGGACCCAGGTTCGAAACTCTGAGGTCACCAGCTTGAGCATGGGGTCAGACATGACTCCATAGTTACTGGCTTGAAGCCCAAGGTCACTGGCTTGAGCAAGGGGCCACTAGCTTGGCTGGAGTCCCATCTCCTGAACTGCCCCCCCCCCAAGGCACATATGAGAAAGCAATCAATGAACAAGTAAGGTGCCACACTGATGATGCTTCTTATCTCTCTCCCTGTCTGTCCGTCCCTGCTGCCTGTCCATCTGTTTTGCTTGCTAAAACAAAACAAAACAAACATGTTAGAGTTTTAAAAAAGATTGAGAATTGTCAGCTCAGATAGCTAGGCAGGTGGCTTGAAACCATGTGCACACTAGTGCCCCTCTTTGCTCAAACACTGCTTCACAGGCTTCTATGTTTCTCTCTTCTTTACAGAAATGAATGAGGAGAAAGTACTGAGTTTTTCTCTCAGTTTTTAAAGCTCGGGTTTCTTGGCATATGAGCTTTCAAAGTTATTCCATGAGGTACTGATTTCACTCCGTAGCCAGTAAGTCTGGACGTATTGCCTACAGGACCAGAATTAGCTAAAGCACATGTAGAAAGTTTAGGTAACATCCTACCCCTCATATCCACCTGAATTCAGAGATGACCAAAATTGGAAGAACAAGGACAATGAGCTAGGAAAGCACTGGGGATGATTGAGGTCTCTCCTATGAGGACCAGGTCATTAGATCAATGCACTCACCTCATCCCTGACTCACTGACCTGGGGCTATTTCATAGTGCACAGCAGAGTGAAGACACCATATGTTAGGACTGAAGCCTCAGAGGTAGGATTTTATTTTCTGCTCTTTTTTAATGATGACAATTCCCTTATTTTTAAAAAATTTAATTCAATTTATTTAAACTAAAAACACACATACACACAAAAAAACACTTATTTCTCCTCCCTTTCACCCCCCCACCCCACCCATGTCTGACAACCACTGATACAATCTGTTCTCTGTATGAATTTATTTTTTTATAAAATTTTTTTAAGAGCCTGACCAGGTGGTGGTGCAGTGGATAGAGCGTTGGACTGGGATGTGGAGGACCAGGTTTGAGACCCCAAGGTCACCCCCTTGAGCACGGGCTCATTGGGTTTGAGCAAGGCTCACCAGCTTGAGCCCAAGGTCGCTGGCTCCAGCAAGGGGTCACTCACTCTGCTGTAGCCCCCAGGTCAAGGCACATATGAGAAAGCAATCAATGAACAACTAAGGTGCCACAACAAAGAATTGATGCTTCTCATCTCTCTCCCTTCCTGTCTGCTTGTCCCTATCTGTCCCTCTCTCTGACTGTCTCTGTCACAAAAAAAAATTAAGATTCCACATATGAGACATTATAATAGTATTTGAATTTCTCTTCCTTATTTCACTTATAATGCCCTCAATGTCCATCATGTCTTAAATGGCAAGATTTCATTCTTTTTAATGGCTGGGTAATATTCTATTGTCTACACACACGCACACACATGCACGCATGCACAGGGTCCTTGGGTTATGCCTGTCTCGATATACGACGTTTCAAATTTACAACGCTCACTCCCATAAAAACTTTAAAAAATTGAGACATGAGTGTTTTGGCTTACACCATTAGTGTTGTACTTATGGACTACATGGGTGAACTAGTTTGGTTAGAAGTCATCAACCTTCCAGACTAGCCTGGAACACTTCTTTAAGAAGGTAGAGAGGCCTGAAACAGATCCTGTATGCTCTACATCAGCTGCTTCCCGACATGAAACACCTGTAGTACAGGTAGAATCTTCTCCAGCATCTCCTGCATGTTCCTTAGGCAATGCTGATTCACCTGACCCAGTATCTCCAGCACCTTCTGCAGGTTCTCCTGCCTCTCCAGCTTCCTCCTCCCAATAGGTCACCCTTCCCCTTCCAGTGTGCAAGCCAACCACAGGAATAAAGGGAAGGAATTTTTTTAACACTCATTTTGTATCATTTTTTTTCTGTTACTACAGTACAGTGTACAGTTCAGTATATGTCCTTTTCCTTTTTCTGTGGCTTAGTTGTGTTTTTATGTTCTAGATTATGATTTTACAACTATGTTAGGATAGGTAAGTGACTTAGGCTAAGGTGTGTTTCAACTTACACCAAAATTCGGTTATAGCACTATTGTAGGAATGGAACTGTGTCATAACCCGAGAACCCCCTATACCACAATGTCTTTATCCATTTATCTACTGATGGACACTTAGGCTGTTCCCATATCTTGGCTACTGTAAGTAATGCTGCAGTGAGCATGCAGGTGACTATATCTTTAAATTAGTGTCTTTGTTTTCTTTGGATAAATACCCAGAAGTGGAATTGCTGGATATAGTAGATGAAACAATCCCCTCTCAGCTTGAAGGAGTGGTCTTGTCATTCAGCCTTGTCATTCAGTCCTGCTTTAGCTCTTGGTTGTCGCTCAATCTTTCTGCTTGTCCAAGCAGCTTATGATGTCTTCAATAGGTCCCCATGTTGAAGACATGCCAAGACCTGTAAGTGTCTCAAGGGGGTGGATCTCTCGCTGACTGGATGCCAGAACCTCAGGCATCAGCCTTTAAAAGTATGCAGCAGTATACTGCCCCATAAGACTGAAAGTGTAAACCACCAGACAGGTAATCTGGAGGTGTGCCCTGGGCGGCCGTCACCCAAATCAGGACAGTTTGATGTAGCTAGAGGGGAGGGTCATTGGGGCATAGGAGGAATAGGAGGAGATAAAGTTTGATAAATTATGCCGGCAAAGTGGGTTCAAGACTTGGACTGTATTCTGTACTAAGGAGTTTGGACTGTAACGTATTGTAGCCTGTCCTGTAATGTAGGCTGCAGGGAGTACCCAGGCAAGGTTAGATTTACCAGTGTGGAAACGGCAAAATTGGAGTTTATGCAAAGCTTAGGCTCAAAAAAGGCAAAAATCAGGCATAGTTATATTACTCTTGAAATCCCTCAAGAGAACCATACATGATATCTGAGTAAATCCCAAACATTCAGTTTTTCTTCAATTTTTTTGGTTGAGCACCAGATAAAGTTGATTTACAAGTAGAGGCCATGTTGCCATGTTATGTATGTACACACACACACACACACACACACACACGATAGCTTTAAATAAAGAATTAATTTGGAGTAGTGGCTCATTCCGAGAGGCCTGGAGGAGCTGAGACTCACTAAGAGAGCATGCTTGCTCTTCAGGCTTTTGCTCAGCATGGAAAGGCAAGGAAATCAGGTCTTGGCTGATTGCAACGTCCTGTTCTTTTCAGTATCCCCGCCCAAACAGTAAGGCTGGAGAAAGTGAAATGTCAGTTGAACAAGAAAAATATAACTACAGCTAGTGCTCGACTTACGACCACGATTGGTTCTGACAGACCTGTCATAACACGATTTGGTTGTAAGTTGAGTAGGCTATATGTACAGTACTGTGAAATGATGTCATAAAAATCTTTAAGTCAGATTTTATCATAATTTTCTTTCATTATTGTTATATATCATAATTTTCTTTGTTCATTTTATGCCATTTGTATCATCTCTACACCATTTTGTTTCTTTATTTTTATATTCGTCAGGTTTAAGTAAAACACTGCATTACCAGTACAACTGGTTTAATATTTGCAAAGACAATTTCCTCTTGGTAGACATCTTGGGAGGGGTTTGATGAAAAATATCCAAGACACAAAACACAAATTGCTGTACCGAGTCTGGGATAACAGTTGAAATGGTGCACGCGGAGATGGTAGTGCTGCCGGAAGCTGGTCTGCACTGTTGTACGCCCAGCTGGGCAACGCCTGCACTGCCAGACGCGGAGCAGTCGTGGCTAGCGATTGTGGTCGTAAAATCAAATGGTCATAAGCTGCATAGGTCGTAAGTCGGTAAGTATTTGTATCTTTTCTTTAGTTACACAGGTTACATGCTGTGATTGTTTCCCAATGGCTAAGTCACAATCTTGAGTATAACATAATTTTTTAAATTATCATACTTTTCCAGTTCCTAATGATAAGAAATAGTTAACAAGCATGAATTGAGCCTGTTGGCTCTTTATATTCTAAGAATCCACAAAATAGCTAGTTGAAAGAAACAGTTTTATTTCCAATGTTTTAAGATCTAATCTTGACAAAAACAAACCAACTTTTTAAAATCCTAAGAGTATGGGGAAACCTGAATTTTTATTATAAAATGTATGTATTGTGGTAAAATATATATAATATATAATATAATATAAAATTTACCATTTTGACCATTCGTGACAGTACAAGTCAGTGGCATTATTTATATTCACAATGTTGTGCAACCCTCACCACTGTCTATTTTCAAAAATTTTCATCATCCCAAACAGAAACTTTGTCCCCATTAAACAGTATCTCCCCTTCCCTCTTCCCTCCAACCCTTGTAACTTCTATTTTCTGTTTTTATGAATTTCCCTGTTCTAGATTTGTCATATAAGTAGAATCAGAAAATATTTTCCCTTTTATGTCTGGCTTATTTCACTCAGCATGTTTTCAATGTTGTAGTGTGTCAGAACTTCATTTCTTTTTTAAAAAGAATTTATTGATTGATTTTAGAAAGGGAGGGAGAGAAATATCGATCTGTTGTTCCACTTACTTACACATTCATTGGTTGATTCTTGTATGTGCCCTGACCAGGGATTTAACTGCAACCTTGGCATATCGGGACCATGCTCTGACCAGCTGAGCTACCCAGGGAGGGCCAAACTTCATTCGTTTTATGGCTGAATAATATTCCATTGTTTCTATTGATGAACACTTGGGTTGTTTTGGGCTGTTGTGAATAATGCTGCTATGAGCATTGGTGTATAAGTATGTATTTGAGTCCGTTTTCAGTTCTTTTGGATACATGCCTTGGTACCTAATTCTGTTTTGGTCAACAATGAACTGCAGATATGTATATGCAATGGTCCATAAGATCAGAATGAAGTTGGAAAATTCCTACTACCTAGGGTTGTTTAGCCCCTGACTTCAAAGGATTTGCCAAGGATAAGGAGGTTGCAAAATCAACAAGGCTGTGTTAGAGATGGCAAACAGCTTTAACCTGGGTGTCAGTGAGGATGACGTTGAGAAGCCCCTGGAGGTGGTTCCTGAGAAATTGACTGATGAGTTGTTGGACCTGGAACATGAGCATATAGCTGAAGAAGATGCAAGAGAAAAGGAAACGCAGGAGAAAAATAAGAAAATCCACAAGTGAAGAATTTAGCAGCAGCTTTTGCTGACCTCAGCAAGCTCCTTAAAAAGTTTGAAAACATGGACGCCTAACACCAATGCATTATCTACTTTACAAGCATATGTGTGATGAAAAAAATAAACCAAGCAAACCACCATGGACACATTTCTGAAAAGAGTGACACCTCCTCAAAATGAGCCTCAGGCAGGTCCTTCAGGTGTTCCAGAAGAAGGCGTTGTTAGCACAGGATGACAGCTCCATGTGCGTTACTGCCCCTGAAGACCCTCCTAGCGGGACAAGATGTGGACGTGGACAACAGTGATATTAGTGACCCTGACCCTGTGTAGGCCTAGGCTAATGTGTGTGTGTATCTTATTTTTAAACAAAAAAAAGTTTAAAAAGTAAAGAAAGTTAAAAATTTTTTTAAAGATAAAAGCTTAAGCTTATACAATAAAGACAAAATATTTTTGTACAGCTAGCTGTACAGTGTGTTTGTTTTAAGGTAAATACTGTTACAAAAGTCAAAAAGTTTCAAAAAATTAAAAAGTGTATAAAGTAAAAAGGTTAAAACAAGCTAAGGTTAATTAATTATTGGAGAAAGAAAAGTTTTATAGCTTTATTTTTATTTTAAATGTATTGATTGATCTTAGAAAGAGAGGGAGAGAGAGAGGAAGGGGGAGGGAGAATGAAACACTGGTCTGTTCCTGTATGTGCCCTGACTGGGGACCAAACCTGTAATTTTTACGCACTGGAATGGCGCTTTAATCAACTGAGCTATCTGACTAAGGAAGAAAAAAAAATTTTTTTAAACATTTTACTTATCCATGTGTTAGAGAGAAAGGGGAAAGATGCAGGGAGGAGCAAGAGCATTAACTCTCCTGATGTGCCTTGACCGGGCAAGCCCAGGGTTTTGAACCAGCAACCTCAGCATTCCAGGTCGATGCTTGATCCACTGTGCCACCACAGGTCAGGCAGAAAAAACTTTAAGTAAGTTCAGTGTGTCCTAAGTGTACAGACTTGGTCTACAGTAGTGCACAATTATGTCCTAGGCCTTCACATTCACTTACTCCTTACTAACTCGGAGCAACTTCCAGTCCTGAAAGCTCCATTCACAGTAAATGCCCTACTGGTGCACCATTTTTTATCTTTTATACCATACTTTTACTGTACCTTTTCTATTTATTAATTTTAGAGAAAGAGGAAAGGAGAAACATCAATTTGTTGTTTCACTGATTTATGCACTTATTGGTTTGTTCTGTGTGTGTGTTAGGCCAATCCCTAACCAACTGAGCTACCCACCAGGGCTATGTTTAGATGCACAAAAGACTCACCATTGTGTTACAGTTGCTAACAGCATTCAGTACAATGACCTGCTGTATAGGTTTGTAACCTAGGAGCAATGGCTATATAGTGTATAGCCTGGGTGTGTGGTAGGCTCTACCATCAGAGTTTGTGTAAGTGCAGTATATCATGTTCACACAAGGACAAAATCACCTAATAATGCATTTCTTAGAGCATATCCCATCGTTAAGTGACACAGTGTAATTTCCCCATAAATCTGAAATATCACTCCTACTGGATACTGAATTAGCATAGATGGTATATGGTGGGTCTGTTTCTGGACTTAGACCGTTGAAACTTCCTATGTCAGGTTTACACTACTAAAACAATTTTACATTATAGTTAATACTTTAAACAACATTTGAAGCATTATTTACCTTTTTTATAGTGGTCATTTTCTTGTGAAATATAAGAATATTAAACTTTTTTTGTGCTTTTAATCAAAACTTTTTGTGCTTTCACTTTTTTTTTCTTTTTTTTTTTTTGTATTTTTCTGAAGTGAGAAGTGGAGAGGCAGAGAGACAGATTCCCACATGCATCCGACCGGGATCCACCCGGCAAGCCCACTAGGAGACGATGCTCTGCCCATCTGGGGTCCTTGTTCCTTTGTAACCGGAGCCATTCTAGGAGGCCATAGAACCATCCTCAGCGCCCAGGCCAACTTTGCTCCAACAGCGCCTTGGCAGCAGGAGAGGAAGAGAGAGAGAAAGGAGAGGAGGAGGGGTGGAGAAGCAAATGGGTGCTTCTCCTGTGTGCCCTGACTGGGAGTCAAACCCAAGAAGGACATCCACATGCTGGGCCGATGCTCTACCACTGAGCCAACTGGCCAGGGCTGCTGTGCTTTTACTTTTTAAAATATAATTTTGGACTTACAGAAAAGTTGTAAAAGTAAAATGGAGTTCCCTTTAATCTTAATCAACTTCCCCTAATGTAAATATCTTACCTGGTACAATTATTGAAAACAGGACATTCATAGATATTACTATTAACTGGTTAATCCACAGACCTAATTTAAATTCCACAAGTTTTCTCACTGATGTCTTTAATAGACCCAGATCCCATCCAGGATCCTATGTTGTATTAAGTTGTTATGGCTCCTTTATCTGCTTCACTCTGTGACAATTCCACAGTCCTTGTCTTTCATGACTGTGACACTTTTAAGAGTACTAATTACTTTGTAGATTGTTTTGAGATTTTCTTCTGATTAGATTCAGGGTATGCATTTTTGGCAATAATAAGGAAGTCATGTGCTCTCAGTGCATCACATCAGGGTACATGTTGTCAAATTGTCTTCTTACTAAGTGATCTTTGAATGATTGGTTAGTGGTATCTTTCAGCTTTCTCCCTTTGTAATTAGTATCTCCTGGAGAGATACTACCTCGTTTCTCATCATACTTTCATCCACTAACTCTAGCATCTGTCAGTGGTTCTTCTGTAACAATTATTACTGGTGTGATGATTTTGTTTCTTTCATTCTTTCTATAGTTATCAATTGAAACAATCCCTTCTCCTTATTTATTTTTTCAATTATGTTCTTATATCAGTATGGGCCTGTGGACTTATTTTGTTTTATGGATTATTTACCCATTAACATATTATGTTACCAATTATTTAACAGAGCTAGAAACAGTACCATTAAATACTGTAAGTGCTTTCAGATGTAAGGCCCACACATCTAACATATGACTTATTATCTTCACTTGTAAGGGGACATGAAATTTTCTTAATATTGTAACTTAGATCAGGGTAAGATTTACATATTACTTGCACACAGTTCAGTCGCCAAATGCTTCATGTGTATTTATAAATTCACCCCAATTAAGCAGCTTGGAGAGAGTAGAATATAGAACTAGCACAAGGCCAGCCATTAAGCAAGCAGGGCAGGAAGACAAGGCTACATCCTCCTTCTCTGTCAGGCTATAGGGAATCACTCATCTAACCTTGAACCCTCCAAGACTTGGATTGGGGAACTTTAGTTAAAAGCCCTGGATGCAAACACCAAGAAACTGTGTGATGACCTTTGTGCAGACACAAAAAAATGCTTGTGAACAGGCTTTAGGAAATTAGCCTAGAGGTTCTAGATTGCCCCTTCCTTGTGCTTGTTAATTAGCAAAAGAATGTACTGACCCAAATTAGCCAATTCTCCATGTCAGCAAGATGGGCAATTGTCATTCTTTCCTTATCACCTGATCTCCCTCCCTTATAATCCTGTTACCTCTGTTCTGCTTCTGATCAGTAAAAGCTAAGGGAGAAGAAAATTCAGGAGGTCTTCTTTGCCTTCCTTGTCAGGCCTCCCCCTCTCCCTCTTGACATAAGTTTGTGTCTTGAGTAGGTTTCTTCTATGCGACACTGGTAGTTCCCAGCGGGCTGGAGTGCTACATCAGGCTGCATGCAAAATATACACATGGAATACACTTTAGTAAAGTCAAAAGATCCAAGTATAGTTAGCTGACTGGAACCAGGGGGGAAATTCCTTCAACCTTCTCTTTGTAGATATTAATAATGATACATTATTTCTTTCCAGGTTTGAACTCAATAAAAGGAAACTGCCACAATTTTTGTACTGCTGTTTTTAAAGATGTCACTTATAAGGAACTAAAGAGCCTCTTGAAATCCAAAAAAATTATGTTAATTGATGTTAGAGAGACATGGGAGATTCTTGAACATGGAAAAATCCCCGGGTCTGTCAATATACCATGTAAGTGACAGGTATCTTAAAATGATTCATTACAAAAAATATATATTCAGCCAATTTATTGTAGATAAAACTTAACTGAGGTTCTTAACATTTTCTTTCAGTGGATGAAGTAGTTGAAGCTTTACAGATGAACCCAGAAAACTTCAAAGAGAAGTATAATGAAGTAAAGCCATCCAAATCTGACAAGCTAGTATTTTCTTGTTTAGCTGGAGTGAGAAGCAAGAAGGCTCTGGACACAGCAATATCTCTGGGGTTTAACAGGTACATAGATGAATGGTAAAAATGGATTCAGGAATGTATACTGCAATGTTTCATGTGAATTACATGATATTGTTTTACTGACTTTTTTTTTTTCTTTTTTTAGTGACAGGGACAGACAGGAAGGGAGAGAGATGAGAATCTCATATGTGCCTTGACCAGAGGGCTCCAGCTGAGCCAGTGACCCCTTGCTCAAAGCCAAGTGACCTTGGTCTTCAAGCCAGTGATCTTTGGGCTCAAGCCAATGACCATGGAATCATGTTTATGATCCCATGTTCAAGCAGTGACCCTCCACTCAAACTGGATGAGCATGTGCTCAAGCTGGCGACCTGAGTTTTGAACCTGGGCCCTCAGCGGCCCAGGTCAATGCTCTGTACACTGCGCCACCAGCTGGTCAGGCCTGAAGAATTTCTTAAAGTTACTGTTACTACTGGCAGTATAGCAAGAGTAAGAGCCTCTATCTTTTCATACTACTCAAAAGTAACACAATCTTTTAAAATTTTATTTTAAAATATTTTTTCTCCACTGATAGAGAGAGTGGGGGGGGGGTAGAACTTGTTCCACTTAGTGTTCCGTCTTGTTGTGCATTCACTGCTTCTTATATGCCCTGATTGGGGATTAAACCTGTGACCTTGGTGTGCCAGGACGATGTTTTTTATCCACTGAGCAACCCAGTCAAGGTCCACAGTCTTTTAAAGAGGCTTTAAGTCTAAATAATATTGTGAGTAGCACTGCATCTCTAAATCTCTAAGTTCTGATTTCTAAAGTTCCTATAAATCTTGTTATAAAGGAGAAAATGTTTATAGCACTATTTGATGTATTTTCAGTGCTCAACATTATCCTGGAGGATGGAAGGAATGGGCAACCTACAAATACTCAAAGAAACAAGGAGACTGAATTCTGGAATACAAGCTGGCTCTCTCCTTGTGTACGAGCAGCCTAGCACAGTGGAATGAGCAAAAGAATAAAGATCTAGCCCTGACACACTGGCTAATGGGAAGGGGATTTTGTTTAAGTCAATTATTTGTTGACTTTTTTTCTCAACTGTAAATAGAGAATACCACTTTCCCCTGACTACTTGAAAATGCTACTGAGGATTGAGATACTGTAAGTGGCTTGCCATGGAAATAAGAGGGTTGGGGTTCCAAGAGTTAATTTTTAAATAGGTTAGTATAGTTCAGTAGTATTCCAAAGGACTAGGTTACTTGTATTTCCTAATCCTAGTGCTTGATTATTTGTGTTAGTATACCGTCTGTTCATCAAGAAGCTATGAGTTAGACCAAATTAATAAACAGGCTTGACCTTAAAACAACCTCTTCAAATCCTTGCTGCCTTAGTATTTCTGCCCTAGTAATAGTTCATATAAATATATAAATAAAATCTGCTTAAAGACAGACAAAGGGAGAAGGAAAGCTGTACAGAAGAGACAGAATGAGTCACTGTTGAAGTACTGAACCCATCAGGGAATTGAAACTTGGGGTAAATACACCAGGTTTTTAGTTCAGTTGGGACTCCTGAAAAGCTCTAGCATAGGAGTAGAGATGAACCAGAAACTGACCAACTGTCATTAAAAATGTTAAGGCCAGCTTTGAATCAGCTACATAAATCCCTGAATGGATTAAGGTGATCTTCCTCATACCCAAGAGGCCTACTATCAGAAGTAAACTTCTCTGGAGAAGGATACCATTGTCTAGCTCCAGTAGTGGTTGGCAATAGTAAATAGTTTAAGTTGCCATAAGGTCTCTGTTGCAATTACTCCACTCCACTAGAGCACAAAAGCAGCCATACACTATACATAAACAGGGGCGTGGCTGTAGCTCAGTAAAACTATGTTCACTCAGATTTGAATTTTTACAAGTTTCATGTGTTGCCTCATGACTAAAAAATAATAAAGAAACAGATAATAGAAACAGAACCACAAAAGAGCTACATATTGTAGTTTGCAGACAGACTTTGAAATAACTAGTTTATATATTCAGTAACTTAAGATGATAAAGTGGAAAGATTTATAAGAGGAATGGCAACTACAAAAATAGCAAATAGAAATTCTAGAATTTAAAAATACAGTAACTGAAATTAAGAATCCAATAGAGATGGTAGATGGGTTTAACAGCTGATTAGACATAGCTGAGAGAATAAAAATGAAAAAAACAACATATATTAATATGGATGACTCTCACAGCATTGAGAGAAAAAGCACATTCCAGAAACATGGTACAAGTTTGAAAACACGCAAAATGCCATTTATTATATATACATATGTGTATATACATATGTATATACATAGTACAAATTATGAGAAAAGTACAAAATTCATAATAGTTTCCTTTGGGGAGATAATAACATAGGCTTTAACAATATGGTTGATATATCCCCACTTAAAGACACATCACATTCTACAATACCTATGGATTCTTGGTAATTTTTTAAAGGAAAAAACTATGATAAATAATGTATCCTGTTTGGTATCCTATACCCAAATATAATTATATCTTTTTGAAAAACTAAGGGTTAATAAACTAATAAGAATGATTTATTAGATCGAACTTCTAAAAAAAATTTCAGTTCTTCTGCAATAAAAACAAATTATACATCTGAAATTGCAATACCTTTTAAAATAAGACTCAAGAGCAAACCATTACTAAGGTCTGTGGTATCAGAAACCTCAAAACATAATATAGCATATTTAACAGTGGCTATTTTATTTTAATCATGGGAGAATATCACTTTTACTCTGATAATGAAAAGGTAAATCAAAAGTGTTAGAAATGTGGATGGGAAAGATCTACAGTCAATAGTGGACAGCCTCCGAGTTCTACATTAATCCACCTCAGGTTTCCTTCATTTATAGCAGTGGTCCCCAACCTTTTTTGGGCCACAGACTGGTTTAATGTCAGAAAATATTTTCACGGACCGGCCTTTAGGGTGGGACGGATAAATGTATCTATCATGTGGCCGAGACAAGCGTCAAGAGTGAGTCTTAGATGGATGTAACAGAGGGAATCTGGTCATTTAAAAAAAATAAAACATCGTTCAGACTTAAATATAAATAAAACGGAAATAATATAAGTTATTTATTCTTTCTCTGCAGACCGGTACCAGTCCGCAGCCCGGGGGTTGGGGACCACTTATTTATAGGATCTAACCTGCCTTACAATCTCAGGTCTCTAGGATTCTGTGAAAATGTATGTTTTTGCTATTTAGCATGTATATGCCATAGAAATAAGAGGTAGGATCAGCAACTAATCTGTGAGAAATTTGTATGATTAAGGACAAGTGGAAAATTGAATGCTTCCTCTACCATCCAGTAACAATTACTTTTGTGTCTAAAAGGGCAGCAGTTTATTAGAAAACTGTAATTTTGTTAATACTACTTTCCAGTGCTACAAGTTTGTCCAGGAGCAATGTAAGAAGGGAAAAGGAAAAAGAGAAATTTTAATAAAGTATTATAATGGTAGAATCTGGTTGAAGTGTATCCACATGGGGATACCTGATAATGCATGTCAAATATTTAATACGTTATCATTACTGTGTGAATCTGTACACTATGGTACTTGTTTATAGGCATTTGATATTTTGGGTTTCTGTTTGCATTCACTTAACATTAATGGGTGTAGAAGGCAGGTGAAAATTCCAGCTAAACTATCCAGAGGCAGGAATCCCTTACTGAAAACAGGATGACAAGGTGAAACTGAACACTGAACAATGATACCTAGCCCCCTGACTTCACTAGTCTCCAAGAACTGACAGCCCCCTCAGTTCACACTCCCTCAGATAGAAAGCCAGAAGCTTCCTCTCTAGGAAAATATTGAACCATCTCAAAATATACTAAAAAGCTTCAGAATGCAATGATGAAGGTTGAAGGGGTGGCAAATAAAAAAGTTTTGTTGTTCTAACAATGAAGCCCACTGCTTAAAAAGTCCTACCTGTACAGAGACCTTGCAATTAGCTTTCTCTGTGCCTCTCAAATATGAAGAGTCCTGAGACAATTAAGACAAGACTCAAACTTGAAAGAGTAGACCAAACAATACAGAATAAAGGGTCTTAAAACCTTAATATTCTTGATGATAATATATTGCAGTCAAACAAGAACAAGGTGCTGCTTAAAAGAAAATGGAACTACCTGACCAGGCGGTGGTCCAGTGGATAGAATGTTGGACTGGGATGCAGAGGACCCATGTTCAAAACCCTAAGGTCACAGGCTTGAGCACGGGCTCATCCAGCTTGAGTGTGGGCTCACCAGCTTGACCATTGGGTCACTGCCTTGAGCGTGGGATCAGACATGACCCTATGGTCGCTAGTTTGCGCCCAAAGGTTGCTGGCTTGAGGCCAAGGTTGCTGGCTTGAGCAAGGGGGTCACTAGCTCTGTCGTAGCCCCTGTCAAGGTAAATATGAGTAAGCAATCAATGAACAACTAAGGAGCGACAATGAAGAATTGATGCTTCTCCCTTCCTGTCTGTCCCTCTCTGTGTCACAAAAAAAAGAAAAAAAGAAAATGGAACCTTCAATGTACCTTTTCTCAAGCCACTGGAGGATGGACTCCATTAAAACAAAGCCATAAATACGCAAAGAAAAGTAGATGCCCTATACCATGATGGCGAACCTTTTTATAAAAACCGCCCACTTTTGCAGTGCTGGTCAACCTGGCCCCTCCCTCCCACTAGTGGGCGTTCCAGCCTTCATTGTGGGCGGTAGCAGAGCAACCAAACAGCGCCACGATTGGCCCACCATGAAAGCTGGACCACCCACTAGTGGGAGGGAGGGACCATGTTGACCAGCACTGCAAAAGTGGACGGTTTTTATAAAAAGGTTCGCCATCACGGCCCTATACCTTGGATACATAAAAAGAGTTAAGGACTCAAATGATCTGGGGAAAAAATGAGTAATAACAAATGAATCTGCTATTAATAAAAGATACAAAGTAAATTGAATAAATTACAACCAATGCAATTACTACTTCCAGAAAGACAAAAATATTCTAAAGGGAAATGTTACTATAGTATATACAACAAAATACAACATTATCTATATATACTTAATACATACTGAATAGGAATTTAATAGAATTATACAATTAAATTGGGAGGATGAAGGAAGTAGACATTCCAGTGTAGAAGCAGGTTGGAGGAGAGGGGAGCATAGGGTGTGGTGAGAAAGTGAAATCTTCACCTTCCATAGTTGGAGGTTAGTAGATAATCTTTAGAAACTGAAAAAAAAAAAGAAACTGGACGTAAGCAGAGGTGGCAGTCTGATAAAGCATGGAAGAGCATGGGCCCTGGCACCTAGCTGCTCAGGTTTTAAGAATTGGAATCTGATCCAAGCTCTTCACTTTCTTAACCTGTGATCAGGTTTCTTAAATTTGTTCCTGAGTTTCCTAATCAATAAAATGATTGTTCTGAGAAATAACTTCATAATGTAAACAGCTTGGGAAACACTTGTCACACAGTAAGGGCTCAATAAATGCTATAAGCTTGTTCCTTGGAAATGTGGAAGAAAAATCACTAAAAATTGCTTAGAGGAGCAAGAAATGAGGTAGGGAGAATGGGACAGGGGTCTAACAATTTCCTTTAACTGTCAGAATTATAATGCAAGCCACTGTGGTTTTTAGTTTTCTTATATTTAGAAAACTAAAATAGGTGATATTAAGTATTTTATTGAGTCCTATGTCTTATAAAATCATTTAAAACAAATTTAGATATTTTACATTTGTTTTATACTTAGTATTTGAAATCCAGTGTGTACTTTCTTACATTTCCAGCACATCTCAATTCAGACTGGCCACACTTTTGAGTGTTCAATAGCCACATGTGGCTAGTGGCTATCACATTAGACAGTGCAGCCTACGGCAACACTTGACTTTTTTTAAAAAAATTTATTCATTTTAGATAGGAGAGAGTGAGAGAGAGAGAGAGAGAGAGAGAGAGAAGGGGGGAGGAGCAGGAAGCATCAACTCCCATATGTGCCTTGACCAGACAAGTGCAGGGTTTCGATCCGGTGACCTCAGCGTTCCAAGTTGATGCTTTATCCACTGTGCCACCACAGGTCAGGCAACACTTGACTTTTAAAAACAATACATATCATCAATGATTGCTAAATCACAGAAAGACACAACCAGACATTATAGCCTCCTGATGGAAGAGTCTTAAAAACAAAAATTTTCTGAATCTGAACCTGACCAAACCTTTAAATTCAATTACTAATTTGTACAAGGGACAGGAGAAAGGAACATGTTAAGGGCAATCAGCAAAATCCAATATGGTGGCAAACTCTTAGTAAGACAAGCAAACCAAGACTTAAAAATGAGATGGAGGAATCTATGAATTTTAAGATTTAAAGTACTTATCAATGAATCGCAATGTGTAGTCTTTAATTAGGTCCTGACTAGAATTATTTTAACTATTTTTCATATGTATGAGAGAACAGAAAATTTGAACACTGAATATTTGATATTACAAAATATTATGACTAATTCTTGTTTAGGTACAGTAATATTTTCATAGTTCTTTTCCTAAAAAGCAATTATCTTCTAGGAATACATACTGAAATAATTACGGATGAAATGTTATGACAGCTTGGACTTGCTTCAACATAATATGCATGTTGTGGGAAGTGGGTGTAAGTTTACATGAAACAAAACTGGCCATGAACTGCTAATTGTTGAAGCTGGGTTATAGGTACATGGAGGTCCATTATATTTTACCTACTCTTATATCTGTTGTTTTAAAATTTCTATAAGAGATTGAAAACAAAAACTTTAAGTCATATGTATTAATTCTCAAAATAAAAATTTTAAAATAATATAGTATAGGTTAACTTAAAGGAAAAGTTATGGTTAAGTCAATGATTATGATATATAATCACTCTTGGAACATACTGCTCTCCCAACCCAAGCCCAATCTTTTTTTGCAGCGGGGGGAGAGAAACAAGAAGGTTGAGAAGCATCAACTCCTAATTGCTTTCACTTTAGTTGTGCATTGATTGTTTTTCTTTTGTGCCTTGACTAGGGCTGAGCCAGTGCCCCTTGCTCAAACAACAACCTTTGGGATCATGTGGACTATCATCCATAACCCCCACCCCCACCCTAAAGCCAGTGACCCTGTGCTGACAATCCTACACTCAGAGCCAGCAAGCTCAGGGTTTCAATCCGGTGATCTCAGCATTTTGGGTCGACGCTTTATTCACTGTGCCACCATTGGTCAGGCACGAAACCTTAATTTCTTCCGACCTCAGGAAAGCTTTTTTTTCTTCTTTCTTATCTTGCCCAAGAGCTTAGGAGACCTATATTTGCATTGGTACTGACTTGACACATAATCTTCCTTTCCAGATTCTCTGCTCCTCTCCACAAGGAAGTAGAACTTTAAAGACTATTTATAAACCATGTGAAATTACCTACTTAACAAACTGTAGAAGACTTTAATATGTCTAAAGAAAGGACTCTCAGAAAACAACATAAAACAGATTCAAAAATGATAAATATTCAAGACACTGGTCAATATAGCTGAAGAACGTACTTTATTTTTGCAGTTTTATACTAGGAAATCAACATTTAATTTCATAATTCATTGTTCACAATTGATTTATAAAAAATTTTTTGATCCTTAAATTGTACATCAATATCCTATGACTCCAAATTTCATTTATCACTCTCCTTCAAGTCTGAAGAAAATGATTAATTTATTAAGTTCCACAGACAGCACGGTCCCACTGACATAACATTTAGTCTTATGAGAATTAAGAGCCAGTATCAAACTGGCCTGAAACCTGATTGCGTTCCTGGCTCAGGATACCTGTAATAAATTTGTAAATCCACACTAAGACATAAAAATAAACTAGAGTGTGTATGTCATATAAAAACTTTTCACAGTAGAGTAAAAATTAACATTAAAATGTCACCAATTTCAACCATATGTTTCATCCAATTAGCTCTCTAGATGCCTGATTTAGTTGCGAATCAAATGCAAATAACTTCATGGAGGTTTTTTTAAGTTTGCCCAGCATTTCAAAATGGTTACAGAATTAATATAACTTTTAAAATGTCAAAGTATGCTATACATATTGCACTTTTCTGCTAGGCTGGGCTAGTATCTTCCATGGCAAGATACTAAAACTACTGAATAAAATACACTTTAAAATCAATAGGTACTTGATTAATTTCCCTGAAATTATCAACATCATTACCAAAATCTTCCAGGATTTTGTAAGATTTGATTCCTTAAATACAGATTTAAAGTTTAACTTAAGGAGGGGAAAAAAACCCTCATATATTTCACTTTTTATGTCCTTTTTCGGTCTTCAATGACCAAAGAGAATTTTAAACAAATTATGTTTCATGTTTTGTAGCTTAATAAAAAGCTACAATTTCCATTATCCAAATTAAGAAAAATTATACTAATCAAAAGCTATTAATTTTGAAATGTCTGTCTGTAGGTCCGTTTAGAACCTTTCCAAACTTTTATAATCAATAGACTTTAATTAATTATGTACTAGAACCAAATTAGGTAAGGAAAAACTTATTTTGCAAAAATAAAATCACTTCCCAATATGCTTGACAGAAACAAGCTATTCATTTTCAATTGTGTTCCATTGAAGACATTACTGAAATCTGTCCAATGGTTTATTTCCAACTGGTCCACTATGGAATTCTTCGGAATGTGTTAAGATTGGCTGTAGCTAGAATTCTGACTTCCATTTGGACCCTGCTCTCCTTCACTGTTCAAGTAGGGAAGAAAGAGATTTTATACCAATTAAAAGACTCATTCATTATCAACACCCTGATAAGCCTACTCATTTTTAAAGTTAGTTATTCTGTGGTACAAACATATAAAACAAGGACATTCCCAATTGTTAAGACAACGATGTAGAAAAATTAAAATCCAGAAGACTAACATTTGTTTTTATATTTTTATTCTTATGTAACTTAGTGCCCTCACACATAACAAGCATTCTGAAAGTTAGTGTCCATATACACTTAAAAATTTAGGGTATGGTACTTCATTGTCATTACAGGTATCATTCAACATATATGATTAGAGATTCTGAACAAGTTTCTTATAAAGTTAAATCTTACATAAGAAATCTTATTCCTACTAATCAATTATGAAAATCAAGTGTTCTTTCAAAAAAAAAAATTGTCCAAAGGCATACTAAAATTGTATGTAAATACAGCAAACCTTTATAATCAGAAATGTTATTTCCTGGACAATGTTGAATATTTAAAATAAAAATAACTAAAACTGAAAATACCAGTAACTGTTGCAATAGGATTATTGCCTTATCTTGTCCATCATCATCTTGTAGCTTCAGGCCCTGCTACTAGTGGAGAATCACTCAGGGAATTTCTGCAAAAAATGCATCCAAACGTAGCTGTTTGAATGACTGCTTAAAACAGCTCCTTGTGTAAGTCAAGTATTTATTTTTTCCAAACAGTTATAACTTAAGTATAAGATGGGTACCATTTCTTTCCTGTCTGAACTTGTTTCCCTATCCCAAATGATCTGACGTACAGTAAAAACTAAGAACCACTGAACTAAATGTGAATATTTTATTAAAGCAACAACAAAAACTCCTTAGCACAATATTTAGCTAAATCATGTTATTGGATGCCATGGATCATTTGGGTCACTCAAAAGCCAAAATTCTTTATCTTTATAAATCAGATCAATAATGTTAAGTTTTTAAAAACTGCTACTGAAATTTATACAATAGGATTAACAACTAGTAGTGGGGTGTGGGAGATGTCACAGAATCATACTGACATAGGAATACTACAGAATTCTTTCTCTCTGAATTTCTGATAAACTGGCCTAATTCTGTACTGTTTAAATGAATATATGTATATATGTATAATATATAACCATATGTTGAGGGATACCTGTAATAGACCTGCCACTGCATTAGAAAAAAAGTTACTAAACAGATGACTGGATTAACTTTTTAAAAGAAGACAGTCTTCATCTATTAGGTCACAAGTTTTTTAAAAAAAAACGTATTACAAAGTTTTGGAAGAAATTTTAGGTAAAAAAACAAAATGTAATCTACGAAAAATGTGATAATGCGTATAAAATATATAATTAAACAGAATTAAAGTCTACAAAGTACCTGTTTGGAGGAGGTTTTGGTTTTGGCATCTTACTAAGAATAGTTGCCATCTCTTTTCTCTCATCAAAATTCTTCCATTGTTCATACAGTTTTAAAATAACCCTGATTATTTCCAAAATCTAGAAGAAAATATTTGAAAAGTACTCAGTGGCAACATCAAGCAGCAATTAGCATATAAAAAAATACATATCTCATACTAGGCATCCTTCACAAAATAGTGAAAAGACAGTCTCTGTCCTTAAGTACCCAGGCTGGACAATCCTGAGAAACGTGAGAGCAGTATTTTTACCACACTGCTATTTAGGCTCTTCCTTCTAGCCTCTCATCTGTTAGCTCGTATGATTTGTCCATCTTTATTCATCTCTCTGCATTTCTTTATTCATTTCCTTCTATCTGCTGAAAACTAAACCAAAACAAAACAGTGAGGTACTAGGAACAGAGGTCTAAATCATGGTTTATCACTATACAGTATGTTCTAATATCAACAGTTTCGACAAACCATTTAATGGGAGGTAGTGCACAAAAGACATTTTCTCTGTTAACTATTGTACATGAGCTAAGGTGCTGTAAAACTGGCAGCTACAAATCTGTCATACTGAGTTTCCAAATTAGCCTTTTGTTCCTCACTTAAGTAGACCTAACCTTGTATTAAGTGTAATGCTATGAACAACAAACATTTCAACAGGGAAGATGGAAAAAAGGGCAAACATCACTTTGCTGGGAGACAAGCTGTGTTCCAGAAGTTGACAGTAGTATTTAGTAGTCACTAGGTAACTTTAAAAATAATCCTGAAAATTGGAGGTTGCTCTTCAAGTAATCAAATAAAAGTTTACTATTCTGTTTAAGGCTACACCAAAAAGAGAAATAGAACCTAGTCAATATCAATTCTTCCTACCAAACATGTTTCTTCATTTCTAATTTTTATTAATTTTAATTTATTGTGTTTACATGGATTCAAGTGTCCCACTCAATATAACACCCTCATCCCAGTGTCCCCATTTATACCCCCTTTGCCCCATCCTTCCCCTAAGTCCCTCCCCTCATCCCTCTGGGATTTGTTGCCCTGTTATCTGTACCTCTGTGTTATGTATATATATAGTTCCACTAATCCCTTTACCTTCTCTGATCCCATCCTCTCATCTTTTTAGCTTGGCAGACATAAGATTTTAGGCTCATGATAAGTATGACATTAACTTTAAAATGTTCAAGTTTATATTCCACTAAGGGAATTTTAAAGAATACCTTCTCCATATCCACAGAAAGCTCAGCAAACCACTGCCTGGCATCTTTCTGCTGTACAACACAGGCTACATGTAGGCAAGCTGGAAAGAAATTGGGAGACAAAGGCCCACATTTAACTACAAACATGTGAAGTGTGAACTCAGAACTAAAAATGAAATTTTCACTTAAAATTTTCATGTAGGCCCTGGCCGGTTGTCTCAGTAGTAGAGCATCGACCTGGCCTGTGGATGTGCTAAGTTCAATTCCCAGCCAGGGCACACAGGAGAAGCGACCATCTGTTTTTCCACCTCTCTCCTTCCCCTTTCTCTTTCTTCCCCTCCCGCAGTCATAGCTCAATTGGTTCCGGGGCATGTTCCTGGGCGCTGAGGATGGCTCCCTGGAGCCTCCACCTCAGGCACTAAAAATAGCTCAGTTGTGGGCATGGCCCCAGATGGGGGTTGCCAGTTCGGTCCTAGTTGGGGTACATGCAGGGGGGTCTGTCTCTCTATCTCCCCTCCTCTCACTTGGAAAAAAAATTTCATGTATATTTTCCAATAATCTTTTTAAAAATTGCATAGGTTCATATAATAGTTACCATCAACCATTCCATCAAGTTAATCTGATACAGACAGAAAAAAATTACAAGATACTGAGGTTGTTGACATCTCTAGTTCTGCACTGTGTGCTGCACATGATGATGCAGTTGCCTTGAGAGTTCAGGGCATATTAGAGAGGGAAAAAAATCCAGTAAGGAAATCAGAGCAGGGAAATGGTCCCTGAAGAGTGATACAAAGTAGTGGTCAAAATGTAACCAGAGGTCAGTGTGATGAAAAACAAAACAAAACAAAACAAAACCCCCAGTCAATCAATACACTAATAAATTTCAAAAGTACTGACTATGTTTTGATACCTCACCTAAAAGTAGTGTTTGCTGCCTCTGCTTTTTAGTTATTAGAGTATCAAATTAGGTGAAAACTGGGCACACTAGTACAGAATTGAGTATTATAATAAAGTAGAACTTAGAAAAATACACAATGCATTCTACATAATTATATTCATTATATACAAATAACAAAGATAGTAAAAATGCTCAAAGAAACAATCTACATCATAATTTTGCCCAAGATAATTCCTATGAGCAGCCTGACTAACCTGTTCCCCACTCCAGCTTGTTAAGAGTTATATTTGTTGACGTGGTTACACAATAGGACTTTCCAAAGGATGACATTCTAGGAAAATGGTGACTCAAATGTGAACTGTTGCAGTGGCTTCCCCAAGACAAATGAAGCAATAAAGGAGGGTTTAGGTCCAAGAAGGACTGAGAGGCCAAAAAATGAAATGATAATAGGTAATTAAAACACAGTGACAAACACCATGATAAGGGTCTACCTAGAGAACATTAGATTTAGAGACACCCTAAATCAGTGTGATCTGATGTAGGGAGTTTAGGTAGGGGGATGGTGTCACTAGAAAGGTGAAATCTGAGCCAAGAGTTAACAAAAGGTGAGAGTCGGAGCAGAGAATAGCATGCATACAAACAGTAAAAAGAGGCCCTAACTGATGGCTCAGTGGATAGAGCATCAGCCTGGCATATGGACATCCTGGGTTCAATTCCCTGGTCAGGGCACACAGAGAAGTGACCATCTGCTTCACTCCCCCTCCAGCAGCCAGTGGCTGGACTGGTTAGAGTATGGCACTGGGAACTAAGGATGGCACCGCTGGAGTGCATCAGCCTCAGGCACTAAAAAAGCTCGGTTCTGGAGCAATGGTGCCAGATGGGGGTGGATCCTGGTCAGGGGGCATGCAGAAGTCTGCCTTACTATCTCCCCTCCTCTCACCAGAAAAAAAAAAAAGAAAAAAAAAGCTGTGGATGAATTTTATACAAAAATTGGAAGAAGCACTTACAATTTTTAATTGGCAGACAAATTCTACATCAAAGTTTCTCTACCTTGGCCCTTTTGACACTGTGGGCTGGACAATTTTTTGACACTGGCTTGCGCACTATCGGATACTGAGCAGCATCCCTGGCTTCTACCCACTAGATGCCTGTGTCACCCACCACAGCTGTGAGAACCAAAACCCCCGTCAAACATCCCCAGAGGAACAAAATTATCTCTGGGTTGAGAACCACTTGCCCAGCTCAAGTGTGCAGGATAGACTGACTCTCTGAGAATAGGGATGCTGGAGGTCTACTGGTCAGGAAGAAGACTACTGTGGTAATCTGAATAGAAATAAGATGATGACTATGAGATTACGAAAGGTATTGGTTACCAATTCTCAACAGTGAGTATTGGTTACCAACTCCAACTATGTGGAGATCCTAAGGGAGATGAAAGAACCTAACAACTGCGTTTCCAACTAAAGTAACTAGTTAGTGTTATTCATGAAGCTAGCAAAGACATTAAAAGGAACATATCAGGGGACAAAGTAATGAGGTCAGGCCTGTTCATGAGTCTGAGGTGCCAGTAAGAATGCCAAGTGAAGCTATCTCTAAGGCAGAAGGATATAAAGAAATGCTCAGAAGCAAGATCTTGGTTAAATGAAGAAACTTAAATGTTTCAGAAGCTAAGAAATAGAAGCCACAGGCCTCAGTGAGACTACCGAGGAAGAATAAAGACAGGAGGGATTACAAAGATGTGACATATGGGCTGCTAGTCCCTCCATCCTATTCATGCAGATCCCAGCATTCTTTCCACTGAACTAGAGGCCGCTTTAGAATCCTCCCAAATATAATGCTTTCAGGGAGCCTCCAGCACTGCAAAACTGTAATAAGTATAACCTATGTGCCACCCCTGATGTAAGAAAGGTAATAAATACTAATATTTAAGGAACAACTGAAAAAGGAGAAAACAGTAAGTTTAGACTGATAAAGAATGAAGGGGACAGAATCAAGAAAACAGTTATGGATATCAACAGGAAAAAGAACAAAACAAAAGCAGTAAGTACCTAATACATTACAGACAGTATTTGGTGCTCTACAAAATAATCTCATTTAATTCTTAAAACACCCCTATATGAGGTTAGTATCCCCCAAATTTTACAATAAAGGAAACAAACTCAAAATGGTTAATTTTCTCACAATTATAAAAGAACAAAATTTAAACCTAAGATCATCTGATTCTAAAAACCATGTTCTAAGCCATTTCAGTACTGCCTTCCAAATATAATAGAATGGTAGTAACTTCTCCCTCCAAAAGTGTGTTAAGGGACCACAGAGGCTTCTTTACACTCAACCACTGAGGACTTGATTAAGCTCAGGAAATGAAAGGCCCAGTTATTTATGTAAGTTATATCTAATATTATCAGGCTTAACTCTTAACTTTCCCCCCTAAACAAATACTGGCTAAAATTATTTTAAATGATTTAAAAAAACTTACTAAAAAAAGGGCATGGGGGGACAATAATCCTGATTTGTGACAGTTACAGTTCATATTATTGAAAGCTCACATGCAAGGATTAGTCTACTACTTCATGAAATATAAAAACATAAAGTACAATAGGGTGAAATTTATTTTAGGATGACCTAAATAGCTTTATAACAATTTAACTAATAAAAGTACACCACACTTACATACCTAAAGCTATCATGAAAGGAGGATACAGTAGGCAAAGATCCGTTCTGTAGGTATCATTCACTATCCTCCTATAGAAATGTAAATCATATTATTACTGAAGCAGAACTACCTCATAGGGTTATACAATTCCCTCCAAGGAGGGCTGTATTTCCCATCTTTGTATACATTATTCCTCTTTTATATTACTGAAGCACAGATATAAAAGTGAAAATATCACGGGAAAATGATGGGTACATGAATGATTTAATAAATAAGCATATTTTAATAAATAAAATTACAGCTAAATATATTTAAAATTTTAAATCACACAAATTTTAAACAGATTTTTTTCTAATTTTTGAAAAATTAAAAAATCAGATAGGAAACTAGAAATCATACAATGAATATGTGTACTGAATACCACTAAAAAGTATTCTTATAATTTTAAAGATAAATTATCTTTTTATGTAAACAGTCTGTTTTTCATAATAATTTTAATGGGAATATTCATTAAGTAGGTAATTTAAGGATCCTTATAATTTTAGCATTTGTACCAATACAGTTATTAAAATTCAACAAGTAGATATTTTGTTCAACATAAAATATCTTGGGGCACTACTTGAATTACCTTAAAATTACTAAACTTAATATTTAGTCATCAATCTTCCTAGCTAATAACATGTTACACTATGAATAACTTCTGTTCTAATTACCATGCAAGGGGAAGCAACATGTCTTCTTGGCCCATGTCCTGCACATACTGGAGCAAAGGTCTATAAGGATGATACACTATCAAGCAACAATCCTAGAAACAGTTTAAAAAATGTGTATGTATAAAAACAGCTTTATTACATCACAAAAACCTTATCATTACCCAACTTACTTGTAATTGTGTGTTTCAAATGTACTTCTCTAACTCATGCTTGCTTCCCTCTTATTTTCTTAAGAAAGCAGTATGGCAGCCCTGAACTCTACTATAATAGTGAAGGCAGTGCTCTCTCTGGAATATACCTTGGTAAATCGGTTGGCAGTCAGTCAGCCAGCATCCATTCCCTTAGAGACTCAAAGTGTCACATCTGCAACACACTGAAACCTCTTATTAGCCTATAAATCCGTTAATTCCCACCTAGAGGAGCAGAATTCTGCCAAAGACATAATCTATCTTTAAATAATACCACACACATACACAAATTGTGCAAATAATTGACAGTGGTTTAAACACCTGTCAGGTTTTTTTGTAATCCTTTCATTATAGTTACTATAGAATAGAAAAATATTCCCATCCTAAGTAGGATATACAAATTATTTTATGGGCTTCCAAGAGGATACAGGTGATAATGCTACTAGGTACTATGATTTCACTATCATGTATCACTTGGATGGTTTTAAAATGCACCTCCCTACAAATCATTTTTTAAATTTCTGACATCACTAAATTTGAAAATAAGTTTTACTCTATTAATAACAGGGAAGAAATATACTTACCATTAGTTCTAAAAGATAGAATTCACATTCTAATATCTGTTTAAAAAAAGATTATAAATGTCAACATGAAACCAAATTAGATGTCTACTTAGTCTAAAAAAATTTATAGACATAGCAATTTATCACAAATTTTTACTAAATTTTTTTTAGATCAAGAAAATAAACACAATGGCTTATATTAGAATTAACAAATGCCATGAAAATTATTTTTTTGCTACTACAATGCATGCAGTTATGATTATAAAGCATATTATTCCCTAAAGAAAACCAGCCTTATATAAGCATTACTTATTTTTATTTAAAATATCCTGTGTAAACTTCAGATTTTCCAATATACTTTCCATTCAACAAATGTAAAAATTATTTTAAATGTTATTCTTATTATTCTATAAATCAGTAAAAAAAATAGTGAAAAATAAGAAACCAAAAAATACAGGTTAAATGGAATGAAGAAATTCCTTGCAAAGTGGAAAAGAACATGCCTATTAAAACGTCACTAAAGATTTACCTTCTAAAACAATGTAAAATTTCAGATATGGTTTTCATACTATTCCATTATAGTATATAGTTCCAGCTGCACACAATCATCACCTGGGAGCTTTTAGAAAATACCAAGTCACCAGGCCTCAAGTCACCATTAGGTTCCCAAAGTAATTTAATGGGCACCCAAGGTTTAAACCACTTCTACAAGCTTATTTTTAAAACTAGTAGTAGCACTTTTGCTTTAATTTAGAATTAAAAACTACTACTCTATATTGTAGTACTTGAAATCATCATTTCTAGGAGACTATTCAGTTCATTCTAATATAAAATAGAGCTAATTTATATGCAACTTTGACAAATAGTTTTATTTTATACAATATACTTACATGGTTCATCCTATAAGGAAATTCCTTTGGAAAGGCATATGAAAATCTAGTTTTTACTGCAGAAAACAAAAAACAACTTAAACTGAGAAAATGAGAACATGAATTAACTCTAATTTCTTTAACACTGTATAGTATATTGAGGTGGAGCGAAGTCATTTTTAGTAAGGAGATGCCTAGAGACCCAGGTATGTTTTGTTTTCAGGAGAGCAGAAAGCCCATGCTCCCATCTACATTACAATTACAGAGCCCCAGTTATATGCTTAATACATTAAGCATTCTGCAGTTTAAAAAATAAAGGGATTAGAAAAAAACCCACTAGGTTTCATCTCTAAAATCTCTCTAGCTCTAGACTGGTATCTTCTTAAGCACCATTTCCAAATAATTCACACCCAACTGGACAAAACACAGAAAATTTTGGTCATAAAGATTTAAAAAATATACTATAAGTAAATATGAAAAGATACATTCTAGAAATAGTTTTTTTATCCAAAATTCTTAAAGCAAAAACTTCCACTTGGTAATTTAGGTTAGAAGGAACATGTTCATAAATACACATATATATAAACTGGAAGGATAATACAACCAAAAAATGTTAACAATAGTTAACTCTGAGATTTAAGGATTGTTACTAATCTGTATTTTCTAAACTTGTTATAATAAATTTATTTCTATATATTTCTATATTAAAAGATGTATTTTCATAAAAGCATGAATAAACATGCAAAGGTCTCTAAGACTTTTTTCATACCACACATAAAGACAGACATACACAGTTACTAGTCTTAGCCACTAAGTACAAATGAGAAAACTATTAATCAATCCTCCATTTCCTCAAAATGATATGAGTATATACATTTAAGTATTATCTGACATAGTTATACTCGTCATTATGATACATTTCATTTAATCAAGTGACTACTGACAGGTTTCAGAGGATCTAGTTCTGTGATCCCTTCCATTTGTACAAAGCCCATGTGACCTCGTGGAGATAAAAAAAGAATTTCGTTAATTTTATGTACTGTATTTTCAAAGTTTTATTTTGTAAACTGATTATCCCAACAGCTAATTTAGATAGGTAACATCTGCCAAAATTTGAAACCTAAAGCATTTAAACTTGACATTAAGAAATTTATGATCTTTCCTTTCCTATTCTTTCGGTTTCTGAGTTTTACAAAATCTTTTTGTGTAAACAAGATGTAAAGCGTTCAAGTAAAACAGGTACTTTTATAACGATAACCAATCAACAAGGTAAAATGATCTCTATAAATAAAACAAAGCTATACCCCTAATCCCTGGACCTTGATACGTAACTTACTGAGATTAAATTTACCTATGGTGTCAACTTCTCTCCTACTCCATGGTAAAAACTACTACTCTGCATTTTGATTTTCTATCTTCTAATCCTTTAACTCTAACTTGGGAGGAAAATGTATCCCTCTTCTCTCTATTGCTACTATACCACTTGTGCATTTGCTTTCATGTACTCAATTGATAGTTCGTACATTTTTTTTTTTGCATCTTTAACCATTCCTCCAACAATAAATCTGTCCCATCAATTACTAATATGCTCAAATTTCCCTTAAAAAAAAACACCAAATCCTCTATCAAATTACATTCCTGGTTTTTTTTTTTGGAGTAATCTGTATTTTTTTAGAACAGTTTTAAATTTAAAGAAAAACCGAATAGAGCCTGACCAGGTGGTGGTACAGTGGATAGGGCATCAGCCTGGGATGCTAAGGACTTATGTTCAAAACCCCAAGGTCACCAGTTTGAGTGTGGGCTTATCAGCTTGAGCATGGGGTCACCAGCTTGAGCAAGGGATCACTGGCTCAGCTGGAGCCCCCAGATCAAGGCACATATAGTATGAGAAAGCAATCAATAAACTAAAGTGCTGCAACTATGAGTTAATACTTCTCATATCTCTCTCTCTTACTGTTTATCTTGCTCGCAAAAAACAAACAGCCTGCCCAGGTGGTGGCGCAATGGATAAAGTGTCAGCCTGGGATGCAGAGGACCCAGGTTCAAAACCCCAAGATCGCCAACTTGAGCAGGGGCTCATCCGGCTTGAGCGCGGGCTCACCAGCTTGAACACAGGATCCTAGACATGACTCCATCGTCTCTGGCTCAAGCCCAAAGGTCGCTGGCTTGAGCGCAAAGTTGCTGGCTTGAGCAAGGGTCACTTGCTCTGCTATAGCCCCGGGTCAAGGCATATATGAGAAAGCAATCAGTGAATAACTACGGTGACACAACAAAAAATTGATGCTTCTCATCTCTCCCTTCCTGTCTGTCTGTCCCTATCTGTCTGTCTCTGTCAACAACAAAAAAATAGACAAACAAAATAAAAACCAGAATAGAATTCCCATACATACCCTATTACAGACTGAATGTGTGTTCCCCAAAATTCATATGTTGAAACCTTAAACCCCATAGTATGTTATTTGGAAGTTGGGCCTCTGGGAGTTAAACAGGTTTAGATGAGATCATGAGGGTGGGAATTCCATGATGGAATTCTTCTTATAAGAAGGAGAGAGACTAGAGATCTCTCTTCTCTCTGCCATGTGAGAACACTATGAGAAATAGCTGTCTGTAAGCCAAGGAACAAAGAAAATGGCTGAACCAGAAAATGATCAAGGTAGGCATTTTGATCTTGAACTTCCCAGCCTCCAGAACTGTGAGAAATAAATGGCACCCCATCCTCAAGTTTCACCTGTCATTACATTAGTATGGTACATTTGTTATCATTAATGAACCAATCCAGATACATTGTTATTAACTAAAGTCCACAGTTTATTCAGATCTTCTTAGTTTTTACCTATTGTTCTCTTTCTTTTCGAGGCTCTTATCCAGGATACCATATTATATTTACATGTCATGCCCCCTTAGATTCCATTTGGCTGTGATGTTTTCCAGACTTTCCTTGTTTTTGATGACTTCTGATAGTCTTTAGGTGTACTGGTCAAGTGTTTTGTAGATTCACCTTTTACTGAAATCTGTCTGGTTTTTAATAGTTAGACTGGGCTTTAGGGTTTTTGAAAGGAAAATTACAATGGCAAAGTGCCACTTATCGGGTATATACTATTTAACACTATTGATACTGACTTTGATCATCTGGCTGAAGTAGTTTGTCAGGTTTCTCCACTATCAAGCATGTGCCCCGCCCACTTTTCAATATGTATACATTAGAAAGGAGTTACAATGCACAGCACCTAAGGAATAGAAATTTATATTTCCCATACTTAAGTACAGACTTAGCTTAGTACAGTATTTGAAATTCTACATGGGAGATTTGTCTTTTCTCCTCCCATTTATTTAATTATTTATATTAGTATGGACTCATGGATATTTATTTTACGCTTTAAGTTATAATCCAATACTTTTTTCTTTTAATTTTGTTGCTGAAATTCTTCCAGCTTTGGCCAGTGAGAGCTCTTTCAGCTGGATCCTGTGTCTCTTTGACATACTCCCAATTAATGTAGGCTTTTGGTTTTGACTATTTCCTTACTTAATGGTACTATAAGATGTTCCATCTTGTATTTTTCCTCTCCCAGTCCTAGAATCAGCCATCTCTCCAAGTAGCCCTACTTCCTTTTACTGGAGATTGGTATTAAAAACAAAGATTGGGGCACTAGGAGAGCTCACTGCTTCTAGGATGTCTCAATGCTTACAGACCCTATTAACTGACAAAGCCTACATACACATGCACACACATAAACATTCATTCACACACATAAATCCATGTATCTACACATACTTATGTGGATCTATGTGAAGGTAAACATGAGTTCATACTGATGTCTCTAATCCTAAACTGATTACCACAATGACAATTCTGGTCCCCTTTCCTTGCTTATCTATAAATTCCCATTCAAACAGTGAGAAACCCAGGTCTTAGCACCTGCAATCTATTTACCATGAATATAACCATTTAGTGGAATCGTTCAACTTCACCATACATTTGTAGCAATATCAGAATCGTTAACTTGTACCACTGCACCAATTCTTGCAATATGGCTTCTACCTACACCCCTTAGTGCTTAATCACATCATGTTCTCTAAGGTCACAAACAAAAGGTCTGTTTTTTTCTTTGGTACACATTTTCTAGGCAGCACAACACACTATGCAACTCTATTGTTTTCTTAAAATTTATCAAGTTCCGCCTGACCAGGCGGTGGCAACAGTGGATAGAGTGTTGGACTGGGATGCGGAAGACCCAAGTTCGAGACCCCAAGGTTGCCAGCTTGAGCGCGGGCTCATCTGGTTTGAGCAAAAGCTCACCAGCTTGGACCCAAGGTCGCTGGCTTGAGCAAGGGGTTACTTGGTCTGCTGAAGGCCTGCAGTCAAAGCACATATGAGAAAGCAATCAATGAACAACTAAGGTGTTGCAACACGCAACGAAAAACTAATGATTGATGCTTCTCATCTCTCCGTTCCTGCCTGTCTGTCCCTCTCTCTGACTCTCTCTCTCTCTCTGTCTCTAAAAAAAAAAAAAAAATTATCAAGTTCCAAGTTCCTATCACTGGCTTCACATTTCTAATGCAATGTTCTACAGATACATTCACATCCATGTAGAATGTCTAAGATCAAATTTAATTCCTTTCAGAACCCACTTATTCCCCTCTCCTGGTAACACTATCACCTCTTCAATGCCCAGGCATAAAAGCTCAAAATTCACTTCTGACTCTTCTCAAATCTTTTCTCTTTAAAAGTCCTGCTGACCCTGTCATTCAACCTAGCTTGCTTGTTCTTCTTGTTGGCTGCCAAAATGTTTTTTAATCCTTCATTAGTGCTGACCTGGATTACTTCAATAAGTTAAAAAAATTTTCCCACCTTAAACCTGTTAGTTTTTATTTCTCAAAGCACCCTATAGTGACAGCACTCAATAGTTTGCAGTTTTATATGTATTTCAGAGGGCTTTTTTGGGGGTTATTTTAAAATTATGGTAAAATACACATTAAATAGAATTTACCATCTTTACCCATTTTTTTTTTGTTTTTTGTATTTTTCTGAAGCTGGAAACAGGGAGAGACAGTCAGACAGACTCCCGCATGCGCCCGACCGGGATCCACCCGGCACGCCCACCAGGGGGCGATGCTCTGCCCCTGGGGGGGGGGGGGTCGCTCTGCCGCGACCAGAGCCACTCTAGCGCCTGGGGCAGAGGCCAAGGAGCCATTCCCAGCGCCCGGGCCATCTTTTGCTCCAATGGAGCCTTGGCTGCGGGAGGGGAAGAGAGAGACAGAGAGGAAGGGGGGGGGGTGGAGAAGCAAATGGGCGCTTCTCCTATGTGCCCTGGCTGGGAATCAAACCCGGGTCCCCCGCACGCCAGGCCGACGCTCTACCGCTGAGCCAACCGGCCAGGGCCATCTTTACCCATTTTTAAGTATACAATTCAATAGCATTAAGTACATTCACACTGTTGTACAGCCATAACCCACAGGTCATGTCCAGACCCTTTTCATCTTATAACACTGAAACTCTACACTCATTACATAATTACTCCCCGTTTCCCCCTCCTTCTGGCCCCCTCAGTCACCCTTCTCCTTTCTATCTCCATTATTTTGATTATTCTAGGTAACTCATAAAAGTGGACTAATACAGTATTTATCTTTTTGTGACTGGCTCATTTCCTTATAATAACGTCTCTAAAGTTCAACCATGTTGTGTAGCATGTGAAAAACTTCAAAATGTGTCTAATTCAATTCATACTCTCCTTCAATTCATCTAACAGTTCTGCCAAATTCACCTTCCTGATGCTTAATTCTGGCATCAACCTCATGTGGAAAATAAAGTTTTCAAATGTACCACTACTGCCAATAGAATAAAATGCAGACTCCTGACTGAAAGCCTTGTTACCTGGCCCTCGCCAGGTAGGGCTGTCCCCCACTATTTCCTTACTCAACATTCACTGAATGTAAATCATTTGCTTTCCCTATTTTTGACCAAACTGTCCAATGTTTTTAGACTGTCTTTCCCCTGCAATTCCCCAGGTTCAAATTTTATCTTTTTTCACCAAATTCTTTTTAAGCCTTTCTGGATTCATCTAAAAAGTAATCTTTTCCCACTCCAGACATTCACTGAATTCTCTAAGTCTCTTATGCCAGTGGTTTTAAACATTTTTACACTTGGGGGCCAGTGAAAATAGGAGAATTATTTCGGGGACCGCTAAAGCAAAAATAAAAACCACAATTAGGCCTGACCAGGCGGTGGCGCAGTGGATAGAGCGTCAAACTGGGATGCAGAGGACCCAGGTTTGAGACCCCAAAGTCACCAGCTTGAGTGTGGGCTTATCTGGTTTGAGCAAAAAGCTCACCAACTTGGACCCAAGGTCGCTGGCTCGAGCAAGGGGTTACTCGGTCTGCTGAAGGCCCACAGTCAAGGCACATATGAGAAAGCAACCAATGAACAACTAAGGTGTCGCAACAAAAAACTGATGATTGATGCTTCTCATCTCTCTCCATTCCTGTCTGTCTGTCCCTATCTATCCCTCTCTCTGACTCTCTCTGTCCCTGTAAAAAAAAACACCAAAAAAACCCAACCATAATTAGTATTTTGTACATTATCTTTTAATACTATAAAATGAAAATTCTCTAAAATAACCAGAAAAACAGTAATATATTTTTAATAAAATATAACTGAAATTTCTAGAGAGCAATATTTAATTAAGTCAAGCTAATCTGAATGCTTTTTATCTATTGCACATGATTTATAAATCTCTGCATGGTGCACAAGGTTGTTTGAACAAGCCTACAAGTTCCAAAGATATCTAAAACAACCTCAATGATATTTTCATCGATGATACAGGCTGATAAGTGGCAATCACCCTTAGCATAAGTAAATTCAATTAAGATCACTGGGTCTATAATCTTTATACAATATCAGGGTGGTTAACTCATCTGCAGATTTTGACATGAAATTTCTGGCAGACCAGCATCAGTCTGCAAACTGGTAGTTGAAAAACAGTGTCTTATGACACTTACTTTCTTCTGTATTAATAGTTGCTTATGCATGTCTTATTTTCTTGTTCTTAAAGTACTGTGTATTTCTCTGTGTATCCACTACTGCATGCATACAGCATTTTCCAGTGATAACAATGCTGCTGTTAGTGATGACAGTAGCCACTAAAGTTTAAAAGGATTATGGACTAAATTGTGTCTCCCTACAATTTCATATGTGGCAGCCCTAACTCCCAATGTGACTGTACGTGGACAGAGCCTTTAGTGAGATAATTAAGGTTAAGTAAGGTCATAAGGGTGGAGCCCTAATTCTATAGGACTGATGTCCTCTTAAGAGAATAGACACTAGGGGTACACATGCACAAAGAATGGGCCATATGAGCCTGACCAGGCAGTGGTGCAATGGATAGAGCATCAACCTGGGGCACAGAGGACCCAGGTTCGAAACCCCAAGGTCACCAGCTTGAGCCCAAGGTCGCTGGCTTGAGCAAGGGGTCACTTGGTCTGCTATAGCCCTCCAGTCAAGGCACATATGAGAAAGCAATCAATGAAATAAGGTGCTGCAATGAAGAACTGATGCTTCTCATCTCTCTCCCTTCTGTCTGTCTCTATCTGTCCCTCTCTGTCACCAAAAAAAAAAAAAAAAAAAGAAAAAAGAATGGGCCATGTGAGAATACAGCAAGAAGGTGACCATCTGAAAGCCAGGGAGAGAGGTCTCAGGAGAATCTAATTTGTTGATATCTTGATCTTGGACTTCCTATGTCGAAACTACCCTGGTGGGCGTGCCGGGTGGATCCCGGTTGGGCGCATGCGGGAGTCTGTCTGACTGCCTCCCCGTTTCCAACCTCAGAAAAATACAAAAAAAAAAGTGGATAGTGCTTGACAGAGAGGAAAGAGGGGGAGGGGTGGAGAAGCAGATGGGCCCTTCTCCTGTGTGCCCTGGCCGGGAATAGAACCCGGGACTCCTGCACACCAGGCCGACGCTCTACCACTGAGACAACCGGCCAGGGCCAGGAACTATCTACTTTTTAACAATGTCTTAAATGTAATACTATTTTTAAAATTTTGTATTTTTTTTAACTTTATTTTTAGTCAAATACACTAGCCATAAAAGTGACCTCAGGGGATTTAATAAACCCAACTAATCTGTCACAGATCTTATAAACAGATCTTATGTCACAGATCTTCATCTATGCCTTATGAAGCTTTCCAGAGAATTACAATGTTAAAGCAGGATATAGTTTTTGCACTTACATACAGAAGTAGCAGCAGCACTCAGTCTTGTATTTGAGACTACTCCGAATTCCTAGAGAAAGAAAAGTACACAAGATCAGGTACATAGAAACCCACAAACCTAAGGGTATCTGAAGTCCATTCAAAACAAACTATTTCCTGTGTTCTTCCCATTTTATAATATAGTCTGTTCATCTTCTGCCTATTTGAAGTATGATGTATTTAAATCCCTAAATGTATACTTTTTAAAGAATTGCTACAATTTAAGACAAGTGTTTAAATAATTTTATAATTTAACATTACTGAAATGTACCAACTAGAAATCAAGCCTTAAAATGACATGATAGTTTTCTGCACTCAAATTAGTTTACAAGGAGATTTTTTACATTCTACACTTAAATGCAAGAATATTAGGTATGCTTTCTATTTAATTGGGCCTGGACTAACATGTATTTCATGTCATTTAATAATAAAATAACTGAATTTCTGAAGAAGATAAACTTTAACCTAACAAGATTACAAAAGCCTTCACTTCATTTTAAAATGGAAAAATTAAGAATTGGTTCCTTAGCCTACAAAAGAAACTAAACTAAATCGAGTCTGTTCAAATATCTCAACCTACATCCCTACCCTTGAGAATGGAGGGTGTTGGGGACACGTATGCATATATATACTCACATTTAAACTTCAAAACTATAACAAATCAAAAGTAAACACCTGAGACATCTTTTTAAGTACCATCTCCATACAATCCCCACACAACTGGACAAACACACAAAGATCTGGTCATTGTTAAAAATGTGCTATAACCAAATGTGAAAAGACAGTGAAAACTTCCACTAAGTAAATTATAAAACAAGGTTCTACTTAGAAAATCACATAATAAAATCAATTAAGAAATAAGAGAGCCTGACCAGGTGGTGGCACAGTGGATAGCCATTGGCCTGGGACATGGAAGACCCAGGTTCGAGACCCCGAGGTTGCCAGCTTGAGCACGGGCTCATCTGGTTTGAGCAAGGCTCATCAGCTTGGGCCCAGGGTCGCTGGATAGAGTGGGGGTTCACTCAGTCTGCGGTAGCCCCCTGGTCAAGGCACATGTGAGAAAGCAATCAATGAATGGCTCTAGGGTGCCATAGCAAAGAGTTGATGCTTCTTATCTCTCTCCCTTCCTGTCTGTCCCTATCTGTCGCTCTCTCTGATTCTGTCTGTCACAAAATATACAAACAATAAGACAAATGAAAACTCCCAAGTTAATCTATTAAGAGTACAGTTTTATCAAAATTTTGTTTAGGTTCTCACACTGGTTGTGCTTCAAATACATAAAATTACATGGTAATATTTAGAAAAACCACCCCATAATTCAGGACTTTTATAAATATTTTCTTTTCCATTAAAGAACTTAACAACAACAAAGCTGGTTCTGCCTCCTTAAACTATCACTTATGATGAGAAAACCTTAAATCTTTAGTAAGCTTGTCTTTTTTTTTTTTTTTTATAATTTTTTATTTTTTTTTTATTTATTCATTTTTAGAGAGGAGAGAGAGAGGGAGAGAGAGAGAGAGAGAGGGGAAGGAGAGCGAGACAGAGAGAGAGAAGGGGAGGAGGAGCTGGAAGCATCAACTCCCATATGTGCCTTGACCAGGCAAGCCCAGGGTTTCGAACCGGCGACCTCAGCATTTCCAGGTCAACGCTTTATCCACTGCGCTACCACAGGTCAGGCTAGTAAGCTTGTCTTAATATAATTTCCAAGAGTCAACTCTCACTATTTTAAGTAATAAATAGGAGAGATGTCATGAATAATCCTAGATAAGGGCTAAAATAAAATTCAAAATGAGTATCAAAAGGAATGTAAACTACTAAATTAAAATTACATTTAAGCCCTGGCAGGTTGGCTCAGCGGTAGAGCATTGGCCTGGCGTGCGGGGGACCCGGGTTCGATTCCCAGCCAGGGCACATAGGAGAAGCGCCCATTTGCTTCTCCACCCCCACCCCCTCCTTCCTCTCTGTCTCTCTCTTCCCCTCCCGCAGCCAAGGCTCCATTGGAGCAAGGATGGCCCGGGCGCTGGGGATGGCTCCTTGGCCTCTGCCCCAGGCGCTAGAGTGGCTCTGGTCGCGACAGAGCGACGCCCTGGAGGGGCAGAGCGTCGCCCCCTGGTGGGCGTGCCGGGTGGATCCCGGTCAGGCGCATGCGGGAGTCTGACTGTCTCTCCCCGTTTCCAGCTTCAGAAAAAAAAAAAAATTACATTTAATATTCAAGAATATAATTACTATTCTAAATACCTAAACTAAAAATAGAAACATTACACAAAACTTTCATTATGCTAATGACTGCATGGATTTTTATATAACCCAGTCATTACCTGCTACTATTATCTGGACTTTACCTGAGTTCTCAAAAATACTAAAAGTAAGGTAAACAGAGATTTGGTTTCAGCTGCACATTTCCTTCTCTCTTCTCTCCTCACCTAATTTCTCTACTTACTGCTGAAATGACTCCTCATAAGACTCTACATAGCTTGAGCCATCCCCAATCCTGGCCTTCCCTACTGCTTCCCTGTGGCTTTGTAGGCAGCCAGTCATCAGGAGGCAGGAGGGAAGACAGTAGGACATAAACAAATAGAGAAGAGGAGATACTGTCCGGTTATAGCAAGAAGCTATAGCACTTACAGAATACTACTTAGTGCCAAACAATAAATCTTAGTGCCTGACCGGTGGTGGCACAGTGGAAGAGCACTGACCCAGATTGCTGAGGTCACTGGTCACCAGCTTGAGCCCGAGGTCTGATCCCTGATCAAGGCACGTATGAGAAGCAATCAATACACAACTAAAGTGAAGGAACTATGAACTGATGCTTCTCTCCGTCTCAAAAAAAACCTGTCTTAGAAGCAGCACAGCAAAGCAGTTAAGTGCATGGCATGGGATCAGGAGCTAGATACCCATTGTCCAAATACTGGTTTTGCTGCTTAAAAGTTCCACAGGCAAGTTTCTTAACTCACTGTGGCTCAGTTTCCTCATTTATATATCTCTCTCTCTCTATCTCTTTGTTATGAAAATTAAGTCAGGTATAGTTGTAAAATAGCACTTAGTAAATGCTATAAGTTTGTTAAATGAATATAAAATAAAGATATATGTATATTTCTTTGTTTTTGTACAAATTTCAATATTTTGCAAAGATCTCCATATATTATTATTATTACATAGGTAATGTAAAGACAGGCAGAATAGCCAATCCACATTGAGGACACTTTGATGAAAAACAGAAAATTATTTCCTACCTCTACTTTGGATGCCAAAAACACACACGTAGGAGCCATTAATACAGGATCTATACTTTTCAGAGAATACCTAATAAAACAATAAAACAAAGTTAAATATAGGAAAAACACTGGGAAAAAAAATTAAGATAATTCTATGGCAAGCACATGATCCATCTATCCTAATGTGCATCAAAATTAGTAAGAGTTTCAAATAAGCATAACATTCCCGAAATAGAACAGTCCTACCTGGCATAGAATCTCTTGAAGTAGACTGTAGCAGTAGCAATAACTTGTTGTCTTAATTTAAGATGTTCACCTAATGCTTGGATAACTAAAAAAAATAAAGTTTTAAATATTTCTAGTATCATTATAAGATTAACATTGAACAGTAAGTTCCACGTGGTTAAATCATAACTACATTCATTTTTAACAGAGAAAAACCTATGTGTGCTATAAAGCTCTACTTGGATCACAGTGCTAATATTAGAACTTATAAACTTGTCAAAAATATATAGGTATGCATAAACAACAAAAAATACAAACTGCTCCACAGCAAATCCTATTCTTGTATTAAGGAGGTTGAATGATAGGTATTTCTCTTCTTCTAAGAATTTTCAATGCCTTTCATATTACCTTTAAAATAAATATAAAAAGAAAATATTAAATACCTATCAAGCTCACTTTACTACTGATTTATAAAATTTATTTAAAAATCCATAATGGTCCCTGGCCGGTTGGCTCAGTGATAGAGTATCAGCCCGGCATACGGATGTCCCAGGTTCAATTCCAGGCCAGGGCACACAGGAGAAGTGCCCATCTGCTTCTCCACCTCTCCTCCTCTTGCTTCCCTGTCTCCATTTCACTTTCTTCTCCCCTCCTGCAGTCATGGCTAGATTGGAGCAAGTTCGCCCCCAGGCACTGAGTACGGCTCCATGGCCTTCCACCTCAGGTGCTAAATAATGGCTCCAGATGGGCAGAGCATTGCTCCCCAGTGGGCTTGGCAGGTGAATCCAGTCAGGGCACATGTGGGAGTCTGTCTCTGCCTCCCCGCCTCTCACTAAAAAAAAAAAAAAAAAAAAAAGCTTCCCTCCAAAGCAAACTTGTAAGATAGGAATGCCCAATATAGGCTATCAATCCAAAGAATCACTTATCCTCAAAGTAATCTCCTTTAGCCAATCTTAAACTTAGTTTAATAGGCCCTGGCCGGTTGGCTCAGCGGTAGAGTGTCGGCCTGGCGTGCGGGGGACCCGGGTTCGATTCCCGGCCAGGGCACATAGGAGAAGCGCCCATTTGCTTCTCCACCCCCCCCTCCTTCCTCTCTGTCTCTCTCTTCCCCTCCCGCAGCCAAGGCTCCATTGGAGCAAAGATGGCCCGGGCGCTGGGGATGGCTCCTTGGCCTCTGCCTCAGGTGCTAGAGTGGCTCTGGTCTCGGCAGAGCGACCCCCCGGAGGGGCAGAGCATCGCCCCTGGTGGGCATGCCGGGTGGATCCCGGTCGGGGGCACATGCGGGAGTCGTCTGACCGTCTCTCCCCATTTCCAGCTTCAGAAAAAAAAACCAAACAAACTTAGTTTAATAATGCATGATAAAAAAAATGCATTATATAGGCTTAGAAAGATTGATGAATACTTTGAAAAAAGTCTTGGATGTCTCAAATACTAAGATTCAAAATAACTTTATTTAGATCACTTAAAAAGATACTCACTGGCCTGACCAGGTGGTGGCACAGTGGATAGTGTCAGACTGGGATGCGGACGACCCAAGTTTGAGACCCGGAGGTCGCCAGCTTGAGCGTGGGCTCATCTGGTTTGAGCAAAGCTCACCAGCTTGGACCCAAGGTCTCTGGCAGAGCAAGCGGTTTCTCCGTCTACTGAAGGCCCACGGTCAAGGCACATATGAGAAAGCAATCAATGAACTAAGGTGTCCCAACAAAAAACTAATAATTGATGCTTCTCATCTCTCTCCATTCCTGTCTGTCTGTCCCTGTCTATCCCTTTCTCTGACTCTCTCTCTGTCTCTGTAAAACAAAACAAAACAAAACAAAACAAAACAAAAAGATAGGCACTGGCCAGTTTGCTCAGTAGTAGAGTGTCAACCTGGCATGTGGAAGTCCTAGGTTCGATTCCCAGTCAGGGCACATAGCAGAAGCCAACATCTGCTTCGCCCCCCTTTTCCTCCCCCTAGTCTCTCTCTCTTCCTCTCCTGTGGCCATAGCTTGACTGATTTGAGTGCGTTGGTCCTGGGCACTAAGGATGGCTCCATGGAGCCTCTGACTTAGGCGCTAAAAATAACTCGGTTGCGAGCACTGGTCACAGGTGGGCAGAGCATTAGCCCCAGATGGACGTTGCCAGGTGGATCCCAGTCGGGGAGAGTGCAGGAGTCTATCTATCCTCCTCTCACTTATAAAAAAAAAAAAAAAAGATAAATGAGCTGTAAACAAATTACATGTATATTTCAAATGTTAATTAGGACTAAAACAGCTCATCACAAATTACTATACAAAAACATTTTAATTCAAAGGTAAAAAAACTGTACCATTTAAATCAATTAAAATAAGTTTACCATTTGTAAAAAATATTTGTAATTTCCAATATTCTTCTTCTGAGAGAAACTTTAAATCCTTTTGGCGTTCCTTCAACAAATCTTGTTTATCCAAAATCCATTGCAAACTAGAAGCAAAGATACAGACACGCTATAGAAAATCAACTAACAAAGTCATAGAAAAAATTCTAAGATTGAACAAGTTATTAACATTCTGAGAAATATGTACAAAGTACACATAACCCTCAGCCAGTATTCTCCACATTTCTTGAAACTCCGACACAGAATTCTCTTACTAATGTAAATATTCCCTAAAAAAAATTTATCTTTTGTCTGCTCAGCTTTGCTGTATTTCATTGATTCTAAGATTTTTATATCAAGATGCATCTTATAATCAGTGATGCCTTAGACCAGGGGTCTCAAACTCAACTCAGCATGTGGGCCGCAGAGCAAGATCACAGCCGCTCAGCGGGCTGCACTAGGTCTACAAAAGGCAACTGTTACGCAATACTTTTCTCACTGCAGTTGAAAAAAAAAAAAATCAGTACAACAAGCACAATCCTACATGCAGTTTACTCAGTGTCACAAAACGACCAGAAACTGTAGTTCGCATCACAACTGCTGTTAACTAAGCTAATATCTAGCTAGGATGCTAGAGAAATGAAAAATACAAGTAGGCCCCTAGGCTTACTTAATTTTATCCAAAATATTTTGAACTTCGTGGATTAGTCTGCGGGCCGCGAGTTTGAGACCCCTGCCTTAAGACTTTTAATTGGCAGCACATTTATTCTTTAGTGATACATAAAATAATGGTGAAATTATTTGGCACCTAATGATGGTGCCCTGCATGTGACAAAGTATATACATCTTTTCTCAGTTGTTCACGGGTAACTCGAGTATAGAGTATTTAATTTCCCTACTTCACAATTCCAAGCATTTTAAAAGCTGATTCAGAATTTATTCATTGATAGCTCCCTTCCTCCTATCTAGTTGCTTTTTTTTTTTTTTTAAGTGAAGACAGTCAGGAATGGAGAGATAAGAAGTATCAACCCGTAGTTGCAGCACTTCAGTTGTTCATTGATCGCTTCTCATACATGCCTTGACCAGGGGGCTCCAGCCAAGCCAGTAACCCCTTGCTCAAGCCAATGACCTTGAGCCTAATCAGCAACCACGGGATCATGTCTATGAGCCTGTGCTCAAGCCAGCAATAGGGTTTCAAACCTGGGTCCTTAGTGTCCCAGGTCAATGCTTTATCAGCTGCACCACCACCTGGTCAGGCTAGTCAAGTCTATTTTTAATCAGAGATATGAAAATCAGAGACATGACCCCCCCCAAAAAAAAAAACAAACCCATTCTCCACCTGCTTTGGTCACTCAGAATGTACTGGAAGTCTTTTTGTCATTTTATTATTCAGCATCCTTTTAAATTGCTGTACAGCGCTATAGCTGAATCATTATTTCGTTAATCCCATTGATAAGCATGTAGTTTATTTTTCAACCATTACAAGTAATAGTTTCATTACTATCTTTGCAATTCATCCTTGTATATTTGATTAATAACATATTTGGAATAATTTTGTAGAAGTACAACTGATGGGGCAGTTTTGCTGGTAACTCAAGATATAAATTGTCAGTTTAAGCTCCATAAGTCACACAATTTCCACTTCTATTAACAGTACATGGTTTTTTAAAGATTTGATTTTTTTTAGAGAGGAGAGGAGAGGGAGAGAGAAAGGAAGACAGGGAAGCAGCAATTTGTAGTAGTTGCTTCTCTTATGTGCCTTGACCAGGCAAGCCCAGGGTTTCAAATGGGCGACCTCAGCATTCTAGGTCCATGCTTTATCTGCTGCACCACCATAGGTCAGGTCTACATGGGTATGTTTTAAAGTATTTAACCCTATGGTTATTGACAATCTTTTAAATACTTTACAACTTATAGACAAATTAGTGTCTTACTATCTTGGTTTTAAGTGTACATCTGAGATGAAATATTTTCCATGTCTTTATTGGCCTAATATAGTTTTTGTACATTATAATTCTAATATGTCCATTCTTCTAATGAGATAGTCATCTTTTTAAAGATATTCTGATCTACGGTTTGTATATTACAGATAATCATTTGTCTTATCCAATATGCTACAAACATTTCCCATGTTTAGCATATCTCCATTTATTTGTATACAGAAATCTGAATCACTTATATACTGAAATCTACCCATATTTTACTTGAACTTTATGCTTGTTATGCATAAGGCCTTCCCTGACAAAATAATAACCTATATATGTATTTACTCATATTTCCTAATATCCTTAAGGGTCTTTCCTTTGATCTGTGATCCATCTGGAATTTGTTTTGGTACAGTGTAGAGATCCAGCTAAACGTTTGTCAACGGTCATCCAAATGTCACCAAAGTATTTTCTAATGTATAATTTTATTATTGTATTTGTATCTTCTTTATAATTTCCTATTTTTAATTTTTCTTTTTTCTATGCCAGGCTATTTTAAAATATATAAAAGTAAACAATTAAAATCTGGTATGAAAAATACCCCTCCTTGATACTGTTGTTCTTCAGAAAATTTCTGGCTATTCTAATTATTGCTCTAATAGCTGAATGTTACGTCCCAAGAAAAGAAATTCATTCAAAATTTCCTTTGGAATTGCATTAAATTTAAATATTAATACAAATAGAAATAACTCTACAATGCTAGAATTCAAACTCTATTTATTGAAATTTTTATGTTCTACTTTAGAATTTAAAATTTTTCTTCCTGTAGGTCCTGTACATTTATTTTTGAATATTCCCTATTTTTTGTTGCTATTGTAAATTAAATTTTTCTATCATTCACTTAATAGAAAACTTTCTACTTCAATATTTTATAAATTGTGATGTTATTAAACCTTTATTTCCAATAATTTTTCAATTAACTGAATTTTCTAATTTTATCTCCACATATTGATACTTTCATCCTTTTTGTATCTCTATCAATTGCATTAAATAGTAAATTCAAAACTGTTTATAAAGCACAGTAATTTTTCTAATGTTTCATTATTAAATATCTCTTGTTGATACTTTGTTTTTATCAGGTTAAGAAAACATGCTATTTTCCCTGGCTGGATACCTCAGTTGGTTAGAGCACCTTAGTGAAGCAGAGGTTAACAATTCAGATTCCTGGTCAGGGCATATACGGGAACAAATCGATGTCTCTGTCTCTCTCATTCTCTTCCTTCCTCCCTCTAAAAAATCAATATAAATAAATAAGTAAAACAAAACAAGAAAACATCCTATTTCTTTTAGTAAGAGCGTTAGTCAAGAATAGATGTTGAGCCTGACCTGTGGTGATGCAGTAGATAAAGCATCGACCTGGAATGCTGAGTCTGCCAGTTCAGAACTCTGGGATTGCCCGGTCAAGGCACATCTGAGAACTATGGCCTGATGCTTCCAGCTCCTCTCCTCTACCACACCTTTCTCTCTCTCTAGTATCAACAGTAATAGTAATAATAAAATAGATGTTGAATTTTATTAGATGTCTCTTTGATACCGTCATTGTCTATTAACAGATTTCCTAATATTAACTATATTACTGTAATAAAAATCATTCATTTTTATACTTTTAATGTAATGTTGGACTCCATTTGTTAATATTTCATGATGCCTACATCAATATTCAAAAGTGAGACTGTTTTTAGTGATAGCTTTGCTATATTTTACCAGTGTTGTAGCTTCATTAAAAACAAAACTTGAAAATACGTGAACAGGACCAAATTCAATAGCAGATCCTCTTGAAAGTGAGAAAAAAATTTATCCAAGAAATAATGTGGGCCTGAGCAGTTTTTAAGGAGTAGCTCTTTTTATAAATGTTTTGATATTTAAATTTATTGCCATGGAAATAATCCAAATGTACATCTGAGTTTATTTTTCTTATTCCTAATTTTGTATCAGTGTATTATCCCTTTTTGCCCAATTCAACTAGTAGTAGCTCAGTCTGTTTTGGTTTTCCCTTCCAAAGAACTAGTTCTTACATAATTTCTATTTTTTTTCCTTTAATAGATTAACATCAGTGTTACTTTTATTGTTTCAATTTTTCCCCCAGGTGTATTTCCTTTTCAATATTTTTATTTGTATGTTTTCTCAATTATGCAGGATATTAATTTTCTTATAAATTTTACTTTGTCTACAAATATATATGTATATATGGTCTACCGGAAAGTTCTGTCCATTTCTATCACAAGTTTCGACACGTAAGCACGTTTATTTGGCGCATGTGTGCTTCTCTATTTTTATCACTTAATGTATACATGCTGGTGTAGCAAATTAAAAGTTGATTCACGTTAGTCTTATGTGTGAAGCGATAGTGTACCCATGGCTACTGATAAAGTTCAATTACACCACTGTATTTTGGTAACTTGTCAAAAAATTGCAGAACTAGGCTGGGAAATTCTGTCGCATCCACCATATTTCCCGTACTTAGAACCCTCCGACAATCAGTTGTTTTTGTCCTTACAAAATTTTTTGAAGGGCAAAAAATTCAAAAATGAAGAAGATATCAAACAAGCACTGGTTCAACTTTTCGCATCAAAAGATAAAACATTTTTCAAAAATGGGATATACAAATTGTCCTCGCGCTGGCAAGAAATCATTAATAATGGCAATTATATTACTTAATAAAGTTTATTGACGGTAAGAAAAATTTGTATTTTTATTCCAAAACGGACAGAACTTTCTGGTAGACCTTATATATCTATATCTTGACCTCATTGTTATTCCTTGATATTATAGAACTATTTTCCCCTCTTTGACACAATAAAGTATCCAAAGTTGGTTTTATACTTTTAATTTTTGTTTCCTGTTCATTAATTCATTCAGTCTGCCAGCCAGTTTTTAGTGTCCTCATTTGATTGCATCATGATCAAAGAATATGTTGTTCTAATACAACTTTCTGGAAAATATCATGCTCTGTTGCAGATTTATCATTAATTTCATCTCCACATTCATTTTACGTTTTTTTAAAAAAACAAACTTCAGCCTGACCAGGCAGTGGCGCAGTGGATAGAGCGTCGAACTGGGATGCTGAAGGACCCAGGTTTGAGACCTCGAGGTCGCCAGCTTGAGCATGGGTTCATCTGGTTTGAGCAAAAGCTCACCAGCTTGGACCCAAGGTCGCTGGCTCGAGCAAGGGGTTACTCAGTCTGCTGAAGGCCAGCAGTCAAGGCACATATGAGAAAGCAATCAATGAACAACTAAGGTGTTGCAAGGCGCAACAAATAACTAATGATTGATGCCTCTCATCTCTCTGTTCCTGTCTGTCCTTGTCTATCCCTCTCTCTGACTCTCTCTCTCTCTGTCTCTGTAAAAAAATAAAATAAATAAAAATTATATAAAAAAATTTTTCAAAGATTTAAAAGTTTTCCATCATAGTACATAGCATGTAGTATAAACCAAGACGACACATAAATACTACATTTCACCAAATTTAAGATGACATTGATTTTGAGTCACCATTATTTTATGTGCTACTAGGAAAAAATGCCTCACTGAAATGTTAAAATGTGCACCTTAAAGCCATAAAATACAGCATATTTCAATGGGGAGAGATAGACAGAAACAACAATCTGTTCCTGTATGTGCCCTGACAAGTGATGGAACCCTTAACCTTTGCATACAGATGCCAGGTTCTAACCATTGGTCAGGGCTATTTTGTGTGTGTTTTTTTAGAATGGTCTTGTGTTTCATACTTGTTGCCTTTTGGGCAAGGGACTGCATGATTCTTAAAGAACCAGAGTAAACCTAACCAGGCAGTGGCAAAGTGGATAGAGCTTCGGAATGGGATGCAGAGGACCCAGATTCGAAGCCCTGAGGTCATGGGCTTGAGCACAGCTCACCAGCTTGAACCCAAGGTTGCAGGTTTGAGCAAGGGGCCACTCTGTCTGCCGTAGCCCCCAGTCAAGGCACATATAAGAAAGCAATCAAACCTGACCAGGTGGTGGCGCAGTGGATAGAGCATTGGACTGGGATGTGGAGGACCCAGGTTCGAGACCCTGAGGTTGCTAGCTTGAGCGTGGGTTCATCTGGTTTGAGCAAGGCTCACCAGCTTGAGCCCAAGGTCGCTGGCTCCAGCAAGAAGGATCACTCTGTCTACTGGAGCCCCCGGGAAAAGCAATCAATGAACAACTAAGGAACTGCAATGAAGAATTGATGTTTCTCATCTCTCTCCCTCCTGTCTGTCTGTCCCTATCTGTCACCCTCTCTGACTCTTTGTCTCTGTCACCACACACACAAAAAAAAACCCACAAAAATAATCAATGAACTAAGGTGCCACAACAAAGAATTGATGCTTCTCAGCTCTCTCCCTTCCTGTCTGTCTCTATCATACATACACACAAAATAAAGAATCAGAGTAAGGCAAAGTGTCCTCTTTCACCAGGACTATTCTAATTGGGAAGCAAGGACAATTTCAAAAAAGCACAATTAATGTTACAATAGTTTGATATTTGAGAAGTGGAAAAAAAAACAGAATTATTTTTATAAATTAGATCCAGCCCCTGTTTTGATAAGCATTCTCACTATAGCATAATGCTTATCAATAGGGAAGCATGATCTTTTTTTTAAAGTTGAAAAGTCTATAAACTCCTAGAAACAGCTAGCTAGTTACCTGTCAATTCTCTCACCTTCATTTCAAGTTTGTCATAATACCTTTCTCACTTTCTGAATTTTGTATTTTAATTTTACCCAAGCAAATATTTCAGTGAGTTTACAGTGAAAATAAAAATAGCAGAACTAAAGCTTCTGTAGCATTTCATCGACACGGAATTACTCTACAGCAAGAGGAAAACCTGCTTTTCTGAAAATAGACTTCCAAGCCTATTGTTTCTCCCCCCCCCCCCCCATAAAGGGCTAAAAAAAGAAGGAACAATCGAACCATCTTTTTCACAAAATCAAAAACTAAATTACAATTACTAATGCTCTCTGGACATTAAAAATTATTTATACTAAGATATCTTTTTATCAGGTTGGATTCATCTTTCAACAGTACAGTCTAGTCCAAGTACAATTAGTCCCATCACCCACCTTCCTGACTAGTTAAACAAATGCATTCAGGGAAAAATGTTTTTAATATTACTCTAGCTCTTCCATGGTTACTAACAGAAACAAAAACTTATTCATGAAAAAGGTTAAAGAAATCGGCGTTACTGAAAAAATACACTGTTAAAATAAAAGGCACTGACTAATGGCATGGATAAATTTTTAGAGCACCTGCCTTATATTTTACTAACATAAAACTCCCTGTAGACATAAAGTAGAGGTAGAAAGCGGTTAGTGAGAAGAAATAAGCCTCACTCCCTCCACTCGAAATAATTTGAAATCTACTTAAGACAGGAGGTGAATGACAAAGGAATATGATACCCACCCACTGACGAGATCCCAAGCAAAAAGTGAACCACAGCTGTCCCGAAGAGCCAGCGTCACAGTTCTGAACTATGTCACGCTTCCCATACCTGACCCCACGCCACCCCCTTTCCAGGCCTCGCTAAACCAAGAAGCCGAAATTAAACTCTCGAACCTTTCTACCTCGGAGACTGAACCCCCTTCCCCCATCCTTCCCGCTCACAGATCCCTTCCTCTCGAAACCCGGCCGAAAGGCGGGGAGAGGGGAGTTGCCAGAGAAAGACGCGTCCCGCTTCCAGCCGCCGCCGCCTCCCGGAGACTCCGTGGCGTTCGGGACAGGGGTTGGGAACCAGGCCAAGGGGAGTCGCAGGCCCCGTCCTCGCCGACCCCCAAGAGCCAGCCCCGGCGAGAAGACGGAAGATCACTTACTAATGGGAGCTCTGCCAAAAGTTCCCTGCCATGAAATACAGCTTGCCCTGATAAAAAAGCACCAGCCGGCGAAGCGGCTCGCGGAGCGACCATAGACCCAGCCCGCCCGGTAACCGCGCTCTTCGATTTGATCTGCTCGGTCCGCTCCGCGGCGGCGACGGTAAGAGGAAGAGGATGGCACCCTTCTCTTTTTGACGCCGGCCTGCAACACTCTCCTGTGTATACCGGTTCCTAAGGATAAAAGTTCCGGGCCGCCCCGCCATAGGAAAGGAAGCTGGCTGGGAGGAAACAGCCTGGGACGCTTTGAGATAGTGGATAGGAATTGGTGCTCACGAAAGCTCGCGGCGGTCGAGAAGCTCTCGCGAGCGCTTACTGCCGGTTCAGGCCTAGACCCTGCGCCGCTTGGACTTCTGGGGGCAGTAACCATACGTTGAGTGGGAGTGTAATGCTTTTTTGGTTTTGTTATTCATCTTACAGTCCTCCAAAGCAGCACAGTGGCGTGTTGTATTAAAGGTTTTCCGACTTTAATTCTTTCTCTTGCAATTGGGAAGAGAAATAAGAGTTTATTTTGGCTTCAAGGACCTACCAGAATTTACTGGCACCAAGTGGAGTACCTTCTTAAGGGAGTTATGTTGGAGTGAAGCGGCAGCATCATTCTGTTTCCTTTAAATGCTAGGAAACCACTAGTTTTGCAGAACAATATTTGCATATGTGTGTATAAATATATCTATAGTGTATTCTCATATATGTACTAAATAGAAACAGCCAAAATGCGTTAAATTTTGCAAGATGAAATAATCCGATTCTCATTTCTATTATCATTGTGACACTTTAGTTATTGTAAAACTTTCCCCAAAAAAATGGATACACGTGAAAGTTGTTCATAGATAACCACTGTTCTGAGATAGTTTGAAAAAGTATTTTTCACTCTGGGTGAAGACCAATTAGGGTGTGGTGAAATTGAATATAATAAGCATTTTCCTAAATGAAATAAAAAAAACAGGTATGTTAGAAATTGCAAGGATATTATTTAAATTTTTCATTCAGTTATATATGAATGAATGTACAATGTTGAGATGTGAAATACCATATGATTTCACTTATATGTGGAATCTAAAGAACAAAATAGAAAAAACTCATAGATAACTGAGAACAAATGAATGGTTGTGAGAGGGGGTTGGGTGAAAAAGGTGAAGGGATTAAGAAGGAAAAATTGGTAGTTACAGAATAGTTACTTGGATGTAAAGTACAGCATAGGGAATAGAGTTAATATTGTTATAACTGTATATGGTGCCAGGTGGTTACTGGAAATAACTGGGGAGAAATTTTGTAAAGTATATGATTGTCAAACCATTATGCTGTACACCTGAAACTAATACAAAATAATACTGACTGTAAACTGTAATTGAAAAATAAAATTTAAATTACAAAAGAGGTATAAAATGCATCTTAATAGTTTAACATAAAAGTATTTTATATCACATATTACTCTCATAAAGTCCCATGAAGTCTGATGTGGATTAGATTGCTCTCCTTGATGGTTGTTCTCTAGATCTTCAAGGATCTAGTGTTTCCATCTTTCTACTACTCTATCTTGTCTCTTTGCCTCCATGTTGGGCAGATAAAATATATTATGCTCACTTTGTTAAAGATGGTGCTGCCCACGTGGAAGCCCGTCACCCAGGTGATGGTATTGGTTGCCCTGCTTGCTTGGGATGGGCGTGATTATATTAATGTGTGTTGGGGGCAGGCAGTGGGCAGGCTTTGGGACTAAGCCTTTCCCACCCTTTTTGATGTGGGGTGGTGCACTCTCATGAGGAATCCCATTATGCCTCAGATAAGTGACTTTGTATCAGAGACTTCCTTGTTTGTATATTGGATTAAAGGTTTTGGTTTCTATACTATAAAGTGGGGCAGACCGGGAGCTTGCTCTCTCTTGGTTCCTGAGATTAGCATTAGAGGAGAGAGCAGAGAGGAGAGCAGAGAAAGGCCACAGGGAGGAGATGAGAGAAGCAGCCAAGATGGCAGAGTGCTGAGGGAGAAGCCAATTTGTGCAGTTTGTGCAGAGAGAAGAAGATGGGGAACAGAGGTGAATGGGGCTGGTGAGCTAGAAACTGATTCTAGGAAACTTGGATAAGTCTTTGTGACTCGCTTTGTGAGCGCTAAATGAGTGGGTTTTGAAGCCCAGTGTGTGTTTTTACTCTCCGGGTGCAAGCTAGGATTAAAGGTAATGACCCACCAGTTCCTGGCTCCATTGTTTCATTACCATCTGTCCGAATCCTATGAGAACCTGCATGTGAATGGCCACAATGGCGGCTCCTGGCCTTACACTCCAGTCTTAAAAATCCTTTTAGAAAGAGTCCCTTAATCAGTGTGAAGAGACTTGAACTAGAAACACGATCATCACTTCCTCCCTTCCCATTGACCAGAATAGGCTCGTCTTTCTATTGATAATTTAACTGCAAGGGAAGCTGAGAAATGTAGGGAGCCTGTGGTATATTTAATGAACACTACTTTCTGCTACACTGCAGGTTACACTCAAAAAAAGTTTGAAAGGCAGTAGCTTGAGAAACACCAGACCCAAAGCTACTTCACATTGGTTTGGAATTTCTTCAACTCTCTCAGAGGTTGCCAGCTAAAAATTGAAGATACTGTGACAAATTAGTCCTGTTAAATGTTTTGTTCTGTGTTCCCCAATTACACTGTTTCTACATCTAGGCTAGTATTGTTTCATACCTAATTCTGCACTCTTCCCACAAAACTGTGAGCTGCTTCATCCTTTTTTTTTTACGCTATTAATTCATGATCTAACAGGCACAGCAGATTCCAGTAGTTGTGGGGAGGAGTGTTTAAAGAAAAACAATATGACATTTTGAATACACAATTAGGTAAAAATGTATTTAGAATGCAAAAAGAAATTGTAAATTACTAGAACCTTAATATGTAGGTCTCTTCCTTCTGTGAAGTCTCTTAGGAAATTTACCAAAAATACTAAGTAGAAATGCTTCCTGCCTGCAACCTGGTTTCTGCTTCACACCCAGAACTCCAAATACTCAGCAGCTCCCAGTGCTGCAGGGGCTGGCTGCAAAAGTCAGACGCCTGAAGCTTAGGCTTCATTAGTTTCAGAATAAATAATCTTTGAAGGTACCCTATAAAGGTTGGTTTAATTAAATAACTTGAGCTAAAAGCTAACTTCATTTAAAGATATCTGATGTAAAAGCAATTTACAAAAGCTGGGGTTTTGTTGTTGTTGTTTTTATTTTTTTACAGAGACAGAGAGTCTGAGAGAGGGATAGACAGGGACAGACAAGAACGGAGAGAGATGAGAAGCATCAATCATTAGTTTTTCATTGCGCGTTGCAACACCTTAATTGTTCATTGATTACTTTCTCATATGTGCCTTGACCGCGGGCTTTCAGCAGACCGAGTAACCCCTGGCTGGAACCAGCGACCTTGGGTTCAAGCTGGTGGGCTTTTTGCTCAAACCGGATGAGCCCACGCTCAAGCTGGGTCTCGAACCTGGGTCCTCTGCATCCCAGTTCGATGCTCTATCTACTGCGCCACCGCCTGGTCAGGCTATAAAAGCTGTTAAAATGCCTAGTAATCCCAGTTTACCTGGAATCAAAAGATGATGGTCCATATAGTTTTGCTTCATTTTATTAACTATATATCTTTTGTTTTTATTTTCTTTATAGTTTTAAGAATATTGTTTCTCAGTCCTTACTACCTACATAATTTAAACTTACTGGAATCAATCTTGTTCCTTTTAATTTTTCATTTACTTTTGTGCTTTCCAAATAAGAATATAAATTCTTGATACTAATGTTGATTCCCCTATGATAAAAAGAAAAAAAGCATTTGCCCTTTTTATTATAATACTTTCTCCAGCAGCATAAGTACCATTTTTCAGAAACAAAAGCCTAGAAATTTAGTGCCTTTATCAAGCCCCCTTAGCTAATTAGTGGCAAGAACAGCTAGAATCCATTTGTGATTTGCAATGAAATGAGCTTTTCACCCAACTATTCAGCTTCAATTGAATTATAATGACTAAACTACTGTTAACAAACACATTATTCCAGGTTTGAGGTAAGTTTCTCCTCCCAAACACTATTAATGAAGACTATCTTCTCACTTTTAATTAAACTATTATTTTAATTTGCTTTGGTACTAACAGTCATTATTGTGAAAATATTCTTTCCTTTATCTAATCATTTACTGTACATCCTTTATTTAAATTCCTAAATACCTATGTTTATTGAAGATGACTAAACCTCTAAAATTTCTGGTAAAGTGTTAGTTAGGAACTCAATCTCTAAACTAGATTGATCAGGTTCGCATAATAGATTTGCCACTTCCAGTAACTGTCTTGGTCAGCTCAGACTACTGTAGCAGAATACCATAGTTTGGATGGCTTAAACAACAGACATTTATTTCTCACAGTTCTAGAGACTGAGAGGTCTAAGATCAAAGTGTCATCCCTGTTTCTGGCACCTGGTGCTTCAGTTTCTGGTAAAAACCATCTTTCTTCTTGCTGAGTCCTCACATATCAGAAAGAGAATAAAGAACTAATTCCATCATGTAGCCCCACCTTCATGATCTCATCTAAATCTAACTAACTCCCCCCTCCAAATATCATCACATTGGGGTATTAGGGCTTCAGCATATGAATTGGCAGGCACATACATTCCATCTATAACAATAAAATTGGTCATGCTACTTAACCACTCTGAACCCCAGTTCAGAGTTAATAATAATATTTAACAGTTTTTCATCTGTAAAACAGGAATAATTGTAGTTCCTAAGTCATGGTGAGATTTAAATAAGCTTTAAATGAAATTAAAATAATGCCTATTACATGGTAAGAGCTCAATAACTCTTTTCTTTTACTCTTAGCTTTTATTATTTAAAACAAATTTAGATTCTACCATCTGGACAAGAAAGAATTCTGTTTCCACAGATAAGGAATATAGTGCTGCCTTGATACAAACAAAGATGTACTCTACTATGATGCTTTGTCCTAGCCCTTTGTACTTTATTGCATTTGTACTCCACAGGACACAATAGTAAAATATGTTGATTTATAATGTGCCAGTGTGCTCATGCCATTAGGCATTTGTTCTGCCCTGTACACTTCTAGATCTGGAAGCTCCAGTTTGAGGGGTTCTGGAGTTCACTTTCTCCTTTCAGTTAGTCTGGAGTGGCCTTTGAAAGAGCACAATGTATCAATATGAAACCTTAGAGCTGCAGCCCAGTATTCTTATTGTCTGAATATTCCAAAGACCAAGAAATGTCTCATTCTCAAAAAGCTTCCCTAAAACAAAGAAGTGTCAAAAAGTTAGAAAAAACCATATTCAGTCAAGGTGATTCAGCTGGGGAAGACTGTCTGGATTGCAACTAAAAGTTTACACCAAGTTGTATTATTTTGCAATAAGTAGAAAATATTTAAGGAAGGGAAATTTATGGAGCAGATAAATGGAAGTCAGAAAGGTTAAATTTTGCAGGGTGTATACATGAGTTTTCATTGCTGCTATAACAAATTACCATAAACTTAGTGTCTTAAAACAACACAAATTTATAATCATGCAGTTCTGGAGGTCAGAAGTCCTCACTGGGCTAAAATCAAAGTGTCATCAGGGCTGTGTTCCTTCCTAAAGGATATGGAGAATATTTTCTTGCTTTTTCCACCTTCTAGAGGCTGCTCACAGTCCTTGGCTCATGCCTCTCTTTCTTTCATTTTCAAAATCAATAATGGCCAATTGACTCTGACATAGCATCATTCTTATACTTACTCTTCTGACTCTTCTTTCCATATTTAAAGTATTCTTATGATTACTTATTTGAGCCCACTTGGATAATGTAGCATAATCTAATTTTAAATTTAACTGATTACGAATCTTAATCCCATCTGCAACCTTGATTCCATTTGCTATGCAATCTAACATACAGAGATTCTGGGGATTAGGGTATCTTTGGATGGGAGTATTATTCTGACTTTTGCTGTTATTTCAGATTGTTCAGTGGTGCTGGCTCATAGACAAGTATCTAACTAAGCTCTTCAGCAGATATATTCTTAGAATAGCAGTGGATGCATCAGAGTATTATAATTTGATAAAACTAACTCCTACTGATCTAAATTATGTATTTACCAAGCAATCTTCCAATAATAATTCATTTTTCCACATGGATTTGTCTATAGAAATATGATGCTTTGAGCAATGAACAAAAGCATCTGGTCAATTTGGCAATTATTATTATCCTTATAAGTGAACTTATATAGATTTAAAAATTTTTTTTTTAATTTTATTTTATTTATTCATTTTAGAGAGGAGAGAGAAAGGAAGAGAGAGAGAGGAGAGAGAGACAGAGAGAGAAGGTGGGGAGGAGCTGGAAGCATCAACTCCCATATGTGCCTTGACCAGGCAAGCCCAGGGTTTCGAACCGGCGATCTCAGCATTTCCAGGTGGACACCTTATCCACTGCGCCACCACAGGTCAGGCAAATTTTTTTATTATATTGATTTTAGAGAGAGGAAGGGAAAGAGACAGAAACATTAATCTGTTTCTGTATGTGCATTGACCACGGGTTGAACTGGGAAACCCTGCATATCAGGACAATGCTCTACCCAGCCAGGCTATCCGGCCAGGCTATATTGGGTTTTTAATATAAGGGCTTTTGTGGGCTTGATCATTGTGTGCCTTAAACCTAAGAGGCTTAGTAAGCTGGCAGCCCAGTTTTCTGAGTCTGCAAAAAGGAAGATAAATCTTTGGACCTTGAGAAAGTCCTTCTGTCTCAGTGTTTTTCCAAATGATTAAAATCTGACGTTAATATACTTTTTCTCTTCAAACTGAAAAAGAATGGATCTCACCATATGGCTATGAATTAAATGTTCTCCTAACTTCTTCCATGACATCTGTATCCCTGAAACATTGGCAAATGCTCTTTTCTTTTTACTTTTTTTTCTTTTTTTGTGAGACAGAGAAAGAGACAGACAGACAGACAGGAAGGAAGGAAGAGAGATGAGAAGGATCAATTCTTTGCAGCAGCTCCTTAGTTGTTCATTGATTGCTTTCTCATATATGCCTTGACAGGGGGTGGGGGGGTTGGAAGTGGCTCCAGCTGAGGCAGTGACCTTGGGCTTCAAGCCAGTGACCTTGTGGGCTCAAGCTAGCGACCATAGGGTCATGTCTATGATCCCATGCTCAAGTTAGCAACCCCGCATTCAAGCCAGATGAGCCCGCGCTCAAACCAGTGACCTCTAGGTTTCAACCTGGGTCCTCTGCATCGCAGGCGCATGATCTATCCACTGCACCACTGCCTGGTCAGGCTCTTTTTACTTATTCTTATTTCAAATCTGTATGCACATCTCTTTTCATTGTGATTCACTTTATTGAACTTCACAGATGTTTCCATTTTACAAATAAAAGATAAGACCCTCCACCAGCAAAAAATCACAGCTTTCTTTATTGTGATACCTGCTTTATTGTGGTGATCTCTGAAGCCAAATCTGCAATATCTCTGAGGTTTGCCTGTATTTTATTTATTTTATTGATGCAATCATTTCATTCCTAGAACTGATCTACCTAAAATGGCTAAAATATGCCTGTATTTTAATTAGACTCTTTTAGTTGCTTAAATTACTTCCAGATATTTACAGTTCATTATAAAAAGAAAATGGATAAACAGTAGAAATTGTAACTAGAAACTATCCAGAATTGAGGTATGCTTCTCTCTGGTGTGCTCTTTGTTTTCCTGTTCATAGCCAGTCCAAACTGTTTCTCCACTCTGTTTACTTCATAGTTTCTGCTCACTTAAACTTAGTTTGTATGTTTTTTAGAATTTCTGTATATCATGAACTTTTAGCCTCACTTCCACTTTACTATAGTCTGTGCTCATTTCTTTTGCTCACTTGTATATATATATAGCTAGCTAGCTAGCTAGATGATAGATAGATAGATAGATGACAGGTAGATAGATAGATAGATAGATAGATGACAGGTAGATAGATAGATAGATAGATAGATAGATAGATAGATAGACAAAAAATATTTGTCTGAGGACCCACACACCTAGAGATAGCCCTGATTAGAATTACTATTATTGGCTTAGAGTGATGGCCCTTAATCTTGACTGTACTTTAGAATTACTTGGGTTCCTTCTAAAAAATTCTATTTCACAAACTACTACCAGACCAAGTCTCTTCTATAGAATACACATATATAGATATTTATATGCCTGCATTCTTATTGAGATATGATCAAAGAGAAAAAAATGTAGATAAATATGCATTAAGACATTAAAACGATAATGGGATTAGTTGGATAGATAGAACAAGGCCACTGCTAGGTTGTGGTATCTTGGGAAAAAATTTTTGTGGGGTTTATTTCTTTTTTTTTTTTTTTTTCCTGAAGCTGGAAACAGGGAGAGACAGTCAGACAGACTCCCGCATGCGCCCGACCGGGATCCACCCAGCACGCCCACCATGGGGCAACGCTCTGCCCACCAGGGGGCGATGCTCTGCCCATCCTGGGCGTCGCCATATTGCGACCAGAGCCACTCTAGCGCCTGAGGCAGAGGCCACAGAGCCATCCCCAGCGCCTGGGCCATCTTTGCTCCAATGGAGCCTTGGCTGCGGGAGGGGAAGAGAGAGACAGAGAGGAAGGCGCGGAGGGGTGGAGAAGCAAATGGGCGCTTCTCCTGTGTGCCCTGGCCGGGAATCAAACCCGGGTCCTCCGCAGGCTAGGCCAACGCTCTACCGCTGAGCCAACCGGCCAGGGCTGTGGGGTTTATTTCTGCATAAACATTCTGATTAAAAAATATATCCAGCCTGACCAGGTGGTGGCGCAGTGGATAGAGCATTGGACTGGGATGCAGTGGACCCGGGTTCAAGACCCCGAGGTCGCCAGCTTGAGCGCGGGCTCATCTGGTTTGAGCAAAAAGCCCACCAGCTTCAACCCAAGATTGCTGGCTCCAGCAAAGGGTTACTCAGTCTGCTGAAGGCCTGTGGTCAAGGCACATATGAGAAAGCAATCAATGAACAACTAAGGTGTTGCAACGTGCAATGAAAAACTAATGAAAGATGCTTCTCATCTTTCTCCGTTCCTGTCTGTCTATCCCTCTCTCTGACTCACTCTCTGTCTCTGTAAAAAAATAAATTAATTAAAAAAAATTTGTTAAAAAAAAAATACAAATATGGCTGGGTAGCTTAGTTGGTTAGAGCATCATCATCCCAATATGCCAAGGTTGTAGGTTCAAACCCTGATCAGTGCACTAACAAGAATCAACTAATGAATGCATAAATAAGTGGAACAACAAATAGATATTTCTCTCTCTAAAATAAATTAATAAATTTTTAAAAATGTATTCCACTGGAGATCCTGTATAGCTAACCACAAAAGGATCTGTGCATAGACATTGTACTCTGGCTTGCAAATTTGTTCTTGAAGGAGTATAGATGAACAATTCTGAACCTGCTTTATATGCATGCTGAGACTGAACAAATAAATGAACTGTAGATAACGGAATCCAGGTTTTTCACCTGGATAGTTATAAGTCATTAAAGAAGAAAAGATAGAATTTATTTTATGATAATAGATTGGAGTCGGAGATTACTGAATTAACTCTGTCTACTAAATTGCCAAATTACCAACTCTATCTGAAATCTTACTTGATCTTGGAAACCCAAGAAACAAGTTCCAGTTGTTGTTGAGATACTCAATTGAATACTTTCATTATATTAAACTACACTAATTTTATTTGTGTAGGAAGTATATATATTGTGTAGGAAGAATATATACTCAGGAAGTATATATTACACTAGTTATATATTCTTTGAGGAAAGAACTGTAAAACTTCTCTGTTCAAATATATTTAAAATGCTGAAAAGAAAAAATAGCATGATCTCTTTAAATCTGCAATTTAAAAATATTTTTTGAAACTCAACTTGGAAAATAATTTCTCATGTCAACTATTAAAACATTGGGTAAATGTGACTATTCTCTTTTCTTTTTCTCTCTCTCTCTTCTGATGTAATAAGAGGGGGAAAATCAAGTAAAAGGCTTTATATGGTCTTATAGGAGCTATTTTACAAGAGATGATTGGTGGTAACATTAGAGGCAAGAGAATCAGGCATGGCCAGTGAGTGAAGTGCCTTGGATAAGCTGATTTAAAAGTTTTCTCTAATTTGAAAGTAATGTTTCAATCAAGTTGTAACAAAATTTAATGAGCTAGTGACACAACATTTTATCTAAGATTTTATCTTATGCTACTCTAATGGTATTTCTCCTTACAAATTGTAAATTTAATAATGATTAAGAAATAGTTACCTAATTATGTGGTGGTGTAGTGGATAGAGCATTGGCCTTGGATGCAGAGGATCCATGTTCAAAACCCAGAGGTCACCGGCTTGAGTGTGGGCTCACCAGCTTGAGTGCAGGGTCTCTGGCTTGAGCATGGGACTATAGACATTACCCCATAGTCACTGACTTGAGCTCAAAGGTCACTGGCTTGAAGCCCAAGGTTACTGGCTTGAGCAAGGGGTCACTGGCTTTGCTGGAGCCCCTGGTCAAGGCACATATGAGAAAGCAATCCATGAACAACTAAGGTGCTGTAACTACAAGTTGATGCTTCTTATCTCCTTTCCTGTTTGTTCCTGTCTGTCTTTCTTGATAAAATAAATGAATGATGATTAAGAAATATTTAATATGAGTAGACCTTTTAATTCCCATTATTAAATACATAAATCTTAACTCAGCTACTATGTAATCAATTTTTGACCTCCTTTATGTGTAAAATCTATTTGCTATCTAAAATGTCACCATGGTTAATAATCATTACATATTCATATTTTATTTAGACTTATTAACAAGCCTATTAAGTAGATATTATTATATTTTTATGGATAAAGATAACAGGTTTAAAGGTTAAATAATAAGCCCAAGTCTGCATATGTAGTATGGTGAAGCAGGATGCAGTAACAGTCTATGTGCCTGTGGTGTGTATAACTTCATATTTTACTGATGGTACCAAGAAAAACAAACCAGCTATGTGACAAGATTAAACATACTAAGGAGTAGCAAATATTACATTCTCACAGGCTCTCCCACAGTACTGAGCACTTAATTACCAGTGGTTCCTCAATAAACGTTTATTGACAAATTTTATTTTTACTTATTTTTTCCTTGTTATGGAATTTATTGGGGTGACACTGGTTAACAAAAGTATACAGGTTTCAGGTGAACAGTTCTACAACACATGATCTATATACTGCATTATATGTTCACTACTGAAAAGATTTTAAAATGTCATTGCTAAAATATAATTACCATTGGCCCTGGCTGGGTAGCTTAGTTAGTTAGAGCATAATCTAGATATGCCAAGGTTGCAGGTTCGATCCCTGGTCAGGGCCCAAACAAGAATCAACCGATGATGACATGAATAACTCAAATTCATGTTTCTCTCTATCTCTTCTTTGTTTCTTTCCCTACCCCTCTCTCTGAAAATGAATCAATAAAACTTCTTTTTAAAGATTTTTATTTATTTTTATTCATTATAGAGAGGGGAGGGAGAGAGAGAGAGAAGGGGGGGAGGAGCAGAAAGCATCAACTGCCATATGTGCCTTGACCAGGCAAGCCCAGGGTTTTGAACCGGCAACCTCAGCGTTTCCAGGTTAACACTTTATCCACTGCGCCACCACAGGTCAGGCTCAATAAAACTTTTTTAAAGAAGAACTATAACTACAGCACCCAGCTAATCGTCAGACCCAGATGCTATGAAGGACTCTTCTATTAACTAACCATGCGGCCTTGGAAAAATTATTTAACTTTTCTGAAGCTTCATTTAAAATCAGAATAACAGCCTGACCTGTGGTGGTGCAGTGGGATAAAGCGTCGACCTGGAACACTGAGGTTGCCGGTTCGAAACCTTGGGCTTGCCTGGTCAAGGCACATATGGGAATTGATGCTTCCTGCTCCTCCCCCTTCTCTCTCTCTCTCTCTCTCTCCTCTCTCTAAAAAAATCAATAAATAAAATATTTTTTAAAAATCAGAATAACAGTGCCTGTGGGCCTATTTGCCAAGTTTTGGGCCATATATGGAAAATATGATTTGTTGAACAAATGAAAGGCTTTACAGACTCAAATTCTAATTTCAAAGAAGCCCATTAGATAGGGAGCCACTCCTTTGGAAAACTGGCTCAGCCTAGCTCAACATCCCACCATAAGTCCGGCTAACAACTCTGGAATCCCTTATTAGATTCTACTTCCTGAACCTTTCTGACTTCTTCATTTAATTTTATCACCCCTCCACTCAAACTAATCAGCTTCCTTTCCAAAGTCATTTTCTATAGCTGAAGAGAAGTATGCTGTCCAGAGGTTAGACTCTTCAGGCATTGTATTCAAAGAACATAGGAATCAATGTCCTTTAAATTTTCTGTATGTTATGATATTTTGACATCTTTAAAAATATCTTTCTGGCTGGGGAGAGACTGCCCCTTACAGGGGTAGCCAATTCTTAGAGATTACAGAAGGCCTAACCTGAAGCATGTTTTTTCAAACTATCCAATCCAGAGCCACACCTCCTCTTTCTGGCCCATACATCCTGAGAAACATATTCTTTTGCCTTAATCATCCAGGGCCAGATGACAAGCAATTAGGGACCATCCTTATATCCCCAAATCCAAGGAAATTATTCAAAATAGTCAATCACAAATGCTTCCCCCTGCCTTGCCTTACCTTTTCCACAGAAGCCTCGATACTCTGGCCTGAACATATTGCTTGCTCCTGCCTTTGCTTTCTACCAAAACCTGATGTTCCTCCAGTGCTCGTGTGTGGTGATTGGTGTCTTTTGTTTCTAGGGGAGCTGTATCATTAAACCTTTCTTCAATGGCATTGACCTCTCTGTGTTGTCACTGAGTCACCTTTATAATTAACATCTACGCACAGAATATAGGCCCAAGCCAGTCTTTTCAAACCCAAACGCTAGAGTAGCTTAAGGGGCAGTGGAATAGCTAGTATTATCAAGATTTCTACTTCAGGGTGAGGTTGTCAGGATATACTCATGTTATGATCCTAATTTCTTTAATTGGCAGTCCTTGATCTAAGTTGAGACAGTAGAGTTGCTATGACTTAAACTCACGTTTTTTTTTTGAAAAGGGAAAACGGATTCCAATGTTAGCCTCACCATTTTGTTTTTAATCGTTGGACTGCCAGTGTACATTTTTCTCCTCATTCCATGTTTTTTTCATATTAGTCAGCTCTCCTTCTTTTTGGGTGTTCTAATTCAGACTACATTAGCAGATTATGTATAGACCTTAAAAACAGACCGACCTAACCTGGTATATAAAATACACTGAATATCTTAGTCCATTCAGGCTGCTAAACAAAATATCATAAAAAGGATGACTTAATAACAGCAAACATTTATTTTTTTTATAGTTCTATAGGCTGAAAAGTCCAAGAGCAAGACTCCAGTAGAGAGCCTATTTCCTGGTTCTCGAACAGGGAAAGCAGTCCTCCCAGGATCCCAAAGGAAGGCAGTTCTCTGGATTCTCCTTTATAAGAACATTAATCCTACTCACTATAACTCCACTTGTATAGCCTCTGCACCTCCTAAAGGCCTCACCTCCTAATACCATCACATTGGGTATTAGAATTCAACAAATAAATTTTGAGAATACAAACATTCAGACCATAGCACTGAAAATAGGTTGGTAAGGGAAGTACGTAATACTTCCTTAAACCCTAGAACACAGAGCTGATACTTCAGGAGATCCCGCCAATCATCCCTTGCCTCATCCCCTCTCCCTAGAGATACAGGGGATGGTTCTATCTTCGGGCCCTGTTTTCCCTTCTTGTTTCCTGTCCTTTTTGAGGTGACTAAAGGGGAAGAGGCCAGAGCTGTCATTTTCTTTTCTACAGTTGCTCTTGATACCTGACTTTTTCATTTTTTCAACGAACGGAAAATGTAAACTTGCTGAGGCCAGATGCCTTGTTTGTGTTGTTCACGATTGTGTCAGTGCCTGGCACATAGTGGGCGCTCTACAAATACCTGTTAAATGAACGAACCATTATTTTACTGAGCGCTGCTGTGTGCCCGGAACCTCTCCGGGAGCTGAGAATAGGGACAGAACGACTGAGCGCTGAAACCGACGCGCTAAGCGTCCTGCCTAGCAGGAACTCGGGGCTCAGACAACGGCAAGGCGGCGCTGGGTGGCGTGCGTGTCTGCAGAGTCTATTCCGGTCGGATTCAAGCTTCTCTGGCTCCCACGGCGCGGACAGATCTGCAGCTCCAGCAACAGATCCGGGAGCGGCTTGAACGCCAGATGATCCCTCCCGACGGACTCGCCGCGGGCATTCCGCTCTCATTCCCAGGCGCCTCCTGGTGCCCCGGCGGCCGCAGCACACACCTGTCGACCTCCTCCGCCCAGCTGAGGCTCAAGCCTGCGGGGCTCCAGGAAGCGACCCCCACCCCATCCGCAGGCTGCGGGCCTAAACGGCTAGCCTTAAAAACAAACAAGCAAAGGAACAAGCCAAACCGCAAAATTGTTCCCGGCGCCTTCCCCCACACCGCTCTGCGGATGAAGGGTGGACTCGGGTTCGAAGCCTCGGGAAGTGCGTGGGACACAGCCTAGAGTGCGGCTGAGGCGCAGCGCGGCCCCGCCTTGCTTCCCCCTTGGGTCCTCGGCGTGATGCTTCCACCTCGGTCGGGGCAAGGTCGACTCCCCTCTATAAGGCTTCTCTCCAAGCAGGTTTAGCTGGAGCCAGAGAAACCCGCTGTGCCCAGGGGCCAGTCTCCGGGTGCAATTCCAGAGATATCTTGAAATTTCTCTCTTATCTTAAACTCCTAACAGGTAGGAGAGACCCAGAGGAGGGAGCGTGGCTGCCCTGAAGCTGGCGGGATGGGGGGGGGGGGGGGAGGAGGCGTTAGTAGCAGCACCAAAAGCTGCAAGCTGTGCGGTTTGCGCTCCTCCTTCTGCTCGCAGAGTCTGCCTTTGCCAGTCTGCAACCGCTCGGACACCTGGGGAACCCACTAACCATGCTTTACTTAGGCAAAGAGCTGTGAAGCTCTATTACCGCTGCCCGACACCCCAAACACTGTCAACCCTGCCACTGTTGTGGTGAATTCGTGGGTGGAGGTGGGAGGGAGGACTAGCAGAGGTAGAGTTAATGACCCAGAGAAATATTGCATCTGTGCCCTCTTGTCACTGTGTTTTATTTAAAGATAATGTTAGATAATGTTATTTCAACTGACAATCTCAACATTTCACCTACAAAATGTTCTAAAAAAAATCCTCCTTCTTGATAAGCACGCGTTCATTTCTGTTTCATAATACAGTACACAGAATTAAATTGCCCACTGTAGACACAGGGAACCAGCCACTACCTTTTACAACCAGCGCCATCAATTTTCTGTATTTTTTCCTTAGGATATGGATACTTACATTGACACAAGTTTATTCAGATGTGGTAACTTTTTGACTAACTAGAATAGATTTTACACATTCAAATCTTTGGGGGGAAAAAGTAAAAAGTAAGGATGATAAAAATCATCTTTAGAGTTTTCCTAGTCTTGACGTTGGTCTCTTTTCTCCCAAGCATCAAAACCTGCACCTGACTCCAGACTTGACCTAGGACCATGTAAGCGAATTGGATAACCTTCTTCTGTGTGTCATCATGCCTTTCTTTGTAGAGGCCATCAAACTCTTCAGATCCTTTGAAAACTATGTAACAGCTGCCTTGCAGTGCTGCTGAAAACGTGTGTGTGTGTGTGTGTGTGTGTGTGTGTGTGTGTAGGGGGGAGATTATACATATATCTAAGTGCCTGGAAAGGCCTAGGATGATGCTTGTCAAGCACGTAGAGCCGCCCCATAATAAGTGCTCATTGAATGTTCATGGATGGAAACCATGAATGATGCCTAAATTAATATAGGGTGCTTATATCAAGAGGCCTGTCACTCAAACTTACAAAAGAAGTGAGCTCCTGCTTCTCTTTTATTATCACTTATGTCCTCCTCAGTAAAATGTATTTAATGATATTATTTTTAAAGTCTTCCTGTCTTGGCAGTGCGATGCCAGCCTGGTACAACCACGGAGGCCCAATCTCCGCACGACTGTCCCAGCTGTGCTAGCCGTGGGGCGCTAAGGCCCGGCTCGCCGCGCTTTACCTTAGCATGTTAGGTAGGGGATCTGGCCAGGCGGGGCGCGGAGCAGGGTCTGGGCAGCAAGTGCTGGGCAGTAGACCAAGGCAAGGCGGAGGGGTCCACGGTGAGCCGCGGGGCTCCGCCTGGCCTGTGGGGGTCACCCTGGAACCCGCCCTGCGCGCGCCGCTACACCTACTGCGGAGAGTACTAATGTCAGAGCGCGGAGCTCCGGTGCCACCGCAACGCCAGCCCATCGCTAGGACGGCGCTACCGCGGCCTGGAGCCTCGGGGCACGGCCACAGGGAAGAGGGCAAGGTCGGCGAGCATTTCCTCTCTGTCTCCGCAGGAAGCAGCCTGACCTGCCGGCGAGTCCAACCCCAGGAGGAGAGCAGAATGGACCCCGCGCCGGTTCTCAAGCCCAGGGGGAGGCCCAAACGCTCCTCCGCCTTGCGGCGCCAGACTAGGGGAGGAGGCGGGGCCTGCGAAGTCGGCTCCCGAAACCCGCTGTCTTGCGAAGCCCTCTCCCCGAGCCCCACGTGCGGTCCCGCCAGACTAGGGGAGGAGGCGGGGCCTGCGAAGTCGGCTCCCGAAACCCGCTGTCCTGCGGAGCCCTCTCCCCGAGCCCCACGTGCGCTCCCGGCCTCCAGCCCAGGGAGTGGGCGTGTCGCCTTCGCAGCAGGGGCGAGTTGCGGCCGGTCCCGCAGAGAACCCCAGCGGTCCGCTCTCTGCCTGGGTTTCCTCAGCATCCACGTTTCTCCTGACACCCAAGAGCAGAGAGTTTTGCAAGGGACCTGAGGAACCAAATGGGGGACCTGGTGAAGGCTCACACTTCGTTCCTTTCTCACTTCTGTGTTTGTAGAAGGGCAGTTTGTGTGGAGCTTTCTGCACCGGAACGTCAAATTAATGAAGTGAAGTAAAATCTTACGCCCTGAGGCATCATTTCTTGTCCGAGATGATCCATTTAACCATTGGAAAATCCGGCTAATTGCATTGCTCCAACAGTACTCGTTGTAATATTTGGTACCTCCAGAATGTAGAATCGATTGTTCGAATTTATTTTCTAAAAAGGGGAAGCAGTTGTAATGTTACAATTTTTAACCAGTTTTTAAGAGACCAAACAATGCTCAAAGGTTAATTAGTAGCGAGCACAGGAGGGAAAATACTAGTTAAAAATTAGTTAAAACACCTACTTAAAACTGACCCCACTTTTAAATCCTCTCAATAATTTTCTTTTTTCTATGTCAGCCCCCAATTTGCAAGAGGAAGAAGCAAAGCAAAATATCTTTATCTCACATTCAGATTACAGATATTATCGAAGGGTTCAAACTAACACCCAACATTTCTTTATTCTTTGATGTGCAGGTCCGACTGCCCTGCTGTAGAAACTTTCCTCAGGACAGAAACTTAGGCAGAAACGTTCCTGAGGACAGAACTTTTCCATAGTTGAAGCACCGGCTCTTTTTAATGTATAGATGTAACCTGAAATCTGTATAGTTTTATTAAGTAATATCACCTCAATAAATTCAATAAATAAAGAAAAACAAGCTAACTTCCTTGATCTCCTCAGATTGAACAATTCTACCAAGCAACGAAGAAAGTACTGCCTAATTTGGAATGTGTTTTGGAAGGAATAAATTTATGGTGGTGAGAGTATAACTTCTTTCCTCTTTTTAGTAACACCATTTCTATGTAAGTACTTTCTTTTAAAATGAGTGTTTCAGCTAGGCAGATCTAAATATCTTGAGTCATAAATTTATTTGGTAATAAATACATGTATTAAACAACATGGTCATAGTCTTCATTTTAACTTTTCCCATGTTTATCGTCTTTGATGCCAAGAATGAAAAGTTATAGGTTACAGTTATTTAATAAATCACAACCATCCTTTTTTTTTTTTTTTTAAATTTTATTTATTCATTTTTTTTTTAGAGAGGAGAGAGAGAGACAGAGAGGGAGAGAGAGAGAGACAGAGAGAGAAGGTGGGGAGGAGCTGGAAGCATCAACTCCCATATGTGCCTTGGCCAGGCAAGCCCAGGGTTTTGAACCGGCGACCTCAGCATTTCCAGGTCGATGCTTTATCCACTGCGCCACCACAGGTCAGGCCACAACCATCCTTAATTCACAATTTCTTTCCAACTTGGAAGAGGGTGTATCATTCTTCCTGAGGTGAAACAATATTTACTTTTCTCTTTCATATATTATTTCCTTGGCCTCCCATTCTAGTAACAGGGAGCCTTGAAAATCTGTTCTCTATTATATAGACAGTATGAAAGAAGTAGGAATGGCTTCAGTGGTCAACACACAAACTGAATTTATTTTCCTTGTTAATATGTGGAGTCTAGTTATTCTCCATTGTCATTATCTTCAAACCTAAAATAATCAAAATCAGAATTTTGAAGGTAATGTTATCCAGCATTGAAATAATATTAATCATTAAAAAATTGCTTCATTGGCTATCTGGGTAATTTTGTTCCGACTGAGTAGCTATGTTTCTGTAAAACGGAATAAAAAATTTAAAAATGTAGTCCAGCCTGACCTATGGTAGCACAGTGGATAGTCAACTGGGAGCGTTGAGGTCACCAGTTGGAAACCCAAGGTCACTGGCTTGTGCTTAGGGTTGCCAGCTTGAGCTCAGGGTTGTTGACACGATCTGAGGTTGGTTGCTGGCTTGAGCAAGGGATTGCTGGCTAAACTTGAGTCCAAGGTCACCAGTCCCATCCTCAGTCAAGGCACCTTTGAGAAGCAATAAATGTATAACTAAGTGAAGCAAAGAATTGATGCTTCTTGCTCTCTCTCCCTTCCTGTCTCTGTCTCTCTATCTATCTCCCTCCCCCGCAAAAAAATGTAATCTGTATCTTTAGTATTCTTACTATTAAAGAAACATTTTGTCACTTTTTATCACTCTAGATATTTCAGTTGCCCTCAGGTGAAGTCTTTAAAATTGTTTGCCCTCAAACACATCAAAATCATGAGGTGTTTCTACAGAGGAATATTATGCTCTTTGATGACATTAAAGAGACTTTGTGGAGGTTTTCTTTCATTTTGGGGCATAATTTATTTGCTATAAGGAAAGAGGAAGTATCTCTCTTCGTTGTATCATATAATATTGAGCCCAAGGAAGCTCTAATGAAACTCAAATAGAGGAATAAAGAAATGAAGTAGAACCTATAGCTCTCAGTTGGTCACCTGTTTCAGTATCAGTAAGAATTAAATTAAGATGTCTTATGGGATTTATTTTAATTGAGCAACCTAGAAGAGTCCTATTTATTTTATTTGACTTATATCATACCTATATAAATTTGAACTTAAAAATAATTATCTGAAGGTTGGGACCTGAGCCTCTAGATGTGCCATTGGTTCTGAGATATTTGGCTTCATGAGATATAATAAAAGTGGCATTAAGGAGTTACTTAGTAATTAGGTTATGGTGGTGTTTGGTAGGGCTGTGTATAAGGATGAAGTCAGCCAAGCTTGTGAAAAAAAATAATGGTTGCCCAGAGGAGGTGGTCAATTTAAACTAGACTATAAATTAACTTAATTTCAGACCCCAGAATCAAAACTGTTTAGAAGAATACATCTAAAAGTTTATTTAGATCCTGGTCACCCAAATTAACTGGAGCCACAGTGCTTTTAGAAGGAAAGCTGTTGGGTCACCCTGGCAATTCAGGTTAGCTTTGCTGCCTGCAGCAGAAGAGCACTAGGGACAGGACCAATGGCTCTGACTTCCAAGAAGAGGATGAAGATGGAAAGCAAACATTGTTTCTCTCACTTCCTCCCTTTAAACTGTGCTGGAGGAAGCATGGTGAGACAGAAAGGGAAGGTCACTCCTCTCACTGGTTTTATGGCTTTGGGGCAGGTGTGACTACCTTCTATGCCTTCGTTTTCTTTTATAAAATGAAGGGGGTTGGACTAGATGATCATTAAGGCCTTCAGTTTTGTGATTTGATGAGAGAGGAGAAGGAATAGTAGTAGGGCCTGAATCTTTGAGCCTGTTTCCCAATGTGCTAGAAGTTTGCAGAGATTTGTTGGTTATCAATCGTTCTGATGATATTAACTCATTTCTGATGAAATGAGTTAACTCTCATTTAACTCAGCAGTTGTCTCCTCCTCTTTCTTGCATTATCAATATTTTCTTTTGAGAATCAATGTAATGATACAAGCCTGTTGGTAAATATCAAGAAACTTTTTAAAAATTTTTATTTTTTTGAGAGAGAAAGAGAAAGAGAGACAGGAAGGGAGAGAGAGGGTGAGAAGCGTATCAACTTAAACTTTCTCTTTAGTTGCACATTGAGCTTCTTGTACATGCCTTGATTGGGACAAGCCAGTGTCCCCTTGCTCAAGCCAGTGATCTTGGGCCTTTCTTACCAGTGACCTTTGGGCTCAAACTGGCAAGCTTTGGGATTTTGTGGATGATTCCCCTCCCCTCCCAAGCCAGTGACTTCGGGGCTTTGAACCAGCAACCTCATTGTTCTGGGGTGATGCTTTATCCACTGTGCCATCACTGATCAGGCTCCTAATTCTAAATTTATGCATTCCAACTTCCACCTTAACTACTTCACCTGAATGCTAAGAGCCACCTCAAATTTAATACAAACTTGTGTTTCTCTTCAAATTTGCTGTTCCTTTTCACCTGAGTAAGTGACAAATCCACACTAACATTTTGCTTAGGCCAAAAACCTAGGATTCACCCCCTGAAAAAAATTATGTTTTTCACATCTCAACCCAATTCATCAGGAAATCTTGGTGGCTCTGCCTTAGAAACATCTTCAGAAGTTTGCCTCTTCTCATCAGAACTACCATTCTGGTCCAAGCCACTGTCATCTTTCCTTGGATGTTGTTATAGTCTTCTAGTTAGTCTCTGCTTCCACCTTTGTTCCCCTTTAGCAGTCTTTTTGATCCTTCTGAAGTAAAATTCCAATTCTGTTACACCCCTGTTCAAAATCCTGTAATGATTGTTCATATCACCAGAATAAGATCCACAATCTTTAACATGACTCTAAAGCTCCTACATGAATAGGCCCTATTATTTTCTCTCTAATATCATCTCTTGTCATTCTTCCCCTCTCACACTCTCTGCTAGTCACGCTGACCTTTTTGCTATACCCAGAAGTTACTAGGCACACTTCTATCTTAAGGCCTTTGCACCTATTTCAGATATCTTACATAGCCTTCTCTCTTACTTCCTTTGAGTATCAAACATTATCTTATCAGAGAGACTTGTCCTAGCCATCCATATAAAATAACACTTCCCTCCATCAGTCTTTTCCATTTACCTTGTGTTTTTCATATCACATCATCTCAGATATCACAGAGTTATCTAAACACAGAACTGTTCTAAGGTTGGTTAATTCAATGGCTCACAATGACAAGTCTCTGGCCTCCTTAGTATGTTGATTTCCGCCTTCTGATTTGTTCTCTCATGATAGTTATTATTTCAGGAATCTCAATCCCACACAACATTCAACACCTCTTTTTAAGATCAGGATAAACCTTACCATGTGTCTCCAAGATACTTTCTTTTTTTTTTTTTTTTTTTGTATTTTTCTGAAGCTGGAAACAGGGAGAGACAGTCAGACAGACTCCCGCATGTGCCCGACTGGGATCCACCCGGCATGCCCACCAGGGGGCGACACTCTGCCCACTGGGGGCGATGCTCTGCCCCTCCGGGGTATCGCTCTGTTGCGACCAGAGCCACTCCAGCGCCTGGGGCAGAGGCCACAGAGCCATCCCCAGCGCCCGGGCCATCCTTGCTCCAATGGAGCCTTGGCTGCGGGAGGGGAAGAGAGAGAGAGGAAGGAGAGGGGGAGGGGTGGAGAAGCAGATGGGCGCTTCTCCTGTGTGCCCTGGCCGGGAATCGAACCCGGGACTTCTGCACGCCAGGCCGACGCTCCACCACTGAGCCAACCGGCCAGGGCCAAGATACTTTCTCTTATGTCTTTTTGGCCAGAATTGTCCGACTTGCCCATTCCTTGACCAATCACAAGCAAGAGGAAAAGAACTGTCATGGTTAATAAAAATGAATCAAGATTCACTTCCTGAGATTTGGAAGGATTTGGCATTCCTAGAGCCCTTGACCACTTTGTATACAAATAAACTCAGGGTTCTGTTAGCGAGAAAGGAATGGGAACAATGGTTGTTGAGTGAACATCTTAATAGTGTTTTCTATACTTATGATCAGTCAAAACCCTCATGTTGTTGGCCATCTCTTTTGATAAATAGGTTACCCTCTCACATTTCTACAGCTGGGTCATTTGAATCAAGATAATCCCCCCATTTTTCTCTCGTATTTAATTACATTCACTTATAGAAAATGTATCTATTATGTTATACTGAGTAGTTAACTACCTTGAAACATAGTGGCATAGAACAATTATTTACTTACTTGAGATTCTGCAATTTGGGCTGAAATTTCCAAGATGGATCTTTTGCTGATATCACCTAGGCTCATTCAAATGGCTATAATCATTTGGTGGGCAGCTGGGGGCTGGATCCCTCTCTTTCCATGCGATCTTCTATTAAGAAAACTAGATCAGGGTTCTTCACACAGTAATCAACAGTGTATTAAAGGGAAGCCCCAATGTGCAAATATTTATCAACTTTGTGCTGGTGTCACAGCACCAGCATTTGCTAATTCCCATTGAGCAGAGCAAATCACACGGCCAAGCATAGAGTCTTTGTGATAGGAAATTATACAAAAGCACAAATATCAGGACATTTGATCACTGGGGATGATTATGTAACTGATACCATGGAGATAAAACATTATACAATTTCTTTAAGCTGTGACTGAGCTAAATGTAAAAATGAGAGTACCAAGTTTATGGAATAAAACTTTTGCTATGTATGATTTATTATATATTTTAAAATTGTAAGTTAATGAACTAAAACTAAACTTAACCTGTTCTTACTTCTTGAACTTAACACAGTTTTGCATTTGTTACTTTTTCCTGAGAAACCTAAAATGTGTTACACAGCTATTTGATATGAGGAATAAATAAGTAAACTGATTTTAAAAACTAAAAAACTGAAGAAGATAGATGCTGCGCAAATAGTTTACTTTTTTATTTTATTTTATTTTATTTTTTGCATTTTTCTGAAGCTGGAAACAGGGAGAGACAGTCAGACAGACTCCCGCATGTGCCCGACCGGGATCCACCCGGCACGCCCACCAGGGGGCGACGCTCTGCCCACCAGGGGGCGATGCTCTGCCCATCCTGGGCGTCGCCATGTTGCAACCAGAGCCACTCTAGCGCCTGGGGCAGAGGCCACAGAGCCATCCCCAGCTCCCGGGCCATCTTTGCTCCATGGAGCCTTGGCTGCGGGAGGGAAAGAGAGAGACAGAGAGGAAGGCGCGGCGGAGGGGTGGAGAAGCAAATGGGCGCTTCTCCTATGTGCCCTGGCCGGGAATCGAACCCGGGTCCTCCGCACGCTAGGCCAATGCTCTACCGCTGAGCCAACCGGCCAGGGCCCAGTTTACTTTTTTATTAAGCAGCTACTGAAATATATTTAAACCTTGAGTCACTAACAATGTCTATAATTTATACCACAGATCACAAATTTGTGAATACACAACAGAACTTACAGAACCATATCTTACAGAATGGGATTTAAAGGAAGTCTTTGTTTTAAAATTTTTAATGGCAGTTTTCTGGAGAATCATTTTTGTTTAATAATAACTTGAAATTTTTATTCTCCAAGTGTTTTGGGGTAAATTAAAATCAGTAGTATCTCAAGTTAAAAGGGTTATTTCTTGGACAAGAGTGTGGTGGTTACCGGGGGTAGGGAGGGGAAGGGAGGGGGGGGAGAGGAAGGGCACAAAGAAAACCAGATAGAAGGTGACGGAAGACTATATGACTTTGGGTGATAGGTATGCAACATAATCAAATGTCAAAATGACCTGGAGATGTTTTCTCTGAACCTATGTACCCTGATTGATTAATGTCATCCCATTAAAATTAATTTTAAAAATACCAAAAGGTAGTTTATTATTGCATGTATTTATTAGTTAAATATGAGCAATAAAAGAGGTACACAAAACTACATTGTTATAAGACTTTTAAAATATTAATGAGGCCTGACCTGTGGTGGCGCAGTGGGATAAAGCGTCGACCTGGAACACTGAGGTCGCCGGTTCAAAACCTTGGGCTTGCCTGGTCAAGGCACATATGGGAGTTGATGCTTCCTGCTCCTCCCCCTTCTCTCTCTCTCTCTGTCTCTCTCTCTCACTCCTCTCTCTCTAAAAAAAAAAAATCAATAAATAAAATATTAAAAAAAATATTAATGAAAAAATATTAAATAATATCTGACAAAAACCAATAAAACTATTATATATGAAAAAAGGGTTATTTCTTTATAAACTTCTTGAATATAAAAATTAACATAAATTACAAGGAAATCTAGGAAGTCAATTCACTGATAACAAAAACAAAGGCAAAGCCCCACCCCACCCCACCCTGAATAAATCAAGATCTTTTAAAAATACATTGTATTGACTTTAAGTAGAGAGGAAGGGAGAGAGAGAGACAGGAACATTGATCTGTTTTTGTATGTTCCCTGACTGGGGATTGAAGCAGCAACCTCTGCTTATCAGGACGATGCTCCAACCAACTGGACTATCTGGCCAGGCCCAACGTCTCTCACTTGTCAGTAGTATCACTTAGGAACTGCTTTCCACTGTAATAAGACTGTCTTTCTTTATCCTCCTTCTACTCATGCACCCAAAGTGTGCTTTAGAGAGACCAGTGTTTATTTCAACTAAAAGAGTTCAACATATAGGTAACCCAGGGTCAATGTGGTGTTTCCATTAAGTTATCTAGGATTCTGCTTCCTTCTGTCTTCTGTTTGGGCATCCTCAGTACATGGTTTCCATACACAGAGTCATTTCATAGACTAAGATGGCTTCTGTAGTGTCAGCCATTGTGTATCTGTGCAGGCATGAGAACAAGCAAAAGGTGGCTAGTTGTCTTCTTAGTCACAGACAACTCTGCTTACATCACATTAACCAGAACATACAGAACCACATCTAGCTACAAAGAGGTTGGGGACACACAGTCTTTGTTCACGACAGCATTATAACCAGCTGTAATGTAAAGCAATCAGGGTTGTGTTAGAAGATGGGGAGAATGGATATTTGGGAGGCAAATAGAAGACTTTGCTACAATGACTAAGACAATGTAGTCAAATTGTGTTATGCATTTTTCCCCACCAGAATGTATGAAGCTCTTTCAACTACGAGTGGGAATATCCTCTCTGTAACCCCATTCTTCTATTTGTAAGTCAAAAGCTCGTTTTCTCAGCCTTCCTTTTGCTTCTAGGGCATTGCAGTGCAGCTTGGGATCCAAGTCAGATGCTAACCCACAGGACTTTTGTTTGGAAGTGATGTGAAAAAGACAATGCCCCTGTGGAATCCATTTTTGTCCTCATCAAACTTTTGAGGCAGCAATGGCAAAGGTCCATGCTCAGTGATGACAGTGCAATTTGTGGTTGTTTTTTTTTTTTTAATCAAGTGAGAGGCAGGGAGGCAGACAGACAGACTCTTGCATGTGCCCAGACTGGGATCTACCCAGCAACCCTGTCTGGGGTTAATGCTCTGCCCTTCTGGAGCCATTGCTCCATTGCTTGGCAACTGAGCCATTCTAGCTCCTGAGGCAAGGCCATGGAGCCATTGGCAGCAGCAGCAGTATTGGGACCAACCTGCTCATTTGTGCCATGGCTGTAGGGAGAGAGGAGAGTGAGAGAGAGTGAGAGTGAGAGAAAGAGAGGAGGGGAGGGAGGGGTAAAGAAGCAGATAGTCCCTTCTCCTGTGTGCCCTGACTGGAATTGAATTCAAGACTTCCACATGCTGGCCCACAGTCTACCAATGAGCCAACTGGCCAGGGCCTGGGTTAAGATTTAAACATATAGCCTGACCAGGTCGTGGCGCAGTGGATAGAGCATAGGCCTGGGATGCTGAGGACCCAGGCTTGGAAACCCTGAGGTTGCTGCCTTGAGCACAGACTCATCTGGCTTGAGCACAGAGTCAAAAACATGACTCCATGGTCATTGGTTTAAGCCCAAGGTCACTGGTTTGAGCAAGGGGTCACTGGCTTGGCTGGAGCCCTCCACCCCCAACCCGGTCAAGGCACATATGAGAAAGCAGTCAATGGACAACTAAGGAGCTGCAATGAAAAATTGATGCTTCTCATCTCTCTCCTTTCTTGTCTATCTGTCCCTGTCACTCTGTCTGTCTGTCTCCTTTGCTAATAAACAAGCAAACAAATAAACTTGGGGGAGACACAACAATGTAACCCATAATAATGCATAAGGACCCTCACTGATGCAAGTATGTATGTCTTGGGACACCAAGTTAAGGATATAGTACCCCCAATCTCAGTAGTAACACAGAAGACTCTTCCCCTCCCCTCCACCTTCCCTCTTTTTTATTGGCGTCAAAAATAAACTGCAGGCCTTCAAAGATCAAGAATGAATAACTAACATTTCTGAGTGCATCCTACAACCCAAGTGCTATACTAAGCACTTCCCATCAACATCTCATAATCTTCTCAACAACCCTGTGAGGTAGATTGAATCACTCACATTTTACACCTGAAGAAACTGAAGAATAGAAAGGTTACCCTAACACATGTTTAGTAAGTGGCAGAGGCAAGATTTGGATCCAGTCGGTTTGACTCTGGAGTCCACTCTCTCAGCCACTAGTATATCCCATGAGCACTTAATGATCCTCATATAGAAGAACAGATAGCAATCAATTAACCTTCTGGGTGTGTGTGGTTAAGTTAAAATAGCCTGGGCTTTTAACTCAGAGGATGTGGGAGGAATTCTGTCTCTATTATTTACTGTATAACCCTAAGCAAACTTCTTAGCCTCCCTGAAAATGTCTTATTGGTAAAAAGATAAATAATGAAATCTACTTCATGGTGTTGTTATGATGGTTGAACCTAATAAGCTGTTTTGTGTTGGGCATTTGAAAAGTTATTTTAAAATGTTTGTATGCTCAACAATAAAAGACAAACAACTCAATTAAAAATGGGAGGCCCTGGCGGGTTGGCTCAGTGGTAGAGTGTTGGCCTGGCGTGCAGGAGTTCCGGGTTCGATTCCCGGCCAGGGCACACAGGAGAAGCGCCCATCTGCTTCTCCACCCCTCCCCTTCTCCTTCCTCTCTGTCTCTCTCTTCCCCTCCTGCAGCCAAGGCTCCATTGGAGCAAAGTTGGCCCAGGCGCTGAGGACGGCTCTATGGCTTCAGCCTCAGGCGCTAGAATGGCTCTGGTTGCAACAGAGCAACGCCCCAGATGGGCAGAGCATCGCCCCCTGGTGGGCATGCCAGGTGGATCCTGGTTGGGCGCATGAGGGAGTCTGACTGCCTCCCCGTTTCCAGCTATGGAAAAATACAAATAAATAAATAAATAAAATTTAAAAAAATGGGAAAAGAATTTGAATAAACATTTCCTCAAAGAAGATATACAGCCTGACCAGACGGTGGCTCAGTGGATAGAGCATTGGACTGGGATGCAGAGGACCCAGATTCGAGACCCCCGAGGTCACCAGATTGAGCGCAGGTTATCTGGTTTGAGCAAAAAGCCCACCAGCTTGAACCCAAGGTCGCTGGCTCGAGCAAGGAGTTACTCGGTCTGCTGAAGGCCCGTGGTCAAGGCACATATGAGAAAGCAATCAATGAACAACTAAGGCAGGAGTCCCCAAACTTTTTACACAGGGGGCCAGTTCACTGTCCCTCAGACCATTGGAGGGCCAGACTATAAAAAAAACTATGAACAAATCCCTATGCACACTGCACAGATCTTATTTTAAAGTAAAAAAACCAAAACGGGAACAAATACAATATTTAAAATAAAGAACAAGTAAATTTATTTTTTATTTATTTATTTATTTTTTTTTATATATAATTTTATTTTTTTAATGGGGTGACATCAATAAATCAGGATACATATATTCAAAGATAACAAGTCCAGGTTATCTTGTCATTCAATTATGTTGCATACCCACCACCCAAAGTCAGATTGTCCTCTGTCACCTTCTATCTTGTTTTCTTTGTGCCCCTCCCCACCCCCTATCCCTCTCCCATTCCCCCCTCCCCCCCCGTAACCACCACACGCTTATCAATGTCTCTTAGTTTCACTATTATGTCCCACCTACGTATGGAATAATACAGTTCCTGTTTTTTTCTGATTTACTTATTTCGCTTCGTATCATGTTATCAAGATCCCACCATTTTGCTGTAAATGTTCCGATGTCATCATTTCTTATGGCTGAGTAGTATTCCATAGTGTATATGTGCCACATCTTCTTTATCCAGTCATCTATTGATGGGCTTTTTGGTTGTTTCCATGTCCTGGCCACTGTGAACAATGCTGCAATAAACATGGGGCTGCATGTGTCTTTACGTATCAATGTTTCTGAGTTTTTGGGATATATACCCAGTAGAGGGATTGCTGGGTCATAAGGTAGTTCTATTTTCAGTTTTTTGAGGAACCACCATACTTTCTTCCATAATGGTTGTACTACTTTACATTCCCACCAACAGTGTATGAGAGTTCCTTTTTCTCCACAGCCTCTCCAACATTTGCTATTACCTGACTTGCTAATAACAGCTAATCGAACAGGTGTGAGGTGGTATCTCATTGCCGTTTTGATTTGCATTTCTCTAATAGCTAAAGAAGATGAGCATCTTTTCATATATCTGTTGGCCATTTGTATTTCTTCCTGGGAGAAGTGTCTATTCATATCCTCTTCCCATTTTTTTATTGGATTGTTTGTTTGTTTGTTGTTGAGTTTTATGAGTTCTTTGTATATTTTGGATATTAGGCCCTTATCTGAGCTGTTGTTTGAAAATATCATTTCCCATTTAGTTGGCTTTCTGTTTATTTAAGAACAAGTAAATTTAAATCAACCAACTGACCAGTATTTCAATGGGAACTATGCTCCTCTCACTGACCACCAATGAAAGAGGTGCCCCTTTCGGAAGTGCGGCGGGGGCCGGATAAATGGCCTTAGGGGGTCACATGTGGCCGTAGTTTGGGGACCCTTGAACTAAGGTGTTGCAACGCGCAATGAAAAACTGATGATTGATGCTTCTCATCTCTCTCCGTTCCTGTCTGCCTGTCCCTGTCTATCCCTCTCTCTCTCTGAAAAAAAAAAAAAAGAAGATATACAAATGCAAGAAGCACATAAAAGGATGCTTAAGCATTAGTTTTTTAGTTATTAGGGAAAGTGTATTGAAACTACAGTGAGATACTAGTTTGCCTCCAGGAAGGGAAAAATAAAAAAGACAGATAACAAGTATTGGAGGATATAGAAAAGCTTATACCCTCATACACTGCCGTGAAAATGTAAAATGGTGCAAGTAGCTTGACAGTTATTCAAAGAGTTAAATATATGGTAAACCCTGAAAAATCACACACACAAAAGAAATAAAAACATATACTGGGAGTGGGGGGCAGGGTTACAACACAGTTCCATTTCTATGACCGTGACACAAACGGAACACTTGCATGTTTTTTTTGTATTTTTCTGAAGTTGGAAATGGGGAGGCAGTCAGACAGACTCCCACATGTGCCCAACCGGGATCCACCCGGCACGCCCACCAGGGGGCGATGCTCTGCCCCTCCGGGGAGTCGCTCTGCCGCGACCAGAGCCACTCTAGCACCTGGGGCAGAGGCCAAGGAGCCATCCCCAGTGCCCGGGCCATCCTTGCTCCAATGGAGCCCCGGCCCGCGGGAAGGGAAGAGAGAGACAGAGAGGAAGGGGGGGGGTGGAGAAACAAATGGGCGCTTCCCCTACATGCCCTGGTCGGGAATCGAACCCGGGTCCCCCACACGCCAGGCCGACGCTCCACCGCTGAGCCAACGGGCCAGGGCCAACACTTGCACTTTTAACAGTCCAAAATGGCCTAGGTAAGCAAACTGGGAAACACCAACTCCCTTACTCATATGCTGTATTACTGCCTATTCTTTTGCCCGGGCAAAACCAAACTAGTTCATCCACGTAGTCCATAAGTACGATGCTGATGGCGTAAGCCGAAACGCTCACATCTAAATTTTTAAAAATTTTTATGGGAGTGAGCGTCATAAACTCGAAACATTGTATATCGATACAATTGTAACTCAAGAACCCCCCATGTACACACACAAAATTGTGAGCAAATGTTCCTTAGTGGCATTATATATACCAGCAAAGAAGTAGAAAGAACCAAAAGTCTATCAAGTAATAAATGAATAAATAAAATGTGATATAGCTGTACAATGGAGTATTATGCATCCATAAAAGGAAGAACATACTGATACATGCTACAATATGGATGAACCTTGAATAATTATGCTAAGTAAAAAAATACAGTCACAAAAGACCACATATCATATGGACTCACTTATATGAAATGTGAAGAATAAGTAAAACTCGGCAGACCGAAAAGACATTTAGTAGTTGCCATAACTGGGGAGTTTGGGAACAAATGGGGAGTAATAGCTAATGGATATGGGTGTTCTTTGGAAAGGGTGAATAAAAATGCTCTAAAATGAGCTTATGTGATGGTTGCACAATCTTGTGAATATACTTTAAAAAACCCACCATAAACATTGAATTATACCCTTTAAATGGGTGAATTTTGTGGTATGTAAAATATATCTCAACAGAGCTATTTGGCCAACAAGACATTTTCGTGACTATGCATAAAGATTCACCTTTTGTAACCTTATCTAATTTTTCTTATAATTATGTATATATTTGAAAGGTTGTCTGAATGTGAATCCCTACTGTAAAATGAAGGCTATAAACACTTCAATCATCTTTCAGGAACTTGAAATGCATCATCATTAGATCATGGACATGAATAACATGAGTGATATCACTGCATTTAAAAACAAACGTAATTAGCAGTGACATTAGGAGAGTATACAGGGTTCTACTAGTGAACTTACTAATTGTTATTCAGAGATGCTGGTTATGAAACTGAATGCAGTTTTTGGTTGTGACATAAGCCATATATTTTTATTGTCCCCCCTCCCCCATTGCTATCATAATGACCACTTAATGAACTCCCATCACTCACAGATTGTCCTAGTGGCCAGGACAACTTCTTTCTGTTATTCACCACTTTCTGAAGAGCTGAAAAATGGGTAATAGATTAAAGGAAAATTCTATCCTTTCTGAACACATATTTACAAGTTCTTTCTTCATGATGTGGGCCAGACTGGGGAGAAAGAAGGGTCTTAGGTTTGCAGAGGAACTAAAATATAGAAAGAAAAAAGCCTTATGGCTCACCAGGGCTCACCACGGGGGCTTCTCCCAAGCTGAGACACCCGGGGCTCCTATCCCCACAGGTGGATTTAAATAAATTTAGAAACAAAGAAAGAAATCCAGATAAGTTTGGAACTACCTGCTCTCCCTCACTATTTTTTGTTTGTTTGTTTGTTTGTTTAGTGTCCACTTGTCATTTCTGGCTTCTCTGCTCCTCAGGGGCTAAAAGAGGCTGTCACTGCCCTCTGCTTTTTCAGTTTTTAAAAGGTTTTGTCACCTTCATCTGTCACCTCAGGGTGGAGATTTACAAAAAACTCTATATCTAAGTACACTGTCTGAATGTATACGAATACTTATCCTTATGTTTGTGTTTTCACATAGGGTGTGTATATTTTACACACAAAAGCACAGAGAAGGAAATATTTTCATTGACTTGTTTGGTTGTGAAGTTCTCTTTAGCGTACAAAAGAAGACACTTTTGTTTCTTTTGACTTTCCCCCCTTTTAATTAAAATACCAAATTGTTCTTGTTATTGCTCAAGAGGGGGGGTATACGTTCTTTGGGGGATGGGAATGGAAGGCAGAGATAAAGAAAGCAAGCCAGCCAGCTCTTCAAGAAGAAGGGGGAAAAAGAAAAAAAAAGTCTGGGAATCTCAAGAACATCTTTATTTAGCCTTTTAACTCCCCCTTCTTTCTGATTAAAGAGTTCAGACTCGCTCCTCCGCCCGCGTTTAATTATGCTCCAGCATCTTTTCTCTGAAGCTGTCACCACCACTTTCTGAACTGCAGCCCCCACCGTGAGCCATTAGCCCGGGTCTTTTCCGTTTCGCTTTTCTTTCCTCAGTTTCTCCCTGCAAGCTTTATAAATCTCCCTTGGAGGAGGAGTGTCCAAGCGGGTGGAAGTCTGAACACAATGCAACCTGAGAATTTCTGTCACTCTCTGCATATGCTCCTAAGTGCTTTAATCCCAATTAGGGGCGGCTGACACACGGTCCTATTCATTTCCATCAGATCTTGAATACATTTGCCTAGAAATGAACTTCACAAATAGAGCGCTCCTAAATGTGCCCAACAGCAAGGAAAATCGAATTGAGTGCGGGCTCATTCGGCAGCGGCCGGCAGAGGAGCGTTGAATGTGGAGGTGCCCCGAGACATTGCAATTCAACAACATGCTCGCTGACTTTTCTTTGCACCATGTCAACCGAAAGAACCGAGAAATAAGTTGGGGAACTCCGGTTAAAAGGCAACTTGAGAGAGACTCTGAATACTTTTATTGAGCCGCTTCCAATGAAGGACTTAAAAACAACAAAAAAGGCATCACAAAACCCACCAGTGGCGTCCGGGATGCGTCCTAGCCTCGCGTTTAGAGCCTCTCCGCCGCCACTGGCCTCGCAATTAAGGGGAAAAAATGGTCCCGTCGCCCGCATGTCATCTGGTGGCATTCCCAGAGCCCATCCCCGCCGCCCTATTCAGGCGGGGCCTTAATGTCCCACCCGCGCCTCAGGGGCGGCGCAGCTGGTCCGCGCTGACCCCGCGGCCTTGCGGGCGCGGCACCCTCAGGGGGTGCGGCCCGGCCACCTCGGACCCCGGCTAGACTGTGTCTCCAGGCCTCGCCTGCAGTCCCTGACTCCGCGCGGCTCCCTTCAGCTCCGGGTTCGGGACTCCGAGCACCGTCGGGGAAGGGGGGGCTGAAATCGAGGGGGTTGGTGACTCCCCCACACCCAGGTCCGCCAGCCCAAAGGCCACAGCAGGGTAGCCGGCTGGGTCCCCCTGGGGTCCTCAAGCCCGAGAGCTTTGCGCGCCCGAGGCCGGCCGCTTTGGAGAACAGTGTTCCCAAAGGAGATCGCATCCCCGAAGTCGGGTGGGGAATCTTTTCGTCCAGGCGGAGTCCAGCTCAAAGCACACGTGCGCGGCGCTGGCAGCGTTCGGAGCACCGCGCAGGGACGCACACGGGGGTGGACGGGCTCGCCCCTGAGGCAGCAGGCCCGAAGCAGGGCCGCAGCGCGGGCAGCGTTCGGAGCGCCGCGCAGGGACGCACGCGGGGGCGGGAGGGGTCGCCCCTGAGGCAGCGGCGCCCGGAGCAGTGCCGCGGCGCCGGCAGCGTTCGGAGCGCCGCGCAGGGACGCACGCGGGGGCGGGAGGGGTCGCCCCTGATGCAGCGGCGCCTGGAGCAGTGCCGCGGCGCCGGCAGCGTTCGGAGCGCCGCGCAGGGACGCACCCAGGGGCGGAAGGGGTCGCCCCTGAGGCAGCGGCGCCCGGAGCAGGGCCGCGGCGCCGGCAGCGTTCGGAGCACCGCGCAGGGACGCACGCGGGGGCGGCGCCCGGAGCAGGGCCGCGGCGCCGGCAGCGTTCGGAGCACCGCGCAGGGACGCCCACGGGGGCGGATGGGCTCGCCCCTGAGGCAGCGGCGCCTGGAGCGGTGCCGCGGTGGCACTCAGCGCCGGCGCCCCGCTCCTCTGGCTGCTGCTCCGAGAATCCAGCGGCGCTGGAAGCAACCTGTTACCGGGCGCGCTCCCGCGGTGGGCGGCGAGCAGGGCGTCCCCGAAAGCTCTTCTCCCCGCATCTCGGTGCAGAAGGGATTTCGCTTTATCGCGGCCTCTGGACGCCCATTTTAAGTCTATAAAAAAGCCGAATGGAATGTTTTGATTGAGTCTCAACATTGTCTTTGACTAAGGCTGAGACCATGTAATTAATGTGTCTTTTTAATAAGGGACAATACGGCCGTTCAAGCTATTTAATTTCATTTAATTTTCCATCCCATTTGCTGCACAGCCCGCTTTTACTTTTAACATCCAGCCTTTCACGGCCCATCTTGCTCCACTGGGCACATTAGATTGGTTTCACCCTTGCTTTTTAGGGGAGGAAAAATAAAAGAAAATGTGTTCCTTTCCTCCTTTGTGGACAATTTATTTCACTTGGAGAACTTCAACTCAGAGCCACAGGACAGAATAAAACTCGGCGAGCTGGTGTGAATGCCTCTGGCGCAGTCTCTTTCTTCTCGTGGGGCTGGGAACCAGCCACAATTGGCTATATTAATAAATAACTTTCCTCACAGTCGGCCTTTACATGGTCCTATTGATAAAATTGTTCGCGTGTCGTTCACGCTTTTTCACTCATTAAGGAGGGCCGGGGAGGAGCCTCAGACCCAAGCCCTGCGCTCGCCCCTTCCCGCTCACAGTGCTGGCAATTTAAACGGGGTGTCATCTCGGAGTCGCCAGGCCAGAGGTTAGAGGGACATGTTCATGGCTTAAATTTATTGCCCTCGACTCTTCGGAGCGGCTTCCTCTCCGCCTCCCCTCCCCCGGCTTTTGCCATTCATGGGCCGCGGGATCAAAGGCTCCCTCCTCTGTCGCAGGCAGCGCTCGCGGCCCGCGGAGGGGCGTTTGGAGTGGTAGGAGGAAGAATCGGTGCAGCTCACTCAGAAAGTGGCCCTGGGCAGGGTGGGGCTGCAGGGTCAGAAGTACCGTGGCGAGCGGCCACCCAGACCCGCTCCGCGCCGGTGAGTGTCCTCTGCCCCGGTCCCCGCGTCTACACGGGTCCTGGAGTGAGCGGTGAGGCCGCCCTTCCTGTGTCATGTGGACCTGGCCTGATTCCCCCCTTGAGCAAACCACCAGTTTCGGAGCGCCTAAAACCCATTCACTGTACAGATCATTGTTATTTTTTTAAAAAGATTTTATTTATTCAATTTTCAGAGAGGAGAGAGAGAGAGAGAGAGAGAGAGAGAGAGAGAGAGAAAGGGGAGGAGCAGGAAGTATCAACTCCCATATGTGCCTTGACCAGGCAAGACCAGGGTCTCGAACAGGCGACCTCAGCGTTCCAGGTCTACGCTTTACCCACTGCGCCACCACAGGTCAGGCCAGATCGTTGCTATTGACCTTTGCAACCACTGGGTGGAAACCAAGGGTCTGCACCATCTTTCCCATTTTAAGGATTAAGAGACTGAGGCTTTGAAGCAACTCACAGAAGGTTCCCTGAGTCTTGAGCGACAGAGCACAGACTGAGTGAGCCTCAGTCGCCTGAAGGTGTCCAAGTCTCCATCGAGGGGTGCTACACAGAGCTTATTTGGGGGCCTTGCGGGACAAACTGCTGAGTTACGGGAGTCACACTACCTTTGTGAATCAGAGTCACTCAGTCAAAGGCCTAAGAACCACATCTTTCCTGGGCCTCGCAGAACCCGGTGGAGAATTCGACGTGAGACTGCTGGGAGGTCTCTTCCCCTCTGTACAGCGTCTAGCCCGCCGACACCAGGCTGGAAACCCAGAGTCACTCAGACCTTGCCCGGAATTCCCCGTCGGGCTCCGGTCCAAGTCCAAAGGGTTTGAGGGGCAGTGCCTGGGATTAGCAGCGCACGGCTGGTGTGAGCAAAGCTGTCACAAATATCTGATGAGCTCGATTACTCAGATGTATATTATGAAAACAAATGTCCCCGTACAAATTGAAGACTTCCCTAAAAGAAAATGCGGAGTAATCTGATTTAACTTCCAAGTACCCATTCTCCTAGTTCACGAACTGGGCTTTTCAACGCCCACCTCAGACTCTTTTTCCCCCCCAATCTTTGATAGAAAGTTTTCTGATTTGCAAGTCCGGTTTATTGATTCTCAGGAAATTAGTCTCAAACACTTCTTAATTTTTTTAAATTAAAAAACAAATCATGGTTTGGGGCAGTTGGTTGGCACGTGTGGGGAGACGTGATGAAAACCCCAGTGAGCAGAAGCCTTCTTCTCCCTCGGGTGCACTCAAGGTGGGGCGGCCCCGCGGGCCCGGGCTGCTTCCTGTTCTCCGCAGCAGTGGTCCCCGCAGCGTCCGAGACCAACGATGCACAGCTGACCTCGGTTCCCAAAACTGGCCAAGACGCTTCATATTTCGGGGGTGAAACTGGACAGAGGGAACGATAAAGCTGTTCTAAATAGACCACTGGCCTGAAACCAACCCCCTCAAATGGTAATATGGTCGTTATTTAAAAAGTGTAGGTATTTTCTGGTGTTTTCCCATCAAGTACCTGCCTAATTTCTGTATGGCACACGCCAGAAATCAATAGAAGTTAACAAGTCCTCCTAACAGTCCACATCTCTTTGTTTAATCTCCTTTACAATAAAGCCAAGGGGAGAGAATTAAAAATCTTTGAAGTAGACCAAGGCTCAAAGGAATCAGCCAAGTAGACTTAAAGTAGTCACTTATTTCCCAAAACTGGTTTGTCGGCGAACAATAAAAGGAAGTAAAATTTATGGAGAAATTATACAGTGGATTTGTCACTTAAAATATCGTAACTGTCTCGAGGACAATACCCCATGCTGAGGATTAATGGTCCCGCCGGACCTTTGATTCACCAGCGCCTTTTCTTCGCCCTTGACAAATTGGATTTTTAGGAATGGGAAGGTCGCCTGGACCATTGTGCGCCAGCCATTCAGAGGCCTCGATTATGCAGGCGGCTGAGGGAACCACTCCATGTGACCCTCTCGGGTGGGACTTTGCAGCTGCTTCGCAGCGCAACTCTCTCACCAAACTCCGCGCCCTTGCGCTGGCGGTGCCAAAAGGCGCCCGCCCAGATTGAAAAGGCGCAGTGCTTGCCTGCCCGCGTCACTCCGCGGGCGGAGGGCGCACGTCGGGGCGCTGCTCCCTGGCTCGCGCGCCACTGAGTCTCTGTCACTGGCGCCCTGCGGAGGACTCGGAGCACCCAACCGCCTGCTCGGCGCCGTGGCAGCAATGCACGGAGCCGCCCGCACTGCGGCCACCAGCGTGAGTGCCGATTGCTGCATCCCAGCCGGCCTGCGCCTCGGGCCGGTGCCCGGAACCTTCAAGCTGGGCAAGTACCTGTCAGACCGCAGGGAACCTGGGCCCAAGAAAAAGGTATTAGCCATTCCGACCTTCGACCACTGTCGTTATCCCCCCCTTATCCTAGCCTAGGAGATGGGTAGGAAGCGTAGATAAGAAGGGGGTGATAGAATCGTTAGTTACCTGTTAACTATGCCAGGTGGACGGGGACTCCGATTATTCCCCTCAAGTAGCATTAACTGCGAGTTGAACGCGGGTAGGGCTGAGGGAACAGGACGTGGCTGAGAGGAGGCAGCCGCCGAGAGAGGTGCGCCGGGATCTTTGCGGGCCAGGACCATCGGAACCCGCGGGTTCCTCGCACTCTCAGCAGAAGCGTGGGGGTCCCCGGCCTCTGACCGCAAACGCTCCTCTCCGCTGTTTTACAGCGCTCAAGCGTTGAGGACTTTTCTTACCTTTTCCCCCTTCATTATGCTAATTTAAGACTTAAATTGACCTTAACATAATTTAATTTCATTAGTGAAAAAAAAAATCTTTGAGAAATCTTAGTTTCTAGAACCTCGCCGGATCCCCCCCCTCCCATGTCTGCTTGTGGGTTTAGGATAAACGGATAGGAGATGAGCCCAGCAATGGCTCTGACGTGGGCTCGAAGGCGAGGAGCGCCCACTCGCGTAGGGCACTGGGTTCGGGTTGCAACTAGGCGGCGTCAGGAGCAACAGTCAGCTCCGACTCCCCGAACGATGTCGCGACACCTGACCTGAGAGGCGTTTTCAAGACCCCCGCCCGCCCTCCGGCGCCCCGGCGGGCGTAGACCGACTAACAGCCCCTGGGAAATAAAGGTGGTGATGTGGGAGAAGACCCTGGCTTGCTCTCGCCACTGCCTAGAGCTTTCTTTTAAGAAATTGCTAGGTGCTCAGCCAGCGGGACCCACATCTGGCGGCTCACGCAGTCATCTCTTCCATGGTTTAAAGCCGGGTTTGCAGCGCACCACTCCTTTAAATGTGCGTTAATTGCTTTTAAATTGCCAACGTGCAGCCGCTTTGTTCGAACATTTTCTCTGCCGCGGTTGCCGGCACTTCCTTGCGGTGCAGGGAGAACGGGCGTGGGGGGGGGACACGAGAGGAGTTCGGGGGACACTGGGTCCTGGCACCGACTTGGAAACGTCATTACCCTGGTAATGGGGCTGCTCTCAGAGCCGCAGGACGGAGAAGTGGAGTGGGGGTGGAGGATGTCTCGGTACAGATGCGCCCAGCAGCACAGGGGTGACACTCTCACCCCCATGGTGCTAAGGTGAAGGGAGAGGAAGGGACTGTTACACTAGACAGCCTCCCCTCTTCCCTCTTCTCCCAGCAAGGGTGTTAAGTGATGATCCTCCTTCCAGCAGCCCACAGCGGTCTGGCTACACGAACTGCCATTTTCCTGTGTGGGGTGGGGTAAAGGACGCTTTCCCTCTGGGTTGTGGACTTGACCGTGGTGCAGGGAAGAACGACCGCTGCTTGTGTTGCAGGTGCGCATGGTGAGAGGGGAGCTGGTGGACGAGTCGGGGGGCTCCCCTCTGGAGTGGATAGAGCTAATCCGGGCAGCCCGGAGCCCCCAGGAGCAGACTCTGGAAGCCATTGCAGACCTACCCGGAGGACAGGTACTGTGGGCTTTCCACCGCCAGTTCTATCTACCTGACTGTCACCGAGGGGGCCGCCAAGATTAAGAGCAAAGAGCTTTAGTTCCAACTCGCCTTTAAACTTCCCAGCAACCACATCATATGGTAGATATTATTTTTCCTGTTTGGAGAATGAAAGAAGTGAGGTTTAGATAAGTTCAATAACTTTTCCAAGGTCACAGAGCCTCAGAGCAGAGATTCAAACCGAACCTTTCCTGTCAGTTGCTTTCTGACCAACTACTCGGGAAGTGACAGCAAGCTGTCTTGTTCCTTGTGTCCCAGATCTTCTACAGAGCGCTGCGAGACGTCCAACCAGGGGAGGAGCTGACTGTGTGGTATTCCAACTCCTTGGCTCAGTGGTTTGACATCCCCATAATTGCAACTCCAACACACGATGAGAAAGGTACTACCTCTGAGAGGGCCTCTGAGCGGGTGGGCAACAGTCCAGCCCACCCGGGGGTCTCTGGGCAAATCCCCAGACTTGAAAAAGCCTTTTTCTTGTTCTGTGGTAAAATCGAATTCATGATTCCTGTCTGTGTGGGCAGAGAGTCACGTCACCACTACCTCCTTAAAAGCAACATTAAATTACAGTGACAATAATCTGGTTCTCCAATGGCAGGGAAAAAAAATCTTTATGAACTTCACAGAGTTCATCCTTTCCTACTGTATATCCAAAGAGACAACTATTTACTCAGTTAAGAATCAATAGAGAAGGCTTAACATATTATTAGAGTAATCGCATCAACTCCAAAAAGCATAACAAACTTGGAATGCTTTTAGAAGGTGGAGGGGCGTCTCTTCTATACTGGTTTGAAAGAGAGTAATGTACTTCTACAGCATTTTAGAAGCATTACGGTACTTACAGCTGGTCAGTTGGCAGGTACTGAGGCCCTTTCATTTAAATGGTATTTATACACGTCCCCCTCCTTACTTAAATTGAATTTGGGATGTATCCCGGTTTCTTCTCAGATTTATTTGATTCCTTCCAAAGCTAAGAGTGAGTTTATGCAAATCAAGGTGTACTAACTAAAGCAGAAGACATTTTCAAAACCTTTCCAAAACACTGAAGAACACTTCCTGTGGAAAAAAAAGCTAGGAAGTGCTAACGTATTTAAATCCTGAGAAGCCCTTGAAGTGATTTCATGACTTTTTCCCTGGCCAATTGTTTGATTATCTGTAATTTCCCCTAAAGCACAGTTACTATTTGAAGTCAACATAATAAATGCTGTGAAATATTTTAGCATACTTTCCTCCTGAATTGCCTGCTCAATCTCAGCTTTTTACAAATAGGGTGAAAAAAAAATCAAACAAATGTGGGAATTAATGAACACTTCATGAACAAGATAGAATAAGTTTATTCATAACAATGAGTTACTTCACTTCAAAGTATCACTGTCTTCAGTAAATTAATTTTATTCATTTTGTGGGTACATTTGTATGTACAGTATTCATAAAAATTATCCTCAAGTAGTTCGTTACTTGCATTACATTACATTAAATTCTCTTGTCAATTTCTTCCAGTAAAAGGAAACATGATAAAAGCCCCATAGTGGAGAACTTAAAAATCTGCCACTACAGAACAATCCCAAGGGTTACTGGCCTTTAGGGGCCGGGCATTTACAAACAGAACGCTGTTCTTTAGGCACTATCAAATAGTATAAAAACAACTTGAGTGGTGGCCCTTGTGTTTTCATTGTAACCAATCAAGTTTATAAAACATTATATGGTGACAGATGCCAAAATATACACTTTTCCTTTTGGAGAATGTATGGGTTGTTTTAAATTCTGCTTTCCCCACCTTTGAGATAATTAAAAATCTTGGCAACCTTAGGGTTACATGAAGGAAAGGAGGTGAAGTCACTTATGAAATATGTTTGATATTTTTGGCATAGGTTGGATTTCAGAGTCCAGAGGACATTTCAGTTGGTTAGATAAACTGAAAAAAGAATCATATTGAAACTGAAAATATACATTTGCTTTAATTTTAAAAGAGAGGAAGAAATAAGTAGAGATGGCTGCTATTCTTCCAATATTCACTAATTCCAGTGGATTTCAATTCCATAGTAACAGTTAAGAAAATAATGATCCTTTGTTTTTAGGAACAAAGCTAACTTGGCTTTGCACTCAGCTGAGTCATTCTGGGGTGGCTTCTGAAGACCCCCCTTTTAAAAAGCAGCGATGGCAGGGAAGTTCTGAACATAGGAGAAAGAAAGTTATTTAAAATATTACACCAACATACCCAGGTCTCTTCTCTCTTTTCTTATCAAGATATATTTTGGCTTTTCAATACAAGGAACAGAAATGTTGAAATAATTTTACCCAAGTCTTCCATAAACAACTGGGATGGGATCTGATAGGCAACCCCACCCCCTTTTCCTTTCTGCTTTCCCTTTGGCTTCAGTTGGAATAAACTGCTTCTTACTTGAACTTTCACTTTAGTTATGGGGGGGTGGGCGTGGGTGGGGGGTGGGGGTGGTATTGCTTTATGCAAAGCCAGATGTAAAATACACGAAGGGAGGAAGATCTGCAGTTTGTTCCCGTTGTTGTTCTCTAGTAATGTTTTAGAAGTTTGAGCTGCTTATGTGCAAGGAGGGAATATTTAGCTTTTCCATTAAATTTAATGAGACTAACTTTTACTTTGTATACTTCCTTGCAGCCCAACTAACTTCTTTTTCACAGAAATCCTTCCATTCAGTATTATCAAGAAACCACAATATTAAAAAAAACACCCAATTGCAAATATCTATTCTCTGTACAGATGTAACACAACCTTTTTGATGATCAACTTTGACCATGTGATGAGAATCTGTTTCATACATGTATCTTTGTATTCACAGACTCTGGCAAAATTAAAAACTAGTGTTAATAATACTGAACACAAAAAAGATTTGACACAAAAAACACGTATATAGATCCTGGTAGAGAATTGTACACTTATTACAAGCTGAGTAGTTATATCTATATCACTTAAATATGTTCATGTAATAAAAATAAATTATATAGCTTTCCCAAAGACTTTTCTAAGCTTGAATTTATGCAGCTATCTAGAAGTGAATTAATTAAAAGCTGACAATGTAATGCAACATCATTCTTCAGTTTTTAGAACATCAGGACATAGGACTTTTTCTTTTCTTCCATCAAATTAAATGGGGTTAAAGAGGAAATAAAGATACAAATAATTTTGAACAACAAATCATAGTCCCTATGTGGTCCTTCAGTTGGTCACGCTCCAGGAAAACCCCCAGGCAAAGTGTTTAAGGCTGGGAGGGGGTGGGAGGGTGGGTAGTAACATAAAAGACATTGTTTTGTGAAAAGGAATGATTACATATGGCCCATACATACAGGATATTGTCTCGCTTGGTAATGAGGAGCTCACGACCATTAGATTGGCCTTTGTTCAGTTTATCCAAACTCCTTGACATACGCCACTTATTCTGCAAACGCCAACAGATGGGCCCGGACACAGCGCAGCCTCAACACTTGATTTAAAGCAACAGCTGCTCTCTATCTCTTCCCTGGCCAGCCTGCCTGAGTTCTGCTCTCCCAAAGATTTGCTCCGATGGCCCGGAGGAAGTCTTCTTTGAAAAGGTCCAGATCACCCCTCTTGGCCTCCAAGTAGTCCTAGAGGATGGAGATGATGACAATATTGGCGATATGGGCGCTTTTTGAGGTCCTTGTTATAGTGAGGCTACGAAACTCAATTATTCGCGGGGACCCAAAAATACTGCTTTTCTCCACAACACTGGTCAAAACTTGGTTTTTACCTTGGGTTAGCCGGTTCTTTCCCTCTTGCTTGTTCGACTTTCACGGGGTCGCTTTTCTATTCTTTCTTGCCCAGGGGAGGAGCGCTACATTTGCTGGTACTGCTGGAGGACGTTTAGATACCCCAACAGCCTTAAGGCGCACCTGCGTTTCCACTGCGTGCTCAGCAGCGGCGCGGGCCGCGCCTACCTGCACCCAGAGCACGCGTCTCGCCAAGGGGCTGCCCTGGCCGCGGATGGCCTGCGCTTCTCCCCGAAACTCGCTGTGCCCGACTTCGCCGCGGCCGCCCCGGCGGGCACTCTGCGGTCACACCCGCAGGCCCCACAGCCTGTCCAGGCCTGCGGGACGAGGGAGCACATCAAGCGCGAGGCCTCCTCTGTGCCCTCGGCCACCTCTGTGCCCTCGGCCACCTCGCCGTCCCCCGGCAAGTGGGGGCCATCCAAGAAGAGCAAGGAGCAGCCTGACCGCGCCCTGGACATGAGCGGCGCCGCCCGGGCACACGGCCACTTCCTGGGCATCGTGGGCGGCACCCCAGCCGGGGGCGGCGGCTTGGCCTTCTACCCCGGGGTGCGCTCGGCTTTCAAGCCCGCCAGCTTGGCCCGGACTGCCGCGAACCCTCCAGGCGACGCCTACCGGGAGGAGGGTGGCGGCAAATCCGGGGCCGGCCTGCTGGGCGGGGGACGCGCAGGAGGGCACCCTGGAAGCAGGGAGAACCCGACGGCGGGCGGCGCGGGCCACCACCATCACCACCACGCTCACCACCACCACCCGAAGTGCCTGCTCGCGGGGGACCCGCCGCTGCCTCCTCCGCCCGGCTTGCCCTGCTCCGGGGCCGCCTTGCGCAGCTTCCCTCTCCTCCGGGGCCCCGCGGATGAAGCGTCCGCCTTCAAGCACGTGGAGCGCGCCCCGCCTGCCGCCGCGGCGCTGCCCGGAGCGCGTTACGCGCAGCTGCCCCCGGCGACCGGGCTGCACCTGGAGCGCTGCGCGCTGCCCGCCCTGGACGCGGGCGGACTCAAAGCCTGCCCTAGCGGCGAGTGCGGCCACCTGCCCGCTGTCCTGCCGGCCTTTACTGTCTACAACGGGGAGCTGCTGTACGGCTCCCCGGCCGCCGCCGCCGCGTATTACCCGCTCAAACTGCACTTCGGCGGGCTGCTCAAGTACCCCGAGTCCATCTCCTATTTCAGCGGGCCGGCGGCGGCGGCGGCGGCGGCGGCCACGCTCAGCCCCGCCGAGCTGGGCTCCCTGGCCGGCCTCGACCGCGAGATCGCAGTGCACACGCAGCAGCTCTCCGAGGCGGCGTCCGGGAAAGGCCGCGGCCGCCTGGACGCAGGGTCTCTGCCCCCCGCCGTCGTGGCGTCGGGTGGCGCGGGCGGCGGCGGCAGCGGGGGCGGCGCGGGCAAGCCCAAGACAGGCCACCTGTGCCTCTACTGCGGCAAGCTGTACTCGCGCAAGTACGGGCTCAAGATCCACATGCGGACGCACACGGGCTACAAACCGCTCAAGTGCAAGGTGTGCCTGCGGCCCTTCGGCGACCCCAGCAACCTCAACAAGCACATCCGGCTGCACGCCGAGGGCAACACGCCCTACCGCTGCGAGTTCTGCGGCAAGGTGCTGGTGCGCCGCCGCGACCTGGAGCGCCACGTCAAGTCCCGTCACCCCGGCCAGAACCTGGTCGCCAAGGCCGGCGACGGTCCGGGCCTGGAGCCTGACTATCCCCCAGAGCCCGGGGAGCCCAAGAGCGACAACGACAGCGACGTGGACGTCTGCTTCACAGACGACCAGAGCGACCTGGAGGCTGGGGGCGGCGGCGAGCGCGTCTCCTAACCAGTGGTCCCGGGAAGGGTTGCGTGCGCGTGTGTGTGTGGGGCGGGGCGTGGACGGAGAGAAGTGGGCATTTTGTTCCAGAAGAAGAAGAATCCCAGGGGGTGAGAGTTCCGGTTGACAAAGTTGTTTTTATTTGGGTGGGGGCCCCGGTTTTAGAACAGGGAGTGGCCCCAGGTCCGATGCTGACACTCAGAACAAAGATTGAGAGGTGGCTCACAGAACCCTGGCCGCCTGGGCACCCTGCGGGGCCGGGGACCCGCGAGCTCCGGCCTCTGGACTCCGTAGGTGGGCTCCCCACCAACGCCCAGGCCGTCTGCTCTGGGGGTTTAGGATCACGTTAGTGTGAACATCACAGAGCTCTTGAGGTCGTCGATTTAAACTGCCGCATATTTTTAAATTGTTCTTTTTCTGTGGAGGAGATTGTGCCTTTTGAAACCATGTTTTGTGTATTATACTTTAGCATTTCACTACGTAGGGAAACAGTAGTCACAATTGGGTAGACGTGGCATCCATACAACTGTTCTGTCAAAGACTATGCCTTGCCGCATTGAATATATAGTAGTAGCAGGTGTATAAATTGGTTAAGTTGCAATTATTTATAAGAGAATAAAAACAAATGTAAAATACCTGAAGCATGAATTTAAGAGCACACAATTTATAACTTTAAAGATGTCCTACTTGGTAGCGTACAAATGTGATGTATGTTGTTTTATAATGAATGATGTACAGTGGATTCAGTATTTTGGTCTTGGTTCCAGTTTGTGCAATCTTTAATATAATAAAAATAAAGATACAGATGAGAGTTGTTTACTTAATTTCAGCAGGTTCTTAAATTATTATTATTATTATTATTATTATTATTATTGAGAGGCAGGCGGAGGCAGGGAGGCAAAGACAGACTCTTGCATGTGCCCCCACCAGGGATCCACCCAGCAAGTCCCCTACAGGGCGATGCTCTGCCCATCTGAGGCCTTTGCTCCGTTGCTTGGCAACCGAGCCACCTTAGTGGGTGAGGCGAGGCCATGGAGCCATCCATCCTCAATGCCCAGGGCCAACTTGCTCGAACCATAGAGTCATGGCTTCTAGAGGGGTGGAGAAGCAGATGGTTGCTTCTCTAGTTTCCCTCGATTGGGAGTCGAACCCTGGACATCCATTGCCAGGCTGACGCTCTACCGCTGAGCCAACCGGACAGAGCCTAAACATTTAAAAAAATATATATTGATGTTAGAGAGAAAGGAAAGGAGAGAGAGAGAAACATTGATTTCTTTCCCACTTATTTAGTATTCACTGGTTGATACCTGTGTGCCCTGATGGAGACTCATACCAACAACGTTGGAGTATCAGGAGGATGCTCTAACCAACTGAACTGCCCAGCCAAGGCCAATTTCCGCAGATTCTTTAAAGAAATTATTAAATTTGAGAACAATTTTTTGAGATGACACATAATTAAATAAATTGCAGGGCACTTGAATATTTTGATTATTCATAAAATAAGTATTAAATAGTGTTGTAGTAGAAAAACACCATTTTCAATGTGAATTTCCCAACAGCAGGCAGGAACACTGTTTTCTGAAACCATTGTTAATCATGCAAAGTGTCTTCATGTTTATGGGAAGAAGCTAATGACCTTCAATAAACACACACACACATTTCCTGTCAAAAAGAGTTATGGAACTGTACAATCACTCTTTCTTGTTATGTACTATTTTGACAGAACTTTCCTTGGAAGGCAAAAAAAAAAAAAAAAGGGAAATTGCTGAATACATTTTATGATTCACACACTTTAATATTCATACAACAATACTAAAGGAGGATCAATTTTTATTGGAGGTTCTGTTCTATTTGCTCTATTTAGGTTTCTTTTGTGCATGTATTCCTTCCAACAGTTTCGTGCTGTGGTATAGGTCCTACTTTGCCGAAGAGAAAATATACTCTTCAAGGTCGCTGGGAAGGTCCATAATTAGAACAACAAAGTTAGAAGCAGCCCTTTATCTCAGGGTATAAAAATTAATGTTAGCTAATATAAGGGTATCCATTATATAATTTTGCTGGCTAAATTGGAAAGCACTGTTTTTCCTTTCTCCCCACTTCTCTCCCCACACAGACCCTGGGGAGAATTGTTCTTCAGTTACACAGAAAGTGGGAGGTTAGTCAGCCCCTCAGCCAAGGGGCAGGCACTCTAAGAGGCGGGTCTGCAGTGCCCTTCCCAGGGGATGGTGGGAAGATTCTAACCAGTCACTAAAAGTTCTGGGTTAGTTCCTGATGATTTAAGTCAGTTAAAATACCCTTTATTCTTAAATCCTTGAGTACTGCAGCAGTCTTCACCCTGCTGCCTCCCAGTTAGGAACACGGCCTCAGTCCTATGGCGGCTGGCAGGGACTTTGCCTGCTCATCACAGTGGGAGGCATGGTTGCGGAGGTAGGGTGTCTGACTTGCTGGTGATCAGTAAAATGATTTTTTTTTCTATGAGAAAACTTTTGCTGAGAATTACAGTTTTTTAAAAAGTGTCAATTGATTGAAAATGTGTTGCTTTGTAAAAGGAAGCCTAAAGAGAAACAAAAATATGTGGATTAACACCTACATGTGGTGATAAGAATAGTACATTTGTTGAGGACCTACTTTGTTCCAGATCCTTATCTATTTGCAATTCCTTCTCCTCCACAGATGATGGCCGTCAGCTTGTTCCACCAGGTTCAGTGATGGACCTGTCACACCGCACAGAACTGGAAGTGAGTCTAAGCATCTGCCTGTTCAGCCTGGGGTCTTGCCCTTTGAAGCAATTATTACTTAAAACCAAGTCTACTCTCATAGAGAAATATTGGAACACTTTTGTGAAGTCATATCATGCATATCATTAAGAAAAGTGAGAAGAGTTGTCCAGATTTGAAACACAGGAAAAATTATTTATCTTTCTAATGCGTCACAAGTTTTGTGTGTCATTCTTGTGCAGTGGCCATGCTTATCTGCCCTGTATTATTTCAATTTTAGTATATGTGCTGCCAAAGTGAGCACAGGAAAAGTTTTTATCAGCTATAAAAATTAAGTTTTCTTCTCCCATTTCCTAGTTCAGTACTAAGTCTTAACTTTTGTTGTGTAAAAGTATATGTTAAAGAAATAAATTAAAAACAGTTTGATGAAAAGAAATACACTTAGAATTGATAAAGATTTAATAAAACAAACAAACACCCCCCCAGCCTTCTGTTTTCATCTTCACAAATTGATATCTGCATATTATAAAAAAATGAAAATTGAATATAGATTTAAAAGGCTTTTAATGGTAGGTCATTTGTAATTCTCTATAAGTTGCCTCAGTTAACCTGTTTATATGTCAATAGATGTGTATTCTCTTGTACACAATTAATGCAGTTATTTATTTCAATGGTAAAGTCAAATCAGCAATATACAACCTGTAACAATATTACTGTACCTATTTCAAATGGCTCAGTTGAATTAGTGTTTCTTAGATTATTTATTTCAATCTCCTGTCCCCTTTTCTCCACTCTCACCAACAACCCTCAATCCTTCTCATCCTGGTGACCACAACGTTGAGGCTTATGCTAAAAGCCACTGGCATTCTCTGACATTTTAACTGACTATTTTGTACCAATTTTTTTTTTTTTAAAGGAGGATTCATGCGTTTCAGAAGTGAAAGACTCTAGGTTGTTTTGGTCTAGTTAATTTGATTATTAAAAATGTTTTGCTAACCTAAATAAATTAGATAGAGGTGAGTAACAGGCTTCTCTCCACCACTTACTAGCTTGACCTCCACCACTTCCTATCTTGGGAAAAATCTCTCTAGTGCTTCAGTTTCCTCATCTGTAAAACATGTCGAAAAAAACAACAGGGTAGCTGTGAAGATTGAATGAGTTAATGCAGATAAACCACTTAAAATCAAGCTTGACAGATATTAAGCTGTCAAACAATGCAGGGAGCGGTAGACATCAGGAGGAGGGAGAGGAGAAGGAGAAGGGACAGATGAAAGGAAGAGAAGAGGAGAGAAAAGGAGAGCAGAGATAAGGAAAACCCAGCCTGACCAGGTGGTGGCGCAGTGGATAGAGCGTTGGACTGGGATGTGGAGGACCCAGGTTCAAGACCCCGAGGTTGCCAGCTTGAGCGCGGGCTCATCTGGTTTGAGCAAAAGCTCACCAGCTTGGACCCAAGGTCGCTGGCTCAAGCAAGGGGTTACTCGGTCTGCTGAAGGCCTGCGGTCAAGGCACATATGAGAAAGCAATCAATGAACAACTAAGGTGTCGCAACAAAAAACTGATGATTGATGCTTCTCATCTCTCTCTGTTCCTGTCTGTCTGTCCCTATCTATCCCTCTCTCTGACTCTCTCTCTGTCCCTGTAAAAAAAAAAAAGAAAAACCCAGAGATCAAGTTATAAAATGAAGAGGGAGAAGAAGAGAGAGAAGGGAAGGGAAGAGAAGGGAAAGGAAGAGGAGGGGAGAGGAGGGGAGAGGAGGGAGAGGAGGGGAGAGGAGGGGAGGGGAGGGGAGAGGAGAGGAGGGGAGGGGAGGGGAGGGGAGGGGAGGGGAGAGGAGAGGAGGGGAGGGGAGGGGAGGGGAGAGGAGGGGAGAGGAGGGGAGGGGAGAGGAGGGGAGAGGAGAGGAGGGGAGAGGAGGGGAGGAGGGGAGGAGGGGAGGAGGGGAGAGGAGGGGAGGGGAGAGGAGGGGAGGGGAGAGGAGAGGAGGGGAGAGGAGGGGAGGGGAGAGGAGGGGAGGGGAGAGGAGGGAAGGGGAGGGGAGAGGAGAGGAGGGGAAAGGAGAGGAGGGGAGGGGAGAGGAGAGGAGGGGAGGGGAGAGAGAAATGGAGAGAAGTGAGTTTTTGTGCAGGGTTGGTGTGTGTGTATGTAGGGGCGGGCTCTTTGGCTTCCCTCCTCCCTCTTTAAACAACTCAGAGATAGTAGTAAATTCAACATCTGGTAGGGTCCAGCCTTTTCTTTCAACATCCAAACAAACTTTTTAATTATAATCTATTATAATCTTATTATGGTTCCACAAGCCATACGCTATATGCGGTAGGTCAACCACTAAAACTATGCCTGCCTGACTATATTAAAATAACTAACAATTCTTTGTGATTTAATCTTGAAGACGTTAAGAACCGATATAAGGCTTGCCGCCCCTTTAAAATGTATTTATTAGCATGTTTTCACAGGGGTACTCGCTCTCCTCTTGGTTCGCTTCTACTCCCGTATAAACTCATACCAACTCCAGGAAATAAAGCCTTTAACACTTTTGCTAAAGAGAAACTTTTTCAGACCCCGTATCAAGCCATCTTTCTATTTTGAACTCAGACACGGATTCAGATGGCTCACTACGGTTAAGTGAACCTAAAGAAGAATACCTTTCTTCTGTCTTCACTATTCTTTCAAATGCTGAGCGATGCAGTAGGTGAGGAGTTTCAGCGGAGGAACGCAGAAGTGAACGGCCGTTCCTCTCTTTTCTTGAACCCAGCAGGGAGCGGGGCGGACGGCAAGTGCTGCAATTCCTCCAGGCTGTAATCTGGGGAAGTTTATAGACTCTAAGCCTAAAGCAAGGAGCTGAGTGGCGGCGACGCTCCAGGTTGAAGCTGCAGTTTAGAGGAGCTGCAGGAACACTGGTGGGGCCGACGCTGGGCTTCCTAAACCGAAAGGGCGTGGACTAGCCGCCCCTTTAGTCCCAGAGATATCATTGGCTCATCTTTTGGAGACAAGGTTGCAACTGGTGACCCGCGGGCAGCGCGCTCAGGTCCGTGCAGCGCTGGCCCCTGGGCTCACCTCGCCCTGGGGCCGTGTCGACGCTGGGGAGGGTGCTGCGGGGGCAGCCAGTGCGTGTGGTGCACTTGGCAGCTCACAACTTGGCTCTCTCTGCGAACAGGGGCTCTCGGGATCTGTGTAGGGGCAGAGATCGGGGAGTCTCCCAACGTTTAGGTGTACAGTCTGGAGAGGAGGGAGACTTGAGAGCCGCCTCCCCACCCCCTCTCGGCACCCCGCTAGTCCTTGTTTAAATGCCTGTGCCCTGCTCTGGCGGGAGCCGAGGCACCAGCGCCGTGCGCCCTCGCCATCTGCTGCTTCTCCAAAGCGAAGGGGCAGAGGCGCTGGCGCCATCGGGAGGTCAGACTTGACCCTTGGCCACCCAGGTGTGAGTTGTGAAGCGGAATACTCAACAGACGGCGTGGGCAGCGTATTTAGTTCCAGAAGGAGCGTGGCGCTCTCTCTGGGCTGGGTGACCTTCTTACAAAAGATGAAAGGAGCGCTTCTGTCATCTGCGACTGTAGTTTAATTCAAATTAGGTGTAACTGGTTGTAGACAGACAACTTTTCAATGGCTTTGGCTTGCAAACCACCCGAGGTTCTTTCAAAAAGGGACCGATTTTGGGTGGACTGCATGTATATATGCGTGTGAACTCTGAAGATACTGATTTTATTTCAAGTACAATTTGTTTTAATTGTTTCCATTTATCTTTCTATGTAAGGTAAGTCGATAAAAAACTAAAGCACAAGTTAAGAAAGAATATGAAAGTGATAGCATGAAAACAGTATTTTGGTAATAAAAAAGAGATTAAGAGGACTGTTTTCATGTTGAATGAGGAAACTTTATTAAAAAAATAAATTAGATATCCAAATATCATGAGTATTCTCTACTTTTTTTTCCCTATCCACTGATGAGTTTCCAAAATTCAGTATTGTAGAAAATGGCTGCAAATACACATTTCCTGTTCTTTTTTTAAAAAACTTAATTAACTATTTATTTATTTATTTTGAGAGAGAGACAAGAATGAGAGAGAGAGATATGGGGGAGGAGCAGAAAGCACCAACTCCCATATGTGCCTTGACCAGGCAAACCTGGGGTTTTGAACCAGCGACCTCAATGTTCCAGGTCAATGCTTCAGCCACTGCACTACCCTCATGTCATATTTCCTGTTCTTAATGCTGGCAGTACTGTAATGTTTTCAATTCCAACATTCCATGGCAAGTTGTTTGAATGGGAGAATTTCAACTCCATGATTTGTGTTGAAAGCCTTAGGTGGAAATGTCTTCTGTGACAGGAGATGCAGTGAAAGGAGATGCAAAGCAGAGAGCTTTACATAAGAACAGAGTGAAGGTCAAAGATAGTTCTTAGTTTTTTTTTTTTTTTTTTTTTTAAAAATCCCTTTCAACCGGCAGGAAGATAAGCTTTCATACTTGACACTGAGCAGTTGATTCCTGAGTTATCACCTTAAGGTAAATGGAGACATGACCAGGTCAGGTTTAAGCTCACTTGAGTGCATTGGACCAAAGCAGAACACATCGATGGGTAACAAAATGCTTTCAGGTATGCTAAAAGTCAATTCAATGAGAAATGAGTCAATGTAAGATGTCACATTCTATAAGGTTATTTGAGATGTTCAGAAAGCTGGAGAAAAAAAAAATGCCTTAGCAACCAAGAAGATGTTGAGAAAAGAAAATGTTTTTGAGTTATTTAAAGCTAACATGCTGTAATGTGGTCTCAGAGTACTGGCTTTGCCATTTATAGGTGTTTGTACATATGCTGTGCCTATGTTGTTTTCAAAGTCAATTTGTTTATTATTGTCTTGAATTAGTAGTTTGGAACTTCATGATACACATAGCAGCCAATATTTTCCTCGTAAAGGGAGAAATAAAATAGCTTTGCCTTGAGGTTTCCTTGACAGCACTCATTTCATTAAATCTTCATAACAGCCTATTTTACAGGGAAGGGAAATGCGGTTCACATGGCACAGCCAGCTAGAAATATATATTTCCAAGATGTATTCCTAGGCCTGTCGACTCCACAGCCTCACTCTCAAAGTGCGGTTCGATGTCCTTTTTAAAGCCCTGTCATCTGATGTAGAAAGAGCTCAGGATCCTTGTGTCCATCCTTCATAACTAGATCCGGTCAATGTTTTAAAGGACAAAGATGAGGTGAGCTGAAACATCAACGAGTTCTAAAGCTTTTTCAGCTGAACCAGAGTTAAATTAGAGATCACTTTGGCTTGTCTTGTACTTGAAATTATTTGAGATCTGGTAAATCCCTATAAAGATGAGTTCTATCTAGCCTTGCTTGGTTAGGGCCAACCTACACATGGCCCTAATAATTCTAGAAAGAAAGGTATGATAGTCTGAGTCTGTTGAGAATTTCCAGACTAAGTATGCTCTGCCAGAGAATCACCCAATTCCTAAATTAGGACTTAAAATTTCCCCAGTCTTCTTGCATTTCTTGGGACTGATCACCTGTGCTATATATTGGTCTGTCAATTTTTAAACTTTTTTTTTTTCACAGGTAGCAGGCTAGATTCCTGAAAGTCTGAGCCAGGGAAGGTACAGGGATGGGGCTGGATTGGTCTAAAGCTCCTGTACTGATGGTAGGGCTGAGGGTGATCAGAAAGAGAACTACAGGGACCAAATCAAAAACAATGCCAGGTACACTACCATGTAGAAAGAACCAGGCTGAGGCAGAATCTCAGTATATACCAGCCAGCAGAATGAAACCAAAGTAGAACAAGAAGTTTGGGATAGAATGAAAGGAGGAGGAGAAGGCATGAGACCTTGAACAGCTAAAGCATCACATTAAAAAAAAATTAATTTTGCTTTTTAAATAGGTAATATGCTCACGGGTTCAAACATAACTGTATAAATGAGTTTATATTAGAAGTATTAATTCAATCTTATTTCCATACACTCTTATCCACCCAGAGATAATTATCAGAGATAGATTTATTATGAAGCTCACTGGCATGAGTTCCTTTCAAGACCTGTACCTAATTTTGTCTTCTTTTTTTTTTAAAATTTGTATTTATTTACTTTTTTTTTTTTTAGATTTTATTCATTCATTTTTATTAGAGAGAGAGGGGAGAGAGAGAGAGAGAGAGGGAGAGATAGAGAGAGAACAGGGGGAGGAGCAGGAAGCATCAACTCCCATATGTGCCTTGACCAGGCAAGCCCAGGGTTTTGAACCTGGGTTTTGAACCAGTGACCTCAGCATTCCAGGTCGACGCTTTATCCACTGTGCCACCACACGTCAGGCCTGTCTTCTTTTTCTTAAAGTGGTTCCCCCAAATCCTATGAGAGTCAGAACCTACAAAATCTGGATCTGTACTTTGTAACCACTTATTCCAATTTCTTGTATACTTCCAGTGTTTCTTTTTGTAAGTATAAACACTCAAGAATGGATACATATAATAATGTATCCTGGAGGTCTTTCCAGAAGAGTCCAAGCCTTTCTTGTTTTTCTTTTCTTTTTTATTTATTTAAAATTTTAGAAAAAATTTATTGATTTTAAAAAAAGAGAGGATTGGTGAGTGGGGGAGGGGAGGGAGAGAGAGGCATTGGGATGATGCTCTAACCAACCTAGCTACTTGGACAGGGCTTATTTTCTTTTACTGCTGTATAGTATTCTATTGTGTAGACCTATATAGATGATTTAACTAATTTTTCTATTAATGAAAATTTGGGTTATTTTGTATAAAGAATACTTTAATGAATAACTAGTGCTAAGCAACTTTGTAGGTGGAATGCAGGTATTTTCAGAAGGTGTCACTGCTCTGATTATAGTGGGGAGTTGCTTAGTGAAAACTGTGCTAGCGGTGATAAGTGTCAGAGCCAGATCAACCTCTAGGTGGTGGATAAGTGACAGGTTGCTCTTTTTCTCTGTGGTGCAAATCTCAGAGACATACCTTTAGCTCTTGACCATTCATTCTGCAGTAGGGATATAAAGATGGGTCCCCCATCCCTGTTTTTGTTCTTTGGGAGTTGGTCGAAGAATTCATGGGAGACCTTAGATATAGAACTGTACTTCTCCAGACCAGGCAACATGGAAAGCCTTTGTGTTTGTGTGTATAGACATTTGAACCTTTAAAGTTCTCTCCTATCAACACTACCATAAAATTTTGATTTCCTTATGATGTCTATTATTTAAAAGTACCTTATCTAAACCCATCTTTGGGATTATGACTCAGACCTGTAACTGGAGTGTGGGCCTATGGTAAGTAGCAGGTACAGAGCATACCCCACACCAGCTGTAAAATAGTGGCAAGCACTCCAACAGGGAAACAAACGAATGCAAATGAGATGCACTTGGCCATGGAACAAAGATGAAAATAACATTCACTTGTAAATGAGTTTTCTGTGTTTGATGTAAACAGAATGACATGTATTTTGTAGGAAGACCTCTAGGACCTTAGGATAGTTGTTGAATTCATTACATGGGGCTGCACATGTTTCTGACATTTTGTCATTATTAGTGTATCTCATGATCTAACAATCTCTAGGTTTTTCATTTATTTAGAAGCATTTCCATGATTTTCCTCCCTAGGATTTGGTCTAAGAGTTAGGGTGAGATGCTCACTGAGAGATGAAACACCCTCGCATAAACCTTGAATTCGGCACCTTGTACTTGGATAAGGGCAAGGCTGATCAGATAGAACTCAGGATCAAGAAAAAGGAGATCAACTTTTCAGCTTTGCCTTTCACTGCCAACCATGGTCCTCAGCCTAGAGATTTGTTCAAGCATTTGACTTAGATGATTGGTATGTATATAACTTTTCTTTCTGAGCCTTACTCATCTTTCAACTTCCATTCAGCATTTTTCCTCTTCTTGGTAGCCTTCCCTGAGTGCCCCAGCCCAAAGTGCTCTTTTCCTCCTCCAAACTTCCAAAGCAGATGGTCCACGATACTCAAGAATCACTTATTTTGATAAATGCACATATTGAGCATAAATTATATCATTTGATTTAAAAAATATACTTGACATAATACTTTAGACATAGATATTTAACAAGTTTTCCAGAATTGATTAAATACTCTTTGAAGCCTGACCTGTGGTGGCACAGTGGATAAAGCGTCGACCTGGAAATGCTGAGGTCACCAGTTCGAAACCCTGGGCTTGCTTGGTCAAGGCACATATGGGAGTTGATGCTTCCAGCTCCTCCCCCCTGTCTGTCTCTCCTCTCTCTGTCTTTCTCTCTCCCTCTCTCTCTTCTCTCTAAAATGAATAAATAAATAAATAAATACTTTTTGAGTTTCTCATTCTTCTTTAAAAATTTTTTTTCAAAAAGCTTTATTCATTTTAGAGAGAAGAGAGAGAGAGAGAGAGAGAGAGAGAGACTGTAAGATGGGTGGAGAGGAGCAGGAAGCATCAACGTCCATATGTGCCTTGACCAGATAAGCCCAGGGTTTCGAACCAGTGAACTCAGCATCCCAGGTCGATGCTTTATCCGCTGCACCACCACAGGGTAGGTCCTCATTTTTCTAAACTTTATGATGAAGCACTAAGAGCCTGTTACATGCCAGGCACAGTACTGGGTGGGACACAGGGTGGTTAAGATTTATCAAGCTGCTCGTGGCCCAGGGGGAAAAGGTAAACAGAGGAACAAAATTGATAACATAATGTACTCAGAATAATGATGAGATAAGTACAGAAGAAGGGCACCTCCTCAGTCAGAGAGAAGAGGGTGAGGTCAGGAGCAAGTTAAATAAAAAAAGACTTGCTAGAGGAGGTGACACCTGCAATGAGTCTTAAAAAATAGGTAGGAGCCACTTAGTCCAGGGTAAAGAGAGATGGAAGGACATTTTCTAGAGACAGGGTAGCATGAATGCAGAGACTGAGTGGAAAATTAGCATGGATGTATGTGAGAAATTCCAGGCAGTACAGTGTTGCTGGGGTGGGGGACAGAAGGGCAGGCTATTGCTGAGAAATGAGGGCCCATCTCTGAGGAGGTAGGGCCAGGTGGCTTTGGAGTGAGGCAGAACTAAGTTTGCATCCTGGCTCTGCATCATCCTAACTGTAGAACTTCGTCAAATGACTTAAGTTCTATATACCTCAGTCTTCTCATCTGTAAAATGGGAACAGCAGCAGCATTGTATTTAAATGGTTCTTGTACCTGACCAGGCAGTGGCGCAGTGGATAGAGTATTGGACTGGGATGTGGAGGACCCAGGTTCAAGATCCCGAGGTCGCCAGCTTGAGTGCAGGCTCATTTGGCTTGAGCAAGGCTCACTAGCTTGAGCTCAAGGCCTCTGGCTTGAGCAAGGGGTCCCTCGGACTGCTATAGCCCCCCGGTCAAGGCACATATGAGAAATCAATCAATGAACAACTAAGGAGTTGCAATGAAGAATTGATGTTTCTCATCTTTCTCCCTTCCTGTCTGTCTGACTCTGTCTCTGCCACCAAAAAAAAAAAAAAAAAAAAAAAAAAAGGTGAATAATTTAAGTAATATTTGCAAAGTGCTTGGCACAAGGTAAACATACAAAAGCATCCTAACCATTGTTTTTTTGGAGGTTGGAGTGTTGCAGGGGCCATAAAAGGAGGGCCTCTGGAAGGTGTAAACTGACATCTACAGGACTGTCTTTCTGGAGGCAGGGAGATCAGTTAGGAGGCAGTTACAGGCAACATTTCGTTTGACAGATGATAAGGGACAATTGTGATAGGGATGGAGAGGAGAAGATAGAGCTAAATATCTGTGCGGTAACTGATAGGATTTTGTGACTGGGAGTAGGAGAGATTAAGGAGTCAAGTGGATTATGATCAGTTACGAAGTGTTCAGTAGTATCAGTGTCAATGAGGTTCTAGAAAATGCATTTTAGGTCAAGATAATCTTAGAGGTGTTCTGTTTTGTTGAGAAATACAGCCTAAAAATGGGAGAAAAAGATCGATACATTTGAATATATAAATAACAAAAACTTATCCCCTCACAAAAATAAAAATCAGGTAAACAAACAAACAAAAAATGTAACAGAAGGTAATTGCAATATATAAATAACTTACTAAAATTAATGCGGAAGCTTTGTAATTTCTATAACTAAATGGCAAATAATAAAAATTAACCAAATTGATGGTGAACAAAGATGTGCAAACATCATAGAAATTACAGATATGCATGCTAAACTACCCTTAAATATAACAATTAGATAAAAATTTAATAACATTCTAGTAATGTTCTGAAAGGGAAATATTTGTGAAGATTTATTCTAGAGAAACAATTGAGCAATTTAACAACATGGTTTTTCTCTGCGGCATTAAATCCTATAGCAAAAAAGAGAAAAAAAAAAAAAAAGCAACCTAAGAATTCAAAACTAAGGTATAGTTATCACTTAGGGAGTAATAACCATAATTAATCTTATGGCATATTATATTTTCAAGTCATGTTAAAATAATTACTAAGATAAAACAGTAGAAAACTGAATATATTAAATGAGAAAAGTGGAATGAAACTGCTTATCTAGTATTAATGCAGTTACTTAAGAATATGCATGTTTTCAGATAAAGACTAGAAAGTAATATGCAAAATATGAAAGTAGTTGCACTGTGCTTGTGCATATTCTCATGTGCACTACATTGCCTTTTTTGATTGAATTAAGCAAGTGTAATTCTGACAAATTACTTAACATTTGTGAATATTTTGCTATTTTTCATTGTTGAAGTATTTTAAAGCACATTATAGTTATCATGACATATTACCCCTTACTAGTTTAAAACCAAGAATGTTTTCTGCTATCACCATATTCACATCAAGCAAAGTTAACAATTCTCTAATATCCAGTGCCCAGTCCACATTGATATTTCTCTCAATTTACATTTTCTTTTCAAAATAAAATAGTTTGGTAAATCTGTCCAGTCCAGTGTGATTGCTGACTGCTGAGTGGAGAGAGGCTGGTTCCGTGGCTGCGCCTGTCCCCCAGCCTGTGAGCGATGGGCTGTGGAGCCCTAGGAGGAGGAGGACAGCTGCTTCAGAGATGGTCGGCTCCATCTGCAAGTAGAGTGGCCTCTTTTTTCCTGCCCCCTGCTCCCGGGAGCTGGGGGCACAGGCTCTGAGACCCTTGGAGCCAGCTGGCAAGGAGGAGTGGGAAACCAGCCAGCAGGTCTGTGCTCCCAGTAAAGAACTTGGCTTGCTGTCTTTGTCAAGCCAGCTGTGGAAGGTCCCAAGATTTCACACAACCCTCTCTATTCTACTTGGTGCTGCCAGCTCCTAAACACCTGGCTGAGTTGCTGACTTAACTTTTCTACTGTTTGTGCAAAGAACTGTCTCTTCTTTTAATTAGCTAAATCTTCTGAATTAAATCAGGTTTTTAAAAAATCGAAAATGAGGGATAGGACTATCTAATAAAGTTATCAAGGCTGTTTTGTAACTTCTGTAAAAATCAAAGCAGGCCAACCAAAAACATTTACTATGGAAGTTTTGTAAAGTTCCCTAAAGTACAGAGAATGGTAAAATGAGCCCCCTGTTGTTTTACCAATCATGTCATTTGCTTTTGCTTAAGTATTTTCAGTTTCAAGCATTGTTTGTATTCTCTTCTTAATGCTTTACATTTGAAAATATTGACAGTTATTCCCTAATATCATCTATTTTTTTATTATTATTGAGAGGTAGGGAGGCAGAAAGACAGACTCCTGCATGCGCCCCAACCGATATCCACCCAGCTAGCTGTCTATGGGGTGATGTTCTGCCCAGCTAGGGCCGTTGCTCTGTTGCTCAGCAACCGAGCTATTTTTGAACCTGAGGGGAAGCCATGGTGCCATCCTCAGTGCTAGGGGCCAATTTGCTCCAATAAGCCATGGCTGCTGGAGAGGTGAGAGAGAAAGAGAGAGAGAGAGAGAGAGAGAAGTGGGGCTGGAGAAGCAGATGGTCGCTTCTCCTGTGTGCCCGGACTGTGAATTAAACCCAGGACTTCCACACGCTGGGCTGATGTTCTACCACTGAGCCAACTGGCCAGGGCCCCCTAATATAATCTAATACCCAGTCTATGTTGAAATTTCTCCAGGTGTCTTACAAGCATCTTTCTATATTTAAATTTGTTTGAATTGGTGGCTAAACAAGGTCCACAGAATACTTTGATTTATGTCTCTAAAATCCTTTTATATTTATAATGGTTTCCCTCCTTCTGCTCTCTCTACCCTCCATCACTTTATTTGTTAAAGAAGCCAAGTGATTTGTCTTTTATAATTTCCCACATTCTGAATCTGCCCTTTGCCTGATTGTGTTCCATTGTGTTGTTTAACACATACCTCTAACCTCACACCGCCCCGCAATATTTTCTGCAAACTAGTAGTTACATTTAAAGGCTTCATTAATCAGGATTCAGTGTTTTTACTTGGAGGAGAGGGCAAGAATGCTTCACAGGTAATGCTACATACTTCTTATTGTATCATATCAGGAGGTGTGTAAAGTGTGCATGTCCCACTTTTAGTGATGTTAGGATTGATTATTGCATTCAGATATAGTCCTTATCTTGCCAACTAGTGGTTTTTGGCAGCCATTGATGAAACTTGCTTAGATTCATTCTTTCATTAGGTATGCAAAATACTGTTTTTCTAATTCTGCTATTCCTCTGCATCTTTTATTTCTTTTGTTACCTTTTAAATGTCAGGTCTCTGCAGCTGGTTGCTTTAGCCAGTTCACCCTCACTTCCTCCAGGAGTGAGCTATGGCTAAATTCTTGGCAGTGCTGTAATTTGGCTGCTCTAATCCGATGCTGCATTGAGAAATAGCCTCGAATCAGGATTTCAGAGGGAGATTTCTCTCTTCCTTAGCTGTAACTTTCGAAGTAATGACAATTATAAACAGTGTCAGCTTTATGCCCGGCATAGTTTTGATGTTTGTGTAGTATGATTTGAGAAGAGCTGAAAGATCAGTCTGATGAAAATATTTTCCTCTTTTTCTGCTATATTGTCTGACACCCTCAACAATGGTATTCTCCCTTAAGGGTCTTGTGCAGACTAGTGAATTGTAAGCAGGTTAAAGTACAATGTTATCTGGACAGGATCAGTACATTAATGAACATATCAGCAGGAATCTGCTTATCTTATTGTTAGCTCCTTGCCACCTGTAGTTTTCATTTTTGGGTCTGGAATAGGTGGCTGGGAATGGAACATGAGAGTATTAACTTGGACAAAGGAAGGAGGTTTCTATGGGTACACATGATGTGCATAGCTGGGGCTTGGTTCAGGTTTTTTATGTGGGATCTCTAAGAAAAAAGACTGTTGAGAGGGTAGAGTGTAGAGGAAGAAAAATGTTGAACGTTGTGAGAAAACTAATTAGTGTTATATCTTTTAGTTTAGATAACTCTACTAAGCCTTTAAAGTAGGCTAAAAGTCAAAACAAATCTGCTTCCTATTATTTATTTATTTATTTATTTTTTAAGTGAGAGGAAGGGACATAATGAGACAGACTCCCTCATGCACTCAGACTGGGATCCACCTGGCAACTCCTGTCTAGGTTGATGCTCGATTCAACTGAGCTATTTTTAGCACCTGAGGCCAAGGCTTGGACCAACAAGTTATCTTCAGCTCCTGGGACTCATGACCAAACTAATCAAGCCACTGGCTTCGGGAGGGAAAGAGGAAGAGAAAAAGGAGAGGGAAAGGGAGAGAAGCAGACAGTGGTTTTTCCCATGTGCACTCACTGGGAATTAAACTGGAACATCCATACATCAGGCCGGCGCTCTATCCACTGAGCAAGCCGGCCTAAACCATGCTTCCTATTCTTTTCTTTACTATCATGTTGGCTGGGAAGCATGAAATGGTGGGATTCTAAGGAATTTTCCTTACAGTTCAGCATTAGTAAAAAGTAAATAACTGGAAAGCAGAATTTAAGCAAGATGGGGGGCTTGAAAGGATATGTGAGAAATCACTTTTTTTAAAATTTTAATATTTTATTTATTATTTTTTTTTGAGAGAGAGAGAGAGAGAGAAGGGGAGGAGCAGGAAGAATCAACTCCCATATGTGCCTTGGACAGGCAAGTCCAAGGCTTGAACCGGCAACCTCAGTGTTCCAGGTCGACACCCCATCCCACTGCGCCACCACAGGTCGGGTGGAATCACTTTTTGTTAAAGGTGAAAAATGCCAGGCTGGTTTCTTTTGCCGCAGAAGAAAGTTCAGTTTGGCATTTTAGAGAAACAGATCACTATCCCTTTCCATCAACTCAACAACCATTTCTAATAAGAAAGTTTCAGTATTTTTATCTTTGATAATTTCAGAAACAGTAGCCCTTTTATTTCTAATAATGTTACTGAAAAATACCAGTAATTATATAATGACTGTAGAAATCACATTTTTTAAGTAAATGAAGAGGGAAATGATTTTTTTCTTATTATGTGTCCCCAATTTATATGTAATTACTAGCTATAAAAGAACCTTCCTGGTATGCCTAATAACCACCTTTTGTCCTTGCATGAAAAGTCGAGATTTTTTTATTCGTGGTTTTGTTCTGCTCAGCTTATTTCTGGCTGGTTGGGGAGATAGAGGCAGCTGTTTTGTGACATGTCTCACAGGCCTTCCTCAGACCAGGGAGCGTATTGCTCTGGAAACCAGCTGGCCATGTTCATCTCCTGTCAGGCCTAGTGCAAGCAAATAGAATTCAGCAAACCAGTGGAAAGCTGCCAGGACAAGGAGAAGTGGCTCTTGATCAAAAAACATGGTTACTTTAAGCCAACAATTTCTAATTACCCGCAACTCTTCTGATTGGTAGATTATAACATACGATATATAAACATGTATGCTTTTCCCCGTTATCTTTGTCATTATTGGTTATTTTCTTTGTTATGAACCATCCTTTGAAAAAAGGCAGAAAATTGAAGAGAACAACATAAAAGCTTTTTTTTTCCTTTTTAGTGATAGTGTCAGGTGGTTATATGTCTACTGTTTATGCATCACAACAGCAATAATAGAATATTTTTTCTTTTAACTATAAACTTTTGTTTTTTCTATTTTAATATATTTATTACTTCTCTATAGATAAATAGCTACCATTCTATTTTTTCATATTTAGTAAGTTCAGTTATTATATACCATAGTGTCTTTATTAAATTCTTTCTAATGCTTTCTAATGAAAAAATATTGCTATGTGGAATAATATAGACTATAATATTTTTGTATTTGTATATATAGTATTATAGTAATAAGAAGGATATGTACATGTTATAAAGTCTTAAGTTTAGTCATTTGTGGGTTCTTTTGTTCATTTACTCACTCGTTCATGAAATACATGTTGAGCGCCAGACACTGTGCAGTCATAAAAACTATAAAGATGTGTGGTCAAAATATCACATTGGTGCTGGGTGGGGCAGGGACTGCGGAGTGAGGCAAGAGTGCAGTCAGAAAGGCTGGCTGGGGGTTGTTAAGAGGTACATAGTTTGCCAGAAGACCCAGGCCTGTAAACAAGGATTTCAAAGTCCTGTTGGAGTGTAAAAGAGGGAGTGACTAACCGATTTACAATTCTGTGGTGATGTTGATTTGTTATCAGAGTACGATAAAGAAGGTGTTTGTTTGTTCTGCGTGTGTTAGGTGGCAGGAAAAACGATCTCAGAAATCCATCATGCATATGTAGACAGTCCATGGGAGCCAGGAAAGGCACACATACACCTGATTCAGAATGAAGTAAGTAGGTGACCCAGAGAGAAGAGCCTTAGCTTCACTTGGTCTCTTGTGACCTTGGACACATCATGATGTCACTGAGCCATCTCATCACTGGAGCAGGGGTGAGATTGAGTTTGCAGGTGGGAAGATGAAGCTGATGGAGGTATATGGAACTGAGGCATGACTGATGTTTACCAATGCTGTCACCTCTACTTAGAATGCTTTTTCTTTCCTCCTTGTGGAGGAGAGGTCCAGCTCAAGTGTTATCTTTCTGGTAAAGTCTTCTTGATTTTTTTTTTTTTTTGCAGCAGTAATGGTTCTCAATGCACTTGATACATATTGATATCATATTTATAACACATCTTCAGTCTTTGTTTAGGAATCTGCCATCTTTACTACAATGTGAGCTCTGAAACTATATATATATATATATTTGTTTTGTTAGCAAAACAGCAAATGAATGGAAGACATTAGGCAATTAATACATATTTTTAAAATGAAATTAATGAATCAGTATGTGGTTGTTCTGACAGTTTTTTCTACTGGGTGGTAACCCCCTCTTTTAAAAAAATTTTATTCATTTAACAAATAATAATAATAATAGCAAATAGCGTGCTGGACACTTTCCTGAACCCTTTATACATATTAACTACTTTATCTCCATAATTATCCTATAAGTTGGGTAATACTATTATTCTCCACCTTACTGATGATAAAACATAGTAAACCATAAATTTATATTTGTTGCCAGTCTACATTTATTAAAAAATGTTTTTTAAATGCTTATTTTTTTCCAAGTAATATTTTAGGTGCCAGTGAATAGAATGGTGAGCAAAGTCCCTGCTTTCATGAAGGTTACATTCTAGTGGCAGAAGAAAAACAGAAACAAATATGTAAGTAAACAAGATACCCCGGCTAAGTGCCATGCAGGTAAAATTGGGTAATGTAACGTGGAGGGACTGGGAGCTTCTGTGAATCAGATTGTCAGAAGGACTTTTTAGAAGAGACACTTAGGATGAGGTCTCTGAATGACCTCTGAATGAGAAGCCAGAGACTGGATATCAAGAAAAAGTCCTTTGGGGCAAAAGGGCAAAACTAATGCAAATGCATTATGCCAGCCATGAGTCTGGTGCCCTTAAGAAAGAAGAGCCAGTGTGATGAGGGGAAGGCTGGGATGAAATGGGTTACCTGGGGTAGACAGAGGTGAGGTCAGTTAGGGCTGTATAAGTCAAGGCAAAGAAAGCAACTTTGGTTTTCACTGTGGTAGGAAGCTATTAGGATGTTTTACGCAGGGTAATGATGTTTTTAAATGATGTTGGCTGCTGGGTGGAGAAGGTATTGCAGAGTGAGGCAAGAGTGGCACCAAAAAGACTATCCAGGAAATGATGGGAGCATTTCAAAAGAGAGAAGATGGTAGCTTAGAGAGGACTCTAGTGTTAGTGATGGAGGTGGTGACAAGTAGAGGGGGTGCTGACATGTTTTGGAGACAGGGTCAAGGCACTTGCAGATGGATTTCATGTTAGAGGTGAAGGAAGAAGATGAATCAATGTTAACTTTTAGAATTTGAGCATACAAAGTGGAGTGGTTGGTGCTGTAACTGAGATGGGGAGGGCTTGGGGAGAAGCAGCTGGGGAAAGGGGGAAGCAGGAGCTCTTCGTGATTATGATTTTTTCCAAAGGGTTTAGCAACAATACAAGATTAAGAGGATGTGAGTGGTTTATACTAATTTAGTCTTTGCAAAGGAGCTGCATGAAAAGCAGTTTGTATAGGTCATGTACTTGGAGAAGAAGAAAGAGTTGAGATGTCTCAGCATGATGCAATCAAGACTGCATGTACACTTCGGTCAGGTAGAGGTTTAACTATAACTGAACTTGGACAAAGTTCTGTATGTCTTACTAACACCTTTTTATAGAGAAAGGCATAATGGTTATGATATTGGCTTGAAATCAATTCAAGGGGGTTTGATTCCTTCTTTTTTCCCTGAAGTTTGAAATACGAGGGAATATTGGAGTTTGGGATTTTAGATGTGGAACTTTTCAAGGTGATGATAAGAACCAAGATATAGCTATGGTTGTGGACTGTGAAGTACAGTGGAGATAACATCATTTTTTTTAACAGAGAGAGAGAGAGAGAGAGAGAGAGAGAGAGAGAGATAGACAGGGACAGACAGACAGGAATGGAGAGAGATGAGAAGCATCAATCATTAGTTTTTTGTTACGACACCTTAGTTGTTCATTGATTGCTTCCTCATATGTGTCTTGACCGTGGGGCTATAGCAGACCGAGTAACTCCTTGCTCAAGCCCCAAGCTGGTGAGCTTTGCTCAATCCAGATGAGCCCGCGCTCAAACTGGCGACCTCGGGGTCTCAAACCTGGGTCCTCAGCATCCCAGTTCGACACTCTATCCACTGCACCACTACCTGGTCAGGCAAGAGATAACATCTTTAGGGTTTAAAATGTTAAGGAAATGTGGCACTGTTGGAGAAGTTTTCTTCTCTTTCTCTTTCTTCTTCTCCTCCTTCTCCTTCTCCTTCTCCTTCTTCTTCTCCTTCTCCTTCTTCTTCTCCTTCTCCTTCTTCTTCTTTCTTCAAATGATATTGAAGTCCCCCAAAATGATGAAAGGAACCAAGGCAGAGGAAACAAAGTAACCAGATGCCAATACCATGGGAGGAAAGATCTGGGGGTTGTCTAATAACACTCATAAGGAGATTTAGAGGGTGGTACAAAGGCATGGCTCAGGAAGTACAGAGCACACTCTGTGAAATATTCAGGGTGAAGAGGACTTGCTGATGAAGGAATGTGAGCCCAAAGACTGAGATGTAGGAGGGCAGCATAGAAATAAACAGTGGAATAGGTTGGAGGGGTGAAAAGAAGACTGCGGGAAGAGGCTCAGAACAAGATGGGGAGAGGATAGACTACCAGAGAGACCTGAAGGTGAGGCAGTAATAAAAGCCATACAATTTCTGCATAAAACTATAAAACATTGAAGCAGTTTTTGTTACAACGTAGTATTTTTTTTTTTCTGAAGCTGGAAACGAGGAGAGACAGTCAGACAGACTCCCGCATGCGCCCGACCGGGATCCACCCGGCACGCCCACCAGGGGCGACGCTCTGCCCACCAGGGGGCGATGCTCTGCCCCTCCGGGGTGTCGCTGTGCTGCGACCAGAGCCACTCTAGCGCCTGGGGCAGAGGCCAAGGAGCCATCCCCAGCGCCCGGACCATCTTGGCTCCAATGGAGCCTTGGCTGCAGGAGGGGAAGAGAGAGACAGAGAGGAAGGAGGGGAGGGGGGTGGAGAAGCAAATGGGCGCTTCTCCTATGTGCCCTGGCCGGGAATCGAACCTGGGTCCCCCGCACGCCAGGCCGACGCTCTACCGCTGAGCCAACCGGCCAGGGCGTTACAACGTAGTATTTTAAAAACAATAGTTCCATACCACAGATTACTTATTAAAGTACCTCTCCAATCTATCAGAAATAACATTACCAACTTACACAATTTAACATACCAGTAATAGAACAAAATAACTTGCATATCCAGATGAAATGCACTTTGAATGACCCAACAGCAACCATGTAGTACTCCAAAGATGTTTAACCTGAATCTAATCATGAGGAAGAAACCAATTTAAACTGAAGAACATTTTTCAAAATGTCAATGTCATGAAGGACTAAAAAGCTGAAGAACTGCTTTATATTAAAGACATGGCCCTGGCCGGTTGGCTCAGTGGTAGAGCATCAGTCTGGTGTGCAGGAGTCCTGGGTTCGATTCCCAGCCAGGGCACACAGGAGAAGCGCCCATCTGATTCTTCCCCCCTCCCCCCTCCTTCCTCTCCGTCTCTCTCTTCCCCTCCTGCAGCCAAGGCTCCATTGGAGCAAAGTTGGCCCGGGCGCTGAGGATGGCTCTATGGCTTCAGCCTCAGGCGCTAGAATGGCTCTGGTTGCAACATAGCAACGCCCCAGATGGGCAGAGCATCGCCCCCTGGTGGGCATGCCAGGTGGATCCCGGTTGGGCGCATGAGGGAGTCTGTCTGACTGCCTCCCCGTTTCCAACTTCAGAAAAATACAAAAAAAAAAAGAAAAAAAAAAAGACATTAAAAAAGATTAAATAATTAAATGGAATGTGTGATCCTTGATTGGATCCTGAATTGGAAACAAACATACATACACAAGAAATCCCCAAAACCCAGTTTTAAGGGACATTATTAAGACAATTAGGAAAATATGAATATGAATTATATATAAGATGGTATGGTAGATTATTGTTTAATTATCTCTGCGTTAATTGTATTAAGATTATAAAGGAGAATGTCCTTTTCTTAGGAAGTGTATATGAAGTGTTTAGGGGTAAAGTGTTATAGGCACTTTACCCCTAAACTGGTTTAACAATATCCATATACCTAGAATATCTACATTTTATTTCTCAATAAAATATATTAATATCTCTATTCTACATTTAAAGAGAAAGAAAGCAAATATTAAAATTGACATATAAAGGAAATGCTTTAAATATACATTAAAAGCACTTTAAGATATGATCAAAGTGAAAAATGTTTTGATAATTACATTAAATAAAAGTAATTGTTAAATAATATTTAAATAAAATAATTTTAAGAATGATATTAAAACCAATCATAGAACAAGATCAACCTCTGAGTGTTAGTAGTCTATGGCCAGATCAATAACCAGTAATCATGACCATCTCAACACAAAATGCCTTATTTTACATTCTGGAAGTCATTCAAAAAAGCTGTGAAGCAAAAATACTTTATTATTTAAGCAAATTAGTACTGATTGCTCATTTCAAAATACTTTCTTCATTGAGAAGGAAAAAGAGAACTTCTCTAAATGGACATTTTTCTTTCCTTCTATACATCTATCTCTACTATTCATGGTATCTCTGGGGTAGGAGTCCACAAGCATATGGTGGAATTATTGCCACTGGCTGCATTATTCTGGCTCCTCACTCTCTTTCATCTTTGCAAAGTGGAATAGCCACTAATTCACAAAACATATGCTCTGTTTCTGCTGTTAACAAGAGGAAAGGATGTTCCAGAAGCAGGTGGTATAAGTTGCGGCTAACGGGAGAGTGGAACTGGGAGTGAGATAAAAAGTTGTCTCAAAACCTACCTCCTCTACCATGTGAAGACATGAGACGGTGCCAACAATGAAGGAGGACGTGGGCCCTTACCAAACACCAAATCTGCTGGTGACATGATCCTGGACTTCCCAGCCTCCAGAACTATTGAAGAAATAAGAACTTAGGTTAAATGAACAATCTGTAAAGAAAACTAGAAAAAGATTCCATTTACAATTCCATCAAAAAGAAAAAAGATACTGAGACATAAACCTAACCAAGCAAGTGAAAGACTTGTACATTGAAAACTAAAAAACATTGATGAAAAATATTAAAGAAATTCCTACGATTTTTTTTTTCAGAAATAGAAAAACCCTTCCTAATTTGTAAGTAATTTCAAGGGACTGCTGAATATTCAAAACAGTCTTGAAAAAGAAAAAATAAAACAAAGTTGGCAGTCTCATACTTCATGATTTCAAAATTTACTATAAAATATTTCTAATGAAGATAGTGCGGTGCTGGCAAAAAAAAAATAAATGTATGGACTAATGAAGAAGAATAGAGAGCTCATAAATAAACCAGTGTGTATATGATCAAATGACTTTCAACAACAGTTTCAAGACTTCTTAATGGCAACAGAACAGTCTTTTCAACAAATAGTGTTGGGCCAACTGGATATCCACATAAAAAAGAAAGAAATCAAATACTTATGTTACATGGTATATGGAAATTATCTCAAAATATGTTAAAGACAGGACTCAAACTATAAAACTCCTATAGGATCCAGAGGAGAAATTTTCCTGAGTTTGGATTTGGCAATGATTTCTTGGATATGACATGAAAAGCATAGGCAACAAAAATAAACAAGTGAGATTACATCAAATATAAAAGTCATTGTCTGTTAAAGGTCAAAATCAACAGCATGAAAAGATAACTTCCAGAATTGAGAGAAAATACTTGCAAATTGTCTATCTCACAATATCTAAAATATATGAAAAATCCTATAGCTTAACAACAAAAAACAACCTGATGAACAAAGACTAGAATAGATATTTTCTAAAGATGATATACAAATGGCTAATAAAAATATAAAAATATACTCAACATCAATAATTTTTAGAGAAATGCAAATTGAAACCAAAATGAAATATTACCTTTCACACATTAAAATAGCTACTATTACCCCCCCACCCCCGAAAATAACTGTGGGTGAGGATGTGGAGACATTCAAACCATTGTGCACTGTTGTTGAGATTATAAAATGGAACAATTGCTATGGAAATCAGTGTAGCAGCTCTTCAAAAAATTGGAAATAAAATAGAACTGTTATATGACCTAGTAATCCAAATTCTAGGTACATCCAATGTAATAGAAAGAAAAGCCTCAAAGAGATATTTACAAACCTATGCTCACAGCAACATTATTCACCATATTGAAAAGGTGAAAACAACACAAATGTTTATCTTTGGATGAATGGGTAAACAAAAATGTGGTGTATAGATACAATTGGATATTCATGTGTTAAAAGGGAGTACTGTCACACACAACAACATGGATAAACCTTGAGGACAATATGCTAAGTAAAATAAACCAGTCACAAAAGGAAAAATGCTTTATAATTCCACTCAAATGTGGTATGTAAAGTAGTCAAATTCATAGAAAAAAGTAGAATGGTGATTACCAATGGCTGGGGCGGGGAAAATAAGGAGTTGCTGTGTAAAGGGTTATAGCATTCTGTTTTACAAGAGAAAAAAATTCTAGAGATCTATTATATAACATCAATCCTATTGAACAGTTCAGTAAAAACTGGTTATACAGTAAATTTTCTTTTTCTAACAACAACAATAAAAAAAACCCCAAACCAAACCAAACAAAACCCCTATCTTTCTATGCAGTGTGTTTTTGGTATAGAGACCCATCTTGTGCTAAGAATACCACTTTCAGTACTACATTATCAATTGCAGTATAGGGAGAACATGTGTAATTTTTCTTTTCTTAATTTTAAGAAAATTCTCTCTTTGTTTATTAATGAAAAAGTCGCATCTGTCTTTGAGATAAAATATTTTAAAAAAGAATAAGGCTTGATTTTCTTCAGATTATATTGAGGTAGAAGACATGAAGAGATATTAGGGAGTCCAGTATGGGTTCAGATATCTGGATTAGCAAGTTAAAAAATAGTTGTAAGGTATCAGTTGTTAATGATATCAAGAAAAGAAAGGAAGATGTGTGAGGCATAGATATTTTAATTCTGTTAAAAACTTTATAATACAATATCTTTATAATTGTCAAAATGTCTGTAAAACTATTAAATAACACTTATATCTTCCAAAAATAAATTTTCTTGATTTATTTCATTGATTCAGTTGATGATTAAAGAGATATTTTTCACCTTGGCTGGGTTGTTCAAGTTGATCAGAATGTTGTCCTGATACGCCAAAGTTGTGGGTTCAATTCCTGATCAGGGCACAAATAGGAGGCAAACAGTGAATGCACAACTAAGTGGAATAATAAATTGATGTTTCTCTCTCCCTTCCTTGTGCTCTCTAATATCAATAAATAACTTTAAAAAAGAAATATTTTTCTATTATTCACCCCCTGTACTGATATAATGCAGTCCAACACATCTTTTAAAAATAATTTTATAAAGCTCAGCCTTTTAAATTAGAAAATATGTACATACTTATTGCAAAAAAACCCCAGAAAGTCCAAACCAGCAAAAAGAAGACATTTAAAAAATGTCCACAATATCTTGTGGACTTGATGAAAAATGACATTAGTGAATTTGGTTTGTTATCTCCTAGACCATCTTCTGTTATGTATACAAACATATGTGTTTTTTATATAAATGAAATTGTACCTTACATAATTTTGTAACTTACTTTTAAAAACTTAATATATCAGTGACAGTTTTGATTTTTAGAAGTTCTTTTAGAAGAAGCTATGAGTTTCCTTTGCTAAATAAGGACATATAGACACTGTAATTTTGACATTTAGACATTTTTTTTTTTTTTGTATTTTTCTGAAGCCAGAAACGTGGAGAGACAGTCAGACAGACTCCCGCATGCGCTCGAACGGGATTCACCCGGCACGCCCACCAGGGGCGACGCTCTGCCCACCAGGGGGCGATGCTCTGCCCCTCCCGGCCGTCGCTCTGCCGCGACCAGAGCCACTCTAGTGCCTGGGGCAGAGGCTAAGGAGCCATCCCCAGCGCCCGGGCCATCTTTGCTCCAATGGAGCCTCGGCTGTGGGAGGGGAAGAGAGAGACAGAGAGGAATGGGGGGGGGGGGATTGGAGAAGCAAATGGGCGCTTTTCCTATGTGCCCTGGCCGGGAATCGAACCCAGGTCCCCCGCATGCCAGGCCGACTCTCTACCGCTGAGCCAACCGGCCAGGGCCATTTAGACATCTTAAGTTAATCTGTGATTAAAATTCATTTACTAAAGACTCGTCCCTAGTCATGTTTAATCTTACCAATTTCAAATGCTTCTGGCAGGAATGAATAAGGCTTTTCTGGTCCTAAAGGATTTGGTATGTCTTATTTCTTTTCCAATCTAGAAAGCATTTTACTGATTTGAACTCTGCTATGAATATTTCCAAGAAGTTGTGGTAGTTGTACTGCTCCACACAATCCCTATATCTCATCAGATCACACTACACAATCTTGTGGGGAAGAGGATGATGGGGAGAGACCAAAAGGGCCAGGCTGAAAGATAAAACCACCAAATAGCTTTACAGAGATGTCAGTTGAGCACACATACAGGAGAATTAGACAATGGAAGTGACATTCCAAACAACATGTCTTTTTTTTCTTGTACACACTAAAAATGCTTGTATTAATTGACAGCAGATAAAAGGTGAAAGAATACAATGCATAGAAACTCATGTTAAAGCCTACAGGTAAAAGACTGAATTCTTGTGTGAAACAAACGGCTTCCCACTTAATACACTGGAGTTGTTCCAAGGACATCTTTTCATTTGTGGAGCAGGTGCAGATGAAGTTTTGAGAAACTTGTGCAGTATTTTTTAAAAATAAAACCTTTAATTAACAAGCTTGAAAACAGTGGAGCACTTGAAGTGGAAATAACCAATTGTTTCATATCAAACAGTGCAAATCCAATTTGTGAATACAGCTGTATTGAAAAGCTTTAAAATATTAATAAATTACTGTGAGCTTTAAAAAAGAAGTTTTAATTTTCTTTCAAGGTTTTCCCTTGAGACAAGTTCTAAACCAGAAAAGATGTTCAAATGAATGCAAAAAAAAGTATATTCTTTCCCAAGGTTCAAAAGATTATTTAAAAGAAACAAGATAAAAAAGAGTTAGAATATTTATAAGCATTAAAAAATAAATAAAATGCAAACATCTCTATATGTGGATTTTTTTTGGTCAAGGTTGTTTTTGAATTGTAGTTGCTACCATGACTCTTAAATAACTTGTTCTTAGGTTTTAAAAACAGTGGATTTAAAAATTAACATAATATTAAAGATACACCTTATTTTCCAAGGGTATAACCATAAGGAAAGTTATATAATAAAAAAAATCTTGAGAAAGATACCATTCTAAGATAAGAAAGTTTCTATCAAAGGTTTAAACGTTCTTCACATTAAATTTTCCATAAAGCAATCCAACCTTTTCTGTCAAAGGCTCTGGTAACATGTACTGTTGGTCATATTAATTTTGCTTCAGGTCACAGTGTTTGCTGGGTTCTCAGTTATTCGTTCTTGAGTGACTTGGGTCAGGTTAGGCAAAACTAAATGGATAAAGTGCAGGACAACAGTCAGATCTTTTGATGGAGTGTCCAGAATTGACGGGCTACCAGGGCTTCTTTCCCTAGGGTGTCTTCTTTAAAAAAAATACAGCAGATAAAAAATACTAAACACTTTTCTGAGATAGTCTGCTTGCACAATGGGGACCTAATGAGATTAAAGAAAAACGTGATTCTTTTCTCCTTTCTGACAAGGGAGAAGTGATTCTGAAGGTGCCAGAAAACTAAAGGCACATAGAATATTGTTTCTTAAGGCATTCACAGGAAAGGTAAAACAGTGGTCAACTTTACATAATCCTGGGTATTCTATAGTCCACAAACCTTTTTAGCAGATATTCTCATTCCTTATAGTGCCAAATAGATAAAAAACAAATGGTTGAAAAAGAGATACTGCTCTGATTTTCCTCATAAAAAAACTAAGAATCTTGATTCCATATGCTTAATTGTCCATATTTTGAAATAATAATACCTGGACTCTGAGTGTATTAATTTGTTTTGGTTTAGAAAAAGAAAACAACCATCAAGAGGAAAAGACAAGGCAATGAATAGAAAATAGAGAAATTGAATGGCTCAATACATAGCATATTAAGCATTCTGTGCTATTAAATTATGTTAGTTAATGCTTATACTTAAAAAGTGCTCCATTTTCTCAAATGTATGCTGCTCTTACTCATCTAAATGAATTCCTTATTAAGCTGCCCAGTTTCACTTCCCTTGTATTTCACATGGGGTGTAAGTCTTTTGATCTTTCTGTAGCCCTTTGCCTTCAGATCCCTTGCTTCTCTTCGACCTGTTTGCTTAATTATTTAGTCTCCTTAATTCTCACCCTCTACCTCTACTCTCAACCAACCTTTCATCTTTCTTTTCAGGTGTTCTAGCACATCTTAGTCTTCTCACTAAACTTTCATTGTATTAAACTTTTTGTTTATTGAATAAAACCACAAAAATTAAAGATAATTTCTACTTACCTAAAAACATCACAATATTTATCTTTCCTTTTGGTATATTACTATGAGTAATGCAATACAAATATCATTTTGTTCACTGTTTCACATACTATTACATCCTTGCTAGTCTATTTTTCACTATCTTAAGAACAACAGAAAATTTTAGATATTATAGCAGCTCTTAACCATAAATTAAGAGAAAGATTTTATAAGCCACTCTTCTCATAGACCCTTCATCAGCAGAACTCTATTTACTAAAGTCTGATAATATGATGGAGGTCTTCATGTGATAACTGGAAGAACTTTAACCTCCCTAGGATTAATTTGGCTAAATCTTGCCAGGCCAATGGCTTGATTAAGGACAATATTCCAAGACAGAGGAGAGTAGCACTTTGGTCAAGCACATATATATGAGAACATTGGAAAATAATTTTGACAGAGATATTAGAATATTGTATTAAATATATGAAACTTGGACAAATAACCTCTCTAAACCCAAGTTTCTTACCTCAAAATGGGGAAGGTCATGATAACATTTATCTCATATGGTTGTGGGAATTGAGTTATTAAATATTAGGAAATATTTAGATAAATGGAACTTATTGTTAAATATTAAAACCTATGATTCATCATGTCTTCTTAAACATAGTAGGCAGAAAAGATTCCTTCCTCACCCTTTCTTTCTCGTTAAGAGTTATAATGCATAAATAATCATGATATCCTTGGGCACCTTTGAAATAGGTAGGAATATATATTTATACTACCTTAAATGTCTCCAGGTAACTGGGCTTTGTTGAGTTTTTTGGTCTCCCTCTAGTTGTAGATGCCATTTTTGGCTGCTGTCAGTATTCTTTTGTTGTTTTATTTTGCATATCATTTATTCACTCCATAGACCAGTTCTATCTGATAGCCAAATATGTTATTTAAGATTTTCTAGTAGTCTGAGCATCTCTGATGTATATAATGCATTAGGTTAGAGACAGGTTATAAGACAAGATGCTCTCCCCTGCCTCCAAAGTAAGGGAGCAGAGTACAAAATATAACAATGGTCTGAGAATAGTTCTTCGCTTCTTCTTATAATTCTTCTAATGTGAATTTATGGCTCACAGGACTTTTTCTGGTTCCTTTAGAGTTAGTATCCATGACCAAGATCAGAGGTTCTTGATAGTCTGACTTTTCAATAATAAGACATTATTTTATATTTGTATGTGTCTCACATTCAGGATTTTGTATGCTTGTTATAATTGTACATGCTTTTCATGATGAAATAAAGCACCTTCCATTTAAACTGTAGCTTTAAACAAATAGCCTGATATTTGCCAGTACACAATCATATTTTTTCACGTCAAAATGTATATATTTGTTGACTATTTCTGCTCCCTATCCATATTATTGTTAATTTCAGATTTCTATTTCATTTTGTACTTTCAAATAACTAGCTTTTTCTCATTATTTTCTGCTATTGAACCCAATGTTGCACATAAAAGTTGATTTGTTAATTAGTTTAATCGCCTCTTCTCATAATGGCAGGGTAAGATTGGCGGAGGAAGCTTATTTTCAATCCGTGCTACTGGTAAGCAGTAATTATAGATAATGACACCTTTGTCTTGCCTATTTTGAAGATTGTCTTGAAATCCTCCTTGCTGAATTAGCAGATAGACTGTCATGTTGAATTCTCCTCGGGTTTCTTGCCATAACTCATCCCCTACTCTCTCCCCACCCCGATGAAACAAAATTGCAGCTAGTTAGGTGGGAGCTCATTTGAAGTCTCAATTTTCTTGAGTATTCAGCTCTCATAGGGAAGTAAGTGCCAGGTGCTCAGTCGTGGCCACAGCACTTGCCTTTGGTTTAAGGTTTCAACTCAACTGGCATCCTATAAGTCTTTGATTTTCTTTTTGCTTGAAGAGGCAATTGTTGTCTTGACAGCAGAGCTAAAGCTCTGTCCTTGTACTTTGATGCATATTGTGGTACAATCTAATAATCAAAGTCATTTGTCAAGAAACTGGATGTTCACACTTTTCTCTGAAGAGCATGAACTAAATAGCAGATTTTGTATGGATGTAAGCCAGAAATGGTAGCCATCACCACTTTAGAAATGTGCCTGAAATGCAGAGCCTGGAGTAGGTTTTAACCAAGACTATATTTTTATATTAATGGTTTTCAACCAGGAACAGGGGATATTTGGAAATGTCTGGTGATATTTGTGATTAGAGAAATGGTGCTGTTGGCATCTGTCAATAGTAGGCAGTGGTCGGGGATGTTGTTAAACATCCTACAATGCATAGGACAGTCCTCCACAATAAAGAATTATCTGACCCAAAATGCCAGTAGTGCCAACGCTGAGAAATCCTGCTTTATACAATTATGAAGGGACCATTGTGGCATATTTGATCCTCTCCCTCTTCAATAGTAAAATTTTGCTTATTTTCTACTGTTAAAGAAGTGTAATAGAAGTGGTATACTAAACTCTGACATGCTTCAGAGTCACCTGCGCATTCCTTAATAGAACCATATTCTTTCCAGCAGGGAGAAATTACATGGTCTGTGAATGCTGTAATCAGATACATCTTGGCCAAAGGCTGCTTATATCTTTCACTTCTTGAGATTAGACCCCATTTGGGGAAAACTGTAATGTTGTAGTCTTGTATAATTCCAAAGCCTGTTTAATTCTGTGCAGCTTGGAGAGGTTCAGATGTGAATTTATCTCATGACAGTGAAGTTTGCACAGACACAGTCTCTACGGGACCCTTGGACTGAGATGAATCTGGAACTGTGGGTTAGGCTCTTCTTAGAACTAAGACTCACAGTCTTTTGTGATATATTCAGCTTAGCAGTGCCAAAACACAAGCTTATTCTTGGCACTTTCAGGCTGGCATGTGGAAATGGGGTGATATGTTTAAAAATATTTCTATATTGCCGTGGCTGGAAAGCTCGGTTGGTTAGAGCATTATCTGGATGCACAGAGGTTGCTGGTTTCATCTCCTGTCAGGGTACACACAAAAACAGACCTATGTTTCTGTCTCTTTCTTTCTTCCTTCTTCTCTCTCTAAAAATCAATAACATAAGGTTTTTAAAAAAATTAAAAAAAGATTTCCCTATCTCCATAGATCAACTTAAGAGAACAACAGTAACTCTGTAAAGAAGACATTCCTAACCATTTGAGTTCCCTTTCTCTTGAGAGATGAAGAATTTTTCTTTCTCTCACTGTAAATTTTTTGGTGGTGGCTGTATGACCATATGTGGATATTATTATTTATTGCACTGAGTTGAAAATCGTATTAGATGATGTTTGAGGTCTTTATAACTGGGAGGTTCTCTGATTTAATGGTTCTGTGAGTCTTTCCTTAAGAACTTACAGTTGTGCAGTTTTTCAGTCTCCAACTCCCCATTTTTCTATGTACAGTTCTCCTTAATTTGGTTTTACCTATTGCTGTCTCCATCATCCCCCAAATGAAACAACTGCTATTCTGTCCCTTGCATATTCCTAGCTCTTCTAGTCTCCCACTCCCAGAATGTCTTCTGCCCTTTCTTTAAGGTTTAACTCCAATATTGCCTTTCCTGAAGTTCTTTCTTATTGTTCTAACCTAAACTGATTGTTTGTTTTTCTTATTTCTCTCACATTTGTAATTTGGATTGTAGAACACGAAATTTTATGTTATGAAGTATATCAATGTTTTCATAAAAGTAGATGTGCTAGCAGAGGATAAGTGAATTGTACTTTAACTTCTACAGTTTCCAGTGTTTACTTTTTATGAAAGAGTCCCTCACTTCTTCACAATTAATAATGATGAGAGTATTTAGCCTTAATTATAAGTTCTTTAATAAACTCTTGCCTCTTTAACCAGACTCTAAGTTTTCTGAAGTCATGTATTTGCTTTGGGTCTCCTTTGGTGCCTTTGCATCACTGGGGTCATAGTGGGCAGGCAATAGAGCGCTGCTAAACTAAATGAAGGACAGCAGAACCAGGTGACCTGGTAAGCTTGGTATGCCAGTGATTCCACAGAATAGGGCTTTCTGCTAGAATGGCACATGCCAAACTGTTTTTATGATGTTTCCTTCCCTTGTATGAATAATTTGGGAGAAGGCTATGTTTTAGTTCTTTCCCCCCCCTTCCATCGTCTTATAACAGCAGAATGAAAACAAAAGAGATGGAAGAATTGAAATGGCTTAGAAAGAAAAGAAGAAAAGTACAGGACTAACAACATTTTCTGAATCATAACAACTCTTTTTTTATTTCTAAGAAATGGATGGTGATATCAAAATGTCAGCATTTACTTTATTTTTCCTGTCTCTGCCTCTTGATATTTTCAGAGGTAGAACCACTGATGTCTTGAGCTTTTATGCTGAGTCTTAGCCACACGGGTCTGTTCCTCCAGAGACAAGGAATGTCTATCAACAGTGTTGGTCCCGTCATCTTGTACTGTTTATGATCTAGGTACCTTCCTGGATTTTGGATTCAGTGGCTACTTGGCTGATCACCTTGACCAATTCCAGAGATAACTTTAACTAATCTTGCCAGCAACTTGGTGTCTCGTGCATAACCTTTGAGTGCCAATTTTTCCCTTTAGATGAAGAATTCTGCTACTCAGTTTTGGTCATGTTCTCCAATGAGTATCATGGTTTACCTAGTAAAACTATGTAACTCAGCCTAAACCTTTGCCTGATGATGGGGACCCTATTGTTCTTTGTCTTGTCCTGTTGATACCAGTTGTCCTTCAGGCCTGGAAGCTTCCTTTGTATCCTGACCTAATTATTGCTGTCCTCTGTGTAAGAAGAGTCCACCAAGATGTTAGCTGTCCATTTCTTTCCACAATATTACCTGAAGTCTAGATTACCTTCTACCTCTCAGAATTAGATATGTTTCACTGGCCTGTTCAACAGCTAAGTCAATTTCTTTGGGTGCTTGGACCTGCTGTTAGGTCCGCAGTTGTTAATTCCCCTGCCTCAGTCTCTGGTGACTCAATCATTTACCTGACTTAAATTATGTCTTACAAACCTAACTTGATATTCTAAATGACCTTTGTCATTTACTAAAAGAAAGGGAGCAGGATTGTTTTATTTTTTACAGTCCAAGATCTAATGGGTTATTAATAGATATTGTTTGAGAAAATGTTTCCATGGTCAAACATTTTGGGAAACACTGAGTTAAACATAGTTACACAGATTTCTTAACTGAAATATGACACTCTGAGAGGAAGGTTAGAGGAGCAGTATTTTCCAGTTTTATGACCATGAAGCCATTTTTTTAGGAACATCTCTTAGCAGCTCAGTGAATACTAATGATCCTTATAAAGCCCATTTCAATTTGAACTGTTCCTATAAGAAGAGTAATAAAATTTGAATTATATATACATAACACAGCATTATAGAGAGCAGAAAAGCAAATCCTGGAGGGAAGGGGAGAAGGCATTGGGGGGAGGGGGGCAAGGGGGATGTTGAGGGGAACACGAGGGTTGGGGGGTTGTATTCGGTGGACACTTGAATCTATGTAAACACAATAAATTTAAATCAATTAAAAATAATAAAAAAATGAGTAATAAATTTTGGGAAATAGCACTATATAGTCATAGTAGGTTTTATAGGATAGAGTAAAAAAGCCTTGTGTGAATACAATGTCAATTAAAAATAAATCACAATTTAGATTGTTTCATGAAAAATAACCTCTGTGTTGAACAATATACATATAAATATTTATACTTTAATAACCTATAATTAAACTAGAGCAGATAGGAATAAATTTTATAGCAAGAAGAATTCATATCATATTAACGAATAGAGAGCTTGTCAGGGAAACTATGTTCAAATCTTCTCCCAACATTTTATTTTTAATGAAAAGAGCACTGATTATCAGTGTCTGTTTATGTATGTCTCACTGTCAAATGTACTTGCCCAGAGCCAGGATTGTGTCTTTCTGATTTCTGTATATTTGATACCTAGCGTCCTGCTGGACACAATGTGATTGTTGTATTGATGATTGTTCATAGTAAAATATTTCATTTTCTCTAAGGTTTTTGATAAGATTCTAAGAAAATTTTTTTAAAATTTTTATTAATTTTTAATTTATTGTGTTTACATGGATTCAAGTACTCTCTGACTATAACTCCCTCACCCCCCACCCTGTGTCCCTCTTTATACCCCCTTTATCCTCTCCTCTTAACTCCCTCTCCCCTTCTCTCTAGGATTTGCTGTCCTGTTATCTATATCTCTGTGTCATGTGTTTATATATATAGTTTCACTAATCCCTTCATCTTCTCTGATTCCATACCCTCATCCCCCTTCCCTCTGACTGCTGTCCCTCTGCTCCCTGTGATCCTGCCTCTGCCTCTATTCCATTCCTCAGTTCACTGTGTTTATTAGATTCCACATAGAAGTGAGATCATATGATATTTGTTTTTCTCTGCCTGGCTTATTTTACTTAGCATAATTTCCTTCTTTTTCATGACACTGTAGTATTCCATCATGTATATGTACCCCAGCATTTTTATCCACTCATCCACTGATGAACACTTGGACTATTTCCAGATCTTGGCTATTGTAAACAATGCTGCAATAAACATGGGAATACATATCTTCTTTTGAATCAGTGATTTGGTATTCTTAGGATATATTCCTAAAAGTGGAATAGCTGGGTCAAAAGCAGTTCCATTTTAAATTTTTTGAGGAAACTCCATACTGTTTCCACAGTGGCTGCACAAGTCTGCATTCCCACCAGCAATGCAGGAGGGTTCCCTTTTCTCCAGCACTTATTGTGTGTTGTTTTGTTAATGAGCGCCATTCTGACATGTGTGAGGTGGTATCTCATTGTGGTTTTAATTTGCATCTCTCTGATGATTAGTCATTTTTTCATATGCCTATTGGCCATTTGTATGTCCTCTTTGGAGAAGTGTCTATTTATTTCTTTTTAAATTGGATTGTTTACTTTTCTGGTGTTGAGTTTTAGAAATTCTGTATAAATTTTGGTTATTAACCCCTTATTAGACATATTGGCGAATATGTTCTTCCATTTTGTGGGTTGTCTTTTTATTTTGTTAATGTTCTTTTGCTGTGCAAAACTTTTTAGTTTCATATAGTCCCATTTGTTCATCTTGTCCTTTATTTCACTTGCCCGTGGAGATAAATCAGTAAAAATATTGCCATGAGAGGTATTGGAGAGTTTACTGTCTATGTTTTCTTCCAAGATGTTTATGGTTTCATGATTTACATTTAAGTCTTTTATCCATTTTGAGTTTATTTTTGTCAATGGGGTAAGTTGGTGATCTAGTTTCATTTTTTTGCATATATCTGTTTAATTTTTCCAACACCATTTATTAAAGAGACTGCCTTTACTCCATTATATGTTCTTGCCTTTTTTTGTCAAATATCAATTGACCATAGAGGTGTAGGTTTATTTCTGGGTTCTCTGTTCTGTTCCATTGATCTGTATGCCTGTTCTTATGCCAGTACCAAGGTCTTTTTGAGTACAATGGCCTTGTAGTATAATTGGTATAAGGAGGTGTGATACCTCCCACTTTATTCTTCATTTTCAAGATTGCTGAGGCTATTCATGTTCTTTTTTGGTTCCATATAAATTTTTGAAATATTTGTTCTATATCTTTGAAGTATGCCATTGGTATTTTAATAGGAATTGCATTGAATCTACAGATTGCTTTGGGTAATATAGACATTTTAATGATGTTTATTCTTCCTATCCATGAACACAGTATATGCTTTCACTTTTTTGTATCTTCCTTGATATCTTTTTTCAATGTTTTATAATTTTCTGAGTACAAGTCTTTTACAACCTTGGTTAAATTTACTCCTAGGTACTTTATTATTATTTTTTTGCAATAGGAAGGGAATTGTTTTCGTAATTTTTTTCAGACAGTTTATTATTGGTATATAAAAATGCCACTAATTTCTGAATATTAATTTTATATCCTGCCACCTTGCTGAATTTATTTATCAGGTCTAGTAGTTTTCTGACTGAGACTTTAGGATTTTCTATGTACAGTATCATATTATTAGCAAAATATGATAGTTTTACTTCTTCTTTTCCAATTTGGATGCCTTTTATTTCTTCTTGTCTGATTGCTGTGGCTAGGACTTCCAAAACTATGTCAAATAAGAGTGGTGAAAGGGGGAACCCCTGCCTTGTTCCTGATCTCAAGGGGATTGCTTTTAATTTTTGTCCATTGAGTATCATGTTACTCATAGATGGTTTGTCATAGATGGCCTTTATTATGTGGAGGTATGTTTCCTGTATTCCCACTTTGCTGAGAGTAAATAGGTGCTGGATTTTATCAAATGCTTTTTCTGCATATATTATTATAATCATGTGATTTTTATTCTTTCTTTTGTTTACATGATGAATCACATTGATTGATTTGCGAATATTGTACCAGCCTTACCTCCCCAGAATAAATTTCACTTGATCATAATGTATGACTTTTTAAATGTATTGCTGGATCTAGTTTGCTAACGTTTTGTTGAAACTTTTAGCATCTATGTTTATAAGGAATATTGATCTATAGTTTTATTTCTTTGTAGTGTTTTCACCTAGTTTTTGAATGGGGATAATGCTTGCCTTATAAAAGCATCGTGGAAGTCTTCCCTCCTCTCGAAGTTTCTGAAATAGCTTGAGAAGGATAGGTGTTAGTTCCTTTTGAATATTTGGCAAAATTTGTCTGTGAAGCCATCCGGTCTAGGAATTTTGTTTGTTGGGAGTGTTTTGATAACTGTTTCAATTTTGTTTGTTGTAATTGGTTTGTTTAGGTTTTCAATAGTTCAGTTTTATGCCTTGTAAAACCATGGCTCCGTTGCATGGGTATGACTGAAATTATTTCTGTGGCTCTTTTGGTTATGCTTTGCCTTGGTGATAACCAGTGGCTCATAGGTTTTTCAAAGGGCATGATTTCAGTCAGGCAGTGCTGAGCTAATACACAGTGTGACAGAAGCCCTGGCTGTCCTTTTCTTAGCTGCCTGTTTTTACTGGAAGAGTGAAGACTAATACCCATATAGCAAATCTGAGCCTCAGAAATAAATTTACTGACCTCTAAGGAGAAAGCATGAAAGCATTTTGCATCAATCCCTCATCCCACATTTTGCTGAGAATAGTAACTGTGGAGGGATTCACTCTTAAGAAGAAAGTTCCTTCCTAAGTGCTGTCCTTTTGTGTCTTTACTGTCTCTGTTGTGTGTGTACAATGGAGAAAATAGCTCAGGAGAGCCTGGGCCCAAGCCTTTTATGCTGTTATTCTATCTGTCTGTGGCAAACCAGAAAAAAACCAACAACATATTAGGTCTTGCCTTATGGCAAATTCTGACCCACAGTTGCTGTTTTCCCACACCTACTTAAGCCTCTTTGCACATCTATTGGCACAAAGGCCCCAGGGCCTCCGTCTGAGTGTGAGATACTTTTATACATTGACCCACTGGCCTTGCCTCTGGCAGATGCAAACAAACAAACAAACAAACAAACAAACAAACAAAAGGCGGTTTGGAGCTGACACCCAACAGTAAAAACTGGGTCACGGCCATAACAGGAGCAGGCATAATAGAACTGCAAATATGTGCTGTCATTTCTCTAGAGATTGGCAGCACTTTGTAATTTGGAGGGGGTAATAGATCTGTTTTTATGCAATATTTTAAAATGAATTATCAATATCGCACCCTCTTTCTTGCTGGTGTCCTCCTCCATGGCTCTATGATGCTGTCTCTAGATTTTTTGGATGATGTGTGGTGGGTGAACAAGCGGTAGCTCTATTATCAAGTCCTAAAGTTTGGAATGATTGTCTCCTCAGCAATAATGACCTGGAAGGGGTTAATGGTCATAACTGGAAGTGAAAGTCCAATTGTGGCGGTGCTCAGTGGCAGCAGGGAACCTGCATTTCATAGATTTTTTTTCTTTCTAAGAAACCAAGTTGAAGATCCCATAGGTGTGGGAGAAATTGTTTTTTAGAATAGAAGGAGGAGAGATTCCTAAAGTTCACTGAGTCTTGAAGATTCATAAAAAGCAAAATGGACATACCCCGTTTTTGACCAAAGGAGGTCAGATCGTACCCTCGCCAGGTCGAGGTGCAGTTTTGTCTCTTGATCCCTTGCCCTCTACTGCAGAAAGCAAATTTTTCTTTTTTCCCCCTTTTCTTCTTTTGGCTTGCCTGTCTTTGCAAGCCTCCAATAAATTGGTATGGCTCACTATAAGGCCAGGGGCCGCAGCCGTCATCACAGCCGCCTGGCCTGTGCAGGTTCGCATTAGACTCAGATAGAAATTAGAGAAGCAACAGAGCCAAGAAATGGTGGGCCATTTTCTTTATTTCTAGCCTTGCACTCAGCAAGCGAGTAAAAACAAACACACAGGCATCAAAACTCATTCACACATTCTCCGGTACCACAACCAGGAGACTCTTTTCCGAGTTTTCCTAGAATCAAAGTTCCCACTAGCCTCTGCCACCTCCTTTTCCCCATCTGCAGACCTCTGTCTTGGCTGCTTCTTCTCCAGCAACCATGTGGCCTCTCTCCTATGCAATAACGTGGTCTCCCAAAATGGCCTCCTAGCTCCTCCTTTTAAAGCTTTTCGGGGGGAGGGGAACCTCTCCTCCAGTACACATTAGCATAACCAAGCCTATTTCTAAGCATGAAGGTAATTATCTGTATCACCTGGGCGACATTCAAGTGGGCAGTGCCACTTTTAACAATAAAAGTGAGCAAAACCAAATAACACAAATTTTACAAACTTATTTGCCCAACACTCACCATTTCCCAGCTCCACAGTTCCTTTACCATCTCCCCCAATTCAATGCAAATCTGCATGGCCATGGCCACCTGCCTTACAGGGAGGTACTAGATCTGTTTTTATGCAATAGTTTGAAATAAATTAGCAATAAAGAAAAAGCCTTCTTGGTGGGAAATGATTTTTCATGAAAGCCTAATTAAAAATGTGAAATTTGAAATTTTATTTTATTTTTTTTATTTTTTACAGAGACAGAGAGAGAGTCAGAGAGAGGGATAGACAGGGACAGACAGACAGGAATGGAGAGATGAGAAACATCAATCATTAGTTTTTCGTTGCGCATTGAGACACCTTAGTTGTTCATTGATTGCTTTCTCATATGTGCCTTGACCATGGGCCTTCAGCAGATTGAGAAACCCCTTGCTTGAGCCAGCGACCTTGGGTCCAAGCTGGTGAGCTTTGCTCAAACCAGATGAGCTCACGCTCAAGCTGGGCAACCTCCAGGTCTTGAACCTGGGTCTTCCACATCCCAGTCCAACGCTCTATCCACTGTGCCACCGCCTGGTCAGGCTGAAAATTGAAATTTGATTAATAGTTCCAAAACTTAGGAGGAGGTACCTAGAAGATGAGTATTGGCTTGTATATTATCATGGTACTGATAGAATGTAAAAAAATGTCCATGTCTTACAATGTTTTCTTTTACGTTACATGGAATGTAATCTTGGCTTCTGCTGATGAAGTATTATAACCCTCTCACCTCCTGTATCAACAATCAGGGTCTCAGGGACTGGAGAACAACTCCATAGACAATGGAAGTTTTAGGAAAAATAGAGCATACCTAAAGCACTGGGTTATCTAAGGCTTCTATTTATTTTGGCTATCCATTTTCCACCTAAACACAGATGAGAAGAGTAACTACTATTTTGAAGTTTGATAAAAAAATAGAGGATGATTGAAAATAATGGTTAACCCTGAACAGTTAGCTCAGTCAGTTAAGAGCATCATCCCTAAACAACAAGGTTGCAGGTTTAATGCCTAGTCAGGGCATGGAGAAGAAGCAACACATGAATGCATAACGAAGTGGAACAACAAATGGATGCTTTTCTTCCTTTTCCCCTTTCTCTCCCTTCCTCTCTCTGTCTCTCTAAAAAATCAATCAGTAAATAAAAAATATTAAGCCCTGGCTGGATAGCTTGGTTGGTTGGAGCATCGTCCCAGAGTGTGGAGGTTGCTGGTTCAATTTCCTGGTCAGGGCACATACAGGAGCAGCTCAATGTTTCTGTCTCTCCCTGCCTGTAAGGCCAGTGGCTGCCGCCATGGCTGTGTGGGTTCTCATTGGATTTGGGCAGACAGTAAAGGAACTGTGGAGCCAGGAAATAGTGGGCCATTCCATTTTTTAAAGTCTTGTAATGGTGGACGAGCAAATAGGCAGGGAAGACTGCTTCACTTTCTCTCTCCAGATTCTCCCAGACTCACAGCCCCCCATCAGCCTCAGCAGGGCTCTCAAGCCCCTCAGCGCTCTCTCTCTCTCTCTCTCAAAAACCTAAACATGCTTGTTTACCCAACACTGCCACTCTAAAAAAAAAGGTTAGATTAGAAACTTTTGGAAAACTTGAGCTTGAAAAAATTATTTTTAGAATAAATAAGAAATAATGTCCCCTTGCCTCATGGATAATAGTGGTTAAATGTATTTCCACAAAACCCAATTTTAAGATACCCCTTACTAGAGAGAATGAGAAACTGGAAATTTATTTATAAAAACAGCATCAGTTGGGGCTGGCTTTACCTCAGCGGTTCCTTTGAGTGTCAAGTTCACTTGATGAAACAGCATCAATTGAATTTTACCAATATTTTAAATAAAGGAAATAAATAGATGTAATTGAGAATTTTTAGACTTTGAAGAGAAACATACTGGAGTAGAATAATTAGGTAAATTTCTCTGCATTCCCACCTGTATTCTCGAAGCACCGTTTAGCTTTTCACAAGTCAGAGGCATTTCCATAGGAAGATGAAATTTCCCACTTGAAAGATGAGAAAGCAAATGGGAATAAGCTTTCCCAGCCTGGCCTCTTCACTCTGTCCAACCTATAGATAGAGCTTTTGGGTTCAGCTTCATCTCTGGTCCATTTAGCTGTGACCTGAGTGGGAGGTCAGATACCTTATGATGTGAGGCTACTTCTCTGCAATCTATCAGGAGTGGCTGCTTTTCTTACGGGGGTGGGGGATAGGGCTCTGTGTGAGGTAGGACTTGGAAAATCATAGAGTGCATCCTTATGTATCTCTCCAAGTTACCTCCAGCTCCTGTCTGCCGCCTTCCCAGCCTGCACTGCAATTTGTTGTGATTTTTCCAGTGCTGCTGCTTTTTCCTTATTTCTCTTTTTCATATTAATTTATATGCCCATCATTTTCAGAAACATTTCTTTAGGACATTTTTTTTTATTTCATAATTTTAATTTAATTCAGCTTGGATTAAAACTAGATGGATGAATGATTTACAATTCTGGTGCAGTTTGCTTTCCTTTGTTATTTCAATCCAGTCAGAAGATGACTGACCAGATAATAGCTATTTGTTAAGATTTCCCTGGGATTTTTTTTCTGACACATCAGTGTGTTTGACTTGAACTACTTAATTTCTGATTCTTCCTGCCTATGGGTGCAGGTTGCTTGATTGTAACTGATACATCTTGACATCTACCACTTCTTTGGGGGTTTCTGGGAAGTTGGGAGCAGACCATATCTACGGATATTATATTATATATTGCATGTTTCAGGGACTAGTATTTACCTCTTTTATCATGAGTTGCTTTCTACTGACCAACTGGATCAGGAATATCCAATCACTTTTCAAGAGATTTAGCTGAGGATTCCCAAAATATGTGCCATAGAAAAAGAGCTTTCAAATATGCTGGTAAAATGCTACATAAGCTATTATCCTCTTAGAAATTTATAATGCATATTTGCATAATAAAGACTCTAAGATGTCCTTCAGTCAAGAAGCCTGTTTGTATTTTATTTAGTATTTCTGAAATTTGTTTGACCTCAGAGTCCTACAGGTTACCCTTAATTAGATATTAACATCTTCTGAAATTTGTATTCAAAAGAATACATTTTTTTGGGGGGGGAGAGGAATTCTGATTTAGGTTGTTTGGTTTTATGACATTTGAAAGTACATGTTGCAAAGCAACATTTTCTCTCTATTTTCTATTATTATGATGAACCCCATGTACTGGGTACTAATTGGTCAGTAAAAAAAGTTTTATAGTCATGGAGGTTCAAAGGAAATATAAATTGTATGTTTTTTTTTTTAGGATGTCTTAATGGAGATCTTAATGCTCAATGCTTTAAGCCTTTTTCAAACTTTTTTCTGCACCTTTTGTACAGAAGTGGGAATGTGACTGTGGCAGCAAATAAAGGTAATGTTGAATAAGTTCAAAATGAGATTGTCTACCTCCCCTGATAAGCCAGGCCTTTCAAAGGGAAAATCACCCAGTTAGGAACAGAAAGGTGCTTCCAGATTCAGATCCCACGGTGTTTTATTGTGGTCTATCCAGCCCAGAGCTCTTTCTTGGCCAGACTATGTGGCCTTCTTGACAAGTTTGTTATATGATCTGAGTGTCCATTTTGTCCCTTAGTAATCTCTAATTATTCATGAATTTCTCTGAACTAGTTCATATTTTCAGTCTGTTTAATTTTTTAATATGTTAGACTAAACTCATACTTTCAATGGATGAAAGTCAGGCTATGTCTTCTGTCCCTCTGTCTCCTCTTCTTCCGAACCTCACTGCCCAGGTGCAGCCTTCAGAACCTGTTGGCCTTGCCTGGCTCACTACAGCTTCACTGTTCCTCACGTTCTGCTGCTTCTCCAGACACTTGTATTGTCTATGGATGTACCCCTGCCTTTCCTTCTCCGTCCCTTCCCCAGCAAGGGCTATCGGTTCTGGTCAGTTTATTACACATTTATCAAGTGCTTATTCTTTGTTCAGGATTGTGTTTGGAGACTGAGAAATTAAGAAGAATAAGGCATGATATCTGCAGTTTCAGAGAGGAATAACTAAGAAGAGACCAGCAAATAAATGGATCATTTTAATATAATGTGATGTGTGATTATAGAGATAGTACAGTATTCTATGGAAGGTATAGAAAGGGTCACCACACCTAGCCTAGGGCAGTCAGAGAAGGCTTCCTGGAGGTTGTGAACTGAGCTGAGATATGAAGGACAAGGAAGAAAGGAGTAGATGAAGAGGGTCATGGTGTGGAGGGCGGGCTTTCCTGGTAGAGGAAGCTCAGCTCAGACTGTATGGCTTCCTGAAGGATGGCAGAAACAATTTACTCAAGGGGAGCAATGAAGAAAATGATCCTGTCATTAGAAAGATTACAGTATAGAAAGCTGGGGATATATGGTGAGATTCCCCAGTCTGTAGGGTTTTTCCTGGTTTTTTCTACTTTATATTTGAAGAAAGTATATTTCTTGGGGATAATTGGTCTTTTCTTTTCTTTTCTTTTTATTTTTTTGTATTTTTCTGAAGCTGGAAACGGGGAGAGACAGTCAGACTCCCACACGCGCCGGACCGGGATCCACCCGGCACGCCCACCAGGGGCAGCGCTCTGCTCACCAGGGGGCGATGCTCTGCCCCTCCGGGGCGTCATTCTGCCACGACCAGAGCCACTCCAGAGCCTGGGGCAGAGGCCAAGGAGCCATCCCCAGCGCCCGGGCCATCTTTGCTCCAATGGAGCCTTGGCTGCGGGAGGGGAAGAGAGAGACAGAGAGGAAGGAGGGGGTGGGGGTGGAGAAGCAAATGGGCACCTCTCCTATGTGCCTTGGCCGGGAATCGAACCCGGGTCCCCCGCACGCCAGGCTGACGCTCTACTGCTGAGCCAACCGGTCAGGGCCATAATTGGTCTTAATCAATACTAAACTGAGGAAAACCTGGAAAGCACTGTCTTATATCCAAATGCTGGACATAGGTGTACCAATGTAGCAATGGGGACTGGAGTTAATATGTCGTTTACAATTTAACCATTTATTCAACAAATTTCCTTTTTCATGGGTAAGCATTGTTAGGGGCTGGGCATATGTTGATGAACAAAATAGAGGCAATTCTTGACCCTTACCCTGTTGGAGCTTCTTCTCCAGTAGGGAAGAAAGAAATTTAAAAAGTAAATTATAATTGAGTTGTGTACAATGAGGGATTGTAACTAGTATATGAGTAACGGTATACTTGGCAATGCTATTTTCAAATTTAGTAGTGGTCTGAGCATTTATACACACAAGAGAATATATAAAGAGTTTTACGCTTATCACTGGAGTAAAAGCTAATAACTCTATGTTCACAATCATTAGTATAAAGGAAGTCTACTACTGATCAAAATTAGTCTTACAAGTGATCATTTTATAGGTTAAAGCAAGTTGCTAATTTGAAAACCAAATATAACTCTTTTTTTTTTTTGAGAGAGAGACAGACAGACAGGAAGGGAGAGAGATGAGAAGCATTAACTCATAATTGCGGCACCTTAGTTGCTCATTGCTTTCTCATATGTGCCTTGACCCGGAGTGGGGGGGGGGGGCTCCAGCTGAGCCAGTGACCCCTTGCTCAAGCCAGCAACCAAGCCAATGAATTTGAGCTTCAAGCCAGTGACCTTTGGGCTTGAGCTAGCGACCATGAGGTCATGTGTATGGTCTCACACTCAAGCCGGAGACCCCATGCTCATGTTGGCAACCTTGGGGTTTAGAACCTGGGTCCTCAGCATCTCAAGCCCATACTCTATCCACTGTGCCACTGCCTGGTCAGGCCCAAATATAAGTCTTTTTACCAGAAGTTTAAGAATAGTTTCACCAAGCGCTCCATCTGTCAGTAGGGACTGCAGTGTGGCGCCAAGAAGGTTAGGTAATGTCTCTAGAAGCTCCACTGACTGCAGCTTGTAACTAATGACTGACCTCTAGGGCCACCAACCCTGGCTGCCTATGCTTTGCCTGGCCCCTGTGGAGTGGCTGCTATTCTCTCCATTTCTTTCTTTCTTTCTTTTTTTTTTTTTTTTTTTACAGAGACAGAGAGAGAATCAGAGAGAGGGATAGACAGGGACAGACAGACAAGAACGGAGAGATGAGAAGCATCAATCATTAGTTTTCCGTTGCGCATTGCAACACCTTAGTTGTTCATTGATTGCTTTCCCATATGTGCCTTGACACAGGCCTTTAGCAGACCGAGTAACCCTTTGCTGGAGCCAGTGACCTTGGGTCCAAGCTGGTGAGCTTTTGCTCAAACCAGATGAGCCCGCGCTCAAGCTGGCGACCTCTGGGTCTTGAACTTGGGTCCTCGGCATCCCAGTCCGATGCTCTATCCACTGTGCCACTGCCTGGTCAGTCTCTTTCAATTTCAACTGGACCACTCCTCTAACCTGAGGTGGGTATTTTCATCATGATCCATAATAACACTGAATAGACTTTGTAACTGAATGAGCATCCTACCCTGGAGACTTCTGATGGTCTCAGCTAATCAGGAGTTGAAGAGGGCTGTGTTAGGGAGAGTGGATGGTGGGGGGTTGGGTCTGAGATGGCAGCTGAGGGACCCAATTGATTGCTTTTGTGTTTGACTTTAGCCACTTGCTGAAGTAAATCAGAAACAAGGGGTCTTATCAGTTTATTGTGGCATGAATTTTAAACAAAAATTTGTGTCTTTAGTAACAAGGTTACATGCAAATAGGAAAAAATTCCTGGTTGGAAAAATCAGCTTGCTATGTCTACTACTACAGAAATGAACTGTCCTTGGGTGCCAGGATTTTTTCCTGTGGTATGACAGGTACACCCAGATCTGACCCGGATGAAGGCAGCCTCTGTCTGGGTAAGGAGTGCAGGAAAAGGATGAACCTACATGTTTTTATTATCTTCCTCAAGCTAATTATTTCTTTTTTCTTTTTTCTTTTTTTCTTTTTTAATTTTCTTTTTCTGAAGCTGGAAACGGGGAGAGACAGTCAGACGGACTCCCGCATGCGCCCGACCGGGATCCACCCGGCACGCCCACCAGGGGTGACGCTCTGCCCACCAGGGGGCGATGCTCTGCCCCTCCGGGGCGTCGCTCTGTCGCGACCAGAGCCACTCTAGCGCCTGGGGCAGAAGCCAAGGAGCCATCCCCAGCGCCCGGACCATCTTTGCTCCAATGGAGCCTTGGCTGCGAGGGGGGAAGAGAGAGACAGAGAGGAAGGAGGGGGTGGGGATGGAGAAGCAAATGGGCGCTTCTCCTATGTGCCCTGGCCGGGAATCGAACCCGGGTCCCCCTCACGCCAGGCCGACGCTCTACCGCTGAGCCAACCGGCCAGGGCCAAGCTAATTATTTCTTACAGTTTCTATTGTTTGAATACATATCCTATTCACCAATATGAGACACTTTCCAGTGAGGCTGTTGCATACAATACTGTGAACAGTGAATGAGGTTTAGTAAATTATGTAGTAGAGGGAGAAGGGAGAGAGAGTGATTGAACATATGCATGTGTATTGGGTGAGGTGAAAGTATTTGGCACTGCTTGGCCAGTGAATGTGGCCTAAATCATACCAAATGGAGGGAAAAACTAAGAATTATATCCAATAGAGAATGTGGGTTGTAACTGGCATTTCCAATGTGCATATTTGGATAAATGGGAATTAATATCACCCTTGATTCATTCAGTGTACTCAATGATGTTTGTTAAATCACTTAAGCATCAGCAAAAAATTAATTTTCTGCCTACAACATAGTATGAGAATCAAAACACATGTATGACTGGAAAATTGGATGGGAGATGGCATGAGTCAAGGTATGGAGATCGACTGAGGTAGGAGTGAGGTGTTTCCCCGAGGAAGCAGAGGGTTGTTAGGGGAAGCAGTACTTGCCAAGAAATGGCAGGTGTCCACTTGAGGACAGTTGGAGGAAGGTTTGAACATTATACAGATCCTTCAGGAAATAAGGAGCTGTTGCACGTGCTTGGTCAAAGAGAGACACAGTAGAGAGCACAGTTTGAGGCATTCAAGGATTGAACAGCATTGACAAGATCGGGACTCTAGGTGGGTCATAGCCTCTTGTCTCAGCAGTGACATGGAGCTGAGATGATGGTTGAACTATGGCTTTGAAAGTCAGACAATTTTTAGATAAAAGATTGGAAAAAGGCGGTGAAGAAGTAGATGTGGGGAGGATGGGGAAAATGTGAGTCAAAGGTAACCTCCAGTTATAAATAATAAAATTACAATTCTAGTGGTGCAAAAATGTCAACAGACTAATAAATCCCTTCACTTAGGACATGTATTAGAAGATGTTAAGGGGATTTCTCTGAAACTAATGAATGCTTTACATTATGGAGAATGTGTCATGCGTTTTTATGTCTGAGTGTTTTTGTTTTCTCTTTTTACTTTCGATCTATAATGGATGAAAAAAGAATTCTCCTTTTATTTAAAAGAGCACACACAGAATAATTACTACTTATACTGGTCTAAGTAGTATACTTATACTTTTCTTTGTAATTTAAAAATGTTTTCTCAAGAAGTATAGACTTGTAGAAACAAACTTCTGACAGTGGTACTAGGAAATGACAGGTGACAAAGTTCAGTATTTAACCCGATAGTGTATTTAGTATCCAGACAGATGGTTTTCTTTTGGAAATCCCTTGTTATGCTTCCCAGACAGTGGGACTACTGAAATGAATGCTTGATATTAAAAAACAAACTATATAATGATACACAATTACCTCTTTAGGATCAATCCTTAAGATCTGGACCAGTCTTGATTTCTGGTTCATATCACAGGTTATTTGAGCTTTTTCTTGCAGTTATTATATGATTTGTCACATTGTTAATTTATTATTGGGTAACCAGGAGGTAATTCCATCATGTGTGGATTCTGTTAATTTTGTAATATCTATAACACATATCACATATCACATCTTCACCATCATCTGTCTGTGGCTGCAGACAGTGTGCACAGCATGGTTACACAAATAGTCACCAACGCCCTGTACAGTTCAGTCTGGGTGCCCCAGAATGAGCAGAGGAGCAGGTGGTGACTTTCTTACACAAAATTTCATCGCCAATTTTTGTACCTATTCTTACCAAAATGTCTACTATCATGGAACTCTTCTGAATCTCATTGCAATGTAAATTCATATATTGTAATATTTGCTTTGAAAATTTATATACTGGCTCACCATATGAACATGTTCTCATTGCCTACTCAGGCCTTTGAGCAATTTGCAGTCTTTTGTTAGCAAATAAAAGCCCTCAGAGCCTCCTATTTTGAGCCCCAAGTTTACCAGCTGCTATCCACTACTGGGCCTCATTAGAGGCCTGCTGCTCTGCTGAGAACCACACCACATGCTACACCCTCTCTTGTCTGCATATTAGCCTGTTGCTGCTCCTTAAATTACCTGGTACAAAAGCTTACTCTATTTCTCCACAGAGAGCTACCACTCCTATCCAGTTTGAAGAGGCTCTATATCATGATCCTCAAACTAATTAAGGTTTGTGGGCAGGCCACAGGTTGCTACAGAACTTTCCTGAAGGCTGATATCTATGAGGATTTTTTTTTTTGGCTAAAAATTATTGCTTCTGTAGCTTATGTTCAAAAGTTTGATTTTAAAGTAAAGAAAATATGCGCTTTTTCTGGTTTTAATTTAGGTGATATAACTCATTTTATAGTTTAAAAATTATTTCCTAAGGGAAGTAGAATATAATATTAATTGAAAACATTTGAAATAAAAGACAAAGTATTTTCAGGGGGTGAGGCTAGTAAAACATACTGGAAAAGTATTGTCATGAATATTTATTGAATATTATAAGTTATTTTCAGTATTTATGCTAATTGGGCAGTATTAGTTATATTTTTAAATAAAAATCTTACATATATATATATAAAACTTTTAGGAAAATTTATTTGCAATTTTGTAATTTAAGAAATGACTTAAATAGCATCAATTTCCTTCTGCCAAATAAACAAAATAAAATTTTAGGATATCTGGGATGAGGATTTGGATATTTTGGTTATCAATTCAGAGGGAATAGTGAAATTACAGATGCTCAGGATTTCCAACAAAACAAATTGATAAAAACTGACTTGCAAAATAAAGAGTTCCAAGTAATTTACATGTGTCACTGAACAGTGGATGGTGAGTGTATCTGCCTGGCATTGTCCTTAGAGCTTCAGGAAAGTAGTGCTTTTGGATTCGCAGGAAAGTAAAGAATATTTAGGCTAATCAAATTTTATCATGCAAATCTTTTCTGTAGGTGCAAATAAACACTTTTTAAAGTAACTGTTGGGTAGGTACAGGGATTGTGGCAGCTTCAACTGTGACATCGTTGTACAGAGCCCTTAAACAATTTGTTGATCAGAAATAAACTCGAAAGGGCATGTTTATGGAGGTCTGCTCTGTCTTGTGGTGTGGATGGATAGATGGGGTTAAAAGAGCTGTCTTCCTCTTGGAAGATAGCCACTGTGATTATTTAAACAAACATTTATTAAGTACTTACTAGGTGTCAGCTATTATATTAGGTACTGGAAGGAGAACAGCACCAAGACAGATGTAGTTCCTGTCCTCATGAAGTTCACAGACTGGTGGAGGATAGAGGCAGATAAACAGAAGATTGCTTTGTGTGTTAATTGGAGCTATCATGGCAGAGAGCGGAATGCTGAGAGGACAGATTGGTCCTGCAGGTAGCAGAAATCATCCATGCGTACGCTAGACCAGAGATACAAGCCTGGGGTTTCTGGCCTTCACTCTCCTACTGGGCATTTTGGGCCTGGAAACATCAACTTCACCTACAGGTCTAAAACCAGCTAATGTGGTAGTTATTTCAGGTGGCTACTTAGAGACTTGCTACCCTTTTTAGTTTACCAAGTCCTAGGGTGATGTTATCTGTTCAGTGTGTGTGTGTACACACTACAGATGTATTTTTTTTTTTTTTTGTATTTTTCTGAAGTTGGAAACGGGGAAGCAGTCAGACAGACTCCTGCATGCGCCTGACCAAGATCTACCTGGCATGCCCACCAGGGGGCAATGCTCTGCCTGTCAGGGGCATTGCTCTGTTGCAACCAGAGCCATTCTAGCGCCTGAGGCAGAGGCCACAGAGCCATCCCCAGCGCCCGGGCAAACTTTGCTCCAATGGGGCCTTGGCTGCAGGAGGGGAAGAGAGAGACAGAGATGGAGGAAAGGGGGAGGGGTGGAGAAGCAGATGGACGCTTCTCCAGTGTGCCCTGGCTGGGAACTGAACCCGGGACTCTTGCACGCCAGGCCGATGCTCTACCACTGAGCTAACCGGCCAGGGCCCAGATGTATTTTACTATACTATTTGAATGTAAGTTTTAGACAGCATTAAACATTAATATGCCTTTTCAAAAAATAAGGTTTATTTTTAACTAAGAATGAGGTTTATTTTCTACATAAATTATTATTATTATTATTTTCCTAAAATTCAGTGAGAGAAGGGGAGGCAGAAAGACAGATTCCCGCATGCCCCCTGACCGGGATCCACCTGGTAAGCCCATGATGCTCTGCCCATCTGGGGCTTTGCTCTGTAGCTCAGCAACTGAGCTCTTCTTAGCGCCTGAGGTGGAGGCCATGGAGCCATCCTTAATGCCTGTGACTAACTTGCTCCAATTGAGCTGTAGCAGCAGGAGGGGAAAAAAGAGAAAGCGAGAGGGGGAGGAGTGGAGAAGCAGATGAGTGCTTCTCCCGTGTGTTCTGACCAGGAATCAAACCCAGGACATCTACACTCCAGGCCAATGCTCTACCACTGAGCCAACTGGCCAGGGCCAATTTTTCTACATAAATTATAATTACATTTCTAAGAAAAAGTAGTAATTTGATAAAAATTATCTATCTAACTCATATTAAAATTTCCCCATTAATGTATTACAATTAATTGTTAATTCTTTCTAGCCTTTTTCAACTCTACAAGTAACCATTACCCTACATTTTTTTAAATCTGTCAGGTCTATATTTTTAGCTTTTGTTACATATGTTATACATCTAAAATAATGTATAATATTGTTTTGTGCTTAAAATTTTAGTTAATGGTTTTGTATTGGATGTATCATTCAGGTTGTTTTTTTAGCTCAACGTATGTTTTCAAGATCTATCCATGGTACCACATGTAGATATGATTTATTCATTTTTAACAGCCACAAAATACTGTAATTTATGTATCAATTTCTCTATTAAAAGACATGAAATTTTTCAATTTTTTGCATTAGATAAATTATTTTATCTTTTAACATTAAACAATGTTTTAAAATAGGAAGGTGTTTTTATAGATTAGTTAACTTCTCAGTAAATCTCTTCTTTTGCCCAAGTCCTTCTGAGACTTCTGCTGTGAACCTGGTAACATTTTTAGTACCTGTTTTCTTGGCAGATCCAACGTCAGATGGCTGCACAATCTTCTTTGTCTTCCAGAGTGTCTCATGACCACCCTTTTGCTGATGTTGTGCACCTGAGGTCTTAAGTCTGGCAGCATATTAGTATTCTCTAGGGAGATTTAAAATGGATGAATGCGTAGGTCCCATCCCCAGAGAGTCTGCTTTCTTTGATCTGGGCTGGGGCTTGTACAGCCACAGCTGATCATTATGGTAGTCACACAGAATCTTACTGCAAAAAATTGGATAGCTGGGTTGTATCTTAGCTCTTGTGCCTATATTTCTCTGATTGGTGTTGACACTTAGAACCTGAAGAAGGCTGCAAAAAATGAATGCTTGTATTTTCCCCAAACCCATAGATTCTGGTTATGGTCCAAAATTATTGAAAATCTTCCATTGGAATGTGGCAGATGAGAGAACTAAATGTAAAGTCCCTTCTTTGATGTAATTTAATACATTTTATCTAATTTACTGGGGAACAATTTATTTTTCATTTTCTGTTGCATGAGGTTTTAGAACTGATTCTATATATTTCTGCATCACTGATTCCAAATCTGAAATCTGTTTTTTGGTGCATGCTCTAGTTTTTATGCAACTTTAATTTCTTTTTGTTATAGTTAATGGCATGCATTGGTTTTTAATTGGAGTTAAAGGGCAATGACTCTTGGATTGAACATAACCACAAGACAATTAATGTTTTACAAACATCACTTTTACATAATTGTAGTTATTTTTAAATGTAAAAAATTATTATCTAATAAAAACACCCTCTTTTTTTGTTTTAAGACTGAATCATGGCTTCTTCGAGTAGGCGTAAATGTAATAGTCCTGACACCTTCTGTTATATATATGGCTGTTACACACTTCAACGTCAAAGGCGCAATATTTCATCATTTGTGACACATGTATATATTGCCTATTTTCAGCGGTTCCAATTGGTTATTCAACTCATCTGTGAGAAGATTATAATGACATAAAAATTGTCCTCGACTTTCTGAAGTATGAGCAGCATAACTGGATCATTTGTGTGGATCTTAAAATGGTAAATTTCCTGCTAGGTCAACAGAGAGGTTTTACGAAGTATCCTTGCTTTCTGTGTTTGTGGGGCGTGCCGAGCTTGGGAGAAACACTGGACACAGAAGAAGTGGCTGAAACGTGAAGCTCTGGAAGTAGGGATGCAAAATATTGTGAATGAACCTGTAGTTAATCAAGACCGGATCATTTCCTCCCCACTTCACATTAAAACTTGGCTTAATGAAGCAGTTTGTTCAGGCTTTGAATAGAGAAAGTGAACGCTTTTAACATATTATTTCTGATTTTCCTGCCTTGTCTTTTTTTTTTTTTTTTTTTTTTTCATTTTTCTGAAGCTGGAAACAGGGAGAGACAGTCAGACAGACTCCCGCATGCGCCCGACCGGGATCCACCCGGCACGCCCACCAGGGGCAACGCTCTGCCCACCAGGGGGCGATGCTCTGCCCATCCTGGGCGTCGCCATGTTGCGACCAGAGCCACTCTAGCGCCTGAGGCAGAGGCCACAGAGCCATCCCCAGCGCCCGGGCCATCTTTGCTCCAATGGAGCCTCGGCTGCGGGAGGGGAGGAGAGAGACAGAGAGGAAAGCGCGGCGGAGGGGTGGAGAAGCAAATAGGCGCTTCTCCTGTGTGCCCTGGCCGGAATCGAACCCGGGTCCTCCGCACGCTAGGCCTGCCTTGTCTTTTGAGAAGATAAAAGCAGGTGTATGCAATGGCCCTCAAAATCGAACCTTCATACTTGATGAAGAATTTGCCAGGAAGATGAATAAGGAGGAGAAAGCAGCATGGCAGTCTTTTATGGCAGTTACAAAGAACTTCCTTAGCAACAAAAAAGCAGAAAACTATGAACTTCTGGTTCAAAGGATGCTGTTGGCTTTCCATGACATTGGATGTAACATGAACGTTAAGATTGACTTCCTGGACAGTCACCTTGATAAGTTTCCCGAAAATCTTGGAGCTGTTAGTAATGAGCAGACTACTGCTGGAGCATCAAACGAGACTGTCCTCAACAAGTACACAAATGCAAGAGCTACCGACACAAATTTTTGCCTGAATAGAATTTAAATAAGTTTTGCACAAATTTTATGATTAAAATAAATGTTTTAATATGTTCTATTTTGAAATTGTAGACTAATTCTGATGCAACCATGTCTTTTAGTGTATTAGTGTATTTACTGCATTATGTAAATTCTTATATTTTCACAAAGATGATGCCCAAGAAGACATTCTACTTCATTATGTTAAGCTAAATGTTGAAAATTTTACAATAAGATGAAAACCTAAAATCTTGAATTGCAAAAAACCTGTAGCTTACAGAGAAAAACTAATGTCAGATTTGAGATCAGCACACTTGAATTAGGTAAGAACAAGTGTTTTTGTGGATGCAACAAAAATTTTGTTCTCCAGTGTTATTTATCTCATTGTTTTAGCATTAAGGGAAGTTTGTCTCTTTGAGATGTTGATGTGTTCCTGTTATTAGATAATGAAAAAAATATTATGGTTGATTTCTTCTTCTTCTTGGCCCTCAGGAATTCTGGAAGGAAAAACATTTGCTGAGCCATACAGTGTGGCAGGTTCTTTACCTAAAATATCTCATTTAATCCTTTCGTCTCATTTAATGCCATCCTTTTGATGGCATTATCCCATTTTACACTTAAGAACGTGGAGGTTTAGAGAAGTTAAATGATTTGCTCGAATTATAAAGATAGCAAGTAGAAGAGTCTGGGCTGGAAACCAAGCTTGCCTGACCCCAAAATGCAAGTTCTCCCATGCTTTGCTATGCCCAGGAGGAAGGTTTATGGGGTTCCCACAGTGGCCTTTGCTCCAGCTGACGGGTGCCCCAGATGAAGCCCAGATCTTGTTTTTCAAAACTATGATTACAATCTGGACAGCATGAGGGGAAAGGTCTCTGGGGCAGAATGTAGTTGGTGAAGATGGGGACAAGGGTGTCTTCTGCTACCACACCTCTGTGAAGGGTCCCCCAGCTCTTCACCCCCTCTTTGCTCCCTCCTGTGATACTACTGGGCTGTGTGTGCCCCTCTTTAATACTGTAATCTTCAGATCTTTTCCTTTTTCCTGTGGCTTTGTCTGTAAGACTCTCTGCTCTAGCCCCTTTTCAGTGCACATTACTTGGTGGGGTTGTTTTGGACTAGAAATATAGGGGAACTCAGGTATACAGAATATTGGGATTGTTGGCTGCAAGAATGCCTGTGGTCTGATAAAAAGGGAATGTGTAACTTATGTTACTTATTATGTCAGTCTGATCAACTAAGGACCAAGGATCCTTTTATATCAAAATTGATAATAAGGTGAAATCTAGAAATTAGTGAATCTGAAAGCAGGGGTTGTACAAGGTTGTTCAAGTCCTGACAGAAATGTACAAACTTGTGCAGAGCTGCTTTGGAAAATAATCTTCCTATATTTCAGCTGATGTGAGAAGGTAGAAGCATAATGCATGCAAATGTGATAGGCGTCAGTGGTTGGTTTAGAGCTGACAATGATGCCAGCTTAGCCAATATATTTGATTAAATAAGACCTTGGAGTAAAGTAAGTTTTCATACAGGATAAGGAAGGGGGAGTATTGGGGGTATGTGCATCCCTGGAAATATAACCTCATTTAGGGTGGAAAAACAATGCCTAATTAAACAACCACAATTTTGTATCTCGTTGGCAGACTGATGGGAAAGAGGGGGTAAGAGAGGAAAGATTGCTGTGATTTGTTTAGGTGCCTAGAAAATTTGGAACAGGAAAAACCAAACCACCTGTGAACAGAATGCCCTGCTTGTTCTGGCAGAACTCTTGAACAAGATGTTGGCAGGGAATCCAGGTAGAGAGAATGTGTGGGGGCCATTTGGGGGATTGTAGGGTGCTGGAGGACAAGCTCTGTCGTTGCTTATGGCATGATGTTTCCTGTGTCTCTCCCTGTTAATGCAGATGGTACACAGAGGGGTTCGTGTTGACTGTTTGCAGCCTTGTGTACAGGCAAAGACATGTTTTCTGCACACATCTACTCTCTGCGTGGGATAAGATGCCTCAAGCAGAGTCAGAAAGCCATTGGTTATCTAAGCTTTGACAGGCTCATTGGGCTTGGATGGAAAACTGCACACTCCAATTTGAGAGACTCTTCTTTTGAATCTTTCTCCACAGAAAATTACGTTTTCTTCTAGGCAGAATATTTTTTAGGCTTGATTTAACTTCTT